>NC_073247.2:72367500-72992500 GCF_029281585.2 Gorilla gorilla gorilla
TTTGCTTGTGGAGATTTCAAGCCTTTTGGGGCCAACGGTAGAAAAGGAAATATCCTCGTATAAAAACTAGAGAGAATCATTCTCAGAAACCACTTTGTGATGTGTGCGTTCCACTCACAGAGTTTAATCTTTCTTTTCATAGAACAGTTTGGAAACACTCTGTTTGTAAAGTCTGCAAGTGGATATTTGGACTTCTTTGTGGATTTCGTTGGAAGCGGGATTTCTTCATCTAATGCTACACAGAAGATTTCTCAGTAACTTCGTTGATTTCTGTGTGTTCAACTAACAGAGTTCAACCTTCCCTTAGACATAGCAGATTGGAAACCCTCTTTTTGTGGAACTTGCAAGTGGAGATTTCAAGCGTTTTTGGGGCCAACGGTAGAAAAGGAAATATCCTCGTATAAAAAATAGAGAGAATCATTCTCAGAAACCGCTTTGTGATGTGTGCGTTCCCCTCAAGGAGTTTAACCTTTCTTTTCATAGAGCAGTTTGGACACACTCTGTGAAGTCTGCAAGTGGATATTTGGACCTCTTTGAGGATTTCGTTGGAAGCGGGATTTCTTCATCTAATGCTACACAGAAGATTTCTCAGTAACTTCGTTGATTTCTCTGTGTTCAACTAACAGAGTTCAACATTCCCTTAGACATAGCAGATTGGAAACCCTTTTTTGTGGAATTTGCAAGTGGAGATTTCAAGCGCTTTGGGGCCAACGGTAGAAAAGGAAATATCCTCGTATAAAAACTGGAGAGAATCATTCTCAGAAAACACTTTGTGATGTGTGCGTTCCACTCACGGAGTTTAACCTTTCCTTTCATAGAGCAGTTTGGAAACACTCTGTTTGTGAAGACTGCAAGTGAATATTTGGACCTCTTTGAGGGTTTCGTTGGAAACGGGATTTCTTCATCTAATGCTAGAAGGAAGAATTCTCAGAAACTTCTTTGATTTGTGTGTGTTCAACTAACAGAGCTGAACCATCCTTTAGATAGAGCAGATTGGAAACCCTCTTTTTGAGGAATTTGCTTTTGGAGATTACAAGCGTTTTGGGGCCAACGGTAGAAAAGGAAATATCCTCATATAAAAACTAGAGAGAATCATTCTCAGAAACCACTTTGTGATGTGTGCGTTCCACTCACAGAGTTTAACCTTTCTTTTCATAGAACAGTTTGGAAACACTCTGTTTGTAAAGTCTGCAAGTGGATATTTGGACTTCTTTGTGGATTTCGTTGGAAGCGGGATTTCTTCATCTAATGCTACACAGAAGATTTCTCAGTAACTTCGTTGATTTCTGTGTGTTCAACTAACAGAGTTCAACCTTCCCTTAGACATAGCAGATTGGAAACCCTCTTTTTGTGGAATTTGCAAGTGGAGATTTCAAGCGCTTTGGGGTCAACGGTAGAAAAGGAAATATCCTCGTATAAAAACTATAGAGAATCATTCTCAGAAACCACTTTGTGTAGTGTGCGTTCCACTCACAGAGTTCAATCGTTGCTTTCATACGGCAGTTTGGAAACACTCTGTTTGTGAAGACTGCAAGTGGATATTTGGACCTCTTTGAGGATTTCATGGGAAACGGGATTTCTTCATCTAATGCTAGAAGGAAGAATTCTCAGAAACTTCTTTGATTTGTGTGTGTTCAGCTAACAGAGCTGAACCATCCTTTAGACAGAGCAGATTGGAAACCCTCTTTTTGAGGAATTTGCTTGTGGAGATTTCAAGCGTTTTGGGGCCAACTGTTGATAAGAAATATCCTGGTATAAAAACTAGAGAGAATCATTCTCAGAAACCACTTTGGATGTGTGCGTTCCACTCACAGAGTTTAACCTTTCTTTTCATAGAACAGTTTGGAAACACTCTGTTTGTAAAGTCTGCAAGTGGATATTTGGACCTCTTTGAGGATTTCGTTGGAAGCGGGATTTCTTCATCTAATGCTACACAGAAGATTTCTCAGTAACTTCGTTGATTTGTGTGTGTTCAACTAACAGAGTTCAACCTTCCCTTAGACATAGCAGATTGGAAACCCTCTTTTTGTGGAACTTGCAAGTGGAGATTTCAAGCGTTTTTGGGGCCAACGGTAGAAAAGGAAATATCCTCGTATAAAAAATAGAATCATTCTCAGAAACCGCTTTGTGATGTGTGCGTTCCCCTCAAGGAGTTTAACCTTTCTTTTCATAGAGCAGTTTGGACACACTATGTTTGTGAAGTCTGCAAGTGGATATTTGGACCTCTTTGAGGATTTCGTTGGAAGCGGGATTTCTTCATCTAATGCTACACAGAAGATTTCTCAGTAACTTCGTTGATTTGTGTGTGTTCAACTAACAGAGTTCAACCTTCCCTTAGACATAGCAGATTGGAAACCCTCTTTTTGTGGAATTTGCAAGTGGAGATTTCAAGCGCTTTGGGGCCAACGGTAGAAAAGGAAATATCCTCGTATAAAAACTGGAGAGAATCATTCTCAGAAAACACTTTGTGATGTGTGCGTTCCACTCACAGAGTTTAACCTTTCCTTTCATAGAACAGTTTGGAAACACTCTGTTGGTGAAGACTGCAAGTGGATATTTGGACCTCTTTGAGGGTTTCGTTGGAAACGGGATTTCTTCATCTAATGCTAGAAGGAAGAATTCTCAGAAACTTCTTTGATTTGTGTGTGTTCAACTAACAGAGCTGAACCATCCTTTAGACAGAGCAGATTGGAAACCCTCTTTTTGAGGAATTTGCTTGTGGAGATTACAAGCGTTTTGGGGCCAACGGTAGAAAAGGAAGTATCCTCGTATAAAAACTAGAGAGAATCATTCTCAGAAACCACTTTGTGATGTGTGCGTTCCACTCACAGAGTTTAACCTTTCTTTTCATAGTACAGTTTTGAAACACTATGTTTGTGAAGTCTGCAATTGGATATTTGGCCCTCTTTGAGGATTTCATAGGAAGCGGGATTTCTTCATCTGATGCTACACAGAAGATTTCTCAGTAACTTCGTTGATTTCTGTGTGTTCAACTAACAGAGTTCAACCTTCCCTTAGAGATAGCAGATTGGAAACCCACTTTTTGTGGAATTTGCAAGTGGAGATTTCAAGCGCTTTGGGGCCAACGGTAGAAAAGGAAATATCCTCGTATAAAAAGTGGAGAGAATCATTCTCAGAAACCACTTTGTGATGTGTGCGTTCCACTCACAGAGTTTAACCTTTCCTTTCATAGAGCAGTTTGGAAACACTGTTTGTGAAGACTGCAAGTGGATATTTGGACCTCTTTGAGGATTTCTTTGGAAACGGGATTTCTTCATCTAATGCTAGAAGGAAGAATTCTCAGAAACTTCTTTGATATGTGTGTGTTCAACTAACAGAGCTGAACCATCCTTTAGACAGAGCAGAATGGAAACCCTGTTTTTGAGGAATTTGCTTGTGGAGGTTTCAAGCGTTTTGGGGCCAACGGTAGAAAAGGAAATATCCTCGTATAAAAACTAGAGAGAATCATTCTCAGAAACCACTTTGTGATGTGTGCGTTCCACTCACAGAGTTTAATCTTTCTTTTCATAGAGCCGTTTGGAAACACTCTGTTTGTAAAGTCTGCAAGTGGATATTTGGACCTCTTTGAGGATTTCGTTGGAAGCGGGATTTCTTCATCTAATGCTACACAGAAGATTTCTCAGTAACTTCGTTGATTTCTGTGCGTTCAACTAACAGAGTTCAACCTTCCCTTAGACATAGCAGTTTGGAAACCCTCTTTTTGTGGAATTTGCAAGTGGAGATTTCAAGCGCTTTGGGGCCAACTGTAGAAAAGGAAATATCCTCGTATAAAAACTAGAGAGAATCATTCTCAGAAACCACTTTGTGTAGTGTGCGTTCCACTCACAGAGTTCAATCTTTCCTTTCATAGAGCAGTTTGGAAACACTCTGTTTGTGAAGACTGCAAGTGGATATTTGGACCTCTTTGAGGATTGCGTTGGAAGCGGGATTTCTTCATCTAATGCTACACAGAAGATTTCTCAGTAACTTCGTTGATTTCTCTGTGTTCAACTAACAGAGTTCAACCTTCCCTTAGACATAGCAGATTGGAAACCCTCTTTTTGTGGAATTTGCAAGTGGAGATTTCAAGCGCTTTGGGGCCAACGGTAGAAAAGGAAATATCCTCGTATAAAAACTGGAGAGAATCATTCTCAGAAAACACTTTGTGATGTGTGCGTTCCACTCACAGAGTTTAACCTTTCCTTTCATAGAGCAGTTTGGAAACACTCTGTTTGTGAAGACTGCAAGTGGATATTTGGACCTCTTTGAGGGTTTCGTTGGAAACGGGATTTCTTCATCTAATGCTAGAAGGAAGAATTCTCAGAAACTTCTTTGATTTGTGTGTGTTCAACTAACAGAGCTGAACCATCCTTTAGACAGAGCAGATTGGAAACCCTCTTTTTGAGGAATTTGCTTGTGGAGATTACAAGCGTTTTGGGGCCAACGGTAGAAAAGGAAATATCCTCGTATAAAAACTAGAGAGAATCATTCTCAGAAACCACTTTGTGATGTGTGCGTTCCACTCACAGAGTTTAACCTTTCTTTTCATAGAACAGTTTTGAAACACTCTGTTTGTGAAGTCTGCAATTGGATATTTGGCCCTCTTTGAGGATTTCATAGGAAGCGGGATTTCTTCATCTAATGCTACACAGAAGATTTCTCAGTAACTTCGTTGATTTCTGTGTGTTCAACTAACAGAGTTCAACCTTCCCTTAGAGATAGCAGATTGGAAATCCACTTTTTGTGGAATTTGCAAGTGGAGATTTCAAGCGCTTTGGGGCCAACGGTAGAAAAGGAAATATCCTCGTATAAAAAGTGGAGAGAATCATTCTCAGAAAACACTTTGTGATGTGTGCGTTCCACTCACAGAGTTTAACCTTTCCTTTCATAGAGCAGTTTGGAAACACTGTTTGTGAAGACTGCAAGTGGATATTTGGACCTCTTTGAGGATTTCTTTGGAAACGGGATTTCTTCATCTAATGCTAGAAGGAAGAATTCTCAGAAACTTCTTTGATTTGTGTGTGTTCAACTAACAGAGCTGAACCATCCTTTAGACAGAGCAGATTGGAAACCATCTTTTTGAGGAATTTGCTTGTGGAGATTTCAAGCGTTTTGGGGCCAACGGTAGAAAAGGAAATATCCTCGTATAAAAACTAGAGAGAATCATTTTCAGAAACCACTTTGTGTTGTGCGCGTTCCACTCACAGAGTTTAACCTTTCTTTTCATAGAGCAGTTTGGAAACACTCTGTTTGTAAAGTCTGCAAGTGGATATTTGGACCTCTTTGAGGATTTCGTTGGAAGCGGGATTTCTTCATCTAATGCTACACAGAAGATTTCTCAGTAACTTCGTTGATTTGTGTGTGTTCAACTAACAGAGTTCAACCTTCCCTTAGAGATAGCAGGTTGGAAACCCTCTTTTTGTGGAATTTGCAAGTGGAGATTTCAAGCGCTTTGGGGCCATCGGTAGAAAAGAAATATCTTCGTATAAAAACTAGAGAGAACCATTCTCAGAAACCACTTTGTGTTGTGCGCGTTCCACTCACAGAGTTTAACCTTTTTTTTCATAGAGCAGTTTGGAAACACTCTGTTTGTGAAGTCTGCAAGTGGATATTTGGACCTCTTTGAGGATTTCGTTGGAATCGGGATTTCTTCATCTAATGCTAGAAGGAAGAATTCTCAGAAACTTCTTTGATATGTGTGTGTTCAACTAACAGAGCTGAACCATCCTTTAGACAGAGCAGATTGGAAACCCTCTTTTTGAGGAATTTGCTTGTGGAGGTTTCAAGCGTTTTGGGGCCAACGGTAGAAAAGGAAATATCCTCGTATAAAAACTAGAGAGAATCATTCTCAGAAACCACTTTGTGATGTGTGCGTTCCACTCACAGAGTTTAATCTTTCTTTTCATAGAGCCGTTTGGAAACACTCTGTTTGTAAAGTCTGCAAGTGGATATTTGACCTCTTTGAGGATTTCGTTGGAAGCGGGATTTCTTCATCTAATGCTACACAGAAGATTTCTCAGTAACTTCGTTGATTTCTGTGCGTTCAACTAACAGAGTTCAACCTTCCCTTAGACATAGCAGTTTGGAAACCCTCTTTTTGTGGAATTTGCAAGTGGAGATTTCAAGCGCTTTGGGGCCAACTGTAGAAAAGGAAATATCCTCGTATAAAAACTAGAGAGAATCATTCTCAGAAACCACTTTGTGTAGTGTGCGTTCCACTCACAGAGTTCAATCTTTCCTTTCATAGAGCAGTTTGGAAACACTGTTTGTAACGTCTGCAAGTGGATAATAGGACCTCTTTGAGGATTTCGTTGGAAGCGGGATTTCTTCATCTAATGCTACACAGAAGATTTCTCAGTAGCTTCGTTGATTTGTGTGTGTTCAACTAACAGAGTTCAACATTCCCCTACACATAGCAGATTGGAAACCCTCTTTTTGTGGAATTTGCAAGTGGAGATTTCAAGTGCTTTGGGGCCAACGGTTGAAAAGGAAATATCCTCGAATAAAAAGTGGAGAGAATCATTCTCAGAAACCACTTTGTGTAGTGTGCGTTCCACTCACAGAGTTCAACCTTTCCTTTCATACGGCAGTTTGGAAACACTCTGTTTGTGAAGACTGCAAGTGGATATTTGGACCTCTTTGAGGATTTCGTTGGAAACGGGATTTCTTCATCTAATGCTAGAAGGAAGAATTCTCAGAAACTTCTTTGATTTGTGTGTGTTCAACTAACAGAGCTGAACCATCCTTTAGACAGAGCAGATTGGAAACCCTCTTTTTGAGGAATTTGCTTGTGGAGATTTGAAGCCTTTTGGGGCCAACGGTAGAAAAGGAAATATTCTCGTATAAAAACTAGAGAGAATCATTCCCAGAAACCACTTTGTGCTGTGTGCGTTTCACTCACAGAGTTTAACCTTTCTTTTCATAGAACAGTTTGGAAACACTCTGTTTGTAAAGTCTGCAAGTGGATATTTGGACCTCTTTGAGGATTTCGTTGGAAGCGGGATTTCTTCATCTAATGCTACACAGAAGATTTCTCAGTAACTTCGTTGATTTGTGTGTGTTCAACTAACAGAGTTCAACCTTCCCTTAGACAGAGAAGATTGGAAACCCTCTTTTTGTGGAATTTGCAAGTGGAGATTTCAAGCATACTGGGGCCAACGGTAGAAAAGGAAATATCCTCTTATAAAAACTAGAGAGAATCATTCTCAGAAACCACTTTGTGATGTGTGCGTTCCCCTCACAGAGTTTAACCTTTCTTTTCATAGAGCAGTTTGGACACACTCTGTTTGTGAAGTCTGCAAGTGGATATTTGGACCTCTTTGAGGATTTCGTTGGAAGCGGGATTTCTTCATCTAATGCTACACAGAAGATTTCTCAGTAACTTCGTTGATTTCTGTGTGTTCAACTAACAGAGTTCAACCTTCCCTTAGACATAGCAGATTGGAAACCCTCTTTTTGTGGAATTTGCAAGTGGAGATTTCAAGCGCTTTGGGGCCAACGGTAGAAAAGGAAATATCCCCGTATAAAAACTGGTGAGAATCATTCTCAGAAACCACTTTGTGATGTGTGCATTCCACTCACAGAGTTTAACCTGTCCTTTCATATAGCAGTTTGGAAACATTCTGTTTGTGAAGACTGCAAGTGGATATTTGGACCTCTTTCAGGATTTCGTTGGAAACGGGATTTCTTCATCTAATGCTAGAAGGAAGAATTCTCAGAAACTTCTTTGATTTGTGTGTGTTCAATTAACAGAGCTTAACCATCCTTTAGACAGAGCAGATTGGAAACCCTCTTTCTGAGGAATTTGCTTGTGGAGTTTTCAAGCCTTTTGGGGCCAACAGTAGAAAAGGAAATATCCTCGTATAAAAACAAGAGAGAATCATTCTCAGAAACCACTTCGTGATGTGTGCGTTCCACTCACAGATTTTAACCTTTATTTTCATAAAGCAGTTTGGAAACACTCTGTTTGTAAAGTCTGCAAGTGGATAATAGGACCTCTTTGAGGATTTCGTTGGAAGCGGGATTTCTTCATCTAATGCTACACAGAAGATTTCTCAGTAACTTCGTTGATTTGTGTGTGTTCAACTAACAGAGTTCAACATTCCCCTACACATAGCAGATTGGAAACCCTCTTTTTGTGGAATTTGCAAGTGGAGATTTCAAGTGCTTTGGGGCCAACGGTAGAAAAGGAAATATCCTCGAATAAAAAGTGGAGAGAATCATTCTCAGAAACCACTTTGTGATGTGTGCGTTCCACTCACAGAGTTCAACCTTTCCTTTCATACGGCAGTTTGGAAACACTCTGTTTGTGAAGACTGCAAGTGGATATTTGGACCTCTTTCAGGATTTCGTTGGAAACGGGATTTCTTCATCTAATGCTAGAAGGAAGAATTCTCAGAAACTTCTTTGATTTGTGTGTGTTCAACTAACGGAGCTGAACCATCCTTTAGACAGAGCAGATTGGAAATCCTCTTTTTGAGGAATTTGCTTGTGGAGATTTCAAGCGTTTTGGGGCAAACGGTAGAAAAGGAAATATCCTCGTGTAAAAACTAGTGAGAATCATTCTCAGAAACCACTTTGTGATGTGTGCGTTCCACTCACAGAATTTAACCTTTCTTTTCATAGAGCAGTTTGGAAACACTCTGATTGTAAAGTCTGCAAGTGGATATTTGGACCTCTTTGAGGATTTCGTTGGAAGCGGGATTTCTTCATCTAATGCTACACAGAAGATTTCTCAGTAACTTCGTTGATTTGTGTGTGTTCAACTAACAGATTTCGAATTTCCCATAGACATAGCAGATTGGAAACCCTCTTTTTGAGGAATTTGCAAGTGGAGATTTCAAGCGCTTTGGGGCCAACTGTAGAAAAGCAAATATCCTCGCATAAAAACTAGAGAGAATCATTATCAGAAACCACTTTGTGATGTGTGCGTTCCCCTCACAGAGTTTAACCTTTCTTTTCATAGAGCAGTTTGGACACACTCTGTTTGTGAAGTCTGCAAGTGGATATTTGGACTTCTTTGAGGATTTCGTTGGAAGCGGGATTTCTTCATCTAATGCTACACAGATGATTTCTCAGTAACTTCGTTGATTTCTGTGCGTTCAACTAACAGAGTTCAACCTTCCCTTAGACAGAGTAGATTGGAAACCCTCTTTTTGTGGAATTTGCAAGTGGAGATTTCAAGCGCTTTGGGGCCAACGGTAGAAATGGAAGTATCCTCGTATAAAAAATAGAGAGAATCATTCTCAGAAACCGCTTTGTGATGTGTGCGTTCCACTCACCGTGTTTAACCTTTCTTTTCATAGAGCAGTTTGGAAACACTCTGTTTGTAAAGTCTGCAAGTGGAGATTAGGACCTCTTGGAGGATTTCGTTGGAAACGGGATTTCTGCATATAACGCTAGACAGAAGAATTCTCAGCACTTCTTTGGGCTGCGTGTGTTCAACTCAGAGAGTTGAATCTTCCTTAAAACAGAGCAGATTTGAAACCCTCATTTTGTGGAATTTGCAAGTGGAGATTTCAAGCGCTTTGGGGCCAATGGTAGAAAAGGATATATCTTCGTATAAAAACTAGACAGAATCATTCTCAGCAACCACTTTGTGATGTGTGCGTTCCACTCACAGAGTTGAACCTTTGTTTTCATAGAGCAGTGTGGAAACACTCTGTTTGTAAAGTCTGCAGGTGGATATTTGGACCTCTTGGAGGATATCGTGGGAAACGGAATTTCTGCATATAACGCTAGACAGAAGAATTCTCAGTAACTTCTTTGGGCTGCGGGTGTTCAACTCACAGAGTTGAACCTTCCTTTAGACAGAGCAGATTGGAAACCCTCTTTTCGTGGAATTTGCAAGTGGAGATTTCAAGCGCTTTGGGGCCAATGGTAGAAAAGGAAATATCTTCGTATAAAAACTAGAGAGAATCATTCTCAGCAACCACTTTGTGATGTGTGCGTTCCACTCACAGAGTTTAACCTTTCTTTTCATAGAGCAGTTTGGAAACAGTCTGTTTGTAAAGTCTGCAAGTGGAGATTTCGACCTCTTTGAGGATTTCTTTGGAAACGGGATTTCTGCATTTAACGCAAGACAGAAGAATTCTCAGTAACTTGTTTGGGCTGCGTGAGTTGAACTCACAGAGTTGAACGTTCCTGTAGACAGAGCAGATTTGAAACCCTCTTTTTGTGGAATTTGCAAGTTGAGATTTGAAGCGCTTTGGGGCCAATGGTAGAAAAGGAAATATCGTCGTATAAAAACAAGAGAGAATCAATCTCAGCAACCACTTTGTGATGTGTGCGTTCCACTCACAGAGTTTAACCTTTCTTTTCATAGAGCAGTTTGGAAACACTCTGTTTGTAAAGTCTGCAAGTGGTTATTTTGATCTCTTGGAGGATTTCGTTGGAAAAGGCATTTCTGCATATAACGCTAGACAGAAGAATTCTCAGTAACTTCTTTGGGCTGCGTGTGTTCAACTCACAGAGGTGAAGCTTCCTGTAGACAGAGCAGATTTGAGACCCTCTTTTTGTGGAATTTGCAAGTTTAGATTTCAAGCGCTTTGAGGTCAATGGTAGAAAAGGATAAATCTTCGTATAAAAACTAGAGAGAATCATTCTCAGCAACCACTTTGGGATGTGTGCGTTCCACTCACTGAGTTTAACCTTTGTTTTCATAGAGCAGTTTGGAAACACTCTGTTTGTAAAGTCTGCAAGTGCATATTTGGACCTCTTTTAGGATATCGTGGGAAAAGGGATTTCTGCATATAACGCTAGACAGAAGAATTCTCAGTAACTTCTTTGGCTGCGTGTGTTCAACTCACAGAGTTGAACCTTCCTTTAGACAGAGCAGATTTGAAACCCTCTTTTTGTGGAATTTGCAAGTGGAGATTTCAAGTGCTTTGGGGCCAATGGTAGAAAAGGAAATATCTTTGTATAAAAACTAGATAGAATCATTCTCAGCATCCACTTTGTGATGTGTGCGTTCCACTCACAGAGTTTAACGTTTATTTTCATAGAGCAGTTTGGAAACACTCTGTTTGTAAAGTCTGCAAGTGGACATTTGGACCTCTTTGAGGATTTCGTTGGAAACGGGATTTCTGCATATAACGCCAGACAGAATTCTCAGTAACCTCTTTGGGCTGCGTGTGTTCATCTCAGAGAGTTGAATCTTCCTGTAGACAGAGCAGATTTGAAACCCTCTTTTTGTTGAATTTGCAAGTGGAGATTTCAAGCGCCTTGGGGCCAAAGGTAGAAAAGGAAATATCTTCGTATAAAAACTAGAGAGAATCATTCTCAGCAACCACTTTGTGATGTGTGCGTTCCACTCACAGAGTTTAACCTTTCTTTTCATAGAGCAGTTTGGAAACAGTCTGTTTGTAAAGTTTGCAGGTGGATATATGGACCTCTTGGAGGATTTCGTTGGAAACGGGATTTCTGCATATAATGCTAGACAGGAGAATTCTCAGTAACTTCTTTGGGCTGAGTGTGCTCAAATCACAGAGATGAACCTTCTTGTAGACAGAGCAAATGTGAAAGCCTCTTTTTGTGGAATTTGCAAGTGGAGATTTCAAGCGCTTTGGGGCCAATGGTAGAAATGGAAATATCTTCGTATAAAAACTAGAGAGAATCATTCTCAGCAACCACTTTGTGATGTGTGCGTTCCACTCACAGTGTTTAACCTTTCTTTTCATATAGCAGTGTGGAAACACTCTGTTTGTAAAGTCTGCAAGTGGAGATTTGGACCTCTTGGAGGATTTCGTTGGAAACGGGATTTCTGCATATAACGCTAGACAGAAGAATTCTCAGCACTTCTTTGGGCTGCGTGTGTTCAACTCAGAGAGTTGAATCTTCCTTAAAACAGAGCAGATTTGAAACCCTCATTTTGTGGAATTTGCAAGTGGAGATTTCAAGCACTTTTGGGCCAATGGTAGAAAAGTATATATCTTCGTATAAAAACTAGAGAGAATCATTCTCAGCAACCACTTTGTGATGTGTGCATTCCACTCACAGAGTTTAACCTTTGTTTTCATAGAGCAGTTTGGAAACACTCTGTTTGTAAAGTCTGCAGGTGGATATTTAGACCTCTTGTAGGATTTCGTGGGAAACGGGATTTCTGCATACAACGCTAGACAGAAGAATTCTCAGTAACTTCCTTGCGCTGCGTGTGTTCAACTCAGAGAGTTGAATCTTCCTGTAGACAGAGCAGATTTGAAACCCTCTTTTTGTGGAATTTGCAAGTGGAGATTTCAAGCGCTTTGGGGCCAATGGTAGAAAAGGAAATATCTTCGTATAAAAACTAGAGAGAGTCAATCTCAGCAACCACTTTGTGATGTGTGCATTCCACTCACAGAGTTTAACCTTTCTTTTCATAGAGCAGTTTGGAAACACACTGTTTGTAAAGTCTGCAAGTGGATATTTTGATCTCTTGGAGGATTTCTTTGGAAACGGGATTTCTGCATAAAACGGTAGACAGAAGAATTCTCAGTAACTTCTTTGGGCTGCGTGTGTTCAACTCACAGAGATGAAGCTTCGTGTAGACCGAGCAGATTTGAAACCTTCTTTTTGTGGAATTTGCAAGTGGAGATTTCAAGCGCTTTGGGGCCAATGGTAGAAAAGGAAATATCTTCGTATAAAAACTAGAGAGAATCATTCTCAGCAACCAATTTGTGATGTGTGCGTTCCACTCACTGAATTTAACCTTTCTTTTCATAGAGCAGTTTGGAAACACTCTGTTTGTAAAGTCTGCAAGTGGATATTTGGACCTCTTTTAGGATATCGTGGGAAACGGGATTTCTGCATATAACGCTAGACAGAAGAATTCTCAGTAACTTCTTTGGGCTGCGTGTGTTCAACTCACAGAGGTGAAGCTTCCTGTAGACAGAGCAGATTTGAAACCCTCTTTTTGTGGAATTTGCAAGTTTAGATTTCAAGAGCTTTGGGGTCAATGGTAGAAAAGGATATGTCTTCGTATAAAAACTAGAGAGAATCATTCTCAGCAACCACTTTGTGATGTGTGCGTTCAACTCACAGAGTTTAACCTTTGTTCTCATAGAGCAGTTTGGAAAAACTCTGTTTGTAAAGTCTGCAAGTGGAGATTTGGACCTCTTTGAGGATTTCGTTGGAAATGGGATTTCTGCATGTAACACAAGACAGAAGAATTCTCAGTAACTTGTTTGGTCTGCGAGAGTTGAACTCACAGAGTTGAACGTCCCTGTAGACAGAGCAGATTTGAAACCCTCTTTTTGTGGAATTTGCAAGTGGATATTTGAAGCGCTATGGGGCTAATGGTAGAAAAGGAAATATCTTCTTATAAAAACTAGAGAGAATCAATCTCAGCAACCACTTTGTGTTGTGTGCGTTCCACTCACAGAGTTTAAACTTTCTTTTCATAGAGCAGTTTGGAAACACTCTGTTTGTGAAGTCTGCAAGTGGATATTTTGATCTCTTGGAGGATTTCGTTGGAAAAGGCATTTCTGCATATAACGCTAGACAGAAGAATTCTCAGTAACTTCTTTGGGCTGCGTGTGTTCAACTCACAGAGGTGAAGCTTCCTGTAGACAGAGCAGATTTGAAACCCTCTTTTTGTGGAATTTGCAAGTGGAGATTTCAAGACCCTTGGGGCCAATGGTAGAAATGGAAATATCTTCGTATAAAAACTAGAGAGAATCATTCTCAGCAACCACTTTGTGATGTGTGCGTTCCACTCACAGAGTTTAACCTTTCTTTTCATAGAGCAGTTTGGAAACACTCTGTTTGTAAAGTCTGCAAGGGGATATTTTGATCTCTTGGAGGATTTCTTTGGAAATTGGATTTCTGCACATAACGCGAGACCGAAGAATTCTCAGTAACTTCTTTGTGCTGCGTGTGTTCAACTCACAGAGGTGAAGCTTCCTGTAGACAGAGCAGGTTTGAAACCCTCTTTTTGTGGAGTTTTCAAGTGGAGATTTCAAGCGCTTTGGGGCCAATGGTAGAAAAGGAAATATCTTCGTATAAAAACTACAGAGAATCATTCTCAGCAACCACTTTGTGATGTGTGCGTTCCACTCACAGAGTTTAACCTTTCTTTTCATAGAGCAGTTTGGAAACACTCTGTGTGTAAAGTCTGCAAGTGCATATTTGGACCACTTGAAGGATGTCGTTGGACACGGGATTTCTGCATGTAACGCTAGACAGAAGAATTCTCAGTACCTTCTTTGGGCTGCGTGTGTTCAACTCAGAGAATTGAATCTTCCTGTAGACAGAGCAGATTTGAAACCCTCTTTTTGTGGAATTTGCAAGTGGAGATTTCAAGCGCTTTGGGGCCAATGGTAGAAAAGGAAATATCTTCGTATAAAAGCTAGAGAGAATCATTCTCAGCAACCACTTTGGCATGTGTGCGTTCCACTCACAGAGTTTAACCTTTCTTTTCATAGAGCAGTTTGGAAACACTCTGTTTGTAAAGTCTGGAAGTGGAGATTTGGACCTCTTGGAGGATTTCGTTGGAAACGGGATTTCTGCATATAACGCTAGACAGAAGAATTCTCAGTAACTTCTTTGGGCTGCGTGTGTACAACTCACAGAGGTGAAGCTTCCTGTAGACAGAGCAGATTTGAAACCCTCTTTTTGTGGAATTTGCAAGTTTAGATTTCAAGAGCTTTTGGGGTCAATGGTAGAAAAGCATATATCTTCGTATAAAAACTAGAGAGAATCATTTTCAGCAATCAATTTGTGATGTGTGCATTCCACTCACAGAGTTTAACCTTTGTTTTCATAGAGCAGTTTGGAAACACTCTGTTTGTAATGTCTGCAAGTGGAGATTAGGACCTCTTTGAGGATGTCGTTGGAAACGGGATTTCTGCATGTAACGCAAGACAGAAGAATTCTCAGTAACTTCTTTGGGCTGCGTGAGTTCAACTCACAGAGTTGAACCTTCCTGTAGACAGAGCAGATTTGAAACCCTCTTTTTGTGGAATTTGCAAGTGGAGATTTCAAGCGCTTTGGGGCCAATGGTAGAAAAGGAAATATCTTTGTATAAAAACTAGAGAGAGTCAATCTCAGCAACCGCTTTGTGATGTGTGCGTTCCACTCACAGAGTTTAAGCTTTCTTTTCATAGAGCAGTTTGGAAACACTCTGTTTGTAAAGTCTGCAAGTGGATAATTTGATCTCTTGGAGGATTTCGTTGGAAACGGCATTTCTGCATATAACGCTAGACAGGAGAATTCTCAGTAACTTTTTTGGGCTGCGTGTGTACAACTCACAGAGATGAAGCTTCCTGTAGACAGAGCAGATTTGAAACCCTCTTTTTGTGGAATTTGCTAGTTTAGATTTCAAGAGCTTTTGGGGTCAATGGTAGAAAAGTATATATCTTCGTATAAAAACTAGAGAGAATCATTCTCAGCAACCACTTTGTGATGTGTGCGTTCCACTCACAGAGTTTAACCTTTGTTTTCATAGAGCAGTTTGGAAACACTCTGTTTGTAATGTCTGCAAGTGGAGATTTGGACCTCTTTGAGGATTTCGTTGGAAACGGGATTTCTGCATTTAACGCTAGACAGAAGAATTCTCAGTAACTTCTTTGGGCTGCGTGAGTTCAACTCACAGAGTTGAACCTTCCTGTAGACAGAGCAGATTTGCAACCCTCTTTTTGTGGAATTTGCAAGTGGAGATTTCAAGCGCTTTGGGGCCAATGGTAGAAAAGGAAATATCTCCGTATAAAAACTAGAGAGAATCAATCTCGGCAACCACTTTGTGATGTGTGCATTCCACTCACAGAGTTTAAACTTTCTTTTCATAGAGCAGTTTGGAAACACTCTGTTTGTAAAGTCTCCAAGTGGATATTTTGATCTCTTGGAGGATTTCGTTGGAAACGGCATTTCTGCATATAACGCTAGACAGAAGAATTCTCAGTAACTTCTTTGGGCTGCGTGTGTTCAACTCCCAGAGGTGAAGCTTCCTGTAGACAGAGCAGATTTGAAACCCTCTTTTTGTGGAATTTGCAAGGGGAGATTTCAAGCGCTTTGGGGTCATTGGTAGAAAAGGATATATCTTCGTATAAAAACTAGAGAGAATCATTCTCAGCAACCACTTTGTGATGTGTGCGTTCCACTCACAGAGTTTAACCTTTGTTTTCATAGAGCAGTATGGAAACACTCTGTTTGTAAAGTCTGCAAGTGGAGATTTGGAACTCTTTGAGGATGTCGTGGGAAAAGGGATTTCTGCATATAACGCTAGACAGAAGAATTCTCAGTAACTTCTTTGGTCTGTGGTGTTCAACTCACAGAGTTGAACCTTCCTGTGGACAGAGCCGATTTGAAACCCTCTTTTTGTGGAATTTGCAAGTGGAGGTTTCAAGCGCTTTGGGTCTAATGGTAGAAAAGGAAATATCTTCGTATAAAAACTAGAGAGAATCATTCTCAGCAACCACTTTGTGATGTGTGCGTTCCACTCACAGAGTTTAACCTTTCTTTTCATAGAGCAGTTTGGAAACAGTCTGTTTGTAAAGTCTGCAAGAGAAGATTTGGACCTCATTGAGGATTTCGTTGGAAACGGGATTTCTGCATTTAACGCTAGACAGAAGAATTCTCAGTAACTTCTTTGGGCTGCGTGTGTTCAACTCAGAGGGTTGAATCTTCCTGTAGACAGAGCAGTTTTGAAACCCTCTTTTTGTGGAATTTGCAAGTGGAGATTTCAAGCGCTTTGGGGCCAATGGTAGAAAAGGAAATATCTTCGTATAAAAATTAGAGAGAATCATTCTCAGCAACCACTTTGTGATGTGTGCGTTCCACTCACAGAGTTTAACCTTTCTTTTCATAGAGCAGTTTGGAAACACTGTTTGTAAAGTCTGCAAGTGGATATTTGGACCTCTTGGAGGATTTCGTTGGAAACGGGATTTCTGCATATAACGCTAGACAGAAGAATTCTCAGTAACTTCTTTGGGCTACGTGTGTTCAACTCACAGAGGTGAAGCTTCCTGTAGACACACGAGATTTGAAACCCTCTTTTTGTGGAATTTGCAAGTTTAGATTTCTAGCGCTCTGGGGTCAATGGTAGAAAAGGACATATCTTCGTATAAAAACAAGAGAGAATCATTCTCAGCAACCACTTTGTGATGTGTGCGTTCCACTCACAGAGTTTAACCTTTCTTTTCATAGAGCAGTTTGGAAACACTCTGTTTGTAAAGTCTGCAAGTGGAGATTTGGACCTCTTGGAGGATTTCTTTGGACATGGGTTTTCTGCATATAACGCTAGACAGAAGAATTCTCAGTAAGTTCTTTCGGCTGCGTGTGTTCACCTCACAGAGTTGAACGTTCCTGTAGACAGAGCAGATTTGAAACCCTCTTTTTGTGGAATTTGTAAGTGGAGATTTCAAGCCCCTTGGGGCCAATGGTGGAAAAGGAAATATCTTCCTATAAAAACTAGAGAGAATCATTCTCAGCAACCACTTTGTGATGTGTGCGTTCCACTCACAGAGTTTAACCTTTCTTTTCATAGAGCAGTTTGGAAACAGTCTGTTTGTAAAGTCTGCAAGTGGAGATTTGGACCTCTTTGAGGATTTCGTTGGAAACGGCATTTCTGCATATAACGCTAGACAGAAGAATTCTCAGTAACTTCTTTGGGCTGCGAGTGTTCAACTCAGAGAGTTGAATCTTCCTGTAGACAGAGCAGTTTTGAAACCCTCTTTTTGTGGAATTTGCAAGTGGAGATTTCAAGCGCTTTGGGGCCAATGGTAGAAAAGGAAATATCTTCGTAGAAAGACTAGAGAGAATCATTCTCAGCAACCACTTTGTGATGTGTGGGTTCCACTCGCAGAGTTTAACCTTTCTTTTCATAGAGCAGTTTGGAAACACTCTGTTTGTAAAGTCTGCAAGTGCATATTTGGACCTCTTGGAAGATGTCGTTGGACACGGGATTTCTGCATGTAACGCTAGACAGAAGAATTCTGAGTAACTTCTTTGGGCTGCTTGTGTTCAACTCACAGAGGTGAAGCTTCCTGTAGACAGACGAGATTTGAAACCCTCTTTTTGTGGAATTTGCAAGTTTAGATTTCAAGCGCTTTGGGGTCAATGGTAGAAAAGGACATATCTTCGTATGAAAACTAGAGAGAATCATTCTCAGCAACCACTTTGTGATGTGTGCGTTCCACTCACAGAGTTTAACCTTTGTTTTCATAGAGCAGTTTGGAAACACTCTGTTTGTAAAGTCTGCAAGTGGAGATTTGGACCTCTTGGAGGATTTCTTTGGACAAGGGATTTCTGCATATAACGCTAGACAGGAGAATTCTCAGTAACTTCTTTGGGCTGCGTGTGTTCAACTCAGAGAGTTGAATCTTCCTGTAGACAGAGCAGATTTGAAACCCTCTTTTTGTGGAATTTGCAAGTGGAGATTTCAAGGGATTTGGGACCAATGGTAGGAAAGGAAATATCTTCGTATAAAAACTAGAGAGAATCAATCTCAGCAACCACTTTGTGATGTGTGCGATCCACTCACAGAGTTTAACCTTTGTTTTCATAGAGCAGTTAAGAAACACTCTGTTTGTAAAGTCTGCAAGTGAATATTTTGATCTCTTGGAAGATTTTGTTTGGAACGCGATTTCTGCACATAACGCTAAACAGAAGAATTCTCAGTAACTTCTTTGTGCTGCGTGTGTTGAACTCACAGAGGTGAACCCTCCTGTAGACAGAGCAGATTTGAAACCCTCTTTTTGTGGAATTTGCAAGTGGAGATTTCAAGCGCTTTGGGGCCAATGGTAGAAATGGAAATATCTTCGTATAAAAACTAGAGAGAATCATTCTCAGCAACCACTTTGTGATGGGTGCGTTCCACTCACAGAGTTTAACCTTTCTTTTCATAGAGCAGTTTGGAAACCGTCTGTTTGTAAAGTCTGGAAGTGGATATTTGGACTTTTAGGAGGATTTCGTTGGAAACGGGATTTCTGCATATAACGCTAGACAGGAGAATTCTCAGTAACTTCTTTGGGCTGCGTGTGTTCAGCTCACAGAGATGAACCTTCCTGCAGACAGAGCACATTTGAAACCCTCTTTTTGTGGAATTTGCAAGTGGAGATTTCAAGCGCTTTGGGACCAATGGTAGAAAAGGAAATATCTTCGTATAAAAACTAGAGAGAATCAATCTCAGCAACCACTTTGTGATGTGTCCGATCCACTCACAGAGTTTAAAGTTTCTTTTCATAGAGCAGTTTGGAAACACTCTGTTTGTAAAGTCTGCAAGTGGATATTTTGATCTCTTGGAGGATTACGTTTGAAAAGGCATTTCTGCATATAACGCTAGACAGAAGAATTCTCAGTAACTTCTTTGTGCTGCGTGTGTTCAACTCACAGAGGTGAAGCTTCCTGTAGACAGAGCAGGTTTGAAACCCTCTTTTTGTGGAACTTGGAAGTTTAGATTTCAAGCGCTTTGGGGTCAATGGTAGAAAAGATATATCTTCGTATAAAAACTAGAGAGAATCATTCTGAGCAACCACTTTGTGATGTGTGCATTCCACTCACAGAGTTTAACCTTTCTTTTCATAGAGCCGTTTGGAAACGGCTTGTTTGTAAAGTCTGCAGGTGGATATTTGGACCTCTTGGAGGATTTCGTTGGAAACGGGATTTCTGCGTATAACGCTAGACAGGAGAATTCTCAGTAACTTCTTTGGGCTGCGTGTGTTCAACTCACAGTGTTGAACCTTCCTGTAGAAAGAGCAGATTTGAAACCCTCCTTTTGTGGAATCTGCAAGTGGAGATTTCAAGCGCTTTGGGGCCAATGGAAGAAAAGGAAATAACTTCGTATAAAAACTACAGAGAATCATTCTCAGCAACCACTTTGTGATGTCTGCGTTCCACTCACAGAGTTTAACCTTTGTTTTCATAGAGCAGTTTGGAAACACTCTGTTTGTAAAGTCTGCAAGTGGAGATTTGGACCTCTTTGAGGATTTCGTTGGAAGCGGGATTTCTGGATGTAACGCAAGACAGAAGAATTCTCAGTGACTTCTTCGGGCTGCATGTGTTCAACTCACAGAGTTGAACATTCCTGTAGACAGAGCAGATTTGAAACCCTCTTTTTGTGGAATTTGCAAGTGGAGATTTGAAGCGCTTTGGGGCCAATGGTAGAAAAGGAAATATCTTCGTATAAAAGCTAGAGAGAATCATTCTCAGCAACCACTTTGGCATGTGTGCGTTCCACTCACAGAGTTTAACCTTTCTTTTCATAGAGCACTTTGGAAACACTCTGTTTGTAAAGTCTGCAGGTGAATATTTGGACCTCTTGGAGGATTTCGTTGGAAACGGGATTTCTGCATATAACGCTAGACAGGAGAATTCTCAGTACCTTCTTTGTGCTGCGTGGGTTCAACTCACAGAGTTGAACCTTCTTGTAGACAGAGCAGATTTGAAACCCTCTTTTTGTGGAATTAGCAAGTGGAGATTTCAAGCGCTTCGGGGCCAATGGTAGAAAAGGAAATATCTTCGTATAAAAACTAGAGAGAATCATTCTCAGCAACCACTTTGTGATGTGTGCGTTCCACTCACAGAGTTTAACCTTTCTTTTCATAGAGCAGTTTGGAAACTGTCTGTTTGTAAAGTCTGCAGGTGGAGATTTGGACCTCTTTTAGGATATCGTGGGAATCGGGATTTCTGCATATAACGCTAGACAGAAGAATTCTCAGTAACTTCTTTGGGCTGCGTGTGTTCATCTCAGAGAGTTGAACCTTCTTGTAGATAGAGCAGATTTGAAACCCTCTTTTTGTGGAATTTGCAAGTGGAGATTTCAAGCGCTTTGGGGCCAGAGGGAGAAAAGGAAATATCTTCGTATAAAAACTAGAGAGAATCATTCTCAGCAACCACTTTGGGGTGTGTGCGTTCGACTCACAGAGTTTAACCTTTCTATTCATAGAGCGGTTTGGAAACACTCTGTTTGTAAAGTCTGCAAGTGGATATTTTGATCTCTTGGAGGATTTCTTTGGAAACGGCATTTCTGCATATAACGCTAGACAGAAGAATTCTCAGTAACTTCTTTGGGCTGCGTCTGTTCAACTCACAGAGGTGAAGCTTCCTGTAGACAGAGCAGATTTGAAACCCTCTTTTTGTGGAATTTGCAAGTGGAGATTTCAAGCGCTTTGGGGCCAATGGTAGAAAAGGAAATATCTTCGTATAAAAGCTAGAGAGAATCATTCTCAGCAACCACTTTGGCATGTGTGCGTTCCACTCACAGAGTTTAACCTTTCTTTTCATAGAGCAGTTTGGAAACACTCTGTTTGTAAAGTCTGGAAGTGGAGATTTGGACCTCTTGGAGGATTTCGTTGGAAACGGGATTTCTGCATATAACGCTAGACAGAAGAATTCTCAGTAACTTCTTTGGGCTGCGTGTGTACAACTCACAGAGGTGAAGCTTCCTGTAGACAGAGCAGATTTGAAACCCTCTTTTTGTGGAATTTGCAAGTTTAGATTTCAAGAGCTTTTGGGGTCAATGGTAGAACAGCATATATCTTCGTATAAAAACTAGAGAGAATCATTTTCAGCAATCAATTTGTGATGTGTGCATTCCACTCACAGAGTTTAACCTTTGTTTTCATAGAGCAGTTTGGAAACACTCTGTTTGTAATGTCTGCAAGTGGAGATTAGGACCTCTTTGAGGATGTCGTTGGAAACGGGATTTCTGCATGTAACGCAAGACAGAAGAATTCTCAGTAACTTCTTTGGGCTGCGTGAGTTCAACTCACAGAGTTGAACCTTCCTGTAGACAGAGCAGATTTGCAACCCTCTTTTTGTGGAATTTGCAAGTGGAGATTTCAAGCGCTTTGGGGCCAATGGTAGAAAAGGAAATATCTCCGTATAAAAACTAGAGAGAATCAATCTCGGCAACCACTTTGTGATGTGTGCGTTCCACTCACAGAGTTTAAACTTTCTTTTCATAGAGCAGTTTGGAAACACTCTGTTTGTAAAGTCTCCAAATGGATATTTTGATCTCTTGGAGGATTTCGTTGGAAACGGCATTTCTGCATATAACGCTAGACAGAAGAATTCTCAGTAACTTCTTTGGGCTGCGTGTGTTCAACTCACAGAGGTGAAGCTTCCTGTAGACAGAGCAGATTTGAAACCCTCTTTTTGTGGAATTTGCAAGGGGAGATTTCAAGCGCTTTGGGGTCAATGGTAGAAAAGGATATATCTTCGTATAAAAACTAGAGAGAATCATTCTCAGCAACCACTTTGTGATGTGTGCGTTCCACTCACTGAGTTTAACCTTTGTTTTCATAGAGCAGTTTGGAAATACCCTGTTTGTAAAGTCTGCAAGTGGAGATTTGGAACTCTCTGAGGATGTCGTGGGAAAAGGGATTTCTGCATATAACGCTAGACAGAAGAATTCTCAGTAACTTCTTTGGTCTGTGGTGTTCAACTCACAGAGTTGAACCTTCCTGTGGACAGAGCCGATTTGAAACCCTCTTTTTGTGGAATTTGCAAGTGGAGGTTTCAAGCGCTTTGGCGCCAATGGTAGAAAAGGAAATATCTTCGTATAAAAACTAGAGAGAATCATTCTCAGCAACCACTTTGTGATGTGTGCGTTCCACTCACAGAGTTTAACCTTTCTTTTCATAGAGCAGTTTGGAAACACTGTTTGTAAAGTCTGCAAGTGGATATTTGGACCTCTTGGAGGATTTCGTTGGAAACGGGATTTCTGCATATAACGCTAGACAGAAGAATTCTCAGTAACTTCTTTGGGCTACGTGTGTTCAACTCACAGAGGTGAAGCTTCCTGTAGACACACGAGATTTGAAACCCTCTTTTTGTGGAATTTGCAAGGTTAGATTTCTAGCGCTCTGGGGTCAATGGTAGAAAAGGACATATCTTCGTATAAAAACAAGAGAGAATCATTCTCAGCAACCACTTTGTGATGTGTGCGTTCCACTCACAGAGTTTAACCTTTCTTTTCATAGAGCAGTTTGGAAACAGTCTGTTTGTAAAGTCTGCAAGTGGAGATTTGGCCCTCTTTGAGGATTTCGTTGGAAACGGCATTTCTGCATATAACGCTAGACAGAAGAATTCTCAGTAACTTCTTTGGGCTGCGAGTGTTCAACTCAGAGAGTTGAATCTTCCTGTAGACAGAGCAGTTTTGAAACCCTCTTTTTGTGGAATTTGCAAGTGGAGATTTCAAGCGCTTTGGGGCCAATGGTAGAAAAGGAAATATCTTCGTATAAAGACTAGAGAGAATCATTCTCAGCAACCACTTTGTGATGTGTGGGTTCCACTCGCAGAGTTTAACCTTTCTTTTCATAGAGCAGTTTGGAAACACTCTGTTTGTAAAGTCTGCAAGTGGAGATTTGGACCTCTTGGAAGATGTCGTTGGACACGGGATTTCTGCATGTAACGCTAGACAGAAGAATTCTCAGTAACTTCTTTGGGCTGCTTGGGTTCAACTCACAGAGATGAAGCTTCCTGTAGACAGACGAGATTTGAAACCCTCTTTTTGTGGAATTTGCAAGTTTAGATTTCAAGCGCTTTGGGGTCAATGGTAGAAAAGGGCATATCTTCGTATAAAAACTAGAGAGAATCATTCTCAGCAACCACTTTGTGATGTGTGCGTTCCACTCACAGAGTTTAACCTTTCTTTTCATAGAGCAGTTTGGAAACACTCTGTTTGTAAAGTCTGCAAGTGGAGATTTGGACCTCTTGGAGGATTTCTTTGGACACGGGATTTCTGCATATAATGCTAGACAGAAGAATTCTCAGTAACTTCTTTGGGCTGCGTGTGTTCACCTCACAGAGATGAACCTTCCTGTCGACAGAGCAGATTTGAAACCCTCTTTTTGTTGAATTTGCAAGTGGAGATTTCAAGCGGTTTGGGGCCAATGGTAGAAATGGAAATATCTTCGTATAAAAACTAGAGAGAATCATTCTCAGCAACCACTTTGGGATGTGTGCATTCCACTCACAGAGTTCAACCTTTCTTTTCATAGAGCAGTTTGGAAACTGTCTGTTTGTAAAGTCTGCAGGTGGAGATTTGGACCTCTTTTAGGATATCGTGGGAATCGGGATTTCTGCATATAACGCTAGACAGAAGAATTCTCAGTAACTTCTTTGGGCTGCGTGTGTTCATCTCAGGGAGTTGAACCTTCTTGTAGATAGAGCAGATTTGAAACCCTCTTTTTGTGGAATTTGCAAGTGGAGATTTCAAGCGCTTTGGGGCCAGAGGGAGAAAAGGAAATATCTTCGTATAAAAACTAGAGAGAATCATTGTCAGCAACCACTTTGGGGTGTGTGCGTTCGACTCACAGAGTTTAACCTTTCTATTCATAGAGCGGTTTGGAAACACTCTGTTTGTAAAGTCTGCAAGTGGATATTTTGATCTCTTGGAGGATTTCTTTGGAAACGGCATTTCTGCATATAACGCTAGACAGAAGAATTCTCAGTAACTTCTTTGGGCTGCGTGTGTTCAACTCACAGAGGTGAAGCTTCCTGTAGACAGAGCAGATTTGAAACCCTCTTTTTGTGGAATTTGCAAGTGGAGATTTCAAGCGCTTTGGGGTGAATGGTAGAAAAGAAAATATCTTCGTATAAAAACTAGAGAGAATCATTCTCAGCAACCACTTTGTGATGTGTGCGTTCCACTCACAGAGTTTAACCTTTCTATTCATAGAGCATTTTCGAAACAGTCTGTTTGTAAAGTCTGCAGGTGGATATTTGGACCCCTTGGAGGATTTCGTTGGAAAAGGGATTTCTGCATATAACGCTAGACAGGAGAATTCTCAGTAACTTCTTTGGGCTGCGTGTGTTCAACTCACAGAGGTGAAGCTTCCTGTAGACAGAGCAGATTTGAAACCCTCTTTTTGTGGAATTTGCAAGTGGAGATTTCAAGCGCTTTTGGGTCAATGGTAGAAAAGGATATATCTTCGTATAAAAACAAGAGAGAATCATTCTCAGCAACCACTTTGTGATGTGTGCGTTCCACTCACAGAGTTTAACCTTTGTTTTCATAGAGCAGTTTGGAAACACTCTGTTTGTAAAGTCTGCAAGTGGAGATTTGGACCTCTTTGAGGATTTCGTTGGAAGCGGGATTTCTGCATATAACGCTAGACAGAAGAATTCTCAGTAACTTCTTCGGGCTGCATGTGTTCAACTCACAGAGTTGAACATTCCTGTAGACAGAGCAGATATGAAACCCTCTTTTTGTGGAATTTGCAAGTGGAGATTTGAAGCGCTTTGGGGCCAATGGTAGAAAAGGAAATATCTTCGTATAAAAACTAGAGAGAATCAATCTCATCAACCACTTTGGCATGTGTGCGTTCCACTCACAGAGTTTAACCTTTCTTTTCATAGAGCACTTTGGAAACAGTCTGTTTGTAAAGTCTGCAGGTGAATATTTGGACCTCTTGGAGGATTTCGTTGGAAACGGGATTTCTGCATATAACGCTAGACAGGAGAATTCTCAGTAACTTCTTTGGGCTGCGTGTGTTCAACTCACAGAGTTGAACCTTCCTGTAGACAGAGCAGATTTGAAACCCTCTTTTTGTGGAATTAGCAAGTGGAGATTTCAAGAGCTTCGGGGCCAATGGTAGAAAAGGAAATATCTTCGTATAAAAACTAGAGAGAATCATTCTCAGCAACCACTTTGTGATGTTTGCATTCCACTCACAGAGTTCAACCTTTCTTTTCATAGAGCAGTTTGGAAACTGTCTGTTTGTAAAGTCTGCAGGTGGAGATTTGGACCTCTTTTAGGATATCGTGGGAATCGGGGTTTCTGCATATAACGCTAGACAGAAGAATTCTCAGTAACTTCTTTGGGCTGCGTGTGTTCATCTCAGGGAGTTGAACCTTCTTGTAGATAGAGCAGATTTGAAACCCTCTTGTTGTGGAATTTGCAAGTGGAGATTTCAAGCGCTTTGGGGCCAGAGGGAGAAAAGGAAATATCTTCGTATAAAAACTAGAGAGAATCATTGTCAGCAACCACTTTGGGGTGTGTGCGTTCGACTCACAGAGTTTAACCTTTCTATTCATAGAGCGGTTTGGAAACACTCTGTTTGTAAAGTCTGCAAGTGGATATTTTGATCTCTTGGAGGATTTCTTTGGAAACGGCATTTCTGCATATAACGCTAGACAGAAGAATTCTCAGTAACTTCTTTGGCCTGCGTGTGTTCAACTCACAGAGGTGAAGCTTCCTGTAGACAGAGCAGATTTGAAACCCTCTTTTTGTGGAATTTGCAAGTGGAGATTTCAAGCGCTTTGGGGTGAATGGTAGAAAAGAAAATATCTTCGTATAAAAACTAGTGAGAGTCAATCTCAGCAACCACTTTGTGATGTGTGCGTTCCACTCACAGAGTTTAACCTTTCTTTTCATAGAGCATTTTCGAAACAGTCTGTTTGTAAAGTCTGCAGGTGGATATTTGGACCCCTTGGAGGATTTCGTTGGAAAAGGGATTTCTGCATATAACGCTAGACAGGAGAATTCTCAGTAACTTCTTTGGGCTGCGTGTGTTCAACTCACAGAGGTGAAGCTTCCTGTAGACAGAGCAGATTTGAAACCCTCTTTTTGTGGAATTTGCAAGTGGAGATTTCAAGCGCTTTTGGGTCAATGGTAGAAAAGGATATATCTTCGTATAAAAACAAGAGAGAATCATTCTCAGCAACCACTTTGTGATGTGTGCGTTCCACTCACAGAGTTTAACCTTTGTTTTCATAGAGCAGTTTGGAAACACTCTGTTTGTAAAGTCTGCAAGTGGAGATTTGGACCTCTTTGAGGATTTCGTTGGAAGCGGGATTTCTGCATATAACGCTAGACAGAAGAATTCTCAGTAACTTCTTCGGGCTGCATGTGTTCAACTCACAGAGTTGAACATTCCTGTAGACAGAGCAGATATGAAACCCTCTTTTCGTGGAATTTGCAAGTGGAGATTTGAAGCGCTTTGGGGCCAATGGTAGAAAAGGAAATATCTTCGTATAAAAACTAGAGAGAATCAATCTCATCAACCACTTTGGCATGTGTGCGTTCCACTCACAGAGTTTAACCTTTCTTTTCATAGAGCACTTTGGAAACAGTCTGTTTGTAAAGTCTGCAGGTGAATATTTGGACCTCTTGGAGGATTTCGTTGGAAACGGGATTTCTGCATATAACGCTAGACAGGAGAATTCTCAGTAACTTCTTTGGGCTGCGTGTGTTCAACTCACAGAGTTGAACCTTCCTGTAGACAGAGCACATTTGAAACCCTCTTTTTGTGGAATTAGCAAGTGGAGATTTCAAGAGCTTCGGGGCCAATGGTATAAAAGGAAATATCTTCGTATAAAAACTAGAGAGAATCATTCTCAGCAACCACTTTGTGATGTGTGCGTTCCTCTCACAGAGTTGAACCTTTCTTTTCATAGAGCAGTTTGGAAACACTCTGTTTGAAAGTCTGCAAGTGGAGATTTGGACATCTTTTAGGATATCGTGGGAAAAGGGATTTCTGCATATAACGCTAGACAGAAGAATTCTCAGTAACTTCTTTGGGCTGCGTGTGTTCATCTCAGAGAGTTGAACCTTCTTGCAGATGGAGCAGATTTGAAACCCTCTTTTTGTGGAATTTGCAAGTGGAGATTTCAAGCGTTTTGGGGCCAGTGGTAGAAAAGGAAATATCTTCGTATAAAAACTAGAGAGAATCATTCTCAGCAACCATTTCGGGGTGTGTGCATTCCACTCACAGAGTTTAACCTTTCTTTTCATAGAGCACTTTGGAAACAGTCTGTTTGTAAAGTCTGCAGGTGAATATTTGGACCTCTTGGAGGATTTCGTTGGAAAAGGGATTTCTGCATATAACGCTAGACAGGAGAATTCTCAGTAACTTCTTTGGGCTGAGTGTGTTCAACTCACAGAGTGGAACCTTCCTGTAGACAGAGCAGATTTGAAACCCTCTTTTTGTGGAATTAGCAAGTGGAGATTTCCAGAGCTTCGGGGCCAATGGTAGAAAAGGAAATATCTTCGTATGAAAACTAGAGAGAATCATTCTCAGCAACCACTTTGTGATGTGTGCGTTCCACTCACAGAGTTCAACCTGTCTTTTCATAGAGCGGTTTGGAAACACTCTGTTTGTAAAATCTGCAAGTGGATTTTTTGATCTCTTGGAGGATTTCTTTGGAAACGGCATTTCTGCATATAACGCTAGACAGAAGAATTCTCAGTAACTTCTTTGGGCTGCGTGTGTTCAACTCACAGAGGTGAAGCTTCCTGTAGACAGAGCAGATTTGAAACCCTCTTTTTGTGGAATTTGCAAGTGGAGATTTCAAGACCCTTGGGGCCAATGGTAGAAATGGAAATATCTTCGTATAAAAACTAGAGAGAATCATTCTCAGCAACCACTTTGTGATGTGTGCGTTCCACTCACAGAGTTTAACCTTTCTTTTCATAGAGCAGTTTGGAAACACTCTGTTTGTAAAGTCTGCAAGTGGAGATTTGAACCTCTTTGAGGATTTCGTTGGAAACTGGATTTCTGCATGTACCGCAAGACAGAAGAATTCTCAGTAACTTCTTTGGGCTGGGTGAGTTCAACTCACAGAGTTGAACCTTCCTGTAGACAGAGCAGATTTGAAACCCTCTTTTTGTGGAATTTGCTAGTGGAGATTTCAAGCGCTTTGGGGCCAACGGTAGAAAAGGAAATATCTTCGTATAAAAACTAGAGAGAATCATTCTCAGCAACCACTTTGGGGTGTATGCGTTCCACTCACAGAGTTTAACCTTTCTTTTCATAGAGCGGTTTGGAAACACTCTGTTTGTAAAGTCTGCAAGTGGATATTTTGATATGTTGGAGGATTTCTTTGGAAACGGCATTTCTGCATATAACGCTAGACAGAAGAATTCTCAGTAACTTCTTTGGGCTGCGTGTGTTCAACTCACAGAGGTGAAGCTTCCTGTAGACAGAGCAGATTTGAAACCCTCTTTTTGTGGAATTTGCAAGTTTAGATTTCAAGCGCTTTGGGATCAATGGTAGAAAAGGATATATCTTCGTATAAAAACTAGAGAGAATCATTCTCAGCAACCACTTTGTGATGTGTGCGTTCCACTCACAGAGTTTAACCTTTGTTTTCATAGAGCAGTTTGGAAACACTCTGTTTGTAAAGTCTGCAAGTGGAGATTTGGACCTCTTTGAGGATTTCGTTGGAAGCGGGATTTCTGCATATAACGCTAGACAGGAGAATTCTCAGTAACTTCTTTGGGCTGCGTGTGTTCAGCTCACACAGATGAACCTTCCTGTAGACAGAGCACATTTGAAACCCTCTTTTTGTGGAATTTCCAACTGGTGATTTCAAGCGATTTCGGGCCAATGATAGAAAAGGAAATATCTTCGTATAAAAACTGGAGAGAATCATTCTCAGCAACCACTTTGTGATGTGTGCGTTCCACTCACAGAGTTTAACCTTTCTTTTCATAGAGCAGTTTGGAAACAGTCTGTTTGTAAAGTCTGCAAGAGAAGATTTGGACCTCATTGAGGATTTCGTTGGAAACGGGATTTCTGCATTTAACGCTAGACAGAAGAATTCTCAGTAACTTCTTTGGGCTGCGTGTGTTCAACTCAGAGGGTTGAATCTTCCTGTAGACAGAGCAGTTTTGAAACCCTCTTTTTGTGGAATTTGCAAGTGGAGATTTCAAGCGCTTTGGGGCCAATGGTAGAAAAGGAAATATCTTCGTATAAAAACTAGAGAGAATCATTCTCAGCAACCACTTTGTGATGTGTGCGTTCCACTCACAGAGTTTAACCTTTCTTTTCATAGAGCAGTTTGGAAACACTGTTTGTAAAGTCTGCAAGTGGATATTTGGACCTCTTGGAGGATTTCGTTGGAAACGGGATTTCTGCATATAACGCTAGACAGAAGAATTCTCAGTAACTTCTTTGGGCTACGTGTGTTCAACTCACAGAGGTGAAGCTTCCTGTAGACACACGAGATTTGAAACCCTCTTTTTGTGGAATTTGCAAGGTTAGATTTCTAGCGCTCTGGGGTCAATGGTAGAAAAGGACATATCTTCGTATAAAAACAAGAGAGAATCATTCTCAGCAACCACTTTGTGATGTGTGCGTTCCACTCACAGAGTTTAACCTTTCTTTTCATAGAGCAGTTTGGAAACAGTCTGTTTGTAAAGTCTGCAAGTGGAGATTTGGCCCTCTTTGAGGATTTCGTTGGAAACGGCATTTCTGCATATAACGCTAGACAGAAGAATTCTCAGTAACTTCTTTGGGCTGCGAGTGTTCAACTCAGAGAGTTGAATCTTCCTGTAGACAGAGCAGTTTTGAAACCCTCTTTTTGTGGAATTTGCAAGTGGAGATTTCAAGCGCTTTGGGGCCAATGGTAGAAAAGGAAATATCTTCGTATAAAGACTAGAGAGAATCATTCTCAGCAACCACTTTGTGATGTGTGGGTTCCACTCGCAGAGTTTAACCTTTCTTTTCATAGAGCAGTTTGGAAACACTCTGTTTGTAAAGTCTGCAAGTGGAGATTTGGACCTCTTGGAAGATGTCGTTGGACACGGGATTTCTGCATGTAACGCTAGACAGAAGAATTCTCAGTAACTTCTTTGGGCTGCTTGGGTTCAACTCACAGAGATGAAGCTTCCTGTAGACAGACGAGATTTGAAACCCTCTTTTTGTGGAATTTGCAAGTTTAGATTTCAAGCGCTTTGGGGTCAATGGTAGAAAAGGACATATCTTCGTATAAAAACTAGAGAGAATCATTCTCAGCAACCACTTTGTGATGTGTGCGTTCCACTCACAGAGTTTAACCTTTGTTTTCATAGAGCAGTTTGGAAACACTCTGTTTGTAAAGTCTGCAAGTGGAGATTTGGACCTCTTGGAGGATTTCTTTGGACACGGGATTTCTGCATATAACGCTAGACAGGAGAATTCTAAGTAACTTCTTTGGGCTGCGTGTGTTCAACTCAGAGAGTTGAATCTTCCTGTAGACAGAGCAGATTTGAAACCCTCTTTTTGTGGAATTTGCAAGTGGAGATTTCAAGGGATTTGGGACCAATGGTAGGAAAGGAAATATCTTCGTATAAAAACTAGAGAGAATCAATCTCAGCAACCACTTTGTGATGTGTGCGATCCACTCACAGAGTTTAACCTTTGTTTTCATAGAGCAGTTAGGAAACACTCTGTTTGTAAAGTCTGCAAGTGGATATTTTGATCTCTTGGAGGATTTTGTTTGGAACGGGATTTCTGCACATAAGGCTAAACAGAAGAATTCTCAGTAACTTCTTTGTGCTGCGTGTGTTGAACTCACAGAGGTGAACCCTCCTGTAGACAGAGCAGATTTGAAACCCTCTTTTTGTGGAATTTGCAAGTGGAGATTTCAAGCGCTTTGGGGCCAATGGTAGAAATGGAAATATCTTCGTATAAAAACTAGAGAGAATCATTCTCAGCAACCACTTTGTGATGGGTGCGTTCCACTCACAGAGTTTAACCTTTCTTTTCATAGAGCAGTTTGGAAACCGTCTGTTTGTAAAGTCTGGAAGTGGATATTTGGACTTTTAGGAGGATTTCGTTGGAAACGGGATTTCTGCATATAACGCTAGACAGGAGAATTCTCAGTAACTTCTTTGGGCTGCGTGTGTTCAGCTCACAGAGATGAACCTTCCTGTAGACAGAGCACATTTGAAACCCTCTTTTTGTGGAATTTGCAAGTGGAGATTTCAAGCGCTTTGGGACCAATGGTAGAAAAGGAAATATCTTCGTATAAAAACTAGAGAGAATCAATCTCAGCAACCACTTTGTGATGTGTCCGATCCACTCACAGAGTTTAACGTTTCTTTTCATAGAGCAGTTTGGAAACACTCTGTTTGTAAAGTCTGCAAGTGGATATTTTGATCTCTTGGAGGATTACGTTTGAAAAGGCATTTCTGCATATAACGCTAGACAGAAGAATTCTCAGTAACTTCTTTGTGCTGCGTGTGTTCAACTCACAGAGGTGAAGCTTCCTGTAGACAGAGCAGATTTGAAACCCTCTTTTTGTGGAACTTGGAAGTTTAGATTTCAAGCGCTTTGGGGTCAATGGTAGAAAAGATATATCTTCGTATAAAAACTAGAGAGAATCATTCTCAGCAACCACTTTGTGATGTGTGCGTTCCACTCACAGAGTTTAACCTTTCTTTTCATAGAGCAGTTTGGAAACACTCTGTTTGTAAAGTCTGCAAGTGGAGATTTGGACCTCTTGGAGGATTTCTTTGGACACGGGATTTCTGCATATAATGCTAGACAGAAGAATTCTCAGTAACTTCTTTGGGCTGCGTGTGTTCACCTCACAGAGATGAACCTTCCTGTCGACAGAGCAGATTTGAAACCCTCTTTTTGTTGAATTTGCAAGTGGAGATTTCAAGCGGTTTGGGGCCAATGGTAGAAATGGAAATATCTTCGTATAAAAACTAGAGAGAATCATTCTCAGCAACCACTTTGGGATGTGTGCATTCCACTCACAGAGTTCAACCTTTCTTTTCATAGAGCAGTTTGGAAACTGTCTGTTTGTAAAGTCTGCAGGTGGAGATTTGGACCTCTTTTAGGATATCGTGGGAATCGGGATTTCTGCATATAACGCTAGACAGAAGAATTCTCAGTAACTTCTTTGGGCTGCGTGTGTTCATCTCAGGGAGTTGAACCTTCTTGTAGATAGAGCAGATTTGAAACCCTCTTTTTGTGGAATTTGCAAGTGGAGATTTCAAGCGCTTTGGGGCCAGAGGGAGAAAAGGAAATATCTTCGTATAAAAACTAGAGAGAATCATTGTCAGCAACCACTTTGGGGTGTGTGCGTTCGACTCACAGAGTTTAACCTTTCTATTCATAGAGCGGTTTGGAAACACTCTGTTTGTAAAGTCTGCAAGTGGATATTTTGATCTCTTGGAGGATTTCTTTGGAAACGGCATTTCTGCATATAACGCTAGACAGAAGAATTCTCAGTAACTTCTTTGGGCTGCGTGTGTTCAACTCACAGAGGTGAAGCTTCCTGTAGACAGAGCAGATTTGAAACCCTCTTTTTGTGGAATTTGCAAGTGGAGATTTCAAGCGCTTTGGGGTGAATGGTAGAAAAGAAAATATCTTCGTATAAAAACTAGAGAGAATCATTCTCAGCAACCACTTTGTGATGTGTGCATTCCACTCACAGAGTTTAACCTTTCTATTCATAGAGCATTTTCGAAACAGTCTGTTTGTAAAGTCTGCAGGTGGATATTTGGACCCCTTGGAGGATTTCGTTGGAAAAGGGATTTCTGCATATAACGCTAGACAGGAGAATTCTCAGTAACTTCTTTGGGCTGCGTGTGTTCAACTCACAGAGGTGAAGCTTCCTGTAGACAGAGCAGATTTGAAACCCTCTTTTTGTGGAATTTGCAAGTGGAGATTTCAAGCGCTTTTGGGTCAATGGTAGAAAAGGATATATCTTCGTATAAAAACAAGAGAGAATCATTCTCAGCAACCACTTTGTGATGTGTGCGTTCCACTCACAGAGTTTAACCTTTGTTTTCATAGAGCAGTTTGGAAACACTCTGTTTGTAAAGTCTGCAAGTGGAGATTTGGACCTCTTTGAGGATTTCGTTGGAAGCGGGATTTCTGCATATAACGCTAGACAGAAGAATTCTCAGTAACTTCTTCGGGCTGCATGTGTTCAACTCACAGAGTTGAACATTCCTGTAGACAGAGCAGATATGAAACCCTCTTTTTGTGGAATTTGCAAGTGGAGATTTGAAGCGCTTTGGGGCCAATGGTAGAAAAGGAAATATCTTCGTATAAAAACTAGAGAGAATCAATCTCATCAACCACTTTGGCATGTGTGCGTTCCACTCACAGAGTTTAACCTTTCTTTTCATAGAGCACTTTGGAAACAGTCTGTTTGTAAAGTCTGCAGGTGAATATTTGGACCTCTTGGAGGATTTCGTTGGAAACGGGATTTCTGCATATAACGCTAGACAGGAGAATTCTCAGTAACTTCTTTGGGCTGCGTGTGTTCAACTCACAGAGTTGAACCTTCCTGTAGACAGAGCAGATTTGAAACCCTCTTTTTGTGGAATTAGCAAGTGGAGATTTCAAGAGCTTCGGGGCCAATGGTAGAAAAGGAAATATCTTCGTATAAAAACTAGAGAGAATCATTCTCAGCAACCACTTTGTGATGTTTGCATTCCACTCACAGAGTTCAACCTTTCTTTTCATAGAGCAGTTTGGAAACTGTCTGTTTGTAAAGTCTGCAGGTGGAGATTTGGACCTCTTTTAGGATATCGTGGGAATCGGGGTTTCTGCATATAACGCTAGACAGAAGAATTCTCAGTAACTTCTTTGGGCTGCGTGTGTTCATCTCAGGGAGTTGAACCTTCTTGTAGATAGAGCAGATTTGAAACCCTCTTGTTGTGGAATTTGCAAGTGGAGATTTCAAGCGCTTTGGGGCCAGAGGGAGAAAAGGAAATATCTTCGTATAAAAACTAGAGAGAATCATTGTCAGCAACCACTTTGGGGTGTGTGCGTTCGACTCACAGAGTTTAACCTTTCTATTCATAGAGCGGTTTGGAAACACTCTGTTTGTAAAGTCTGCAAGTGGATATTTTGATCTCTTGGAGGATTTCTTTGGAAACGGCATTTCTGCATATAACGCTAGACAGAAGAATTCTCAGTAACTTCTTTGGGCTGCGTGTGTTCAACTCACAGAGGTGAAGCTTCCTGTAGACAGAGCAGATTTGAAACCCTCTTTTTGTGGAATTTGCAAGTGGAGATTTCAAGCGCTTTGGGGTGAATGGTAGAAAAGAAAATATCTTCGTATAAAAACTAGAGAGAGTCAATCTCAGCAACCACTTTGTGATGTGTGCGTTCCACTCACAGAGTTTAACCTTTCTTTTCATAGAGCATTTTCGAAACAGTCTGTTTGTAAAGTCTGCAGGTGGATATTTGGACCCCTTGGAGGATTTCGTTGGAAAAGGGATTTCTGCATATAACGCTAGACAGGAGAATTCTCAGTAACTTCTTTGGGCTGCGTGTGTTCAACTCACAGAGGTGAAGCTTCCTGTAGACAGAGCAGATTTGAAACCCTCTTTTTGTGGAATTTGCAAGTGGAGATTTCAAGCGCTTTTGGGTCAATGGTAGAAAAGGATATATCTTCGTATAAAAACAAGAGAGAATCATTCTCAGCAACCACTTTGTGATGTGTGCGTTCCACTCACAGAGTTTAACCTTTGTTTTCATAGAGCAGTTTGGAAACACTCTGTTTGTAAAGTCTGCAAGTGGAGATTTGGACCTCTTTGAGGATTTCGTTGGAAGCGGGATTTCTGCATATAACGCTAGACAGAAGAATTCTCAGTAACTTCTTCGGGCTGCATGTGTTCAACTCACAGAGTTGAACATTCCTGTAGACAGAGCAGATATGAAACCCTCTTTTCGTGGAATTTGCAAGTGGAGATTTGAAGCGCTTTGGGGCCAATGGTAGAAAAGGAAATATCTTCGTATAAAAACTAGAGAGAATCAATCTCATCAACCACTTTGGCATGTGTGCGTTCCACTCACAGAGTTTAACCTTTCTTTTCATAGAGCACTTTGGAAACAGTCTGTTTGTAAAGTCTGCAGGTGAATATTTGGACCTCTTGGAGGATTTCGTTGGAAACGGGATTTCTGCATATAACGCTAGACAGGAGAATTCTCAGTAACTTCTTTGGGCTGCGTGTGTTCAACTCACAGAGTTGAACCTTCCTGTAGACAGAGCACATTTGAAACCCTCTTTTTGTGGAATTAGCAAGTGGAGATTTCAAGAGCTTCGGGGCCAATGGTATAAAAGGAAATATCTTCGTATAAAAACTAGAGAGAATCATTCTCAGCAACCACTTTGTGATGTGTGCGTTCCACTCACAGAGTTTAACCTTTCTTTTCATAGAGCAGTTTGGAAACACTCTGTTTGAAAGTCTGCAAGTGGAGATTTGGACATCTTTTAGGATATCGTGGGAAAAGGGATTTCTGCATATAACGCTAGACAGAAGAATTCTCAGTAACTTCTTTGGGCTGCGTGTGTTCATCTCAGAGAGTTGAACCTTCTTGCAGATGGAGCAGATTTGAAACCCTCTTTTTGTGGAATTTGCAAGTGGAGATTTCAAGCGCTTTGGGGCCAGTGGTAGAAAAGGAAATATCTTCGTATAAAAACTAGAGAGAATCATTCTCAGCAACCATTTCGGGGTGTGTGCATTCCACTCACAGAGTTTAACCTTTCTTTTCATAGAGCACTTTGGAAACAGTCTGTTTGTAAAGTCTGCAGGTGAATATTTGGACCTCTTGGAGGATTTCGTTGGAAAAGGGATTTCTGCATATAACGCTAGACAGGAGAATTCTCAGTAACTTCTTTGGGCTGAGTGTGTTCAACTAACAGAGTGGAACCTTCCTGTAGACAGAGCAGATTTGAAACCCTCTTTTTGTGGAATTAGCAAGTGGAGATTTCCAGAGCTTCGGGGCCAATGGTAGAAAAGGAAATATCTTCGTATGAAAACTAGAGAGAATCATTCTCAGCAACCACTTTGTGATGTGTGCGTTCCACTCACAGAGTTCAACCTGTCTTTTCATAGAGCGGTTTGGAAACACTCTGTTTGTAAAATCTGCAAGTGGATTTTTTGATCTCTTGGAGGATTTCTTTGGAAACGGCATTTCTGCATATAACGCTAGACAGAAGAATTCTCAGTAACTTCTTTGGGCTGCGTGTGTTCAACTCACAGAGGTGAAGCTTCCTGTAGACAGAGCAGATTTGAAACCCTCTTTTTGTGGAATTTGCAAGTGGAGATTTCAAGACTCTTGGGGCCAATGGTAGAAATGGAAATATCTTCGTATAAAAACTAGAGAGAATCATTCTCAGCAACCACTTTGTGATGTGTGCGTTCCACTCACAGAGTTTAACCTTTCTTTTCATAGAGCAGTTTGGAAACACTCTGTTTGTAAAGTCTGCAAGTGGAGATTTGAACCTCTTTGAGGATTTCGTTGGAAACTGGATTTCTGCATGTACCGCAAGACAGAAGAATTCTCAGTAACTTCTTTGGGCTGGGTGAGTTCAACTCACAGAGTTGAACCTTCCTGTAGACAGAGCAGATTTGAAACCCTCTTTTTGTGGAATTTGCTAGTGGAGATTTCAAGCGCTTTGGGGCCAACGGTAGAAAAGGAAATATCTTCGTATAAAAACTAGAGAGAATCATTCTCAGCAACCACTTTGGGGTGTATGCGTTCCACTCACAGAGTTTAACCTTTCTTTTCATAGAGCGGTTTGGAAACACTCTGTTTGTAAAGTCTGCAAGTGGATATTTTGATATGTTGGAGGATTTCTTTGGAAACGGCATTTCTGCATATAACGCTAGACAGAAGAATTCTCAGTAACTTCTTTGGGCTGCGTGTGTTCAACTCACAGAGGTGAAGCTTCCTGTAGACAGAGCAGATTTGAAACCCTCTTTTTGTGGAATTTGCAAGTTTAGATTTCAAGCGCTTTGGGATCAATGGTAGAAAAGGATATATCTTCGTATAAAAACTAGAGAGAATCATTCTCAGCAACCACTTTGTGATGTGTGCGTTCCACTCACAGAGTTTAACCTTTGTTTTCATAGAGCAGTTTGGAAACACTCTGTTTGTAAAGTCTGCAAGTGGAGATTTGGACCTCTTTGAGGATTTCGTTGGAAGCGGGATTTCTGCATATAACGCTAGACAGGAGAATTCTCAGTAACTTCTTTGGGCTGCGTGTGTTCAGCTCACACAGATGAACCTTCCTGTAGACAGAGCACATTTGAAACCCTCTTTTTGTGGAATTTCCAACTGGTGATTTCAAGCGATTTCGGGCCAATGATAGAAAAGGAAATATCTTCGTATAAAAACTGGAGAGAATCATTCTCAGCAACCACTTTGTGATGTGTGCGTTCCACTCACAGAGTTTAACCTTTCTTTTCATAGAGCAGTTTGGAAACACTCTGTTTGTAAAGTCTGCAAGTGGAGATTTGGACCTCTTTTAGGATATCGTGGGAAACGGGATTTCTGCATATAACTCTAGATAGAAGAATTCTCAGTAACTCCTTTGCGCTGCGGGTGTTCAACTCACAGAGTTGAACCTTCCTATAGACAGAGCAGATTTGAAACCCTCTTTTTGTGGAATCTGCAAGTGGAGATTTAAAGCGCTTTGGGGCCAATGGCAGAAAAGGAAATATCTTCATATAAAAACTAGAGAGAGTCAATCTCAGCAACCACTTTGTGATGTGTGCATTCCACTCACAGAGTTTAACCTTTCTTTTCATAGAGCAGTTTGGAAACACTCTGTTTGTAAAGTCTGCAGGTGGATATTTGGACCTCTTGGAGGATTTCGTTGGAAACGGGATTTCTGCATATAACGCTAGACAGGTGAATTCTCAGTAACTTCTTTGGGCTGCGTGTGTTCAGCTCACACAGTTGAACCTTCCTGTAGACAGAGCACATTTGAAACCCTTTTTTTGTGGAATTTGCAAGTGGAGATTTCAAGACCCTTGGGGCCAAAGGTAGAAATGGAAATATCTTCGTATAAAACCTAGAGAGAATCATTCTCAGCAACCACTTTGTGATGTGTGCGTTCCACTCACAGAGTTTAACCTTTCTTTTCATAGAGCAGTTTGGAAACACTCTGTGTGTAAAGTCTGCAAGTGCATATTTGGACCACTTGAAGGATGTCGTTGGACACGGGATTTCTGCATGTAACGCTAGACAGAAGAATTCTCAGTACCTTCTTTGGGCTGCGTGTGTTCAACTCAGAGAATTGAATCTTCCTGTAGACAGAGCAGATTTGAAACCCTCTTTTTGTGGAATTTGCAAGTGGAGATTTCAAGCGCTTTGGGGCCAATGGTAGAAAAGGAAATATCTTCGTATAAAAGCTAGAGAGAATCATTCTCAGCAACCACTTTGGCATGTGTGCGTTCCACTCACAGAGTTTAACCTTTCTTTTCATAGAGCAGTTTGGAAACACTCTGTTTGTAAAGTCTGGAAGTGGAGATTTGGACCACTTGGAGGATTTCGTTGGAAACGGGATTTCTGCATATAACGCTAGACAGAAGAATTCTCAGTAACTTCTTTGGGCTGCGTGTGTACAACTCACAGAGGTGAAGCTTCCTGTAGACAGAGCAGATTTGAAACCCTCTTTTTGTGGAATTTGCAAGTTTAGATTTCAAGAGCTTTTGGGGTCAATGGTAGAAAAGCATGTATCTTCGTATAAAAACTAGAGAGAATCATTTTCAGCAATCAATTTGTGATGTGTGCATTCCACTCACAGAGTTTAACCTTTGTTTTCATAGAGCAGTTTGGAAACACTCTGTTTGTAATGTCTGCAAGTGGAGATTAGGACCTCTTTGAGGATGTCGTTGGAAACGGGATTTCTGCATGTAACGCAAGACAGAAGAATTCTCAGTAACTTCTTTGGGCTGCGTGAGTTCAACTCACAGAGTTGAACCTTCCTGTAGACAGAGCAGATTTGAAACCCTCTTTTTGTGGAATTTGCAAGTGGAGATTTCAAGCGCTTTGGGGCCAATGGTAGAAAAGGAAATATCTTCGTATAAAAACTAGAGAGAGTCAATCTCAGCAACCGCTTTGTGATGTGTGCGTTCCACTCACAGAGTTTAAGCTTTCTTTTCATAGAGCAGTTTGGAAACACTCTGTTTGTAAAGTCTGCAAGTGGATAATTTGATCTCTTGGAGGATTTCGTTGGAAACGGCATTTCTGCATATAACGCTAGACAGGAGAATTCTCAGTAACTTCTTTGGGCTGCGTGTGTACAACTCACAGAGATGAAGCTTCCTGTAGACAGAGCAGATTTGAAACCCTCTTTTTGTGGAATTTGCTAGTTTAGATTTCAAGAGCTTTTGGGGTCAATGGTAGAAAAGTATATATCTTCGTATAAAAACTAGAGAGAATCATTCTCAGCAACCACTTTGTGAGGTGTGCGTTCCACTCACAGAGTTTAACCTTTGTTTTCATAGAGCAGTTTGGAAACACTCTGTTTGTAATGTCTGCAAGTGGAGATTTGGACCTCTTTGAGGATTTCGTTGGAAACGGGATTTCTGCATGAAACGCAAGACAGAAGAATTCTCAGTAACTTCTTTGGGCTGCGTGAGTTCAACTCACAGAGTTGAACCTTCCTGTAGACAGAGCAGATTTGCAACCCTCTTTTTGTGGAATTTGCAAGTGGAGATTTCAAGCGCTTTGGGGCCAATGGTAGAAAAGGAAATATCTCCGTATAAAAACTAGAGAGAATCAATCTCGGCAACCACTTTGTGATGTGTGCGTTCCACTCACAGAGTTTAAACTTTCTTTTCATAGAGCAGTTTGGAAACACTCTGTTTGTAAAGTCTCCAAGTGGATATTTTGATCTCTTGGAGGATTTCGTTGGAAACGGCATTTCTGCATATAACGCTAGACAGAAGAATTCTCAGTAACTTCTTTGGGCTGCGTGTGTTCAACTCACAGAGGTGAAGCTTCCTGTAGACAGAGCAGATTTGAAACCCTCTTTTTGTGGAATTTGCAAGGGGAGATTTCAAGCGCTTTGGGGTCAATGGTAGAAAAGGATATATCTTCGTATAAAAACTAGAGAGAATCATTCTCAGCAACCACTTTGTGATGTGTGCGTTCCACTCACAGAGTTTAACCTTTGTTTTCATAGAGCAGTTTGGAAACACTCTGTTTGTAAAGTCTGCAAGTGGAGATTTGGAACTCTTTGAGGATGTCGTGGGAAAAGGGATTTCTGCATATAACGCTAGACAGAAGAATTCTCAGTAACTTCTTTGGTCTGTGGTGTTCAACTCACAGAGTTGAACCTTCCTGTGGACAGAGCCGATTTGAAACCCTCTTTTTGTGGAATTTGCAAGTGGAGGTTTCAAGCGCTTTGGGTCTAATGGTAGAAAAGGAAATATCTTCGTATAAAAACTAGAGAGAATCATTCTCAGCAACCACTTTGTGATGTGTGCGTTCCACTCACAGAGTTTAACCTTTCTTTTCATAGAGCAGTTTGGAAACAGTCTGTTTGTAAAGTCTGCAAGAGAAGATTTGGACCTCATTGAGGATTTCGTTGGAAACGGGATTTCTGCATTTAACGCTAGACAGAAGAATTCTCAGTAACTTCTTTGGGCTGCGTGTGTTCAACTCAGAGGGTTGAATCTTCCTGTAGACAGAGCAGTTTTGAAACCCTCTTTTTGTGGAATTTGCAAGTGGAGATTTCAAGCGCTTTGGGGCCAATGGTAGAAAAGGAAATATCTTCGTATAAAAATTAGAGAGAATCATTCTCAGCAACCACTTTGTGATGTGTGCGTTCCACTCACAGAGTTTAACCTTTCTTTTCATAGAGCAGTTTGGAAACACTGTTTGTAAAGTCTGCAAGTGGATATTTGGACCTCTTGGAGGATTTCGTTGGAAACGGGATTTCTGCATATAACGCTAGACAGAAGAATTCTCAGTAACTTCTTTGGGCTACGTGTGTTCAACTCACAGAGGTGAAGCTTCCTGTAGACACACGAGATTTGAAACCCTCTTTTTGTGGAATTTGCAAGTTTAGATTTCTAGCGCTCTGGGGTCAATGGTAGAAAAGGACATATCTTCGTATAAAAACAAGAGAGAATCATTCTCAGCAACCACTTTGTGATGTGTGCGTTCCACTCACAGAGTTTAACCTTTCTTTTCATAGAGCAGTTTGGAAACACTCTGTTTGTAAAGTCTGCAAGTGGAGATTTGGACCTCTTGGAGGATTTCTTTGGACATGGGTTTTCTGCATATAACGCTAGACAGAAGAATTCTCAGTAAGTTCTTTCGGCTGCGTGTGTTCACCTCACAGAGTTGAACGTTCCTGTAGACAGAGCAGATTTGAAACCCTCTTTTTGTGGAATTTGTAAGTGGAGATTTCAAGCCCCTTGGGGCCAATGGTGGAAAAGGAAATATCTTCCTATAAAAACTAGAGAGAATCATTCTCAGCAACCACTTTGTGATGTGTGCGTTCCACTCACAGAGTTTAACCTTTCTTTTCATAGAGCAGTTTGGAAACAGTCTGTTTGTAAAGTCTGCAAGTGGAGATTTGGACCTCTTTGAGGATTTCGTTGGAAACGGCATTTCTGCATATAACGCTAGACAGAAGAATTCTCAGTAACTTCTTTGGGCTGCGAGTGTTCAACTCAGAGAGTTGAATCTTCCTGTAGACAGAGCAGTTTTGAAACCCTCTTTTTGTGGAATTTGCAAGTGGAGATTTCAAGCGCTTTGGGGCCAATGGTAGAAAAGGAAATATCTTCGTAGAAAGACTAGAGAGAATCATTCTCAGCAACCACTTTGTGATGTGTGGGTTCCACTCACAGAGTTTAACCTTTGTTTTCATAGAGCAGTTTGGAAACACTCTGTTTGTAAAGTCTGCAAGTGCATATTTGGACCTCTTGGAAGATGTCGTTGGACACGGGATTTCTGCATGTAACGCTAGACAGAAGAATTCTGAGTAACTTCTTTGGGCTGCTTGTGTTCAACTCACAGAGGTGAAGCTTCCTGTAGACAGACGAGATTTGAAACCCTCTTTTTGTGGAATTTGCAAGTTTAGATTTCAAGCGCTTTGGGGTCAATGGTAGAAAAGGACATATCTTCGTATAAAAACTAGAGAGAATCATTCTCAGCAACCACTTTGTGATGTGTGCGTTCCACTCACAGAGTTTAACCTTTGTTTTCATAGAGCAGTTTGGAAACACTCTGTTTGTAAAGTCTGCAAGTGGAGATTTGGACCTCTTGGAGGATTTCTTTGGACACGGGATTTCTGCATATAACGCTAGACAGGAGAATTCTCAGTAACTTCTTTGGGCTGCGTGTGTTCAACTCAGAGAGTTGAATCTTCCTGTAGACAGAGCAGATTTGAAACCCTCTTTTTGTGGAATTTGCAAGTGGAGATTTCAAGGGATTTGGGACCAATGGTAGGAAAGGAAATATCTTCGTATAAAAACTAGAGAGAATCAATCTCAGCAACCACTTTGTGATGTGTGCGATCCACTCACAGAGTTTAACCTTTGTTTTCATAGAGCAGTTAAGAAACACTCTGTTTGTAAAGTCTGCAAGTGGATATTTTTATCTCTTGGAAGATTTTGTTTGGAACGGGATTTCTGCACATAACGCTAAACAGAAGAATTCTCAGTAACTTCTTTGTGCTGCGTGTGTTGAACTCACAGAGGTGAACCCTCCTGTAGACAGAGCAGATTTGAAACCCTCTTTTTGTGGAATTTGCAAGTGGAGATTTCAAGCGCTTTGGGGCCAATGGTAGAAATGGAAATATCTTCGTATAAAAACTATAGAGAATCATTCTCAGCAACCACTTTGTGATGGGTGCGTTCCACTCACAGAGTTTAACCTTTCTTTTCATAGAGCAGTTTGGAAACCGTCTGTTTGTAAAGTCTGGAAGTGGATATTTGGACTTTTAGGAGGATTTCGTTGGAAACGGGATTTCTGCATATAACGCTAGACAGGAGAATTCTCAGTAACTTCTTTGGGCTGCGTGTGTTCAGCTCACAGAGATGAACCTTCCTGTAGACAGAGCACATTTGAAACCCTCTTTTTGTGGAATTTGCAAGTGGAGATTTCAAGCGCTTTGGGACCAATGGTAGAAAAGGAAATATCTTCGTATAAAAACTAGAGAGAATCAATCTCAGCAACCACTTTGTGATGTGTCCGATCCACTCACAGAGTTTAACGTTTCTTTTCATAGAGCAGTTTGGAAACACTCTGTTTGTAAAGTCTGCAAGTGGATATTTTGATCTCTTGGAGGATTACGTTTGAAAAGGCATTTCTGCATATAACGCTAGACAGAAGAATTCTCAGTAACTTCTTTGTACTGCGTGTGTTCAACTCACAGAGGTGAAGCTTCCTGTAGACAGAGCAGGTTTGAAACCCTCTTTTTGTGGAACTTGGAAGTTTATATTTCAAGCGCTTTGGGGTCAATGGTAGAAAAGATATATCTTCGTATAAAAACTAGAGAGAATCATTCTCAGCAACCACTTTGTGATGTGTGCATTCCACTCACAGAGTTTAACCTTTCTTTTCATAGAGCCGTTTGGAAACGGCTTGTTTGTAAAGTCTGCAGGTGGATATTTGGACCTCTTGGAGGATTTCTTTGGAAACGGGATTTCTGCGTATAACGCTAGACAGGAGAATTCTCAGTAACTTCTTTGGGCTGCGTGTGTTCAACTCACAGTGTTGAACCTTCCTGTAGAAAGAGCAGATTTGAAACCCTCCTTTTGTGGAATTTGCAAGTGGAGATTTCAAGCGCTTTGGGGCCAAAGGAAGAAAAGGAAATAACTTCGTATAAAAACTACAGAGAATCATTCTCAGCAACCACTTTGTGATGTCTGCGTTCCACTCACAGAGTTTAACCTTTGTTTTCATAGAGCAGTTTGGAAACACTCTGTTTGTAAAGTCTGCAAGTGGAGATTTGGACCTCTTTGAGGATTTCGTTGGAAGCGGGATTTCTGGATGTAACGCAAGACAGAAGAATTCTCAGTGACTTCTTCGGGCTGCATGTGTTCAACTCACAGAGTTGAACATTCCTGTAGACAGAGCAGATTTGAAACCCTCTTTTTGTGGAATTTGCAAGTGGAGATTTGAAGCGCTTTGGGGCCAATGGTAGAAAAGGAAATATCTTCGTATAAAAGCTAGAGAGAATCATTCTCAGCAACCACTTTGGCATGTGTGCGTTCCACTCACAGAGTTTAACCTTTCTTTTCATAGAGCACTTTGGAAACAGTCTGTTTGTAAAGTCTGCAGGTGAATATTTGGACCTCTTGGAGGATTTCGTTGGAAACGGGATTTCTGCATATAACGCTAGACAGGAGAATTCTCAGTACCTTCTTTGGGCTGCGTGTGTTCAACTCACAGAGTTGAACCTTCTTGTAGACAGAGCAGATTTGAAACCCTCTTTTTGTGGAATTAGCAAGTGGAGATTTCAAGCGCTTCGGGGCCAATGGTAGAAAAGGAAATATCTTCGTATAAAAACTAGAGAGAATCATTCTCAGCAACCACTTTGTGATGTGTGCATTCCACTCACAGAGTTTAACCTTTCTTTTCATAGAGGAGTTTGGAAACTGTCTGTTTGTAAAGTCTGCAGGTGGAGATTTGGACCTCTTTTAGGATATCGTGGGAATCGGGATTTCTGCATATAACGCTAGACAGAAGAATTCTCAGTAACTTCTTTGGGCTGCGTGTGTTCATCTCAGGGAGTTGAACCTTCTTGTAGATAGAGCAGATTTGAAACCCTCTTTTTGTGGAATTTGCAAGTGGAGATTTCAAGCGCTTTGGGGCCAGAGGGAGAAAAGGAAATATCTTCGTATAAAAACTAGAGACAATCATTGTCAGCAACCACTTTGGGGTGTGTGCGTTCGACTCACAGAGTTTAACCTTTCTATTCATAGAGCGGTTTGGAAACACTCTGTTTGTAAAGTCTGCAAGTGGATATTTTGATCTCTTGGAGGATTTCTTTGGAAACGGCATTTCTGCATATAACGCTAGACAGAAGAATTCTCAGTAACTTCTTTGGGCTGCGTCTGTTCAACTCACAGAGGTGAAGCTTCCTGTAGACAGAGCAGATTTGAAACCCTCTTTTTGTGGAATTTGCAAGTGGAGATTTCAAGCGCTTTGCGGTGAATGGTAGAAAAGAAAATATCTTCGTATAAAAACTAGAGAGAATCATTCTCAGCAACCACTTTGTGATGTGTGCGTTCCACTCACAGAGTTTAACCTTTCTTTTCATAGAGCATTTTGGAAACAGTCTGTTTGTAAAGTCTGCAGGTGAATATTTGGACCTCTTGGAGGATTTCGTTGGAAACGGGATTTCTGCATATAACGCTAGACAGGAGAATTCTCAGTAACTTCTTTGGGCTGCGTGTGTTCAACTCACAGAGTTGAACCTTCCTGTAGACAGAGCAGGTTTGAAACCCTCTTTTTGTGGAATTAGCAAGTGGAGATTTCAAGAGCTTCGGGGCCAATGGTAGAAAAGGAAATATCTTCGTATAAAAACTAGAGAGAATCATTCTCAGCAACCACTTTGTGATGTGTGCGTTCCACTCACAGAGTTTAACCTTTCTTTTCATAGAGCAGTTTGGAAACACTCTGTTTGAAAGTCTGCAAGTGGAGATTTGGACATCTTTTAGGATATCGTGGGAAAAGGGATTTCTGCATATAACGCTAGACAGAAGAATTCTCAGTAACTTCTTTGGGCTGCGTGTGTTCATCTCAGAGAGTTGAACCTTCTTGCAGATGGAGCAGATTTGAAACCCTCTTTTTGTGGAATTTGCAAGTGGAGATTTCAAGCGTTTTGGGGCCAGTGGTAGAAAAGGAAATATCTTCGTATAAAAACTAGAGAGAATCATTCTCAGCAACCATTTCGGGGTGTGTGCATTCCACTCACAGAGTTTAACCTTTCTTTTCATAGAGCACTTTGGCAACAGTCTGTTTGTAAAGTCTGCAGGTGAATATTTGGACCTCTTGGAGGATTTCGTTGGAAACGGGATTTCTGCATATAACGCTAGACAGGAGAATTCTCAGTAACTTCTTTGGGCTGAGTGTGTTCAACTCACAGAGTTGAACCTTCCTGTAGACAGAGCAGATTTGAAACCCTCTTTTTGTGGAATTAGCAAGTGGAGATTTCAAGAGCTTCGGGGCCAATGGTAGAAAAGGAAATATCTTCGTATGAAAACTAGAGAGAATCATTCTCAGCAACCACTTTGTTATGTGTGCGTTCCACTCACAGAGTTCAACCTGTCTTTTCATAGAGCGGTTTGGAAACACTCTGTTTGTAAAGTCTGCAAGTGGATTTTTTGATCTCTTGGAGGATTTCTTTGGAAACGGCATTTCTGCATATAACGCTAGACAGAAGAATTCTCAGTAACTTCTTTGGGCTGCGTGTGTTCAACTCACAGAGGTGAAGCTTCCTGTAGACAGAGCAGATTTGAAACCCTCTTTTTGTGGAATTTGCAAGTGGAGATTTAAAGACCCTTGGGGCCAATGGTAGAAATGGAAATATCTTCGTATAAAAACTAGAGAGAATCATTCTCAGCAACCACTTTGTGATGTGTGCGTTCCACTCACAGAGTTTAACCTTTCTTTTCATAGAGCAGTTTGGAAACACTCTGTTTGTAAAGTCTGCAAGGGGATATTTTGATCTCTTGGAGGATTTCGTTGGAAACTGGATTTCTGCACATAACGCTAGACCGAAGAATTCTCAGTAACTTCTTTGTGCTGCGTGTGTTCAACTCACAGAGGTGAAGCTTCCTGTAGACAGAGCAGGTTTGAAACCCTCTTTTTGTGGAGTTTTCAAGTGGAGATTTCAAGCGCTTTGGGGCCAATGGTAGAAAAGGAAATATCTTCGTATAAAAACTACAGAGAATCATTCTCAGCAACCACTTTGTGATGTGTGCGTTCCACTCACAGAGTTTAACCTTTCTTTTCATAGAGCAGTTTGGAAACACTCTGTGTGTAAAGTCTGCAAGTGCATATTTGGACCACTTGAAGGATGTCGTTGGACACGGGATTTCTGCATATAACGCTAGACAGAAGAATTCTCAGTACCTTCTTTGGGCTGCGTGTGTTCAACTCAGAGAATTGAATCTTCCTGTAGACAGAGCAGATTTGAAACCCTCTTTTTGTGGAATTTGCAAGTGGAGATTTCAAGCGCTTTGGGGCCAATGGTAGAAAAGGAAATATCTTCGTATAAAAGCTAGAGAGAATCATTCTCAGCAACCACTTTGGCATGTGTGCGTTCCACTCACAGAGTTTAACCTTTCTTTTCATAGAGCAGTTTGGAAACACTCTGTTTGTAAAGTCTGGAAGTGGAGATTTGGACCTCTTGGAGGATTTCGTTGGAAACGGGATTTCTGCATATAACGCTAGACAGAAGAATTCTCAGTAACTTCTTTGGGCTGCGTGTGTACAACTCACAGAGGTGAAGCTTCCTGTAGACAGAGCAGATTTGAAACCCTCTTTTTGTGGAATTTGCAAGTTTAGATTTCAAGAGCTTTTTGGGTCAATGGTAGAAAAGCATATATCTTCGTATAAAAACTAGAGAGAATCATTTTCAGCAATCAATTTGTGATGTGTGCATTCCACTCACAGAGTTTAACCTTTGTTTTCAGAGAGCAGTTTGGAAACACTCTGTTTGTAATGTCTGCAAGTGGAGATTAGGACCTCTTTGAGGATGTCGTTGGAAACGGGATTTCTGCATGTAACGCAAGACAGAAGAATTCTCAGTAACTTCTTTGGGCTGCGTGAGTTCAACTCACAGAGTTGAACCTTCCTGTAGACAGAGCAGATTTGAAACCCTCTTTTTGTGGAATTTGCAAGTGGAGATTTCAAGCGCTTTGGGGCCAATGGTAGAAAAGGAAATATCTTCGTATAAAAACTAGAGAGAGTCAATCTCAGCAACCGCTTTGTGATGTGTGCGTTCCACTCACAGAGTTTAAGCTTTCTTTTCATAGAGCAGTTTGGAAACACTCTGTTTGTAAAGTCTGCAAGTGGATAATTTGATCTCTTGGAGGATTTCGTTGGAAACGGCATTTCTGCATATAACGCTAGACAGGAGAATTCTCAGTAACTTCTTTGGGCTGCGTGTGTGCAACTCACAGAGATGAAGCTTCCTGTAGACAGAGCAGATTTGAAACCCTCTTTTTGTGGAATTTGCTAGTTTAGATTTCAAGAGCTTTTGGGGTCAATGGTAGAAAAGTATATATCTTCGTATAAAAACTAGAGAGAATCATTCTCAGCAACCACTTTGTGATGTGTGCGTTCCACTCACAGAGTTTAACCTTTGTTTTCATAGAGCAGTTTGGAAACACTCTGTTTGTAATGTCTGCAAGTGGAGATTTGGACCTCTTTGAGGATTTCGTTGGAAACGGGATTTCTGCATGAAACGCAAGACAGAAGAATTCTCAGTAACTTCTTTGGGCTGCGTGAGTTCAACTCACAGAGTTGAACCTTCCTGTAGACAGAGCAGATTTGCAACCCTCTTTTTGTGGAATTTGCAAGTGGAGATTTCAAGCGCTTTGGGGCCAATGGTAGAAAAGGAAATATCTCCGTATAAAAACTAGAGAGAATCAATCTCGGCAAGCACTTTGTGATGTGTGCGTTCCACTCACAGAGTTTAAACTTTCTTTTCATAGAGCAGTTTGGAAACACTCTGTTTGTAAAGTCTCCAAGTGGATATTTTGATCTCTTGGAGGATTTCGTTGGAAACGGCATTTCTGCATATAACGCTAGACAGAAGAATTCTCAGTAACTTCTTTGGGCTGCGTGTGTTCAACTCACAGAGGTGAAGCTTCCTGTAGACAGAGCAGATTTGAAACCCTCTTTTTGTGGAATTTGCAAGTGGAGATTTCAAGCGCTTTTGGGTCAATGGTAGAAAAGGATATATCTTCGTATAAAAACAAGAGAGAATCATTCTCAGCAACCACTTTGTGATGTGTGCGTTCCACTCACAGAGTTTAACCTTTGTTTTCATAGAGCAGTTTGGAAACACTCTGTTTGTAAAGTCTGCAAGTGGAGATTTGGACCTCTTTTAGGATTTCGTTGGAAGCGGGATTTCTGCATATAACGCTAGACAGAAGAATTCTCAGTAACTTCTTCGGGCTGCATGTGTTAAACTCACAGAGTTGAACATTCCTGTAGACAGAGCAGATATGAAACCCTCTTTTTGTGGAATTTGCAAGTGGAGATTTGAAGCGCTTTGGGGCCAATGGTAGAAAAGGAAATATCTTCGTATAAAAACTAGAGAGAATCAATCTCATCAACCACTTTGTCATGTGTGCGTTCCACTCACAGAGTTTAACCTTTCTTTTCATAGAGCACTTTGGAAACAGTCTGTTTGTAAAGTCTGCAGGTGAATATTTGGACCTCTTGGAGGATTTCGTTGGAAACGGGATTTCTGCATATAACGCTAGACAGGAGAATTCTCAGTAACTTCTTTGGGCTGCGTGTGTTCAACTCACAGAGTTGAACCTTCCTGTAGACAGAGCAGATTTGAAACCCTCTTTTTGTGGAATTAGCAAGTGGAGATTTCAAGAGCTTCGGGGCCAATGGTAGAAAAGGAAATATCTTCGTATAAAAACTAGAGAGAATCATTCTCAGCAACCACTTTGTGATGTGTGCATTCCACTCACAGAGTTCAACCTTTCTTTTCATAGAGCAGTTTGGAAACTGTCTGTTTGTAAAGTCTGCAGGTGGAGATTTGGACCTCTTTTAGGATATCGTGGGAATCGGGATTTCTGCATATAACGCTAGACAGAAGAATTCTCAGTAACTTCTTTGGGCTGCGTGTGTTCATCTCAGGGAGTTGAACCTTCTTGTAGATAGAGCAGATTTGAAACCCTCTTTTTGTGGAATTTGCAAGTGGAGATTTCAAGCGCTTTGGGGCCAGAGGGAGAAAAGGAAATATCTTCGTATAAAAACTAGAGAGAATCATTGTCAGCAACCACTTTGGGGTGTGTGCGTTCGACTCACAGAGTTTAACCTTTCTATTCATAGAGCGGTTTGGAAACACTCTGTTTGTAAAGTCTGCAAGTGGATATTTTGATCTCTTGGAGGATTTCTTTGGAAACGGCATTTCTGCATATAACGCTAGACAGAAGAATTCTCAGTAACTTCTTTGGGCTGCGTGTGTTCAACTCACAGAGGTGAAGCTTCCTGTAGACAGAGCAGATTTGAAACCCTCTTTTTGTGGAATTTGCAAGTGGAGATTTCAAGCGCTTTGGGGTGAATGGTAGAAAAGAAAATATCTTCGTATAAAAACTAGAGAGAATCATTCTCAGCAACCACTTTGTGATGTGTGCGTTCCACTCACAGAGTTTAACCTTTCTTTTCATAGAGCATTTTCGAAACAGTCTGTTTGTAAAGTCTGCAGGTGGATATTTGGACCCCTTGGAGGATTTCGTTGGAAAAGGGATTTCTGCATATAACGCTAGACAGGAGAATTCTCAGTAACTTCTTTGGGCTGCGTGTGTTCAACTCACAGAGGTGAAGCTTCCTGTAGACAGAGCAGATTTGAAACCCTCTTTTTGTGGAATTTGCAAGTGGAGATTTCAAGCGCTTTTGGGTCAATGGTAGAAAAGGATATATCTTCGTATAAAAACAAGAGAGAATCATTCTCAGCAACCACTTTGTGATGTGTGCGTTCCACTCACAGAGTTTAACCTTTGTTTTCATAGAGCAGTTTGGAAACACTCTGTTTGTAAAGTCTGCAAGTGGAGATTTGGACCTCTTTGAGGATTTCGTTGGAAGCGGGATTTCTGCATATAACGCTAGACAGAAGAATTCTCAGTAACTTCTTCGGGCTGCATGTGTTAAACTCACAGAGTTGAACATTCCTGTAGACAGAGCAGATATGAAACCCTCTTTTTGTGGAATTTGCAAGTGGAGATTTGAAGCGCTTTGGGGCCAATGGTAGAAAAGGAAATATCTTCGTATAAAAACTAGAGAGAATCAATCTCATCAACCACTTTGGCATGTGTGCGTTCCACTCACAGAGTTTAACCTTTCTTTTCATAGAGCACTTTGGAAACAGTCTGTTTGTAAAGTCTGCAGGTGAATATTTGGACCTCTTGGAGGATTTCGTTGGAAACGGGATTTCTGCATATAACGCTAGACAGGAGAATTCTCAGTAACTTCTTTGGGCTGCGTGTGTTCAACTCACAGAGTTGAACCTTCCTGTAGACAGAGCAGATTTGAAACCCTCTTTTTGTGGAATTAGCAAGTGGAGATTTCAAGAGCTTCGGGGCCAATGGTAGAAAAGGAAATATCTTCGTATAAAAACTAGAGAGAATCATTCTCAGCAACCACTTTGTGATGTGTGCGTTCCACTCACAGAGTTTAACCTTTCTTTTCATAGAGCAGTTTGGAAACACTCTGTTTGAAAGTCTGCAAGTGGAGATTTGGACATCTTTTAGGATATCGTGGGAAAAGGGATTTCTGCATATAACGCTAGACAGAAGAATTCTCAGTAACTTCTTTGGGCTGCGTGTGTTCATCTCAGAGAGTTGAACCTTCTTGCAGATGGAGCAGATTTGAAACCCTCTTTTTGTGGAATTTGCAAGTGGAGATTTCAAGCGTTTTGGGGCCAGTGGTAGAAAAGGAAATATCTTCGAATAAAAACTAGAGAGAATCATTCTCAGCAACCATTTCGGGGTGTGTGCATTCCACTCACAGAGTTTAACCTTTCTTTTCATAGAGCACTTTGGAAACAGTCTGTTTGTAAAGTCTGCAGGTGAATATTTGGACCTCTTGGAGGATTTCGTTGGAAACGGGATTTCTGCATATAACGCTAGACAGGAGAATTCTCAGTAACTTCTTTGGGCTGAGTGTGTTCAACTCACAGAGTGGAACCTTCCTGTAGACAGAGCAGATTTGAAACCCTCTTTTTGTGGAATTAGCAAGTGGAGATTTCAAGAGCTTCGGGGCCAATGGTAGAAAAGGAAATATCTTCGTATGAAAACTAGAGAGAATCATTCTCAGCAACCACTTTGTGATGTGTGCGTTCCACTCACAGAGTTCAACCTGTCTTTTCATAGAGCGGTTTGGAAACACTCTGTTTGTAAAATCTGCAAGTGGATTTTTTGATCTCTTGGAGGATTTCTTTGGAAACGGCATTTCTGCATATAACGCTAGACAGAAGAATTCTCAGTAACTTCTTTGGGCTGCGTGTGTTCAACTCACAGAGGTGAAGCTTCCTGTAGACAGAGCAGATTTGAAACCCTCTTTTTGTGGAATTTGCAAGTGGAGATTTCAAGACCCTTGGGGCCAATGGTAGAAATGGAAATATCTTCGTATAAAAACTAGAGAGAATCATTCTCAGCAACCACTTTGTGATGTGTGCGTTCCACTCACAGAGTTTAACCTTTCTTTTCATAGAGCAGTTTGGAAACACTCTGTTTGTAAAGTCTGCAAGTGGAGATTTGGACCTCTTTGAGGATTTCGTTGGAAACTGGATTTCTGCATGTACCGCAAGACAGAAGAATTCTCAGTAACTTCATTGGGCTGGGTGAGTTCAACTCACAGAGTTGAACCTTCCTGTAGACAGAGCAGATTTGAAACCCTCTTTTTGTGGAATTTGCTAGTGGAGATTTCAAGCGCTTTGGGGCCAACGGTAGAAAAGGAAATATCTTCGTATAAAAACTAGAGAGAATCATTCTCAGCAACCACTTTGGGGTGTATGCGTTCCACTCACAGAGTTTAACCTTTCTTTTCATAGAGCGGTTTGGAAACACTCTGTTTGTAAAGTCTGCAAGTGGATATTTTGATATGTTGGAGGATTTCTTTGGAAACGGCATTTCTGCATATAACGCTAGACAGAAGAATTCTCAGTAACTTCTTTGGGCTGCGTGTGTTCAACTCACAGAGGTGAAGCTTCCTGTAGACAGAGCAGATTTGAAACCCTCTTTTTGTGGAATTTGCAAGTTTAGATTTCAAGCGCTTTGGGATCAATGGTAGAAAAGGATATATCTTCGTATAAAAACTAGAGAGAATCATTCTCAGCAACCACTTTGTGATGTGTGCGTTCCACTCACAGAGTTTAACCTTTGTTTTCATAGAGCAGTTTGGAAACACTCTGTTTGTAAAGTCTGCAAGTGGAGATTTGGACCTCTTTGAGGATTTCGTTGGAAGCGGGATTTCTGCATATAACGCTAGACAGGAGAATTCTCAGTAACTTCTTTGGGCTGCGTGTGTTCAGCTCACACAGATGAACCTTCCTGTAGACAGAGCACATTTGAAACCCTCTTTTTGTGGAATTTCCAACTGGTGATTTCAAGCGATTTGGGGCCAATGATAGAAAAGGAAATATCTTCGTATAAAAACTGGAGAGAATCATTCTCAGCAACCACTTTGTGATGTGTGCGTTCCACTCACAGAGTTTAACCTTTCTTTTCATAGAGCAGTTTGGAAACACTCTGTTTGTAAAGTCTGCAAGTGGAGATTTGGACCTCTTTTAGGATATCGTGGGAAACGGGATTTCTGCATATAACTCTAGATAGAAGAATTCTCAGTAACTCCTTTGCGCTGCGGGTGTTCAACACACAGAGTTGAACCTTCCTATAGACAGAGCAGATTTTAAACCCTCTTTTTGTGGAATCTGCAAGTGGAGATTTAAAGCGCTTTGGGGCCAATGGCAGAAAAGGAAATATCTTCATATAAAAACTAGAGAGAGTCAATCTCAGCAACCACTTTGTGATGTGTGCATTCCACTCACAGAGTTTAACCTTTCTTTTCATAGAGCAGTTTGGAAACACTCTGTTTGTAAAGTCTGCAGGTGGATATTTGGACCTCTTGGAGGATTTCGTTGGAAACGGGATTTCTGCATATAACGCTAGACAGGAGAATTCTCAGTAACTTCTTTGGGCTGCGTGTGTTCAGCTCACACAGATGAACCTTCCTGTAGACAGAGCACATTTGAAACCCTTTTTTTGTGGAATTTGCAAGTGGAGATTTAAAGCGCTTTGGGGCCAATGGTAGAAAAGGAAATATCTTCGTATAAAAACTAGAGAGAATCAATCTCATCAAGCACTTTGGGATGTGTGCGTTCCACTCACAGAGTTTAAACTTTCTTTTCATAGAGCAGTTTGGAAACAGTCTGTTTGTAACGTCTGCAGGTGGATATTTGGACCTCTTGGAGTATTTCGTTGGAAACGGGATTTCTGCATATAACGCTAGACAGGAGAATTCTCAGTAACTTCTTTGGGCTGCGTGTGTTCAACTCACAGAGATGAACCTTCCTGTAGACAGAGCAGATTTGAAACCCTCTTTTTGTGGAATTTGCAAGTGGAGATTTCAAGCGCTTTGGGGCCAATGGTAGAAAAGGAAATATCTTCGTATAAAAACTAGAGAAAATCATTCTCAGCAACCACTTTGTGATGTGTGGGTTCCACTCACAGAGTTTAACCTTTCTTTTCATAGAGCAGTTTGGAAACACTGTGTTTGTAAAGTCTGCAAGTGCATATTTGGACCTCTTTGAGGATGTCGTTGGACACGGGATTTCTGCATGTAACGCTAGACAGAAGAATTCTCAGTAACTTCTTTGGGCTGCGTGTGTTCAACTCACAGAGTTGAACCTTCCTGTAGACAGAGCAGATTAGAAACCCTCTTTTTGTTGAATTTGCAAGTGGAGATTTCACGCGCCTTGGGGCCAATGGTAGAAATGAAAATATCTTCGTATAAAAAATAGAGAGAATCATTCTCAGCAACCAGTTTGTGATGTGTGCGTTCCACTCACAGAGTTTATCCTTTCTTTTCATAGAGCAGTTTGGAAACAGTCTGTATGTAAAGTCTTCAGGTGGATATTTGGACCTCTTGGAGGATTTCGTTGGAAACGGGATTTCTGGATATAACGCTAGACAGGAGAATTCTCAGTAACTTCCTTGGGCTGCGTGTGTTCAATTCACAGAGGTGAAACTTCCTGCAGACCGAGCAGATTTGAAACCCTCTTCTTGTGGAATTTGCAAGTGGAGATTTGAAGCGCTTTGGGGCCAATGGTAGAAAAGGAAATATCTTCGTATAAAAACTAGAAAGAATCATTCTCAGCAACCACTGTGTGATGGGTGCGTTCCACTCACGGAGTTTAACCTTTCTTTTCATAGAGCAGTTTGGAAACACTCTGTTTGTAAAGTCTGCAAGTGGATATTTGGACCTCTATTAGGATATCGTGGGAAACGTGATTTCTGCATATAACGCTAGACAGAAGAATTCTCAGTAACTTCTTTGGGCTGCGTGTGTTCAACTCACAGAGGTGAAGCTTCCTGTAGACAGAGCAGATTTGAAACCCTCTTTTTGTGGTATTTGCAAGTTTAGATTTCAAGAGCTTTGGGGTCAATGGTAGAAAAGGAAATATCTTCGTATAAAAACTAGAGAGAATCATTCTCAGCAACCACTTTGTGATGTGTGCATTCCACTCACAGAGTTTAACCTTTCTTTTCATAGAGTAGTTTGGAAACACTCTGTTTGTAAAGTCTGCAAGTGCATATTTGGACCTCTTGGAGGATGTCGTTGGACACGGGATTTCTGCATGTAACGCTAGACAGAAGAATTCTCAGTAAGTTCTTTGGGCTTCGTGTGTTCACCTCACAGAGTTGAACCTTCCTGTAGACAGAGCAGATTGGAAACCCTCTTTTTGTTGAATTTGCAAGTGGAGATTTCAAGCGCCTTGGGGCCAATGGTAGAAATGAAAATATCTTCGTATAAAAACTAGAGAGAATCATTCTCAGCAACCAGTTTGTGATGTGTGCGTTCCACTCACAGAGTTTATCCTTTCTTTTCATAGAGCAGTTTGGAAACAGTCTGTATGTAAAGTCTGCAGGTGGATATTTGGACCTCTTGGAGGATTTCATTGGAAACGGGATTTCTGCATATAACGCTAGACAGGAGAATTCTCAGTAACTTCCTTGGGCTGCGGGTGATCAATTCACAGAGGTGAAACTTCCTGCAGACCGAGCAGATTTGAAACCCTCTTCTTGTGGAATTTGCAAGTGGAGATTTCAAGCGCTTTGTGGCCAATGGTAGAAAAGGAAATATCTTCGTATAAAAACTAGAAAGAATCATTCTCAGCAACCACTTTGTGATGTGTGCAATCCACTCACAGAGTTTCACCTTTCTTTTCATAGAGCAGTTTGGAAACACTCTGTTTGTAAAGTCTGCAAGGGGATATTTTGATCTCTTGGAGGATTTCGTTGGAAACGAGATTTCTGCCTATAACGCTAGACAGAAGAATTCTCAGTAACTCCTTTGGGCTGTGGGTGTTGAACTCACAGAGTTGAACCTTCCTGTAGACAGAGCAGATTTGAAACCCTCTTTTTGTGGAATTTGCAAGTGTAGATTTCAAGAGCTTTGGGGCCAATGGAAGAAAAGGAAATATCTTCGTATAAAAACTAGAGAGAATCATTCTCAGCAACCACTTTGGGATGTGTGCGTTCCACTCACAGAGTTTAACCTTTCTTTTCATAGAGCAGTTTGGAAACACTCTGTTTGTAAAGTCTGCAAGTGGAGATTTAGACCTCTTTGAGGATTTCGTTGGAAACGGGATTTCTGCATATAACGCTAGACAGAAGAATTCTCAGTAACTTCTTTGGGCTGCGTGTGTTCAACTCAGAGAGTTGAATCTTCCTGTAGACAGAGCAGATTTGAAACCCTCTTTTTGTGGAATTTGCAAGTGGAGATTTCAAGCGCTTTGGGGCCAATGGTAGAAAAGGAAATATCTTCGTAGAAAAACAAGAGAGAATCATTCTCAGCAACCACTTTGTGATGTGTGGGTTCCACTCACAGAGTTTAACCTTTCATTTCATAGAGCAGCTTGGAAACACTCTGTTTGTAAAGTCTGCAGGTGGATATTTGGACTTCTTGGAGGATTTCGTGGCAAACGGGATTTCTGCATATAACGCTAGACAGAAGAATTCTCAGTAACTTCTTTGGGCTGCGTGTGTTCATCTCAGAGAGTTGAACCTTCTTGTAGATAGAGCAGATTTGAAACCCTCTTTTTGTGGAATTTGCAAGTGGAGATTTCAAGCGCTTTGGGGCCAGTGGTAGAAAAGGAAATATCTTCGTATAAAAACTAGAGAGAATCATTCTCAGCAACCACTTTGTGATGTGTCCATTCCACTCACGGAGTTTAACCTTTCTTTTCATAGAGCAGTTTGGAAACACTCTGTTTGTAAAGTCTGCAAGTGGATATTTGGACCTCTTTTAGGATATCGTGGGAAACGGGATTTCTGCATATAACGCTAGACAGAAGAATTCTCAGTAACTTCTTTGGGCTGCGTGTGTTCAACTCACAGAGGTGAAGCTTCCTGTAGACAGAGCAGATTTGATACCCTCTTTTTGTGGAATTTGCAAGTTTAGATTTCAAGAGATTTGGGGTCAATGGTAGAAAAGGAAATATCTTCGTATAAAAACTAGAGAGAATCATTCTCAGCAACCACTTTGTGATGTGTGCGTTCCACTCACAGAGTTTAACCTTTCTTTTCATAGAGCAGTTTGGAAACAGTCTGTTTGTAAAGTCTCCAGGTGGATATTTGGACTTCTTGGAGGATTTCTTTGGAAACGGGATTTCTGCATATAACGCTAGACAGGAGAATTCTCAGTAACTTCTTTGGCCTGCTTGTGTTCCACTCACAGAGATGAACCTTCCTGTATACAGAGCACATTTGAAACCCTCTTTTTGTTGAATTTGCAAGTGGAGATTTCAACTGCTTTGGGGCCAATGGTAGAAAAGGAAATATCTTTGTATAAAAACTAGAGAGAATCATTCTCAGCAACCACTTTGTGATGTGTGCTTTCCACTCACAGAGTTTAACCTTTCTTTTCATAGAGCAGTTTGGAAACACTCTGTTTGTAAAGTCTGCAAGTGGATATTTGGACCTCTTTTAGGATATCGTGGGAAACGGGATTTCTGCATATAACGCTAGACAGAAGAATTCTCAGTAACTTCTTTGGGTTGCGTGTGTTCATCTCAGAGAGTTGAACCTTCCTGTAGATGGAGGAGATTTGAAACCCTCTTTTTGTGGAATTTGCAAGTGGAGATTTCAAGCGCTTTGGGGCCAATGGTATAAAAGGAAATATCTTCGTATAAAAACTAGAGAGAATCATTCTCAGCAACCACTTTGTGATGTGTGCATTCCACTCACAGAGTTTAACCTTTCTTTTCATAGAGCAGTTTGGAAACACTCTGTTTGTAAAGTGTGCAAGGGAGATTTGGACCTCTTTGAGGATTTCGTTGGAAACGGGATTTCTGCATATAACGCTAGACCGAAGAATTCTCAGTAACTTCTTTGGGCTGCGTGTGTTCAACTCACAGAGATGAAGCTTCCTGTAGACAGAGCAGATTTGAAACCCTCTTTTTGTGGAATTTGCAAGTGGAGATTTCAAGCGCTTTGGGGCCAATGGTAGAATAGGAAATATCTTCGTATAAAAACTAGAGAGAGTCAATCTCAGCAAGCACTTTGTGATGTGTGCGTTCCACTCACAGGGTTTAACCTTTCTTTTCATAGAGCAGTTTGGAAACAGTCTGTTTGTAAAGTCTGCCGGTGAATATTTGGACCTCTTGGAGGATTTCGTTGGAAACGGGATTTCTGCATATAACGCTAGACAGGAGAATTCTCAGTAACTTCTTTGGGCTGCGTGTGTTCAGCTCACACAGATGAACCTTCCTGTAGACAGAGCACATTTGAAACCCTCTTTTTGTGGAATTTACAAGTGGTGATTTCAAGCGTTTTGGGGCCAATGATAGAAAAGGAAATATCTTCGTATAAAAACTAGAGAGAATCAATCTCATCAACCACTTTGGGATGTGTGCGTTACATTCACAGAGTTTAACCTTTCTTTTCATAGAGCAGTTTGGAAACAGTCTGTTTGTAAAGTCTGCAGGTGAATATTTGGACCTCTTGGAGGATTTCGTTGGAAACGTTATTTCTGCATATAACGCTAGACAGGAGAATTCTCAGTAACTTCTTTGGGCTGCGTGTGTTCAACTCACAGAGTTGAACCTTCCTGTAGACAGAGCAGATTTGAAACCCTCTTTTTGTGGAATGTGCAAGTGGAGATTTCAAGCGCTTCGGGGCCAATGGTATAAAAGGAAATATCTTCGTATAAAAACTAGAGAGAATCATTCTCAGCAACCACTTTGTGATGTGTGGGTTCCACTCACAGAGTTTAACCTTTCAATTCATAGAGCAGCTTGGAAACACTCTGTTTGTAAAGTCCGCAGGTTGATATTTGGACCTCTTGGAGGATTTCGTGGCAAACGGGATTTCTGCATATAACGCTAGACAGAAGAATTCTCAGTAACTTCTTTGGGCTGCGTGTGTTCATCTCAGAGAGTTGAACCTTCTTGTAGATAGAGCAGATTTGAAACCCTCTTTTTGTGGAATTTGCAAGTGGAGATTTCAAGTGCTTTGTGTCCAGTGGTAGAAAAGGAAATATCTTCGTATAAAAACTAGAGAGAATCATTCTCAGCAACCACTTTGTGATGTGTGCGTTCCACTCACGGAGTTTAACCTTTCTTTTCATAGAGCAGTTTGGAAACACTCTGTTTGTAAAGTCTGCAAGTGGATATTTGGACCTCTTTTAGGATACCGTGGGAAACGGGATTTCTGCATATAACGCTAGACAGAAGAATTCTCAGTAACTTCTTTGGGCTGCGTGTGTTCAACTCACAGAGGTGAAGCTTTCTGTAGACAGAGCAGATTTGAAACCCTCTTTTTGTGGAATTTGCAAGTTTAGATCTCAAGAGCTTTGGGGTCAATGGTAGAAAAGGAAATATCTTCGTATAAAAACTAGAGAGAATCATTCTCAGCAACCACTTTGTGATGTGTGCGTTCCAGTCACAGAGTTTAACATTTCTTTTCATAGAGCAGTTTGGAAACAGTCTGTTTGTAAAGTCTGCAGGTGGATATTTGGACCTCTTGGAGGATTTCGTTGGAAACGGGATTTCTGCATATAACGCTAGACAGGAGAATTCTCAGTAACTTCTTTGGGCTGCGTGTGTTCAACTCACAGAGATGAACCTTCCTGTAGACAGAGCACATTTGAAACCCTCTTTTTGTTGAATTTGCAAGTGGAGATTTCAAGTGCTTTGGGGCCAATTGTAGAAAAGGAAATATCTTTGTATAAAAACTAGATAGAATCATTCTCAGCAACCACTTTGTGATGTGTGCGTTCCACTCACAGAGTTTAACCTTTCTTTTCATAGAGCAGTTTGGAAACACTCTGTTTGTAAAGTCTGCAAGTGGAGATTTGGACCTCTTTTAGGATATCCTGGGAAAAGGGATTTCTGCATATAACGCTAGACAGAAGAATTCTCAGTAACTTCTTTGGGATGCGTGTGTTCATCTCAGAGAGTTGAACCTTCCTGTAGATGGAGGAGATTTGAAACCCTCTTTTTGTGGAATTTGCAAGTGGAGATTTCAAGCGCATTGGGGCCAATGGTATAAAAGGAAATATCTTCGTATAAAAACTAGAGAGAATCATTCTCAGCAACCACTTTGTGATGTGTGCATTCCACTCACAGAGTTTAACCTTTCTTTTCATAGAGGAGTTTGGGAACACTCTGTTTGTAAAGTCTGCAAGGGAGATTTGGACCTCTTTGAGGATTTCGTTGGAAACGGGATTTCTGCATATAACGCTAGACAGAAGAATTCTCAGTAACTTCTTTGGGCTGCGTGTGTTCAACTCAGAGAGTTGAAGCTTCCTGTAGACAGAGCAGATTTGAAACCCTCTTTTTGTGGAATTTGCAAGTGGAGATTTCAAGCGCTTTGGGGCCAATGGTAGAAAAGGAAATATCTTCGTATAAAAACTAGAGAGAGTCAATCTCAGCAACCACTTTGTGATGTGTGCGTTCCACTCACAGAGTTTAACCTTTCTTTTCATAGAGGAGTTTGGAAACACTCTGTTTGTAAAGTCTGCAAGTGCATATTTGGACTTCTTGGAGGATTTCGTTGGACACGGGATTATTGCATGTAACGCTAGACAGAAGAATTCTCAGTAACTTCTTTGGGCTGCGGGTGTTCACCTCACAAAGTTGAACCCTCCTGTAGACAGAGCAGTTTTGAAACCCTCTTTTTGTGGAATTTGCAAGTGGAGATTTCAAGCGCTTTGGGGCCAATGGTAGAAAAGGAAATATCTTCGTATAAAAACTAGAGAGAATCATTCTCAGCAACCACTTTGTGATGTGTGCGTTCCACTCACAGAGTTTAACCTTTCTTTTCATAGAGCAGTTTGGAAACACTCTGTTTGTAAACTCTGCAAGTGGAGATTTGGACCTCTTGGAGGATTTCGTTGGAAACGGGATTTCTGCATATAACGCTGGACAGAAGAATTCTCAGTAAGTTCGTTGGGCTGCGTGTGTTCAACTCAGAGAGTTGAAGCTTCCTGTAGACACAGCAGATTTGAAACCCTCTTTTTGTGGAATTTGCAAGTGGAGATTTCAAGCGCTTTGGAGCCAATGGTAGAAGAGGAAATATCTCCGTATAAAAACTGGAGAGAATCATTCTCAGCAACCACTTTGTGATGGGTGCGTTCCACTCACAGAGTTTAACCTTTCTTTTCATAGAGCAGTTTGGAAACACTCTGTTTGTAAAGTCTGCAGGTGGATATTTGGACCTCTTTGAGCATTTCTTTGGAAAAGGGATTTCTGCATATAATGCTAGACAGAAGAATTCTCAGTAACTTCTTTGGACTGCGTGTGTTCATCTCAGAGAGTTGAACCTTCCTGTAGGCAGAGCAGATTTGAAACCCTCTTTTTGTGGAATTTGGAAGTGGAGATTTCAAGCGCTTTTGTGCCAATGGTATTAAAGGAAATATCTTCGTATAAAAACTTTAGAGAATCATTCTCAGCAACCACTTTGTGATGTGTGCGTTCCACTCACAGAGTTTAACCTTTCTTTTCATAGAGCAGTTTGGAAACACTCTGTTTGTAAAGTATGCAAGTGGATATTTGGACCTCTTTTAGGATATCGTGGGAAAAGGGATTTCTGCATATAACGCTAGACAGAAGAATTCTCAGCACTTCTTTGGGCTGCGTGTGTTCAACTGAGAGAGTTGAAGCTTCCTGTAGACAGAGCAGATTTGAAACCCTCTTTTTGTGGAATTTGCAAGTGGAGATTTCAAGCGCTTTTGGGCCAATGGTAGAAAAGGAAATAACTTCGTATAAAAACTGGAGAGAATCATTCTCAGCAACCACTTTGTGATGTGTGCATTCCACTCACGGAGTTTAACCTTTCATTTCATAGAGCAGTTTGGGAACACTTTGTTTGCAAAGTGTGCATGTGGATATTGGGACCTCTTGGAGGATTTCGTGGAAACGGGATTTCTGCATATAACGCTAGACAGAAGAATTCTCAGTAACTTGTTTGGGCTGCCTGTGTCCAACTCAGAGAGTTGAACCTTCCTGTAGACAGAGCAGATTTGAAACCCTCTTTTTGTGGAATTTGGAAGTGGAGATTTCAAGTGCTTTGGGGCCAATGGTAGAAAAGGAAATATCTTTGTATAAAAACTGTAGAGAATCATTCTCAGCAACGACTTTGTGATGTGTGCGATCCACTCACAGAGTTTAACCTTTCTTTTCATAGAGCAGTTTGGAAACAATCTGTTTGTAAAGTCTGCAGGTGGATATTTGGACCTCTTGGGGGATTTCGTTGGAAACGGGATTTCTGCATGTAACGCAAGACAGAAGATCTCTCAGTAACTTGTTTGGTCTGCCTGTGTTCAACTCACAGAGTTGAACCTTTCTGTTGACAGAGAAGATTTGAAACCCTCTTTTTGTGGAATTTGCAAGTGGAGATATCAAGCGCTTTGGGGCCAATGGTAGAAAAGGAAATATCTTCGTATAAAAACTAGAGAGAGTCAATCTCAGCAACCACTTTGTGATGTGTGCGTTCCACTCACAGAGTTTAACCTTTCTTTTCATAGAGCAGTTTGGAAACACTCTGTTTGTAAAGTCCGCAGGTTGATATTTGGACCTCTTGGAGGATTTCGTGGCAAACGGGATTTCTGCATATAACGCTAGACAGAAGAATTCTCAGTAACTTCTTTGGGCTGCGTGTGTTCATCTCAGAGAGTTGAACCTTCTTGTAGATAGAGCAGATTTGAAACCCTCTTTTTGTGGAATTTGCAAGTGGAGATTTCAAGTGCTTTGTGTCCAGTGGTAGAAAAGGAAATATCTTCGTATAAAAACTAGAGAGAATCATTCTCAGCAACCACTTTGTGATGTGTGCGTTCCACTCACGGAGTTTAACCTTTCTTTTCATAGAGCAGTTTGGAAACACTCTGTTTTTAAAGTCTGCAAGTGGATATTTGGACCTCTTTTAGGATACCGTGGGAAACGGGATTTCTGCATATAACGCTAGACAGAAGAATTCTCAGTAACTTCTTTGGGCTGCGTGTGTTCAACTCACAGAGGTGAAGCTTTCTGTAGACAGAGCAGATTTGAAACCCTCTTTTTGTGGAATTTGCAAGTTTAGATCTCAAGAGCTTTGGGGTCAATGGTAGAAAAGGAAATATCTTCGTATAAAAACTAGAGAGAATCATTCTCAGCAACCACTTTGTGATGTGTGCGTTCCAGTCACAGAGTTTAACATTTCTTTTCATAGAGCAGTTTGGAAACAGTCTGTTTGTAAAGTCTGCAGGTGGATATTTGGACCTCTTGGAGGATTTCGTTGGAAACGGGATTTCTGCATATAACGCTAGACAGGAGAATTCTCAGTAACTTCTTTGGGCTGTGTGTGTTCAACTCACAGAGATGAACCTTCCTGTAGACAGAGCACATTTGAAACCCTCTTTTTGTTGAATTTGCAAGTGGAGATTTCAAGTGCTTTGGGGCCAATTGTAGAAAAGGAAATATCTTTGTATAAAAACTAGATAGAATCATTCTCAGCAACCACTTTGTGATGTGTGCGTTCCACTCACAGAGTTTAACCTTTCTTTTCATAGAGCAGTTTGGAAACACTCTGTTTGTAAAGTCTGCAAGTGGAGATTTGGACCTCTTTTAGGATATCCTGGGAAAAGGGATTTCTGCATATAACGCTAGACAGAAGAATTCTCAGTAACTTCTTTGGGATGCGTGTGTTCATCTCAGAGAGTTGAACCTTCCTGTAGATGGAGGAGATTTGAAACCCTCTTTTTGTGGAATTTGCAAGTGGAGATTTCAAGCGCATTGGGGCCAATGGTATAAAAGGAAATATCTTCGTATAAAAACTAGAGAGAATCATTCTCAGCAACCACTTTGTGATGTGTGCATTCCACTCACAGAGTTTAACCTTTCTTTTCATAGAGGAGTTTGGGAACACTCTGTTTGTAAAGTCTGCAAGGGAGATTTGGACCTCTTTGAGGATTTCGTTGGAAACGGGATTTCTGCATATAACGCTAGACAGAAGAATTCTCAGTAACTTCTTTGGGCTGCGTGTGTTCAACTCAGAGAGTTGAAGCTTCCTGTAGACAGAGCAGATTTGAAACCCTCTTTTTGTGGAATTTGCAAGTGGAGATTTCAAGCGCTTTGGGGCCAATGGTAGAAAAGGAAATATCTTCGTATAAAAACTAGAGAGAGTCAATCTCAGCAACCACTTTGTGATGTGTGCGTTCCACTCACAGAGTTTAAGCTTTCTTTTCATAGAGCAGTTTGGAAACAGTCTGTTTGTAAAGTCTGCAGGTGGATATTTGGACCTCTTTGAGGATTTCGTTGGAAACGGGATTTCTGCATATAACGCTAGACAGGAGAATTCTCAGTAAGTTCTTTGGGCTGCGTGTGTTCAGCTCACACAGATGAACCTTCCTGTAGACAGAGCACATTTGAAACCCTCTGTTTGTGGAATTTCCAACTGGTGATTTCAAGCGCTTTGGGGCCAATGATAGAAAAGGAAATATCTTCGTATAAAAACTAGAGAGAATCAATCTCATCAACCACTTTGGGATGTGTGCGTTCCACTCACAGAGTTTAACATTTCTTTTCATAGAGCAGTTTGGAAACACTCTGTTTGTAAAGTCTGCAGGTGGATATTTGGACCTCTTGGAGGATTTCGTTGGAAACGGGATTTCTTCATATAACGCTAGACAGGAGAACTCTCAGTAACTTGTTTGGGCTGCCTGTGTTCAACTCACAGAGTTGAACCTTTCTGTTGACAGAGAAGATTTGAAACCCTGTTTTTGTGGAATTTGCAAGTGGAGATTTCAAGCGCTTTGGGGCCAATGGTAGAAAAGGAAATATCTTCGTATAAAAACTAGAGAGAGTCAATCTCAGCAACCACTTTGTGATGTGTGCGTTCCACTCACAGAGTTTAACCTTTCTTTTCATAGAGGAGTTTGGAAACACTCTGTTTGTAAAGTCTGCAAGTGCATATTTGGACTTCTTGGAGGATTTCGTTGGACACGGGATTATTGCATGTAACGCTAGACAGAAGAATTCTCAGTAACTTCTTTGGGCTGCGGGTGTTCACCTCACAAAGTTGAACCCTCCTGTAGACAGAGCAGTTTTGAAACCCTCTTTTTGTGGAATTTGCAAGTGGAGATTTCAAGCGCTTTGGGGCCAATGGTAGAAAAGGAAATATCTTCGTATAAAAACTAGAGAGAATCATTCTCAGCAACCACTTTGTGATGTGTGCGTTCCACTCACAGAGTTTAACCTTTCTTTTCATAGAGCAGTTTGGAAACACTCTGTTTGTAAACTCTGCAAGTGGAGATTTGGACCTCTTGGAGGATTTCGTTGGAAACGGGATTTCTGCATATAACGCTGGACAGAAGAATTCTCAGTAAGTTCGTTGGGCTGCGTGTGTTCAACTCAGAGAGTTGAAGCTTCCTGTAGACACAGCAGATTTGAAACCCTCTTTTTGTGGAATTTGCAAGTGGAGATTTCAAGCGCTTTGGAGCCAATGGTAGAAGAGGAAATATCTCCGTATAAAAACTGGAGAGAATCATTCTCAGCAACCACTTTGTGATGGGTGCGTTCCACTCACAGAGTTTAACCTTTCTTTTCATAGAGCAGTTTGGAAACACTCTGTTTGTAAAGTCTGCAGGTGGATATTTGGACCTCTTTGAGCATTTCTTTGGAAAAGGGATTTCTGCATATAATGCTAGACAGAAGAATTCTCAGTAACTTCTTTGGACTGCGTGTGTTCATCTCAGAGAGTTGAACCTTCCTGTAGGCAGAGCAGATTTGAAACCCTCTTTTTGTGGAATTTGGAAGTGGAGATTTCAAGCGCTTTTGTGCCAATGGTATTAAAGGAAATATCTTCGTATAAAAACTTTAGAGAATCATTCTCAGCAACCACTTTGTGATGTGTGCGTTCCACTCACAGAGTTTAACCTTTCTTTTCATAGAGCAGTTTGGAAACACTCTGTTTGTAAAGTATGCAAGTGGATATTTGGACCTCTTTTAGGATATCGTGGGAAAAGGGATTTCTGCATATAACGCTAGACAGAAGAATTCTCAGCACTTCTTTGGGCTGCGTGTGTTCAACTGAGAGAGTTGAAGCTTCCTGTAGACAGAGCAGATTTGAAACCCTCTTTTTGTGGAATTTGCAAGTGGAGATTTCAAGCGCTTTTGGGCCAATGGTAGAAAAGGAAATAACTTCGTATAAAAACTGGAGAGAATCATTCTCAGCAACCACTTTGTGATGTGTGCATTCCACTCACGGAGTTTAACCTTTCATTTCATAGAGCAGTTTGGGAACACTTTGTTTGCAAAGTGTGCATGTGGATATTGGGACCTCTTGGAGGATTTCGTGGAAACGGGATTTCTGCATATAACGCTAGACAGAAGAATTCTCAGTAACTTGTTTGGGCTGCCTGTGTCCAACTCAGAGAGTTGAACCTTCCTGTAGACAGAGCAGATTTGAAACCCTCTTTTTGTGGAATTTGGAAGTGGAGATTTCAAGTGCTTTGGGGCCAATGGTAGAAAAGGAAATATCTTTGTATAAAAACTGTAGAGAATCATTCTCAGCAACGACTTTGTGATGTGTGCGATCCACTCACAGAGTTTAACCTTTCTTTTCATAGAGCAGTTTGGAAACAATCTGTTTGTAAAGTCTGCAGGTGGATATTTGGACCTCTTGGGGGATTTCGTTGGAAACGGGATTTCTGCATGTAACGCAAGACAGAAGATCTCTCAGTAACTTGTTTGGTCTGCCTGTGTTCAACTCACAGAGTTGAACCTTTCTGTTGACAGAGAAGATTTGAAACCCTCTTTTTGTGGAATTTGCAAGTGGAGATTTCAAGCGCTTTGGGGCCAATGGTAGAAAAGGAAATATCTTCGTATAAAAACTAGAGAGAGTCAATCTCAGCAACCACTTTGTGATGTGTGCGTTCCACTCACAGAGTTTAACCTTTCTTTTCATAGAGCAGTTTGGAAACACTCTGTTTGTAAAGTCTGCAAGTGCATATTTGGACTTCTTGGAGGATTTCGTTGGACACGGGATTTCTGCATGTAACGCTAGACAGAAGAATTCTCAGTAACTTCTTTGGGCTGCGTGTGTTCAACTCACAGAGTTGAACCTTCCTTTAGACAGAGCAGATTTGAAACCCTCTTTTTGTGGAATTTGCAAGTGGAGATTTCAAGCGCTTTGGGGCCAATGGTAGAAAAGGAAATATCTTCGTATAAAAACTAGAGAGAATCATTCTCAGCAACCACTTTGTGATGTGTGCGTTCCACTCACAGTGTTTAACCTTTCTTTTCATAGAGCAGTTTGGAAACAGTCTGTTTGTACAGTCTGCAGGTGGATATTTGGACCTCTTTGAGGATTTCATTGGAAACGGGATTTCTGCATATAACGCTAGACAGAAGAATTCTCAGTAACTTCTTTGGGCTGCGTGTGGTCAACTCAGAGAGTCGAATCTTCCCGTAGATAGAGCAGTTTTGAAACCCTCTTTTTGTGGAATTTGCAAGTGGAGATTTCAAGCGCTTTGGGGCCAATGGTAGAAAAGGAAATATCTTCGTATAAAAACTAGAGAGAATCATTCTCAGCAACCACTTTCTGATGTGTGCATTCCACTCACAGAGTTTAACCTTTCTTTTCATAGAGCAGTTTGGAAACACTCTGTTTGTAAACTCTGCAAGTGGAGATTTGGACCTCTTGGAGGATTTCGTTGGAAACGGGATTTCTGCATATAACGCTAGACAGAAGAATTCTCAGTAACTTCTTTGGGCTGCGTGTGTTCAACTCAGAGAGTTGAAGCTTCCTGTAGAGAGAGCAGATTTGAAACCCTCTTTTTGTGGAATTTGCAAGTGGAGATTTCAAGCGCTTTGGGGCCAAAGGTAGAAAAGGAAATATCTTCGTATAAAAACTAGATAGAATCATTCTCAGCAACCACTTTGTGATGTGTGCATTCCACTCACGGAGTTTAACCTTTCTTTTCATTGAGCAGTTTCGAAACACTCTGTTTGTAAAGTCTGCAAGTGGATATTTGGACCACTTGGAGGATTTCGTGGAAACGGGATTTCTGCATATAACGCTAGACAGAAGAATTCTCAGTAACTTCTTTGGGCTGCGTGTGTTCAACTCACAGAGTTGAACCTTCCTTTAGACAGAGAAGATTTGAAACCCTCTTTTTGTGGAATTTGCAAGTGGAGATTTCAAGCGCTTTGGGGCCAGTGGTAGAAATGGAAATATATTCGTGTAAAAATTAGAGAGAATCATTCTCAGCAACCACTTTGTGATGTGTGCGTTCCACTCCCAGAGTTTAACCTTTCTTTTCATAGAGCAGTTTGGAAACAGTCTGTTTGTAAAATCTGCAGGTGGATATTTGGACCTCTTGGAGGATTTCGTTGGAAACGGGATTTCTGCATATAACGCTAGACAGGAGAATTCTCAGTAACTTCTTTGGGCTGCGTGTGTTCAACTCACAGAGTTGAACCTTCCTTTAGACAGAGCACATTTGAAACCCTTTTTTTGTGGAATTTGCAAGTGGAGATTTCAAGCGCTTTGGGGCCAATGGTAGAAAAGGAAATATCTTCGTATAAAAACTAGAGAGAATCAATCTCAGCAACCACTTTGTGATGTGTGTGTTCCACTCACAGAGTTTAACCTTTCTTTTCATAGAGTAGTTTGGAAACACTCTCTTTGTAAAGTCTGCAAGTGGATATTTTGATCTCTTGGAGGATTTCGGTGGAAACGGATTTTCTGCATATAACGCTAGACAGAAGAATTCTCAGCACTTCTTTGGGCTGCGTGTGTTCAACTCACAGATGTGCAGCTTCCTGTAGACAGAGCAGATTTGAAACCCTCTTTTTGTGGAATATGCAAGTGGAGATTTCAAGCGCTTTGGGGCCAATGGTAGAAAAGGAAATATCTTTGTATAAAAACTGTAGAGAATCATTCTCAGCAACCACTTTGTGATGTGTGCGTTCCACTCACTGAGTTTAACCTTTATTTTCATAGAGCAGTTTGGAAACACTCTGTTTGTAAAGTCTGCAAGTGCATATTTTGACCTCTTGGAGGATTTCGTTGGAAACGGGATTTCTGCTTCTAACGCTGGACAGGAGGATTCTCAGTACCTTCTTTGGGCTGCGTGTGTTCAACTCACAGAGTTGAACCTTCCTGTAGACAGAGCAGATTTGAAACCCTCTTTTTGTGGAATGTGCAAGTGGAGATTTCAAGCGCCTTGGGGCCAATGGTAGAAATGTAAATATCTTCCTATAAAAACTAGAGAGAATCATTCTCAGCAACCACTTAGTGATGTGTGCGTTCCACTCACAGAGTTTAACCTTTCTTTTCATAGAGCAGTTTGGAAACAGTCTGTTTGTACAGTCTGCAGGTGGATATTTGGACCTCTTTGAGGATTTCATTGGAAACGGGATTTCTGCATATAATGCTAGACAGAAGAATTCTCAGTAACTTCTTTGGGCTGCGTGTGTTCAACTCAGAGAGTCGAATCTTCCCGTAGATAGAGCAGTTTTGAAACCCTCTTTTTGTGGAATTTGCAAGTGGAGATTTCAAGCGCTTTGGGGCCAATGGTTGAGAAGGAAATATCTTCGTATAAAAACTAGAGAGAATCATTCTCAGCAACCACTTTGTTATGTGTGCGTTCCACTAACAGAGTTTAACCTTTCTTTTCATAGAGCAGTTTGGAAACACTCTGTTTGTAAACTCTGCAAGTGGAGATTTGGACCTCTTGGAGGATTTCGTTGGAAACGGGATTTCTGCATATAACGCTAGACAGAAAAATTCTCAGTAACTTCTTTGGGCTGCGTGTGTTCAACTCAGAGAGTTGAAGCTTCCTGTAGACACAGCCGATTTGAAACCCTCTTTTTGTGGAATTTGCAAGTGGAGACTTCAAGCGCTTTGGCGCCAATGTTAGAAGAGGAAATATCTCCGTATAAAAACTGGAGAGAATCATTCTCAGCAACCACTTTGTGATGTGTGCGTTCCACTCACAGAGTTTAACCTTTCTTTTCATAGAGCAGTTTGGAAACACTCTGTTTGTAACGTCTGCAGGTGGATATTTGGACCTCTTGGGGGATTTCGTGGGAATGGGGATTTCTGCATATAACGCTAGACAGAAGAATTCTCAGTAACTTCTTTGGGCTGCGGGTGTTCAACTCACAGAGTTGAACCTTCCTGTAGACAGAGCAGATTTGAAACCCTCTTTTTGTGGAATTTCCAAGTGGGGATTTCAAGCGCTTTGGGGCCAATGGAAGAAAAGGAAATTTCTTCGAATAAAAACTAGAGAGAATCATTCTCAGCAAACACTTTGTGATGTGTGCGTTCCACTCACAGGGTTTAACCTTTCTTTTCATAGAGCAGTTTGGAAACACTCTGTTTGTAAAATCTGCAAGTGGATATTTTGATCTCTTGGAGGATTTCGGTGGAAAAGGGTTTTCTGCATATAACGCTAGACAGAAGAATTCTCAGCACTTCTTTGGGCTGCGTGTGTTCAACTCACAGATGTGCAGCTTCCTGTAGACAGAGCAGATTTGAAACCCTCTTTTTGTGGAATTTGCGAGTGGGGATTTCAAGCGCTTTGGGGTCAATGGTAGAAAAGGATACATCTTCGTATAAAAACTAGAGAGAATCATTCTCAACAACCACTTTGTGATGTGTGCGTTCCACTCACAGAGTTTAACCTTTCTTTTCATAGAGCAGTTTGGAAACACTCTGTTTGTAAAGTCTGCAGGTGGAGATTTGGACCTCTTTGAGGATTTCGTTGGACACGGGATTTCTGCATGTAACGCTAGACAGAAGAATTCTCAGTAAGTTCTTTGGGGGGCGTGTGTTCACCGCACAGAGTTGAACGCTCCTGTAGACAGAGCAGATTTGAAACCCTCTTTTTGTGGAATTTGCAAGTGGAGATTTCAAGCGCTTTGGGGCCAATGGTAGAAAAGGAAATATCTTCCTATAAAAACTAGAGAGAATCATTCTCAGCAACCACTTTGTGATGTGTGCGTTCCACTCACAGAGTTTAACCTTTCTTTTCATAGAGCAGTTTGGAAACAGTCTGTTTGTAAAGTCTGCAGGTGGATATTTGGACCTCTTGGAGGATTTCGTTGGAAACGGTATTTCTGCATGTAACACAAGACAGAAGAATTCTCAGTAACTTGTTTGGGCTGCCTGTGTTCAACTCGCAGAGTTGAACTTTTCTGTAGACAGAGAAGATTTGAAACCCTCTTTTTGTGGAATTTGCAAGTGGAGATTTCAAGCGCTTTGGGGCCAATGGTTGAAAAGGAAATATCTTCGTATAAAAACTAGAGAGAGTCAATCTCAGCAACCACTTTGTGATGTGTACGTTCCACTCACAGAGTTTAACCTTTCTTTTCATAGAGCAGTTTGGAAACACTCTGTTTGTAAAGTCTGCAAGTGCATATTTGGACCTCTTGGAGGATATCGTGGGAAACGGGATTTCTGCATATAACGCTAGACAGAAGAATTCTCAGTAACTTCTTTGGGCTGCGTGTGTTCAACTCACAGAGGTGAACCTTCCTGTAGACAGAGCAGATTTGAAACCCTCTTTTTGTGGAATATGCAAGTGGAGATTTCAAGCGCTTTGGGGCCAATGGTAGAAAAGGAAATATCTTTGTATAAAAACTTTAGAGAATCATTCTCAGCAACCACTTTGTGATGTGTGCGTTCCACTCACTGAGTTTAACCTTTATTTTCATAGAGCAGTTTGGAAACACTCTGTTTGTAAAGTCTGCAAGTGCATATTTTGACCTCTTGGAGGATTTCGTTGGAAACGGGATTTCTGCTTCTAACGCTGGACAGGAGGATTCTCAGTACCTTCTTTGGGCTGCGTGTGTTCAACTCACAGAGATGAACCTTCCTGTAGACAGAGCAGATTTGAAACCCTCTTTTTGTGGAATCTGCAAGTGGAGATTTCAAGCGCCTTGGGGCCAATGGTAGAAATGTTAATATCTTCCTATAAAAACTAGAGAGAATCATTCTCAGCAACCACTTTGTGATGTGTGCCTTCCACTCACAGAGTTTAACCTTTCTTTTCATAGAGCAGTTTGGAAACACTCTGTTTGTAAAATCTGCAAGTGGATATTTTGATCTCTTGAAGGATTTCTTTGCAAAAGGCATTTCTGCATATAACGCTAGACAGAAGAATTCTCAGTAACTTCTCAGGGCTGCGTGTGTTCAACTCACAGAGGTGAAGCTTCCTGTAGACAGAGCAGATTTGAAACCCTCTTTTTGTGGAATTTGCAAGTTTAGATTTCAAGCGCTTTGTGGTCAATGGTAGAAAAGGATATATCTGTGTATAAAAACTAGAGAGAATCATTCTCAGCAACGACATTGTGATGTGTGCGTTCCACTCACTGAGTTTAACCTTTCTTTTCATAGAGCAGTTTGGAAACACTCTGTTTGTAAAGTCTGCAAGTGCATATTTGGACTTCTTGGAGGATTTCGTTGGACACGGGATTTCTGCATGTAACGCTAGACAGAAGAATTCTCAGTAACTTCTTTGGGCTGCGTGTGTTCAACTCACAGAGTTGAACCTTCCTTTAGACAGAGCAGATTTGAAACCCTCTTTTTGTGGAATTTGCAAGTGGAGATTTCAAGCGCTTTGGGGCCAATGGTAGAAAAGGAAATATCTTCGTATAAAAACTAGAGAGAATCATTCTCAGCAACCACTTTGTGATTTGTGCGTTCCACTCACAGTGTTTAACCTTTCTTTTCATAGAGCAGTTTGGAAACAGTCTGTTTGTACAGTCTGCAGGTGGATATTTGGACCTCTTTGAGGATTTCATTGGAAACGGGATTTCTGCATATAACGCTAGACAGAAGAATTCTCAGTAACTTCTTTGGGCTGCGTGTGGTCAACTCAGAGAGTCGAATCTTCCCGTAGATAGAGCAGTTTTGAAACCCTATTTTTGTGGAATTTGCAAGTGGAGATTTCAAGCGCTTTGGGGCCAATGGTAGAAAAGGAAATATCTTCGTATAAAAACTAGAGAGAATCATTCTCAGCAACCACTTTCTGATGTGTGCATTCCACTCACAGAGTTTAACCTTTCTTTTCATAGAGCAGTTTGGAAACACTCTGTTTGTAAACTCTGCAAGTGGAGATTTGGACCTCTTGGAGGATTTCGTTGGAAACGGGATTTCTGCATATAACGCTAGACAGAAGAATTCTCAGTAACTTCTTTGGGCTGCGTGTGTTCAACTCAGAGAGTTGAAGCTTCCTGTAGAGAGAGCAGATTTGAAACCCTCTTTTTGTGGAATTTGCAAGTGGAGATTTCAAGCGCTTTGGGGCCAAAGGTAGAAAAGGAAATATCTTCGTATAAAAACTAGAGAGAATCATTCTCAGCAACCACTTTGTGATGTGTGCATTCCACTCACGGAGTTTAACCTTTCTTTTCATTGAGCAGTTTCGAAACACTCTGTTTGTAAAGTCTGCAAGTGGATATTTGGACCACTTGGAGGATTTCGTGGAAACGGGATTTCTGCATATAACGCTAGACAGAAGAATTCTCAGTAACTTCTTTGGGCTGCGTGTGTTCAACTCACAGAGTTGAACCTTCCTTTAGACAGAGAAGATTTGAAACCCTCTTTTTGTGGAATTTGCAAGTGGAGATTTCAAGCGCTTTGGGGCCAGTGGTAGAAATGGAAATATATTCGTGTAAAAATTAGAGAGAATCATTCTCAGCAACCACTTTGTGATGTGTGCGTTCCACTCCCAGAGTTTAACCTTTCTTTTCATAGAGCAGTTTGGAAACAGTCTGTTTGTAAAATCTGCAGGTGGATATTTGGACCTCTTGGAGGATTTCGTTGGAAACGGGATTTCTGCATATAACGCTAGACAGGAGAATTCTCAGTAACTTCTTTGGGCTGCGTGTGTTCAACTCACAGAGTTGAACCTTCCTTTAGACAGAGCACATTTGAAACCCTTTTTTTGTGGAATTTGCAAGTGGAGATTTCAAGCGCTTTGGGGCCAATGGTAGAAAAGGAAATATCTTCGTATAAAAACTAGAGAGAATCAATCTCAGCAACCACTTTGTGATGTGTGTGTTCCACTCACAGAGTTTAACCTTTCTTTTCATAGAGTAGTTTGGAAACACTCTCTTTGTAAAGTCTGCAAGTGGATATTTTGATCTCTTGGAGGATTTCGGTGGAAACGGGTTTTCTGCATATAACGCTAGACAGAAGAATTCTCAGCACTTCTTTGGGCTGCGTGTGTTCAACTCACAGATGTGCAGCTTCCTGTAGACAGAGCAGATTTGAAACCCTCTTTTTGTGGAATATGCAAGTGGAGATTTCAAGCGCTTTGGGGCCAATGGTAGAAAAGGAAATATCTTTGTATAAAAACTGTAGAGAATCATTCTCAGCAACCACTTTGTGATGTGTGCGTTCCACTCACTGAGTTTAACCTTTATTTTCATAGAGCAGTTTGGAAACACTCTGTTTGTAAAGTCTGCAAGTGCATATTTTGACCTCTTGGAGGATTTCGTTGGAAACGGGATTTCTGCTTCTAACGCTGGACAGGAGGATTCTCAGTACCTTCTTTGGGCTGCGTGTGTTCAACTCACAGAGTTGAACCTTCCTGTAGACAGAGCAGATTTGAAACCCTCTTTTTGTGGAATGTGCAAGTGGAGATTTCAAGCGCCTTGGGGCCAATGGTAGAAATGTAAATATCTTCCTATAAAAACTAGAGAGAATCATTCTCAGCAACCACTTAGTGATGTGTGCGTTCCACTCACAGAGTTTAACCTTTCTTTTCATAGAGCAGTTTGGAAACAGTCTGTTTGTACAGTCTGCAGGTGGATATTTGGACCTCTTTGAGGATTTCATTGGAAACGGGATTTCTGCATATAATGCTAGACAGAAGAATTCTCAGTAACTTCTTTGGGCTGCGTGTGTTCAACTCAGAGAGTCGAATCTTCCCGTAGATAGAGCAGTTTTGAAACCCTCTTTTTGTGGAATTTGCAAGTGGAGATTTCAAGCGCTTTGGGGCCAATGGTTGAGAAGGAAATATCTTCGTATAAAAACTAGAGAGAATCATTCTCAGCAACCACTTTGTTATGTGTGCGTTCCACTAACAGAGTTTAACCTTTCTTTTCATAGAGCAGTTTGGAAACACTCTGTTTGTAAACTCTGCAAGTGGAGATTTGGACCTCTTGGAGGATTTCGTTGGAAACGGGATTTCTGCATATAACGCTAGACAGAAAAATTCTCAGTAACTTCTTTGGGCTGCGTGTGTTCAACTCAGAGAGTTGAAGCTTCCTGTAGACACAGCCGATTTGAAACCCTCTTTTTGTGGAATTTGCAAGTGGAGACTTCAAGCGCTTTGGCGCCAATGTTAGAAGAGGAAATATCTCCGTATAAAAACTGGAGAGAATCATTCTCAGCAACCACTTTGTGATGTGTGCGTTCCACTCACAGAGTTTAACCTTTCTTTTCATAGAGCAGTTTGGAAACACTCTGTTTGTAACGTCTGCAGGTGGATATTTGGACCTCTTGGGGGATTTCGTGGGAATGGGGATTTCTGCATATAACGCTAGACAGAAGAATTCTCAGTAACTTCTTTGGGCTGCGGGTGTTCAACTCACAGAGTTGAACCTTCCTGTAGACAGAGCAGATTTGAAACCCTCTTTTTGTGGAATTTCCAAGTGGGGATTTCAAGCGCTTTGGGGCCAATGGAAGAAAAGGAAATTTCTTCGAATAAAAACTAGAGAGAATCATTCTCAGCAAACACTTTGTGATGTGTGCGTTCCACTCACAGGGTTTAACCTTTCTTTTCATAGAGCAGTTTGGAAACACTCTGTTTGTAAAATCTGCAAGTGGATATTTTGATCTCTTGGAGGATTTCGGTGGAAAAGGGTTTTCTGCATATAACGCTAGACAGAAGAATTCTCAGCACTTCTTTGGGCTGCGTGTGTTCAACTCACAGATGTGCAGCTTCCTGTAGACAGAGCAGATTTGAAACCCTCTTTTTGTGGAATTTGCGAGTGGGGATTTCAAGCGCTTTGGGGTCAATGGTAGAAAAGGATACATCTTCGTATAAAAACTAGAGAGAATCATTCTCAACAACCACTTTGTGATGTGTGCGTTCCACTCACAGAGTTTAACCTTTCTTTTCATAGAGCAGTTTGGAAACACTCTGTTTGTAAAGTCTGCAGGTGGAGATTTGGACCTCTTTGAGGATTTCGTTGGACACGGGATTTCTGCATGTAACGCTAGACAGAAGAATTCTCAGTAAGTTCTTTGGGGGGCGTGTGTTCACCGCACAGAGTTGAACGCTCCTGTAGACAGAGCAGATTTGAAACCCTCTTTTTGTGGAATTTGCAAGTGGAGATTTCAAGCGCTTTGGGGCCAATGGTAGAAAAGGAAATATCTTCCTATAAAAACTAGAGAGAATCATTCTCAGCAACCACTTTGTGATGTGTGCGTTCCACTCACAGAGTTTAACCTTTCTTTTCATAGAGCAGTTTGGAAACAGTCTGTTTGTAAAGTCTGCAGGTGGATATTTGGACCTCTTGGAGGATTTCGTTGGAAACGGTATTTCTGCATGTAACACAAGACAGAAGAATTCTCAGTAACTTGTTTGGGCTGCCTGTGTTCAACTCGCAGAGTTGAACTTTTCTGTAGACAGAGAAGATTTGAAACCCTCTTTTTGTGGAATTTGCAAGTGGAGATTTCAAGCGCTTTGGGGCCAATGGTTGAAAAGGAAATATCTTCGTATAAAAACTAGAGAGAGTCAATCTCAGCAACCACTTTGTGATGTGTACGTTCCACTCACAGAGTTTAACCTTTCTTTTCATAGAGCAGTTTGGAAACACTCTGTTTGTAAAGTCTGCAAGTGCATATTTGGACCTCTTGGAGGATATCGTGGGAAACGGGATTTCTGCATATAACGCTAGACAGAAGAATTCTCAGTAACTTCTTTGGGCTGCGTGTGTTCAACTCACAGAGGTGAACCTTCCTGTAGACAGAGCAGATTTGAAACCCTCTTTTTGTGGAATATGCAAGTGGAGATTTCAAGCGCTTTGGGGCCAATGGTAGAAAAGGAAATATCTTTGTATAAAAACTTTAGAGAATCATTCTCAGCAACCACTTTGTGATGTGTGCGTTCCACTCACTGAGTTTAACCTTTATTTTCATAGAGCAGTTTGGAAACACTCTGTTTGTAAAGTCTGCAAGTGCATATTTTGACCTCTTGGAGGATTTCGTTGGAAACGGGATTTCTGCTTCTAACGCTGGACAGGAGGATTCTCAGTACCTTCTTTGGGCTGCGTGTGTTCAACTCACAGAGATGAACCTTCCTGTAGACAGAGCAGATTTGAAACCCTCTTTTTGTGGAATCTGCAAGTGGAGATTTCAAGCGCCTTGGGGCCAATGGTAGAAATGTTAATATCTTCCTATAAAAACTAGAGAGAATCATTCTCAGCAACCACTTTGTGATGTGTGCCTTCCACTCACAGAGTTTAACCTTTCTTTTCATAGAGCAGTTTGGAAACACTCTGTTTGTAAAATCTGCAAGTGGATATTTTGATCTCTTGAAGGATTTCTTTGCAAAAGGCATTTCTGCATATAACGCTAGACAGAAGAATTCTCAGTAACTTCTCAGGGCTGCGTGTGTTCAACTCACAGAGGTGAAGCTTCCTGTAGACAGAGCAGATTTGAAACCCTCTTTTTGTGGAATTTGCAAGTTTAGATTTCAAGCGCTTTGTGGTCAATGGTAGAAAAGGATATATCTGTGTATAAAAACTAGAGAGAATCATTCTCAGCAACGACATTGTGATGTGTGCGTTCCACTCACTGAGTTTAACTTTTCTTTTCATAGAGCAGTTTGGAAACACTCTGTTTGTAAAGTCTGCAAGTGCATATTTGGACCTCTTGGAGGATATCGTGGGAAACGGTATTTCTGCATATAACGCTAGACAGGAGAATTCTCAGTACCTTCTTTGGGCTGCGTGTGTTCAACTCACAGAGTTGAACCGTCCTGTAGGCAGAGCAGATTTGAAACCCTCTTTTTGTGGAATTTGCAAGTGGAGATTTCAAGCGATTATGGGCCAATGGTAGAAAAGGAAATATCTTCATATAAAAACTAGATTGAATCATTCTCAGCAACCACTCTGTGATGTGTGCGTTCAACTCACAGAGTTTAACATTTGTTTTCATAGAGCAGTTTGGAAACACTCTGTTTGTAAAGTCTGCAGGTGGATATTTGGACCTCTTGGGGGATTTCGTGGGAAAGGGGATTTCTGCATATAACGCTAGAGAGAAGAATTCTCAGTAACTTCTTTGTGCTGCGTGTGTTCAACTCAGAGAGTTGAACCTTCCTGTAGACAGAGCAGATTTGAAACACTCTTTTTGTGGAATTTGCAAGTGGAGATTTCAAGAGCTATGGGGCCAATGGTTGAAAAGGAAATATCTTCGTATAAAAACTAGAGAGAATCATTCTCAGCAACCACTTTGTGATGTGTGGGTTCCACTCACAGAGTTTAACCTTTCTTTTCATAGAGCAGTTTGGAAACACTCTGTTTGTAAAGTCTGCAAGTGGAGATTTGGACCTCTTTGAGGATTTCGTTGGAAACGGGATTTCTGCATATAACGCTAGACAGAAGAATTCTCAGTAACTTCTTTGGGCTGCGTGTGGTCAACTCAGAGAGTTGAAGCTTCCTTTAGACAGAGCAGATTTGAAACCCTCTTTTTGTGGAATTTGCAAGTGGAGATTTCAAGTGCTTTGGGGCCAATTATAGAAAAGGAAATATCTTTGTATAAAAACTATAGAGAATCATTCTCAGCAACCACTTTGTGATGTGTGCGTTCCACTCACAGAGTTTAACCTTTCTTTTCATAGAGCAGTTTGGAAACACTCTGTTTGTAAAGTATGCAAGTGGATATTTGGACCTCATTTATGATATGGTGGGAAATGGGATTTCTGCATATAACGCTAGACAGAAGAATTCTCAGTAACTTCTTTGGGCTGCGGGTGTTCAACTCACAGAGTTGAACCTTCCTGTAGACAGAGCAGATTTGAAACCCTCTTTTTGTGGAATTTGCAAGTGGGGATTTCAAGCGCTTTGGGGCCAATGGAAGAAAAGGAAATTTCTTCGTATAAAAACTAGAGAGAATCATTCTCAGCAACCACTTTGTGATGTGTGCCTTCCACTCACAGAGTTTAACCTTTCTTTTCATTGAGCAGTTTGGAAACACTCTGTTTGTAAAGTCTGCAAGTGGAGATTAGGACCTCTTTGAGGATTTCATTGGAAACGGGGTTTCTGCATGTAACGCTAGACAGAAGAATTCTCAGTAACTTCTTTGGGCGGCATGTGTTCACCTCACAGAGTTGAACCCTCCTGTAGACAGAGCAGATTTGAAACCCTCTTTTTGTGTAATTTGCAAGTGGAGATTTCAAGCGCTTTGGGGCCAATGGTAGAAAAGGAAATAACTTCATATAAAAACTAGATTGAATCATTCTCAGCAACCACTCTGTGATGTGTGCGTTCCACTCACAGAGTTTAACCTTTCTTTTCATAGAGCAGTTTGGAAACACTCTGTTTGTAAAGTCTGCAAGTGGAGATTTGGACCTCCTGGAGGATTTCGTGGAAACGGGATTTCTGCATATAACGCTACACAGAAGAATTCTCAGTAACTTCTTTGGGCTGCGGGTGTTCAACTCACAGATTTGAACCTTCCTGTAGACAGAGCAGATTTGAAACCCTCTTTTTGTGGAATTTGCAAGTGGAGATTTCAAGCGCTTTGGGGCCAATGGTAGAAAAGGAAATATCTTCGTTTAAAAACTAGAGAGAATCATTCTCAGCAACCACTTTGTGATGTGTGCAATCCACTCACAGAGTTTAACATTTCTTTTCATAGAGCAGTTTGGAAACACTCTGTTTGTAAAGTATGCAAGTGGATATTTGGACCTCTTTTAGGATATGGTGGGAAAAGGGATTTCTGCATATAACGCTAGACAGAAGAATTCTCAGTAACTTCTTTGGGCTGCGGGTGTTCAACTCACAGAGTTGAACCTTCCTGTAGACAGAGCAGATTTGAAACCCTCTTTTTGTGGAATTTGCAAGTGGGGATTTCAAGCGCTTTGGGGCCAATGGAAGAAAAGGAAATTTCTTCGTATAAAAACTAGAGAGAATCATTCTCAGCAACCACTTTGTGATGTGTGCCTTCCACTCACGGAGTTTAACCTTTCTTTTCATTGAGCAGTTTGGAAACACTCTGTTTGTAATGTCTGCAAGTGGAGATTTGGACCTCTTTGAGGATTTCATTGGAAACGGGGTTTCTGCATGTAATGCTAGACAGAAGAATTCTCAGTAACTTCTTAGGGCTGCGTGTGTTCAACTCACAGAGTTCAATCTTCCTGTAGACAGAGCAGATTTGAAACCCTCTTTTTGTGGAATTTGCAAGTGGAGATTTCAAGCGCTTTGGGGCCAATGGTAGAAAAGGAAATATCTTCGTATAATAACTAGAGAGAATCATTCTCAGCAACCACTTTGTGATGTGTGCGTTCCACTCACAGAGTTTAACCTTTCTTTTCATAGAGTAGTTTGGAAACACTCTCTTTGTAAAGTCTGCAAGTGGATAATTTGATCTCTTGGAGGATTTCGGTGGAAACGGGTTTTCTGCATATAACGCTAGACAGAAGAATTCTCAGCACTTCTTTGGGCTGCGTGTGTTCAACTCACAGATGTGCAGCTTCCTGTAGACAGAGCAGATTTGAAACCCTCTTTTTGTGGAATTTGCGAGTGGGGATTTCAAGCGCTTTGGGGTCAATGGTAGAAAAGGATACATCTTCGTATAAAAACTAGAGAGAATCATTCTGAGCAACCACTTTGTGATGTGTGCGTTCCACTCACAGAGTTTAACCTTTCTTTTCATAGAGCAGTTTGGAAACAGTCTGTTTGTAATGTCTGCAGGTGGATATTTGGACCTCTCGGAGGATTTCGTTGGAAACGGGATTTCTGCATGTAACGCAAGACAGAAGAATTCTCAGTAACTTGTTTGGGCTGCCTGTGTTCAACTCACAGAGTTGAACTTTTCTGTAGACAGAGAAGATTTGCAACCCTCTTTTTGTGGAATTTGCAAGTGGAGATTTCAAGCGCTTTGGGGCCAATGGTAGAAAAGGAAATATCTTCGTATAAAAACTAGAGAGAGTCAATCTCAGCAACCACTTTGTGATGTGTGCGTTCCACTCACAGAGTTTAACCTTTCTTTTCATAGAGCAGTTTGGAAACACTCTGTTTGTAAAGTCTGCAAGTGCATAGTTGGACCTCTTGGAGGATATCGTGGGAAACGGGATTTCTGCATATAACGCTAGACAGAAGAATTCTCAGTAACTTCTTTGGGCTGCGGGTGTTCAACTCACAGAGGTGAACCTTCCTGTAGACAGAGCAGATTTGAAACCCTCTTTTTGTGGAATATGCAAGTGGAGATTTCAAGCGCTTTGGGGCCAATGGTAGAAAAGGAAATATCTTTGTATAAAAACTGTAGAGAATCATTCTCAGCAACCACTTTGTGATGTGTGCGTTCCACTCACTGAGTTTAACCTTTCTTTTCATAGAGCAGTTTGGAAACAGTCTGTTTGTAAAGTCTGCAGGTGGATATTTGGTCCTCTTGGAGGATTTAGTTGGAAACGGGATTTCTGCATATAACGCTAGACAGGAGAATTCTCAGTAACTTCTTTGGGCTGCGGGTGTTCAACTCACAGAGTTGAACCTTCCTGTAGACAGAGCACATTTGAAACCCTCTTTTTGTGGAATTTGCAAGTGGAGATTTCAAGCGCTTTGGGGCCAATGGTAGAAAAGGAAATATCTTCGTATAAAAACTAGAGAGAATCAATCTCAGCAACCGCTTTGGGATGTGTGCATTCCACTCACAGAGTTTAACCTTTCTTTTCATAGAGCAGTTTGGAAACACTCTGTTTGTAAAATCTGCAAGTGGATATTTTGATCTCTTGAAGGATTTCTTTGCAAACGGTATTTCTGCATATAACGCTAGACAGAAGAATTCTCAGTAACTTCTCAGGGCTGCGTGTGTTCATCTCACAGAGGTGAAGCTTCCTGTAGACAGAGCAGATTTGAAACCCTCTTTTTGTGGAATTTGCAAGTTTAGATTTCAAGCGCTTTGGGGTCAATGGTAGAAAAGGATATATCTGCGTATAAAAACTAGAGAGAATCATTCTCAGCAACCACATTGTGATGTGTGCGTTCCACTCACTGAGTTTAACTTTTCTTTTCATAGAGCAGTTTGGAAACACTCTGTTTGTAAAGTCTGCAAGTGCATATTTGGACCTCTTGGAGGATATCGTGGGAAACGGTATTTCTGCATATAACGCTAGACAGGAGAATTCTCAGTACCTTCTTTGGGCTGCGTGTGTTCAACTCACAGAGTTGAACCTTCCTTTAGACAGAGCAGATTTGAAACCCTCTTTTTGTGGAATTTGCAAGTGGAGATTTCAAGTGCTTTGGGGCCAATTATAGAAAAGGAAATATCTTTGTATAAAAACTATAGAGAATCATTCTCAGCAACCACTTTGTGATGTGTGCGTTCCACTCACAGAGTTTAACCTTTCTTTTCATAGAGCAGTTTGGAAACACTCTGTTTGTAAAGTATGCAAGTGGATATTTGGACCTCATTTATGATATGGTGGAAATGGGATTTCTGCATATAACGCTAGACAGAAGAATTCTCAGTAACTTCTTTGGGCTGCGGGTGTTCAACTCACAGAGTTGAACCTTCCTGTAGACAGAGCAGATTTGAAACCCTCTTTTTGTGGAATTTGCAAGTGGGGATTTCAAGCGCTTTGGGGCCAATGGAAGAAAAGGAAATTTCTTCGTGTAAAAACTAGAGAGAATCATTCTCAGCAACCACTTTGTGATGTGTGCCTTCCACTCACAGAGTTTAACCTTTCTTTTCATTGAGCAGTTTGGAAACACTCTGTTTGTAAAGTCTGCAAGTGGAGATTAGGACCTCTTTGAGGATTTCATTGGAAACGGGGTTTCTGCATGTAACGCTAGACAGAAGAATTCTCAGTAACTTCTTTGGGCGGCATGTGTTCACCTCACAGAGTTGAACCCTCCTGTAGACAGAGCAGATTTGAAACCCTCTTTTTGTGGAATTTGCAAGTGGAGATTTCAAGCGCTTTGGGGCCAATGGTAGAAAAGGAAATAACTTCATATAAAAACTAGATTGAATCATTCTCAGCAACCACTCTGTGATGTGTGCGTTCCACTCACAGAGTTTAACCTTTCTTTTCATAGAGCAGTTTGGAAACACTCTGTTTGTAAAGTCTGCAAGTGGAGATTTGGACCTCCTGGAGGATTTCGTGGAAACGGGATTTCTGCATATAACGCTAGACAGAAGAATTCTCAGTAACTTCTTTGGGCTGCGGGTGTTCAACTCACAGATTTGAACCTTCCTGTAGACAGAGCAGATTTGAAACCCTCTTTTTGTGGAATTTGCAAGTGGAGATTTCAAGCGCTTTGGGGCCAATGGTATAAAAGGAAATATCTTCGTTTAAAAACTAGGGAGAATCATTCTCAGCAACCACTTTGTGATGTGTGCAATCCACTCACAGAGTTTAACCTTTCTTTTCATAGAGCAGTTTGGAAACACTCTGTTTGTAAAGTATGCAAGTGGATATTTGGACCTCTTTTAGGATATGGTGGGAAAAGGGATTTCTGCATATAACGCTAGACAGAAGAATTCTCAGTAACTTCTTTGGGCTGCGGGTGTTCAACTCACAGAGGTGAACCTTCCTGTAGACAGAGCAGATTTGAAACCCTCTTTTTGTGGAATATGCAAGTGGAGATTTCAAGCGCTTTGGGGCCAATGTTAGAAAAGGAAATATCTTTGTATAAAAACTGTAGAGAATCATTCTCAGCAACCACTTTGTGATGTGTGCGTTCCACTCACTGAGTTTAACCTTTCTTTTCATAGAGCAGTTTGGAAACAGTCTGTTTGTAAAGTCTGCAGGTGGATATTTGGTCCTCTTGGAGGATTTAGTTGGAAACGGGATTTCTGCATATAACGCTAGACAGGAGAATTCTCAGTAACTTCTTTGGGCTGCGGGTGTTCAACTCACAGAGTTGAACCTTCCTGTAGACAGAGCACATTTGAAACCCTCTTTTTGTGGAATTTGCAAGTGGAGATTTCAAGCGCTTTGGGGCCAATGGTAGAAAAGGAAATATCTTCGTATAAAAACTAGAGAGAATCAATCTCAGCAACCGCTTTGGGATGTGTGCATTCCACTCACAGAGTTTAACCTTTCTTTTCATAGAGCAGTTTGGAAACACTCTGTTTGTAAAATCTGCAAGTGGATATTTTGATCTCTTGAAGGATTTCTTTGCAAACGGTATTTCTGCATATAACGCTAGACAGAAGAATTCTCAGTAACTTCTCAGGGCTGCGTGTGTTCATCTCACAGAGGTGAAGCTTCCTGTAGACAGAGCAGATTTGAAACCCTCTTTTTGTGGAATTTGCAAGTTTAGATTTCAAGCGCTTTGGGGTCAATGGTAGAAAAGGATATATCTGCGTATAAAAACTAGAGAGAATCATTCTCAGCAACCACATTGTGATGTGTGCGTTCCACTCACTGAGTTTAACTTTTCTTTTCATAGAGCAGTTTGGAAACACTCTGTTTGTAAAGTCTGCAAGTGCATATTTGGACCTCTTGGAGGATATCGTGGGAAACGGTATTTCTGCATATAACGCTAGACAGGAGAATTCTCAGTACCTTCTTTGGGCTGCGTGTGTTCAACTCACAGAGTTGAACCTTCCTGTAGACAGAGCAGATTTGAAACCCTCTTTTTGTGTAATTTGCAAGTGGAGATTTCAAGCGATTAGGGGCCAATGGTAGAAAAGGAAATATCTTCATATAAAAACTAGATTGAATCATTCTCCGCAACCACTCTGTGATGTGTGCGTTCCACTCACAGAGTTTAACATTTCTTTCCATAGAGCAGTTTGGAAACACTCTGTTTGTAAAGTCTGCAGGTGGATATTTGGACCTCTTGGGGGATTTCGTGGGAAAGGGGATTTCTGCATATAACGCTAGAGAGAAGAAGTCTCAGTAACGTCTTTGGGCTGCGTGTGTTCAACTCAGAGAGTCGAATCTTCCCGTAGATAGAGCAGTTTTGAAACCCTCTTTTTGTGGAATTTGCAAGTGGAGATTTCAAGCGCTTTGGGGCCAATGGTTGAGAAGGAAATATCTTCGTATAAAAACTAGAGAGAATCATTCTCAGCAACCACTTTGTTATGTGTGCATTCCACTCACAGAGTTTAACCTTTCTTTTCATAGAGCAGTTTGGAAACACTGTGTTTGTAAACTCTGCAAGTGGAGATTTGGACCTCTTTGAGGATTTCGTTGGAAACGGGATTTCTGCATATAACGCTAGACAGAAGAATTCTCAGTAACTTCTTTGGGCTGCGTGTGTTCAACTCAGAGAGTTGAAGCTTCCTGTAGACACAGCCGATTTGAAACCCTCTTTTTGTGGAATTTGCAAGTGGAGATTTCAAGCGCTTTGGCGCCAATGGTAGAAGATGAAATATCTCCGTATAAAAACTGGAGAGAATCATTCTCAGCAACCACTTTGTGATGGGTGCGTTCCACTCACAGAGTTTAACCTTTCTTTTCATAGAGCAGTTTGGAAAACTCTGTTTGTAAAATCTGCAAGTGGATATTTTGATCTCTTGAAGGATTTCTTTGCAAACGGTATTTCTGCATATAACGCTAGACAGAAGAATTCTCAGTAACTTCTCAGGGCTGCGTGTTTTCATCTCACAGAGGTGAAGCTTCCTGTAGACAGAGCAGATTTGAAACCCTCTTTTTGTGGAATTTGCAAGTTTAGATTTCAAGCGCTTTGGGGTCAATGGTAGAAAAGGATATATCTGCGTATAAAAACTAGAGAGAATCATTCTCAGCAACCACATTGTGATGTGTGCGTTCCACTCACTGAGTTTAACTTTTCTTTTCATAGAGCAGTTTGGAAACACTCTGTTTGTAAAGTCTGCAAGTGCATATTTGGACCTCTTGGAGGATATCGTGGGAAACGGTATTTCTGCATATAACGCTAGACAGGAGAATTCTCAGTACCTTCTTTGGGCTGCGTGTGTTCAACTCACAGAGTTGAACCTTCCTTTAGACAGAGCAGATTTGAAACCCTCTTTTTGTGGAATTTGCAAGTGGAGATTTCAAGTGCTTTGGGGCCAATTATAGAAAAGGAAATATCTTTGTATAAAAACTATAGAGAATCATTCTCAGCAACCACTTTGTGATGTGTGCATTCCACTCACAGAGTTTAACCTTTCTTTTCATAGAGCAGTTTGGAAACACTCTGTTTGTAAAGTATGCAAGTGGATATTTGGACCTCATTTATGATATGGTGGAAATGGGATTTCTGCATATAACGCTAGACAGAAGAATTCTCAGTAACTTCTTTGGGCTGCGGGTGTTCAACTCACAGAGTTGAACCTTCCTGTAGACAGAGCAGATTTGAAACCCTCTTTTTGTGGAATTTGCAAGTGGGGATTTCAAGCGCTTTGGGGCCAATGGAAGAAAAGGAAATTTCTTCGTGTAAAAACTAGAGAGAATCATTCTCAGCAACCACTTTGTGATGTGTGCCTTCCACTCACAGAGTTTAACCTTTCTTTTCATTGAGCAGTTTGGAAACACTCTGTTTGTAAAGTCTGCAAGTGGAGATTAGGACCTCTTTGAGGATTTCATTGGAAACGGGGTTTCTGCATGTAACGCTAGACAGAAGAATTCTCAGTAACTTCTTTGGGCGGCATGTGTTCACCTCACAGAGTTGAACCCTCCTGTAGACAGAGCAGATTTGAAACCCTCTTTTTGTGGAATTTGCAAGTGGAGATTTCAAGCGCTTTGGGGCCAATGGTAGAAAAGGAAATAACTTCATATAAAAACTAGATTGAATCATTCTCAGCAACCACTCTGTGATGTGTGCGTTCCACTCACAGAGTTTAACCTTTCTTTTCATAGAGCAGTTTGGAAACACTCTGTTTGTAAAGTCTGCAAGTGGAGATTTGGACCTCCTGGAGGATTTCGTGGAAACGGGATTTCTGCATATAACGCTAGACAGAAGAATTCTCAGTAACTTCTTTGGGCTGCGGGTGTTCAACTCACAGATTTGAACCTTCCTGTAGACAGAGCAGATTTGAAACCCTCTTTTTGTGGAATTTGCAAGTGGAGATTTCAAGCGCTTTGGGGCCAATGGTATAAAAGGAAATATCTTCGTTTAAAAACTAGAGAGAATCATTCTCAGCAACCACTTTGTGATGTGTGCAATCCACTCACAGAGTTTAACCTTTCTTTTCATAGAGCAGTTTGGAAACACTCTGTTTGTAAAGTATGCAAGTGGATATTTGGACCTCTTTTAGGATATGGTGGGAAAAGGGATTTCTGCATATAACGCTAGACAGAAGAATTCTCAGTAACTTCTTTGGGCTGCGGGTGTTCAACTCACAGAGTTGAACCTTCCTGTAGACAGAGCAGATTTGAAACCCTCTTTTTGTGGAATTTGCAAGTGGGGATTTCAAGCGCTTTGGGGCCAATGGAAGAAAAGGAAATTTCTTCATATAAAAACTAGAGAGAATCATTCTCAGCAACCACTTTGTGATGTGTGCCTTCCACTCACGGAGTTTAACCTTTCTTTTCATTGAGCAGTTTGGAAACACTCTGTTTGTAATGTCTGCAAGTGGAGATTTGGACCTCTTTGAGGATTTCATTGGAAACGGGGTTTCTGCATGTAACGCTAGACAGAAGAATTCTCAGTAACTTCTTAGGGCTGCGTGTGTTCAACTCACAGAGTTCAATCTTCCTGTAGACAGAGCAGATTTGAAACCCTCTTTTTGTGGAATTTGCAAGTGGAGATTTCAAGCGCTTTGGGGCCAATGGTAGAAAAGGAAATATCTTCGTATAATAACTAGAGAGAATCATTCTCAGCAACCACTTTGTGATGTGTGCGTTCCACTCACAGAGTTTAACCTTTCTTTTCATAGAGTAGTTTGGAAACACTCTCTTTGTAAAGTCTGCAACTGGATAATTTGATCTCTTGGAGGATTTCGGTGGAAACGGGTTTTCTGCATATAACGCTAGACAGAAGAATTCTCAGCACTTCTTTGGGCTGCGTGTGTTCAACTCACAGATGTGCAGCTTCCTGTAGACAGAGCAGATTTGAAACCCTCTTTTTGTGGAATTTGCGAGTGGGGATTTCAAGCGCTTTGGGGTCAATGGTAGAAAAGGATACATCTTCGTATAAAAACTAGAGAGAATCATTCTCAGCAACCACTTTGTGATGTGTGCGTTCCACTCACAGAGTTTAACCTTTCTTTTCATAGAGCAGTTTGGAAACAGTCTGTTTGTAATGTCTGCAGGTGGATATTTGGACCTCTTGGAGGATTTCGTTGGAAACGGGATTTCTGCATGTAACGCAAGACAGAAGAATTCTCAGTAACTTGTTCGGGCTGCCTGTGTTCAACTCACAGAGTTGAACTTTTCTGTAGACAGAGAAGATTTGAAACCCTCTTTTTGTGGAATTTGCAAGTGGAGATTTCAAGCGCTTTGGGGCCAATGGTAGAAAAGGAAATATCTTCGTATAAAAACTAGAGAGAGTCAATCTCAGCAACCACTTTGTGATGTGTGCGTTCCACTCACAGAGTTTAACCTTTCTTTTCATAGAGCAGTTTGGAAACACTCTGTTTGTAAAGTCTGCAAGTGCATAGTTGGACCTCTTGGAGGATATCGTGGGAAACGGGATTTCTGCATATAACGCTAGACAGAAGAATTCTCAGTAACTTCTTTGGGCTGCGGGTGTTCAACTCACAGAGGTGAACCTTCCTGTAGACAGAGCAGATTTGAAACCCTCTTTTTGTGGAATATGCAAGTGGAGATTTCAAGCGCTTTGGGGCCAATGTTAGAAAAGGAAATATCTTTGTATAAAAACTGTAGAGAATCATTCTCAGCAACCACTTTGTGATGTGTGCGTTCCACTCACTGAGTTTAACCTTTCTTTTCATAGAGCAGTTTGGAAACAGTCTGTTTGTAAAGTCTGCAGGTGGATATTTGGTCCTCTTGGAGGATTTAGTTGGAAACGGGATTTCTGCATATAACGCTAGACAGGAGAATTCTCAGTAACTTCTTTGGGCTGCGGGTGTTCAACTCACAGAGTTGAACCTTCCTGTAGACAGAGCACATTTGAAACCCTCTTTTTGTGGAATTTGCAAGTGGAGATTTCAAGCGCTTTGGGGCCAATGGTAGAAAAGGAAATATCTTCGTATAAAAACTAGAGAGAATCAATCTCAGCAACCGCTTTGGGATGTGTGCATTCCACTCACAGAGTTTAACCTTTCTTTTCATAGAGCAGTTTGGAAACACTCTGTTTGTAAAATCTGCAAGTGGATATTTTGATCTCTTGAAGGATTTCTTTGCAAACGGTATTTCTGCATATAACGCTAGACAGAAGAATTCTCAGTAACTTCTCAGGGCTGCGTGTGTTCATCTCACAGAGGTGAAGCTTCCTGTAGACAGAGCAGATTTGAAACCCTCTTTTTGTGGAATTTGCAAGTTTAGATTTCAAGCGCTTTGGGGTCAATGGTAGAAAAGGATATATCTGCGTATAAAAACTAGAGAGAATCATTCTCAGCAACCACATTGTGATGTGTGCGTTCCACTCACTGAGTTTAACTTTTCTTTTCATAGAGCAGTTTGGAAACACTCTGTTTGTAAAGTCTGCAAGTGCATATTTGGACCTCTTGGAGGATATCGTGGGAAACGGTATTTCTGCATATAACGCTAGACAGGAGAATTCTCAGTACCTTCTTTGGGCTGCGTGTGTTCAACTCACAGAGTTGAACCTTCCTGTAGACAGAGCAGATTTGAAACCCTCTTTTTGTGTAATTTGCAAGTGGAGATTTCAAGCGATTAGGGGCCAATGGTAGAAAAGGAAATATCTTCATATAAAAACTAGATTGAATCATTCTCCGCAACCACTCTGTGATGTGTGCGTTCCACTCACAGAGTTTAACATTTCTTTCCATAGAGCAGTTTGGAAACACTCTGTTTGTAAAGTCTGCAGGTGGATATTTGGACCTCTTGGGGGATTTCGTGGGAAAGGGGATTTCTGCATATAACGCTAGAGAGAAGAAGTCTCAGTAACGTCTTTGGGCTGCGTGTGTTCAACTCAGAGAGTCGAATCTTCCCGTAGATAGAGCAGTTTTGAAACCCTCTTTTTGTGGAATTTGCAAGTGGAGATTTCAAGCGCTTTGGGGCCAATGGTTGAGAAGGAAATATCTTCGTATAAAAACTAGAGAGAATCATTCTCAGCAACCACTTTGTTATGTGTGCATTCCACTCACAGAGTTTAACCTTTCTTTTCATAGAGCAGTTTGGAAACACTGTGTTTGTAAACTCTGCAAGTGGAGATTTGGACCTCTTTGAGGATTTCGTTGGAAACGGGATTTCTGCATATAACGCTAGACAGAAGAATTCTCAGTAACTTCTTTGGGCTGCGTGTGTTCAACTCAGAGAGTTGAAGCTTCCTGTAGACACAGCAGATTTGAAACCCTCTTTTTGTGGAATTTGCAATTGGAGATTTCAAGCGCTTTGGCGCCAATGGTAGAAGATGAAATATCTCCGTATAAAAACTGGAGAGAATCATTCTCAGCAACCACTTTGTGATGGGTGCGTTCCACTCACAGAGTTTAACCTTTCTTTTCATAGAGCAGTTTGGAAACACTCTGTTTGTAAAGTCTGCAAGTGGATATTTGGACCTCTAGGAGGATTTCGTGGGAAAGGGGATTTCTGCATATAACGCTAGACAGAAGAATTCACAGTAACTTCTTTGGGCTGCGTGCGTTCAACTCAGAGAGTTGAACCTTCCTGTAGACAGAGCAGATTTGAAACACTCTTTTTGTGGAATTTGCAAGTGGAGATTTCAAGCGCTTTGGGGCCAATGGTAGAAAAGGAAATATCTTCGTATAAAAACTAGAGAGAATCATTCTCAGCAACCACTTTGTGATGGGTGCGTTCCACTCACAGAGTTTCACCTTTCTTTTCATAGAGAAGTTTGGAAACACTCTGTTTGTAAAGTCTGCAAGTGGAGATTTGGACCTCTTTGAGGATTTCGTTGGAAACGGGATTTCTGCATATAACGCTAGACAGAAGAATTCTCAGTAACTTCTTTGGGCTGCGTGTGGTCAACTCAAAGAGTTGAAGCTTCCTTTAGACAGAGCAGATTTGAAACCCTCTTTTTGTGGAATTTGCAAGTGGAGATTTCAAGTGCTTTGGGGCCAATTATAGAAAAGGAAATATCTTTGTATAAAAACTATAGAGAATCATTCTCAGCAACCACTTTGTGATGTGTGTGTTCCACTCACAGAGTTTAACCTTTCTTTTCATAGAGCAGTTTGGAAACACTCTGTTTGTAAAGTATGCAAGTGGATATTTGGACCTCATTTATGATATTGTGGGAAATGGGATTTCTGCATATAACGCTAGACAGAAGAATTCTCAGTAACTTCTTTGGGCTGCGGGTGTTCAACTCACAGAGTTGAACCTTCCTGTAGACAGAGCAGATTTGAAACCCTCTTTTTGTGGAATTTGCAAGTGGGGATTTCAAGCGCTTTGGGGCCAATGGAAGAAAAGGAAATTTCTTCCTATAAAAACTAGAGAGAATCATTCTCAGCAACCACTTTGTGATGTGTGCCTTCCACTCACAGAGTTTAAACTTTCTTTTCATTGAGCAGTTTGGAAACACTCTGTTTGTAAAGTCTGCAAGTGGAGATTAGGACCTCTTTGAGGATTTCATTGGAAACGGGGTTTCTGCATGTAACGCTAGACAGAAGAATTCTCAGTAACTTCTTTGGGCGGCATGTGTTCACCTCACAGAGTTGAACCCTCCTGTAGACAGAGCAGATTTGAAACCCTCTTTTTGTGGAATTTGCAAGTGGAGATTTCAAGCGCTTTGGGGCCAATGGTAGAAAAGGAAATAACTTCATATAAAAACTAGATTGAATCATTCTCAGCAACCACTCTGTGATGTGTGCGTTCCACTCACAGAGTTTAACCTTTCTTTTCATAGAGCAGTTTGGAAACACTCTGTTTGTAAAGTCTGCAAGTGGAGATTTGGACCTCCTGGAGGATTTCGTGGAAACGGGATTTCTGCATATAACGCTAGACAGAAGAATTCTCAGTAACTTCTTTGGGCTGTGGGTGTTCAACTCAGAGATTTGAACCTTCCTGTAGACAGAGCAGATTTGAAACCCTCTTTTTGTGGAATTTGCAAGTGGAGATTTCAAGCGCTTTGGGGCCAATGGTAGAAAAGGAAATATCTTCGTTTAAAAACTAGAGAGAATCATTCTCAGCAACCACTTTGTGATGTGTGCAATCCACTCACAGAGTTTAACCTTTCTTTTCATAGAGCAGTTTGGAAACACTCTGTTTGTAAAGTATGCAAGTGGATATTTGGACCTCTTTTAGGATATGGTGGGAAAAGGGATTTCTGCATATAACGCTAGACAGAAGAATTCTCAGTAACTTCTTTGGGCTGCGGGTGTTCAACTCACAGAGTTGAACCTTCCTGTAGACAGAGCAGATTTGAAACCCTCTTTTTGTGGAATTTGCAAGTGGGGATTTCAAGCGCTTTGGGGCCAATGGAAGAAAAGGAAATTTCTTCGTATAAAAACTAGAGAGAATCATTCTCAGCAACCACTTTGTGATGTGTGCCTTCCACTCACGGAGTTTAACCTTTCTTTTCATTGAGCAGTTTGGAAACACTCTGTTTGTAATGTCTGCAAGTGGAGATTTGGACCTCTTTGAGGATTTCATTGGAAACGGGGTTTCTGCATGTAACGCTAGACAGAAGAATTCTCAGTAACTTCTTAGGGCTGCGTGTGTTCAACTCACAGACTTCAATCTTCCTGTAGACAGAGCAGATTTGAAACCCTCTTTTTGTGGAATTTGCAAGTGGAGATTTCAAGCGCTTTGGGGCCAATGGTAGAAAAGGAAATATCTTCGTATAATAACTAGAGAGAATCATTCTCAGCAACCACTTTGTGATGTGTGCATTCCACTCACAGAGTTTAACCTTTCTTTTCATAGAGTAGTTTGGAAACACTCTCTTTGCAAAGTCTGCAAGTGGATAATTTGATCTCTTGGAGGATTTCGGTGGAAACGGGTTTTCTGTATATAACGCTAGACAGAAGAATTCTCAGCACTTCTTTGGGCTGCGTGTGTTCAACTCACAGATGTGCAGCTTCCTGTAGACAGAGCAGATTTGAAACCCTCTTTTTGTGGAATTTGCGAGTGGGGATTTCAAGCGCTTTGGGGTCAATGGTAGAAAAGGATACATCTTCGTATAAAAACTAGAGAGAATCATTCTCAGCAACCACTTTGTGATGTGTGCGTTCCACTCACAGAGTTTAACCTTTCTTTTCATAGAGCAGTTTGGAAACAGTCTGTTTGTAATGTCTGCAGGTGGATATTTGGACCTCTTGGAGGATTTCGTTGGAAACGGGATTTCTGCATGTAACGCAAGACAGAAGAATTCTCAGTAACTTGTTTGGGCTGCCTGTGTTCAACTCACAGAGTTGAACTTTTCTGTAGACAGAGAAGATTTGAAACCCTCTTTTTGTGGAATTTGCAAGTGGAGATTTCAAGCGCTTTGGGGCCAATGGTAGAAAAGGAAATATCTTCGTATAAAAACTAGAGAGAGTCAATCTCAGCAACCACTTTGTGATGTGTGCGTTCCACTCACAGAGTTTAACCTTTCTTTTCATAGAGCAGTTTGGAAACACTCTGTTTGTAAAGTCTGCAAGTGCATAGTTGGACCTCTTGGAGGATATCGTGGGAAACGGGATTTCTGCATATAACGCTAGACAGAAGAATTCTCAGTAACTTCTTTGGGCGGCGGGTGTTCAACTCACAGAGGTGAACCTTCCTGTAGACAGAGCAGATTTGAAACCCTCTTTTTGTGGAATATGTAAGTGGAGATTTCAAGCGCTTTGGGGCCAATGGTAGAAAAGGAATTATCTTTGTATAAAAACTGTAGAGAATCATTCTCAGCAACCACTTTGTGATGTGTGCGTTCCACTCTCTGAGTTTAACCTTTCTTTTCATAGAGCAGTTTGGAAACAGTCTGTTTGTAAAGTCTGCAGGTGGATATTTGGTCCTCTTGGAGGATTTAGTTGGAAACGGGATTTCTGCATATAACGCTAGACAGGAGAATTCTCAGTAACTTCTTTGGGCTGCGGGTGTTCAACTCACAGAGTTGAACCTTCCTGTAGACAGAGCACATTTGAAACCCTCTTTTTGTGGAATTTGCAAGTGGAGATTTCAAGCGCTTTGAGGCCAATGGTAGAAAAGGAAATATCTTCGTATAAAAACTAGAGAGAATCAATCTCAGCAACCGCTTTGGGATGTGTGCATTCCACTCACAGAGTTTAACCTTTCTTTTCATAGAGCAGTTTGGAAACACTCTGTTTGTAAAATCTGCAAGTGGATATTTTGATCTCTTGAAGGATTTCTTTGCAAACGGTATTTCTGCATATAACGCTAGACAGAAGAATTCTCAGTAACTTCTCAGGGCTGCGTGTGTTCATCTCACAGAGGTGAAGCTTCCTGTAGACAGAGCAGATTTGAAACCCTCTTTTTGTGGAATTTGCAAGTTTAGATTTCAAGCGCTTTGGGGTCAATGGTAGAAAAGGATATATCTGCGTATAAAAACTAGAGAGAATCATTCTCAGCAACCACATTGTGATGTGTGCGTTCCACTCACTGAGTTTAACTTTTCTTTTCATAGAGCAGTTTGGAAACACTCTGTTTGTAAAGTCTGCAAGTGCATATTTGGACCTCTTGGAGGATATCTTGGGAAACGGTATTTCTGCATATAACGCTAGACAGGAGAATTCTCAGTACCTTCTTTGGGCTGCGTGTGTTCAACTCACAGAGTTGAACCTTCCTGTAGACAGAGCAGATTTGAAACCCTCTTTTTGTGTAATTTGCAAGTGGAGATTTCAAGCGATTAGGGGCCAATGGTAGAAAAGGAAATATCTTCATATAAAAACTAGATTGAATCATTCTCAGCAACCACTCTGTGATGTGTGCGTTCCACTCACAGAGTTTAACATTTCTTTTCATAGAGCAGTTTGGAAACACTCTGTTTGTAAAGTCTGCAGGTGGATATTTGGACCTCTTGGGGGATTTCGTGGGAAAGGGGATTTCTGCATATAACGCTAGAGAGAAGAAGTCTCAGTAACGTCTTTGGGCTGCGTGTGTTCAACTCAGAGAGTCGAATCTTCCCGTAGATAGAGCAGTTTTGAAACCCTCTTTTTGTGGAATTTGCAAGTGGAGATTTCAAGCGCTTTGGGGCCAATGGTTGAGAAGGAAATATCTTCGTATAAAAACTAGAGAGAATCATTCTCAGCAACCACTTTGGGATGTGTGCGTTCCACTCACAGAGTTTAACCTTTCTTTTCATAGAGCAGTTTGGAAACACTCTGTTTGTAAAGTCTGCAAGTGGAGATTTAGACCTCTTTGAGGATTTCGTTGGAAACGGGATTTCTGCATATAACGCTAGACAGAAGAATTCTCAGTAACTTCTTTGGGCTGCGTGTGTTCAACTCAGAGAGTTGAATCTTCCTGTAGACAGAGCAGATTTGAAACCCTCTTTTTGTGGAATTTGCAAGTGGAGATTTCAAGCGCTTTGGGGCCAATGGTAGAAAAGGAAATATCTTCGTATAAAAACTAGAGAGAATCATTCTCAGCAACCACTTTGTGATGTGTGGGTTCCACTCACAGAGTTTAACCTTTCATTTCATAGAGCAGCTTGGAAACACTCTGTTTGTAAAGTCTGCAGGTGGATATTTGGACTTCTTGGAGGATTTCGTGGCAAACGGGATTTCTGCATATAACGCTAGACAGAAGAATTCTCAGTAACTTCTTTGGGCTGCGTGTGTTCATCTCAGAGAGTTGAACCTTCTTGTAGATAGAGCAGATTTGAAACCCTCTTTTTGTGGAATTTGCAAGTGGAGATTTCAAGCGCTTTGGGGCCAGTGGTAGAAAAGGAAATATCTTCGTATAAAAACTAGAGAGAATCATTCTCAGCAACCACTTTGTGATGTGTCCGTTCCACTCACGGAGTTTAACCTTTCTTTTCATAGAGCAGTTTGGAAACACTCTGTTTGTAAAGTCTGCAAGTGGATATTTGGACCTCTTTTAGGATATCGTGGGAAACGGGATTTCTGCATATAACGCTAGACAGAAGAATTCTCAGTAACTTCTTTGGGCTGCGTGTGTTCAACTCACAGAGGTGAAGCTTCCTGTAGACAGAGCAGATTTGATACCCTCTTTTTGTGGAATTTGCAAGTTTAGATTTCAAGAGATTTGGGGTCAATGGTAGAAAAGGAAATATCTTCGTATAAAAACTAGAGAGAATCATTCTCAGCAACCACTTTGTGATGTGTGCGTTCCACTCACAGAGTTTAACCTTTCTTTTCATAGAGCAGTTTGGAAACAGTCTGTTTGTAAAGTCTGCAGGTGGATATTTGGACTTCTTGGAGGATTTCTTTGGAAACGGGATTTCTGCATATAACGCTAGACAGGAGAATTCTCAGTAACTTCTTTGGCCTGCTTGTGTTCCACTCACAGAGATGAACCTTCCTGTATACAGAGCACATTTGAAACCCTCTTTTTGTTGAATTTGCAAGTGGAGATTTCAACTGCTTTGGGGCCAATGGTAGAAAAGGAAATATCTTTGTATAAAAACTAGAGAGAATCATTCTCAGCAACCACTTTGTGATGTGTGCGTTCCACTCACAGAGTTTAACCTTTCTTTTCATAGAGCAGTTTGGAAACACTCTGTTTGTAAAGTCTGCAAGTGGATATTTGGACCTCTTTTAGGATATCGTGGGAAACGGGATTTCTGCATATAACGCTAGACAGAAGAATTCTCAGCACTTCTTTGGGTTGCGTGTGTTCATCTCAGAGAGTTGAACCTTCCTGTAGATGGAGGAGATTTGAAACCCTCTTTTTGTGGAATTTGCAAGTGGAGATTTCAAGCGCTTTGGGGCCAATGGTATAAAAGGAAATATCTTCGTATAAAAACTAGAGAGAATCATTCTCAGCAACCACTTTGTGATGTGTGCATTCCACTCACAGAGTTTAACCTTTCTTTTCATAGAGCAGTTTGGAAACACTCTGTTTGTAAAGTGTGCAAGGGAGATTTGGACCTCTTTGAGGATTTCGTTGGAAACGGGATTTCTGCATATAACGCTAGACCGAAGAATTCTCAGTAACTTCTTTGGGCTGCGTGTGTTCAACTCACAGAGATGAAGCTTCCTGTAGACAGAGCAGATTTGAAACCCTCTTTTTGTGGAATTTGCAAGTGGAGATTTCAAGCGCTTTGGGGCCAATGGTAGAATAGGAAATATCTTCGTATAAAAACTAGAGAGAGTCAATCTCAGCAAGCACTTTGTGATGTGTGCGTTCCACTCACAGGGTTTAACCTTTCTTTTCATAGAGCAGTTTGGAAACAGTCTGTTTGTAAAGTCTGCCGGTGAATATTTGGACCTCTTGGAGGATTTCGTTGGAAACGGGATTTCTGCATATAACGCTAGACAGGAGAATTCTCAGTAACTTCTTTGGGCTGCGTGTGTTCAGCTCACACAGATGAACCTTCCTGTAGACAGAGCACATTTGAAACCCTCTTTTTGTGGAATTTACAAGTGGTGATTTCAAGCGTTTTGGGGCCAATGATAGAAAAGGAAATATCTTCGTATAAAAACTAGAGAGAATCAATCTCATCAACCACTTTGGGATGTGTGCGTTACATTCACAGAGTTTAACCTTTCTTTTCATAGAGCAGTTTGGAAACAGTCTGTTTGTAAAGTCTGCAGGTGAATATTTGGACCTCTTGGAGGATTTCGTTGGAAACGTTATTTCTGCATATAACGCTAGACAGGAGAATTCTCAGTAACTTCTTTGGGCTGCGTGTGTTCAACTCACAGAGTTGAACCTTCCTGTAGACAGAGCAGATTTGAAACCCTCTTTTTGTGGAATGTGCAAGTGGAGATTTCAAGCGCTTCGGGGCCAATGGTATAAAAGGAAATATCTTCGTATAAAAACTAGAGAGAATCATTCTCAGCAACCACTTTGTGATGTGTGCGTTCCACTCACAGAGTTTAACATTTCTTTTCATAGAGCAGTTTGGAAACAGTCTGTTTGTAAAGTCTGCAGGTGGATATTTGGACCTCTTGGAGGATTTCGTTGGAAACGGGATTTCTGCATATAACGCTAGACAGGAGAATTCTCAGTAACTTCTTTGGGCTGCGTGTGTTCAACTCACAGAGATGAACCTTCCTGTAGACAGAGCACATTTGAAACCCTCTTTTTGTTGAATTTGCAAGTGGAGATTTCAAGTGCTTTGGGGCCAATTGTAGAAAAGGAAATATCTTTGTATAAAAACTAGAGAGAATCATTCTCAGCAACCACTTTGTGATGTGTGCGTTCCACTCACAGAGTTTAACCTTTCTTTTCATAGAGCAGTTTGGAAAAACTCTGTTTGTAAAGTCTGCAAGTGGAGATTTGGACCTCTTTTAGGATATCCTGGGAAAAGGGATTTCTGCATATAACGCTAGACAGAAGAATTCTCAGTAACTTCTTTGGGCTGCGTGTGTTCATCTCAGAGAGTTGAACCTTCCTGTAGATGGAGGAGATTTGAAACCCTCTTTTTGTGGAATTTGCAAGTGGAGATTTCAAGCGCATTGGGGCCAATGGTATAAAAGGAAATATCTTCGTATAAAAACTAGAGAGAATCATTCTCAGCAACCACTTTGTGATGTGTGCATTCCACTCACAGAGTTTAACCTTTCTTTTCATAGAGGAGTTTGGGAACACTCTGTTTGTAAAGTCTGCAAGGGAGATTTGGACCTCTTTGAGGATTTCGTTGGAAACGGGATTTCTGCATATAACGCTAGACAGAAGAATTCTCAGTAACTTCTTTGGGCTGCGTGTGTTCAACTCAGAGAGTTGAAGCTTCCTGTAGACAGAGCAGATTTGAAACCCTCTTTTTGTGGAATTTGCAAGTGGAGATTTCAAGCGCTTTGGGGCCAATGGTAGAAAAGGAAATATCTTCGTATAAAAACTAGAGAGAGTCAATCTCAGCAACCACTTTGTGATGTGTGCGTTCCACTCAGAGAGTTTAAGCTTTCTTTTCATAGAGCAGTTTGGAAACAGTCTGTTTGTAAAGTCTGCAGGTGGATATTTGGACCTCTTTGAGGATTTCGTTGGAAACGGGATTTCTGCATATAACGCTAGACAGGAGAATTCTCAGTAAGTTCTTTGGGCTGCGTGTGTTCAGCTCACACAGATGAACCTTCCTGTAGACAGAGCACATTTGAAACCCTCTGTTTGTGGAATTTCCAACTGGTGATTTCAAGCGCTTTGGGGCCAATGATAGAAAAGGAAATATCTTCGTATAAAAACTAGAGAGAATCAATCTCATCAACCACTTTGGGATGTGTGCGTTCCACTCACAGAGTTTAACCTTTCTTTTCATAGAGCAGTTTGGAAACACTCTGTTTGTAAAGTCTGCAGGTGGATATTTGGACCTCTTGGAGGATTTCGTTGGAAACGGGATTTCTTCATATAACGCTAGACAGGAGAACTCTCAGTAACTTGTTTGGGCTGCCTGTGTTCAACTCACAGAGTTGAACCTTTCTGTTGACAGAGAAGATTTGAAACCCTCTTTTTGTGGAATTTGCAAGTGGAGATTTCAAGCGCTTTGGGGCCAATGGTAGAAAAGGAAATATCTTCGTATAAAAACTAGAGAGAGTCAATCTCAGCAACCACTTTGTGATGTGTGCGTTCCACTCACAGAGTTTAACCTTTCTTTTCATAGAGGAGTTTGGAAACACTCTGTTTGTAAAGTCTGCAAGTGCATATTTGGACTTCTTGGAGGATTTCGTTGGACACGGGATTATTGCATGTAACGCTAGACAGAAGAATTCTCAGTAACTTCTTTGGGCTGCGGGTGTTCACCTCACAAAGTTGAACCCTCCTGTAGACAGAGCAGTTTTGAAACCCTCTTTTTGTGGAATTTGCAAGTGGAGATTTCAAGCGCTTTGGGGCCAATGGTAGAAAAGGAAATATCTTCGTATAAAAACTAGAGAGAATCATTCTCAGCAACCACTTTGTGATGTGTGCGTTCCACTCACAGAGTTTAACCTTTCTTTTCATAGAGCAGTTTGGAAACACTCTGTTTGTAAACTCTGCAAGTGGAGATTTGGACCTCTTGGAGGATTTCGTTGGAAACGGGATTTCTGCATATAACGCTGGACAGAAGAATTCTCAGTAACTTCTTTGGGCTGCGTGTGTTCAACTCAGAGAGTTGAAGCTTCCTGTAGACACAGCAGATTTGAAACCCTCTTTTTGTGGAATTTGCAAGTGGAGATTTCAAGCGCTTTGGAGCCAATGGTAGAAGAGGAAATATCTCCGTATAAAAACTGGAGAGAATCATTCTCAGCAACCACTTTGTGATGGGTGCGTTCCACTCACAGAGTTTAACCTTTCTTTTCATAGAGCAGTTTGGAAACACTCTGTTTGTAAAGTCTGCAGGTGGATATTTGGACCTCTTTGAGCATTTCTTTGGAAAAGGGATTTCTGCATATAATGCTAGACAGAAGAATTCTCAGTAACTTCTTTGGACTGCGTGTGTTCATCTCAGAGAGTTGAACCTTCCTGTAGGCAGAGCAGATTTGAAACCCTCTTTTTGTGGAATTGGGAAGTGGAGATTTCAAGCGCTTTTGTGCCAATGGTATTAAAGGAAATATCTTCGTATAAAAACTTTAGAGAATCATTCTCAGCAACCACTTTGTGATGTGTGCGTTCCACTCACAGAGTTTAACCTTTCTTTTCATAGAGCAGTTTGGAAACACTCTGTTTGTAAAGTATGCAAGTGGATATTTGGACCTCTTTTAGGATATCGTGGGAAAAGGGATTTCTGCATATAACGCTAGACAGAAGAATTCTCAGCACTTCTTTGGGCTGCGTGTGTTCAACTCAGAGAGTTGAAGCTTCCTGTAGACAGAGCAGATTTGAAACCCTCTTTTTGTGGAATTTGCAAGTGGAGATTTCAAGCGCTTTGGGGCCAATGGTAGAAAAGGAAATATCTTCGTATAAAAACTGGAGAGAATCATTCTCAGCAACCACTTTGTGATGTGTGCATTCCACTCACGGAGTTTAACCTTTCTTTTCATAGAGCAGTTTGGGAACACTTTGTTTGCAAAGTGTGCATGTGGATATTGGGACCTCTTGGAGGATTTCGTGGAAACGGGATTTCTGCATATAACGCTAGACAGAAGAATTCTCAGTAACTTGTTGGGCTGCCTGTGTCCAACTCAGAGAGTTGAACCTTCCTGTAGACAGAGCAGATTTGAAACCCTCTTTTTGTGGAATTTGGAAGTGGAGATTTCAAGTGCTTTGGGGCCAATGGTAGAAAAGGAAATATCTTTGTATAAAAACTGTAGAGAATCATTCTCAGCAACGACTTTGTGATGTGTGCGATCCACTCACAGAGTTTAACCTTTCTTTTCATAGAGCAGTTTGGAAACAATCTGTTTGTAAAGTCTGCAGGTGGATATTTGGACCTCTTGGGGGATTTCGTTGGAAACGGGAATTCTGCTTGTAAAGCAAGACAGAAGATCTCTCAGTAACTTGTTTGGTCTGCCTGTGTTCAACTCACAGAGTTGAACCTTTCTGTTGACAGAGAAGATTTGAAACCCTCTTTTTGTGGAATTTGCAAGTGGAGATTTCAAGCGCTTTGGGGCCAATGGTAGAAAAGGAAATATCTTCGTATAAAAACTAGAGAGAGTCAATCTCAGCAACCACTTTGTGATGTGTGCGTTCCACTCACAGAGTTTAACCTTTCTTTTCATAGAGCAGTTTGGAAACACTCTGTTTGTAAAGTCTGCAAGTGCATATTTGGACTTCTTGGAGGATTTCGTTGGACACGGGATTTCTGCATGTAACGCTAGACAGAAGAATTCTCAGTAACTTCTTTGGGCTGCGTGTGTTCAACTCACAGAGTTGAACCTTCCTTTAGACAGAGCAGATTTGAAACCCTCTTTTTGTGGAATTTGCAAGTGGAGATTTCAAGCGCTTTGGGGCCAATGGTAGAAAAGGAAATATCTTCGTATAAAAACTAGAGAGAATCATTCTCAGCAACCACTTTGTGATGTGTGCGTTCCACTCACAGTGTTTAACCTTTCTTTTCATAGAGCAGTTTGGAAACAGTCTGTTTGTACAGTCTGCAGGTGGATATTTGGACCTCTTTGAGGATTTCATTGGAAACGGGATTTCTGCATATAACGCTAGACAGTAGAATTCTCAGTAACTTCTTTGGGCTGCGTGTGGTCAACTCAGAGAGTCGAATCTTCCCGTAGATAGAGCAGTTTTGAAACCCTCTTTTTGTGGAATTTGCAAGTGGAGATTTCAAGCGCTTTGGGGCCAATGGTAGAAAAGGAAATATCTTCGTATAAAAACTAGAGAGAATCATTCTCAGCAACCACTTTCTGATGTGTGCATTCCACTCACAGAGTTTAACCTTTCTTTTCATAGAGCAGTTTGGAAACACTCTGTTTGTAAACTCTGCAAGTGGAGATTTGGACCTCTTGGAGGATTTCGTTGGAAACGGGATTTCTGCATATAACGCTGGACAGAAGAATTCTCAGTAACTTCTTTGGGCTGCGTGTGTTCAACTCAGAGAGTTGAAGCTTCCTGTAGACAGAGCAGATTTGAAACCCTCTTTTTGTGGAATTTGCAAGTGGAGATTTCAAGCGCTTTGGGGCCAAAGGTAGAAAAGGAAATATCTTCGTATAAAAACTAGAGAGAATCATTCTCAGCAACCACTTTGTGATGTGTGCATTCCACTCACGGAGTTTAACCTTTCTTTTCATTGAGCAGTTTCGAAACACTCTGTTTGTAAAGTCTGCAAGTGGATATTTGGACCACTTGGAGGATTTCGTGGAAACGGGATTTCTGCATATAACGCTAGACAGAAGAATTCTCAGTAACTTCTTTGGGCTGCGTGTGTTCAACTCACAGAGTTGAACCTTCCTTTAGACAGAGCAGATTTGAAACCCTCTTTTTGTGGAATTTGCAAGTGGAGATTTCAAGCGCTTTGGGGCCAGTGGTAGAAATGGAAATATATTCGTGTAAAAATTAGAGAGAATCATTCTCAGCAACCACTTTGTGATGTGTGCGTTCCACTCCCAGAGTTTAACCTTTCTTTTCATAGAGCAGTTTGGAAACAGTCTGTTTGTAAAATCTGCAGGTGGATATTTGGACCTCTTGGAGGATTTCGTTGGAAACGGGATTTCTGCATATAACGCTAGACAGGAGAATTCTCAGTAACTTCTTTGGGCTGCGTGTGTTCAACTCACAGAGTTGAACCTTCCTGTAGACAGAGCACATTTGAAACCCTTTTTTTGTGGAATTTGCAAGTGGAGATTTCAAGCGCTTTGGGGCCAATGGTAGAAAAGGAAATATCTTCGTATAAAAACTAGAGAGAATCAATCTCAGCAACCACTTTGGGATGTGTGCGTTCCACTCACAGAGTTTAACCTTTCTTTTCATAGAGCAGTTTGGAAACAGTCTGTTTGTAAAATCTGCAAGTGGATATTTTGATCTCTTGGAGGATTTCTTTGGAAACGGCATTTCTGCATATAACGCTAGACAGAAGAATTCTCAGTAACTTCTTAGGGCTGCGTGTGTTCAACTCACAGAGTTCAATCTTCCTGTAGACAGAGCCGATTTGAAACCCTCTTTTTGTGGAATTTGCAAGTTTAGATTTCAAGAGATTTGGGGTCAATGGTAGAAAAGGAAATATCTTCGTATAAAAACTAGAGAGAATCATTCTCAGCAACCACTTTGTGATGTGTGCGTTCCACTCACAGAGTTTAACCTTTCTTTTCATAGAGCAGTTTGGAAACAGTCTGTTTGTAAAGTCTGCAGGTGGATATTTGGACTTCTTGGAGGATTTCTTTGGAAACGGGATTTCTGCATATAACGCTAGACAGGAGAATTCTCAGTAACTTCTTTGGCCTGCTTGTGTTCCACTCACAGAGATGAACCTTCCTGTATACAGAGCACATTTGAAACCCTCTTTTTGTTGAATTTGCAAGTGGAGATTTCAACTGCTTTGGGGCCAATGGTAGAAAAGGAAATATCTTTGTATAAAAACTAGAGAGAATCATTCTCAGCAACCACTTTGTGATGTGTGCGTTCCACTCACAGAGTTTAACCTTTCTTTTCATAGAGCAGTTTGGAAACACTCTGTTTGTAAAGTCTGCAAGTGGATATTTGGACCTCTTTTAGGATATCGTGGGAAACGGGATTTCTGCATATAACGCTAGACAGAAGAATTCTCAGCACTTCTTTGGGTTGCGTGTGTTCATCTCAGAGAGTTGAACCTTCCTGTAGATGGAGGAGATTTGAAACCCTCTTTTTGTGGAATTTGCAAGTGGAGATTTCAAGCGCTTTGGGGCCAATGGTATAAAAGGAAATATCTTCGTATAAAAACTAGAGAGAATCATTCTCAGCAACCACTTTGTGATGTGTGCATTCCACTCACAGAGTTTAACCTTTCTTTTCATAGAGCAGTTTGGAAACACTCTGTTTGTAAAGTGTGCAAGGGAGATTTGGACCTCTTTGAGGATTTCGTTGGAAACGGGATTTCTGCATATAACGCTAGACCGAAGAATTCTCAGTAACTTCTTTGGGCTGCGTGTGTTCAACTCACAGAGATGAAGCTTCCTTTAGACAGAGCAGATTTGAAACCCTCTTTTTGTGGAATTTGCAAGTGGAGATTTCAAGCGCTTTGGGGCCAATGGTAGAATAGGAAATATCTTCGTATAAAAACTAGAGAGAGTCAATCTCAGCAAGCACTTTGTGATGTGTGCGTTCCACTCACAGGGTTTAACCTTTCTTTTCATAGAGCAGTTTGGAAACAGTCTGTTTGTAAAGTCTGCCGGTGAATATTTGGACCTCTTGGAGGATTTCGTTGGAAACGGGATTTCTGCATATAACGCTAGACAGGAGAATTCTCAGTAACTTCTTTGGGCTGCGTGTGTTCAGCTCACACAGATGAACCTTCCTGTAGACAGAGCACATTTGAAACCCTCTTTTTGTGGAATTTACAAGTGGTGATTTCAAGCGTTTTGGGGCCAATGATAGAAAAGGAAATATCTTCGTATAAAAACTAGAGAGAATCAATCTCATCAACCACTTTGGGATGTGTGCGTTACATTCACAGAGTTTAACCTTTCTTTTCATAGAGCAGTTTGGAAACAGTCTGTTTGTAAAGTCTGCAGGTGAATATTTGGACCTCTTGGAGGATTTCGTTGGAAACGTTATTTCTGCATATAACGCTAGACAGGAGAATTCTCAGTAACTTCTTTGGGCTGCGTGTGTTCAACTCACAGAGTTGAACCTTCCTGTAGACAGAGCACATTTGAAACCCTTTTTTTGTGGAATTTGTAAGTGGAGATTTCAAGCGCTTTGGGGCCAATTATAGAAAAGGAAATATCTTCGTATAAAAACTAGAGAGAATCAATCTCAGCAACCACTTTGGGATGTGTGCGTTCCACTCACAGAGTTTAACCTTTCTTTTCATAGAGCAGTTTGGAAACAGTCTGTTTGTAAAATCTGCAAGTGGATATTTTGATCTCTTGGAGGATTTCTTTGGAAACGGCATTTCTGCATATAACGCTAGACAGAAGAATTCTCAGTAACTTCTTAGGGCTGCGTGTGTTCAACTCACAGAGTTCAATCTTCCTGTAGACAGAGCCGATTTGAAACCCTCTTTTTGTGGAATTTGCAAGTGGAGATTTCAAGCGCTTTGGGGCCAATGGTAGAAAAGGAAATATCTTCGTATAAAAACTAGAGAGAATCATTCTCAGCAACCACTTTGTTATGTGTGCGTTCCACTCACAGAGTTTAACCTTTCTTTTCATAGAGCAGTTTGGAAACACTCTGTTTGTAAACTCTGCAAGTGGAGATTTGGACCTCTTGGAGGATTTCGTTGGAAACGGGATTTCTGCATATAACGCTAGACAGAAAAATTCTCAGTAACTTCTTTGGGCTGCGTGTGTTCAACTCAGAGAGTTGAAGCTTCCTGTAGACACAGCCGATTTGAAACCCTCTTTTTGTGGAATTTGCAAGTGGAGACTTCAAGCGCTTTGGCGCCAATGTTAGAAGAGGAAATATCTCCGTATAAAAACTGGAGAGAATCATTCTCAGCAACCACTTTGTGATGTGTGCGTTCCACTCACTGAGTTTAACCTTTATTTTCATAGAGCAGTTTGGAAACACTCTGTTTGTAAAGTCTGCAAGTGCATATTTTGACCTCTTGGAGGATTTCGTTGGAAACGGGATTTCTGCTTCTAACGCTGGACAGGAGGATTCTCAGTACCTTCTTTGGGCTGCGTGTGTTCAACTCACAGAGTTGAACCTTCCTGTAGACAGAGCAGATTTGAAACCCTCTTTTTGTGGAATCTGCAAGTGGAGATTTCAAGCGCCTTGGGGCCAATGGTAGAAATGTTAATATCTTCCTATAAAAACTAGAGAGAATCATTCTCAGCAACCACTTTGTGATGTGTGCCTTCCACTCACAGAGTTTAAACTTTCTTTTCATAGAGCAGTTTGGAAACACTCTGTTTGTAAAATCTGCAAGTGGATATTTTGATCTCTTGGAGGATTTCTTTGGAAACGGCATTTCTGCATATAACGCTAGACAGAAGAATTCTCAGTAACTTCTCAGGGCTGCGTGTGTTCAACTCACAGAGGTGAAGCTTCCTGTAGACAGAGCAGATTTGAAACCCTCTTTTTGTGGAATTTGCAAGTTTAGATTTCAAGCGCTTTGTGGTCAATGGTAGAAAAGGATATATCTGTGTATAAAAACTAGAGAGAATCATTCTCAGCAACCACATTGTGATGTGTGCGTTCCACTCACTGAGTTTAACTTTTCTTTTCATAGAGCAGTTTGGAAACACTCTGTTTGTAAAGTCTGCAAGTGCATATTTGGACCTCTTGGAGGATATCGTGGGAAACGGTATTTCTGCATATAACGCTAGACAGGAGAATTCTCAGTACCTTCTTTGGGCTGCGTGTGTTCAACTCACAGAGTTGAACCGTCCTGTAGACAGAGCAGATTTGAAACCCTCTTTTTGTGGAATTTGCAAGTGGAGATTTCAAGCGATTAGGGGCCAATGGTAGAAAAGGAAATATCTTCATATAAAAACTAGATTGAATCATTCTCAGCAACCACTCTGTGATGTGTGCGTTCAACTCACAGAGTTTAACATTTGTTTTCATAGAGCAGTTTGGAAACACTCTGTTTGTAAAGTCTGCAGGTGGATATTTGGACCTCTTGGGGGATTTCGTGGGAAAGGGGATTTCTGCATATAACGCTAGACAGAAGAATTCTCAGTAACTTCTTTGGGCTGCGTGTGTTCAACTCAGAGAGTTGAACCTTCCTGTAGACAGAGCAGATTTGAAACACTCTTTTTGTGGAATTTGCAAGTGGAGATTTCAAGAGCTATGGGGCCAATGGTTGAAAAGGAAATATCTTCGTATAAAAACTAGAGAGAATCATTCTCAGCAACCACTTTGTGATGTGTGGGTTCCACTCACAGAGTTTAACCTTTCTTTTCATAGAGCAGTTTGGAAACACTCTGTTTGTAAAGTCTGCAAGTGGAGATTTGGACCTCTTTGAGGATTTCGTTGGAAACGGGATTTCTGCATATAACGCTAGACAGAAGAATTCTCAGTAACTTCTTTGGGCTGCGTGTGGTCAACTCAGAGAGTTGAAGCTTCCTTTAGACAGAGCAGATTTGAAACCCTCTTTTTGTGGAATTTGCAAGTGGAGATTTCAAGTGCTTTGGGGCCAATTATAGAAAAGGAAATATCTTTGTATAAAAACTATAGAGAATCATTCTCAGCAACCACTTTGTGATGTGTGCGTTCCACTCACAGAGTTTAACCTTTCTTTTCATAGAGCAGTTTGGAAACACTCTGTTTGTAAAGTATGCAAGTGGATATTTGGACCTCATTTATGATATGGTGGGAAATGGGATTTCTGCATATAACGCTAGACAGAAGAATTCTCAGTAACTTCTTTGGGCTGCGGGTGTTCAACTCACAGAGTTGAACCTTCCTGTAGACAGAGCAGATTTGAAACCCTCTTTTTGTGGAATTTGCAAGTGGGGATTTCAAGCGCTTTGGGGCCAATGGAAGAAAAGGAAATTTCTTCGTATAAAAACTAGAGAGAATCATTCTCAGCAACCACTTTGTGATGTGTGCCTTCCACTCACAGAGTTTAACCTTTCTTTTCATTGAGCAGTTTGGAAACACTCTGTTTGTAAAGTCTGCAAGTGGAGATTAGGACCTCTTTGAGGATTTCATTGGAAACGGGGTTTCTGCATGTAACGCTAGACAGAAGAATTCTCAGTAACTTCTTTGGGCGGCATGTGTTCACCTCACAGAGTTGAACCCTCCTGTAGACAGAGCAGATTTGAAACCCTCTTTTTGTGGAATTTGCAAGTGGAGATTTCAAGCGCTTTGGGGCCAATGGTAGAAAAGGAAATAACTTCATATAAAAACTAGATTGAATCATTCTCAGCAACCACTCTGTGATGTGTGCGTTCCACTCACAGAGTTTAACCTTTCTTTTCATAGAGCAGTTTGGAAACACTCTGTTTGTAAAATCTGCAGGTGGATATTTGGACCTCTTGGAGGATTTCGTTGGAAACGGGATTTCTGCATATAACGCTAGACAGGAGAATTCTCAGTAACTTCTTTGGGCTGCGTGTGTTCAACTCACAGAGTTGAACCTTCCTGTAGACAGAGCACATTTGAAACCCTTTTTTTGTGGAATTTGCAAGTGGAGATTTCAAGCGCTTTGGGGCCAATGGTAGAAAAGGAAATATCTTCGTATAAAAACTAGAGAGAATCAATCTCAGCAACCACTTTGGGATGTGTGCGTTCCACTCACAGAGTTTAACCTTTCTTTTCATAGAGCAGTTTGGAAACAGTCTGTTTGTAAAATCTGCAAGTGGATATTTTGATCTCTTGGAGGATTTCTTTGGAAACGGCATTTCTGCATATAACGCTAGACAGAAGAATTCTCAGTAACTTCTTAGGGCTGCGTGTGTTCAACTCACAGAGTTCAATCTTCCTGTAGACAGAGCCGATTTGAAACCCTCTTTTTGTGGAATTTGCAAGTGGAGATTTCAAGCGCTTTGGGGCCAATGGTAGAAAAGGAAATATCTTCGTATAAAAACTAGAGAGAATCATTCTCAGCAACCACTTTGTTATGTGTGCGTTCCACTCACAGAGTTTAACCTTTCTTTTCATAGAGCAGTTTGGAAACACTCTGTTTGTAAACTCTGCAAGTGGAGATTTGGACCTCTTGGAGGATTTCGTTGGAAACGGGATTTCTGCATATAACGCTAGACAGAAAAATTCTCAGTAACTTCTTTGGGCTGCGTGTGTTCAACTCAGAGAGTTGAAGCTTCCTGTAGACACAGCCGATTTGAAACCCTCTTTTTGTGGAATTTGCAAGTGGAGACTTCAAGCGCTTTGGCGCCAATGTTAGAAGAGGAAATATCTCCGTATAAAAACTGGAGAGAATCATTCTCAGCAACCACTTTGTGATGTGTGCGTTCCACTCACTGAGTTTAACCTTTATTTTCATAGAGCAGTTTGGAAACACTCTGTTTGTAAAGTCTGCAAGTGCATATTTTGACCTCTTGGAGGATTTCGTTGGAAACGGGATTTCTGCTTCTAACGCTGGACAGGAGGATTCTCAGTACCTTCTTTGGGCTGCGTGTGTTCAACTCACAGAGTTGAACCTTCCTGTAGACAGAGCAGATTTGAAACCCTCTTTTTGTGGAATCTGCAAGTGGAGATTTCAAGCGCCTTGGGGCCAATGGTAGAAATGTTAATATCTTCCTATAAAAACTAGAGAGAATCATTCTCAGCAACCACTTTGTGATGTGTGCCTTCCACTCACAGAGTTTAACCTTTCTTTTCATAGAGCAGTTTGGAAACACTCTGTTTGTAAAATCTGCAAGTGGATATTTTGATCTCTTGGAGGATTTCTTTGGAAACGGCATTTCTGCATATAACGCTAGACAGAAGAATTCTCAGTAACTTCTCAGGGCTGCGTGTGTTCAACTCACAGAGGTGAAGCTTCCTGTAGACAGAGCAGATTTGAAACCCTCTTTTTGTGGAATTTGCAAGTTTAGATTTCAAGCGCTTTGTGGTCAATGGTAGAAAAGGATATATCTGTGTATAAAAACTAGAGAGAATCTTTCTCAGCAACCACATTGTGATGTGTGCGTTCCACTCACTGAGTTTAACTTTTCTTTTCATAGAGCAGTTTGGAAACACTCTGTTTGTAAAGTCTGCAAGTGCATATTTGGACCTCTTGGAGGATATCGTGGGAAACGGTATTTCTGCATATAACGCTAGACAGGAGAATTCTCAGTACCTTCTTTGGGCTGCGTGTGTTCAACTCACAGATTTGAACCGTCCTGTAGACAGAGCAGATTTGAAACACTCTTTTTGTGGAATTTGCAAGTGGAGATTTCAAGAGCTATGGGGCCAATGGTTGAAAAGGAAATATCTTCGTATAAAAACTAGAGAGAATCATTCTCAGCAACCACTTTGTGATGTGTGGGTTCCACTCACAGAGTTTAACCTTTCTTTTCATAGAGCAGTTTGGAAACACTCTGTTTGTAAAGTCTGCAAGTGGAGATTTGGACCTCTTTGAGGATTTCGTTGGAAACGGGATTTCTGCATATAACGCTAGACAGAAGAATTCTCAGTAACTTCTTTGGGCTGCGTGTGGTCAACTCAGAGAGTTGAAGCTTCCTTTAGACAGAGCAGATTTGAAACCCTCTTTTTGTGGAATTTGCAAGTGGAGATTTCAAGTGCTTTGGGGCCAATTATAGAAAAGGAAATATCTTTGTATAAAAACTATAGAGAATCATTCTCAGCAACCACTTTGTGATGTGTGCGTTCCACTCACAGAGTTTAACCTTTCTTTTCATAGAGCAGTTTGGAAACACTCTGTTTGTAAAGTATGCAAGCGGATATTTGGACCTCATTTATGATATGGTGGGAAATGGGATTTCTGCATATAACGCTAGACAGAAGAATTCTCAGTAACTTCTTTGGGCTGCGGGTGTTCAACTCACAGAGTTGAACCTTCCTGTAGACAGAGCAGATTTGAAACCCTCTTTTTGTGGAATTTGCAAGTGGGGATTTCAAGCGCTTTGGGGCCAATGGAAGAAAAGGAAATTTCTTCGTATAAAAACTAGAGAGAATCATTCTCAGCAACCACTTTGTGATGTGTGCCTTCCACTCACAGAGTTTAACCTTTCTTTTCATTGAGCAGTTTGGAAACACTCTGTTTGTAAAGTCTGCAAGTGGAGATTAGGACCTCTTTGAGGATTTCATTGGAAACGGGGTTTCTGCATGTAACGCTAGACAGAAGAATTCTCAGTAACTTCTTTGGGCGGCATGTGTTCACCTCACAGAGTTGAACCCTCCTGTAGACAGAGCAGATTTGAAACCCTCTTTTTGTGGAATTTGCAAGTGGAGATTTCAAGCGCTTTGGGGCCAATGGTAGAAAAGGAAATAACTTCATATAAAAACTAGATTGAATCATTCTCAGCAACCACTCTGTGATGTGTGCGTTAAACTCACAGAGTTTAACCTTTCTTTTCATAGAGCAGTTTGGAAACACTCTGTTTGTAAAGTCTGCAAGTGGAGATTTGGACCTCCTGGAGGATTTCGTGGAAACGGGATTTCTGCATATAACGCTAGACAGAAGAATTCTCAGTAACTTCTTTGGGCTGCGGGTGTTCAACTCACAGATTTGAACCTTCCTGTAGACAGAGCAGATTTGAAACCCTCTTTTTGTGGAATTTGCAAGTGGAGATTTCAAGCGCTTTGGGGCCAATGGTAGAAAAGGAAATATCTTCGTTTAAAAACTAGAGAGAATCATTCTCAGCAACCACTTTGTGATGTGTGCAATCCACTCACAGAGTTTAACATTTCTTTTCATAGAGCAGTTTGGAAACACTCTGTTTGTAAAGTATGCAAGTGGATATTTGGACCTCTTTTAGGATATGGTGGGAAAAGGGATTTCTGCATATAACGCTAGACAGAAGAATTCTCAGTAACTTCTTTGGGCTGCGGGTGTTCAACTCACAGAGTTGAACCTTCCTGTAGACAGAGCAGATTTGAAACCCTCTTTTTGTGGAATTTGCAAGTGGGGATTTCAAGCGCTTTGGGGCCAATGGAAGAAAAGGAAATTTCTTCGTATAAAAACTAGAGAGAATCATTCTCAGCAACCACTTTGTGATGTGTGCCTTCCACTCACGGAGTTTAACCTTTCTTTTCATTGAGCAGTTTGGAAACACTCTGTTTGTAATGTCTGCAAGTGGAGATTTGGACCTCTTTGAGGATTTCATTGGAAACGGGGTTTCTGCATGTAATGCTAGACAGAAGAATTCTCAGTAACTTCTTTGGGCTGCGGGTGTTCAACTCACAGAGTTCAATCTTCCTGTAGACAGAGCAGATTTGAAACCCTCTTTTTGTGGAATTTGCAAGTGGAGATTTCAAGCGCTATGGGGCCAATGGTAGAAAAGGAAATATCTTCGTATAATAACTAGAGAGAATCATTCTCAGCAACCACTTTGTGATGTGTGCGTTCCACTCACAGAGTTTAACCTTTCTTTTCATAGAGTAGTTTGGAAACACTCTCTTTGTAAAGTCTGCAAGTGGATAATTTGATCTCTTGGAGGATTTCGTTGGAAACGGGTTTTCTGCATATAACGCTAGACAGAAGAATTCTCAGCACTTCTTTGGGCTGCGTGTGTTCAACTCACAGATGTGCAGCTTCCTGTAGACAGAGCAGATTTGAAACCCTCTTTTTGTGGAATTTGCGAGTGGGGATTTCAAGCGCTTTGGGGTCAATGGTAGAAAAGGATACATCTTCGTATAAAAACTAGAGAGAATCATTCTCAGCAACCACTTTGTGATGTGTGCGTTCCACTCACAGAGTTTAACCTTTCTTTTCATAGAGCAGTTTGGAAACAGTCTGTTTGTAATGTCTGCAGGTGGATATTTGGACCTCTTGGAGGATTTCGTTGGAAACGGGATTTCTGCATGTAACGCAAGACAGAAGAATTCTCAGTAACTTGTTTGGGCTGCCTGTGTTCAACTCACAGAGTTGAACTTTTCTGTAGACAGAGAAGATTTGAAACCCTCTTTTTGTGGAATTTGCAAGTGGAGATTTCAAGCGCTTTGGGGCCAATGGTAGAAAAGGAAATATCTTCGTATAAAAACTAGAGAGAGTCAATCTCAGCAACCACTTTGTGATGTGTGCGTTCCACTCACAGAGTTTAACCTTTCTTTTCATAGAGCAGTTTGGAAACACTCTGTTTGTAAAGTCTGCAAGTGCATAGTTGGACCTCTTGGAGGATATCGTGGGAAACGGGATTTCTGCATATAACGCTAGACAGAAGAATTCTCAGTAACTTCTTTGGGCTGCGGGTGTTCAACTCACAGAGGTGAACCTTCCTGTAGACAGAGCAGATTTGAAACCCTCTTTTTGTGGAATATGCAAGTGGAGATTTCAAGCGCTTTGGGGCCAATGGTAGAAAAGGAAATATCTTTGTATAAAAACTGTAGAGAATCATTCTCAGCAACCACTTTGTGATGTGTGCGTTCCACTCACTGAGTTTAACCTTTCTTTTCATAGAGCAGTTTGGAAACAGTCTGTTTGTAAAGTCTGCAGGTGGATATTTGGTCCTCTTGGAGGACTTAGTTGGAAACGGGATTTCTGCATATAACGCTAGACAGGAGAATTCTCAGTAACTTCTTTGGGCTGCGGGTGTTCAACTCACAGAGTTGAACCTTCCTGTAGACAGAGCACATTTGAAACCCTCTTTTTGTGGAATTTGCAAGTGGAGATTTCAAGCGCTTTGGGGCCAATGGTAGAAAAGGAAATATCTTCGTATAAAAACTAGAGAGAATCAATCTCAGCAACCGCTTTGGGATGTGTGCATTCCACTCACAGAGTTTAACCTTTCTTTTCATAGAGCAGTTTGGAAACACTCTGTTTGTAAAATCTGCAAGTGGATATTTTGATCTCTTGAAGGATTTCTTTGCAAACGGTATTTCTGCATATAACGCTAGACAGAAGAATTCTCAGTAACTTCTCAGGGCTGCGTGTGTTCATCTCACAGAGGTGAAGCTTCCTGTAGACAGAGCAGATTTGAAACCCTCTTTTTGTGGAATTTGCAAGTTTAGATTTCAAGCGCTTTGGGGTCAATGGTAGAAAAGGATATATCTGCGTATAAAAACTAGAGAGAATCATTCTCAGCAACCACATTGTGATGTGTGCGTTCCACTCACTGAGTTTAACTTTTCTTTTCATAGAGCAGTTTGGAAACACTCTGTTTGTAAAGTCTGCAAGTGCATATTTGGACCTCTTGGAGGATATCGTGGGAAACGGTATTTCTGCATATAACGCTAGACAGGAGAATTCTCAGTACCTTCTTTGGGCTGCGTGTGTTCAACTCACAGAGTTGAACCTTCCTTTAGACAGAGCAGATTTGAAACCCTCTTTTTGTGGAATTTGCAAGTGGAGATTTCAAGTGCTTTGGGGCCAATTATAGAAAAGGAAATATCTTTTTATAAAAACTATAGAGAATCATTCTCAGCAACCACTTTGTGATGTGTGCGTTCCACTCACAGAGTTTAACCTTTCTTTTCATAGAGCAGTTTGGAAACACTCTGTTTGTAAAGTATGCAAGTGGATATTTGGACCTCATTTATGATATGGTGGAAATGGGATTTCTGCATATAACGCTAGACAGAAGAATTCTCAGTAACTTCTTTGGGCTGCGGGTGTTCAACTCACAGAGTTGAACCTTCCTGTAGACAGAGCAGATTTGAAACCCTCTTTTTGTGGAATTTGCAAGTGGGGATTTCAAGCGCTTTGGGGCCAATGGAAGAAAAGGAAATTTCTTCGTATAAAAACTAGAGAGAATCATTCTCAGCAACCACTTTGTGATGTGTGCCTTCCACTCACAGAGTTTAACCTTTCTTTTCATTGAGCAGTTTGGAAACACTCTGTTTGTAAAGTCTGCAAGTGGAGATTAGGACCTCTTTGAGGATTTCATTGGAAACGGGGTTTCTGCATGTAACGCTAGACAGAAGAATTCTCAGTAACTTCTTTGGGCGGCATGTGTTCACCTCACAGAGTTGAACCCTCCTGTAGACAGAGCAGATTTGAAACCCTCTTTTTGTGGAATTTGCAAGTGGAGATTTCAAGCGCTTTGGGGCCAATGGTAGAAAAGGAAATAACTTCATATAAAAAATAGATTGAATCATTCTCAGCAACCACTCTGTGATGTGTGCGTTCCACTCACAGAGTTTAACCTTTCTTTTCATAGAGCAGTTTGGAAACACTCTGTTTGTAAAGTCTGCAAGTGGAGATTTGGACCTCCTGGAGGATTTCGTGGAAACGGGATTTCTGCATATAACGCTAGACAGAAGAATTCTCAGTAACTTCTTTGGGCTGCGGGTGTTCAACTCACAGATTTGAACCTTCCTGTAGACAGAGCAGATTTGAAACCCTCTTTTTGTGGAATTTGCAAGTGGAGATTTCAAGCGCTTTGGGGCCAATGGTATAAAAGGAAATATCTTCGTTTAAAAACTAGAGAGAATCATTCTCAGCAACCACTTTGTGATGTGTGCAATCCACTCACAGAGTTTAACCTTTCTTTTCATAGAGCAGTTTGGAAACACTCTGTTTGTAAAGTATGCAAGTGGATATTTGGACCTCTTTTAGGATATGGTGGGAAAAGGGATTTCTGCATATAACGCTAGACAGAAGAATTCTCAGTAACTTCTTTGGGCTGCGGGTGTTCAACTCACAGAGTTGAACCTTCCTGTAGACAGAGCAGATTTGAAACCCTCTTTTTGTGGAATTTGCAAGTGGGGATTTCAAGCGCTTTGGGGCCAATGGAAGAAAAGGAAATTTCTTCGTATAAAAACTAGAGAGAATCATTCTCAGCAACCACTTTGTGATGTGTGCCTTCCACTCACGGAGTTTAACCTTTCTTTTCATTGAGCAGTTTGGAAACACTCTGTTTGTAATGTCTGCAAGTGGAGATTTGGACCTCTTTGAGGATTTCATTGGAAACGGGGTTTCTGCATGTAACGCTAGACAGAAGAATTCTCAGTAACTTCTTAGGGCTGCGTGTGTTCAACTCACAGAGTTCAATCTTCCTGTAGACAGAGCAGATTTGAAACCCTCTTTTTGTGGAATTTGCAAGTGGAGATTTCAAGCGCTTTGGGGCCAATGGTAGAAAAGGAAATATCTTCGTATAATAACTAGAGAGAATCATTCTCAGCAACCACTTTGTGATGTGTGCGTTCCACTCACAGAGTTTAACCTTTCTTTTCATAGAGTAGTTTGGAAACACTCTCTTTGTAAAGTCTGCAACTGGATAATTTGATCTCTTGGAGGATTTCGGTGGAAACGGGTTTTCTGCATATAACGCTAGACAGAAGAATTCTCAGCACTTCTTTGGGCTGCGTGTGTTCAACTCACAGATGTGCAGCTTCCTGTAGACAGAGCAGATTTGAAACCCTCTTTTTGTGGAATTTGCGAGTGGGGATTTCAAGCGCTTTGGGGTCAATGGTAGAAAAGGATACATCTTCGTATAAAAACTAGAGAGAATCGTTCTCAGCAACCACTTTGTGATGTGTGCGTTCCACTCACAGAGTTTAACCTTTCTTTTCATAGAGCAGTTTGGAAACAGTCTGTTTGTAATGTCTGCAGGTGGATATTTGGACCTCTTGGAGGATTTCGTTGGAAACGGGATTTCTGCATGTAACGCAAGACAGAAGAATTCTCAGTAACTTGTTTGGGCTGCCTGTGTTCAACTCACAGAGTTGAACTTTTCTGTAGACAGAGAAGATTTGAAACCCTCTTTTTGTGGAATTTGCAAGTGGAGATTTCAAGCGCTTTGGGGCCAATGGTAGAAAAGGAAATATCTTCGTATAAAAACTAGAGAGAGTCAATCTCAGCAACCACTTTGTGATGTGTGCGTTCCACTCACAGAGTTTAACCTTTCTTTTCATAGAGCAGTTTGGAAACACTCTGTTTGTAATGTCTGCAAGTGCATAGTTGGACCTCTTGGAGGATATCGTGGGAAACGGGATTTCTGCATATAACGCTAGACAGAAGAATTCTCAGTAACTTCTTTGGGCTGCGGGTGTTCAACTCACAGAGGTGAACCTTCCTGTAGACAGAGCAGATTTGAAACCCTCTTTTTGTGGAATATGCAAGTGGAGATTTCAAGCGCTTTGGGGCCAATGTTAGAAAAGGAAATATCTTTGTATAAAAACTGTAGAGAATCATTCTCAGCAACCACTTTGTGATGTGTGCGTTCCACTCACTGAGTTTAACCTTTCTTTTCATAGAGCAGTTTGGAAACAGTCTGTTTGTAAAGTCTGCAGGTGGATATTTGGTCCTCTTGGAGGATTTAGTTGGAAACGGGATTTCTGCATATAACGCTAGACAGGAGAATTCTCAGTAACTTCTTTGGGCTGCGGGTGTTCAACTCACAGAGTTGAACCTTCCTGTAGACAGAGCACATTTGAAACCCTCTTTTTGTGGAATTTGCAAGTGGAGATTTCAAGCGCTTTGGGGCCAATGGTAGAAAAGGAAATATCTTCGTATAAAAACTAGAGAGAATCAATCTCAGCAACCGCTTTGGGATGTGTGCATTCCACTCACAGAGTTTAACCTTTCTTTTCATAGAGCAGTTTGGAAACACTCTGTTTGTAAAATCTGCAAGTGGATATTTTGATCTCTTGAAGGATTTCTTTGCAAACGGTATTTCTGCATATAACGCTAGACAGAAGAATTCTCAGTAACTTCTCAGGGCTGCGTGTGTTCATCTCACAGAGGTGAAGCTTCCTGTAGACAGAGCACATTTGAAACCCTCTTTTTGTGGAATTTGCAAGTTTAGATTTCAAGCGCTTTGGGGTCAATGGTAGAAAAGGATATATCTGCGTATAAAAACTAGAGAGAATCATTCTCAGCAACCACATTGTGATGTGTGCGTTCCACTCACTGAGTTTAACTTTTCTTTTCATAGAGCAGTTTGGAAACACTCTGTTTGTAAAGTCTGCAAGTGCATATTTGGACCTCTTGGAGGATATCGTGGGAAACGGTATTTCTGCATATAACGCTAGACAGGAGAATTCTCAGTACCTTCTTTGGGCTGCGTGTGTTCAACTCACAGAGTTGAACCTTCCTGTAGACAGAGCAGATTTGAAACCCTCTTTTTGTGGAATTTGCAAGTGGAGATTTCAAGCGATTAGGGGCCAATGGTAGAAAAGGAAATATCTTCATATAAAAACTAGATTGAATCATTCTCCGCAACCACTCTGTGATGTGTGCGTTCCACTCACAGAGTTTAACATTTCTTTCCATAGAGCAGTTTGGAAACACTCTGTTTGTAAAGTCTGCAGGTGGATATTTGGACCTCTTGGGGGATTTCGTGGGAAAGGGGATTTCTGCATATAACGCTAGAGAGAAGAAGTCTCAGTAACGTCTTTGGGCTGCGTGTGTTCAACTCAGAGAGTCGAATCTTCCCGTAGATAGAGCAGTTTTGAAACCCTCTTTTTGTGGAATTTGCAAGTGGAGATTTCAAGCGCTTTGGGGCCAATGGTTGAGAAGGAAATATCTTCGTATAAAAACTAGAGAGAATCATTCTCAGCAACCACTTTGTTATGTGTGCATTCCACTCACAGAGTTTAACCTTTCTTTTCATAGAGCAGTTTGGAAACACTGTGTTTGTAAACTCTGCAAGTGGAGATTTGGACCTCTTTGAGGATTTCGTTGGAAACGGGATTTCTGCATATAACGCTAGACAGAAGAATTCTCAGTAACTTCTTTGGGCTGCGTGTGTTCAACTCAGAGAGTTGAAGCTTCCTGTAGACACAGCCGATTTGAAACCCTCTTTTTGTGGAATTTGCAAGTGGAGATTTCAAGCGCTTTGGCGCCAATGGTAGAAGATGAAATATCTCCGTATAAAAACTGGAGAGAATCATTCTCAGCAACCACTTTGTGATGGGTGCGTTCCACTCACAGAGTTTAACCTTTCTTTTCATAGAGCAGTTTGGAAACACTCTGTTTGTAAAGTCTGCAAGTGGATATTTGGACCTCTAGGAGGATTTCGTGGGAAAGGGGATTTCTGCATATAACGCTAGACAGAAGATTTCACAGTAACTTCTTTGGGCTGCGTGCGTTCAACTCAGAGAGTTGAACCTTCCTGTAGACAGAGCAGATTTGAAATCCTCTTTTTGTGGAATTTGCAAGTGGAGATTTCAAGCGCTTTGGGGCCAATGGTAGAAAAGGAAATATCTTCGTATAAAAACTATAGAGAATCATTCTCAGCAACCACTTTGTGATGGGTGCGTTCCACTCACAGAGTTTCACCTTTCTTTTCATAGAGCAGTTTGGAAACACTCTGTTTGTAAAGTCTGCAAGTGGAGATTTGGACCTCCTGGAGGATTTCGTGGAAACGGGATTTCTGCATATAACGCTAGACAGAAGAATTCTCAGTAACTTCTTTGGGCTGCGGGTGTTCAACTCACAGATTTGAACCTTCCTGTAGACAGAGCAGATTTGAAACCCTCTTTTTGTGGAATTTGCAAGTGGAGTTTTCAAGCGCTTTGGGGCCAATGGTAGAAAAGGAAATATCTTCGTTTAAAAACTACAGAGAATCATTCTCAGCAACCACTTTGTGATGTGTGCGTTTCACTCACAGAGTTTAACGTTTCTTTTCATAGAGCAGTTTGGAAACACTCTGTTTGTAAAGTCTGCAAGTGGAGATTTGGACCTCTTTGAGGATTTCGTTGGAAATGGGATTTCTGCATATAACGCTAGACAGAAGAATTCTCAGTAACTTTTTTGGGCTGCGTGTGTTTAACTCAGAGAGTTGAAGCTCCGGTAGACAGAGCAGATTTGAAACCCTCTTTTTGTGGAATTTGCAAGTGGAGATTTCAAGTGCTTTGGGGCCAATGGAAGAAAAGGAAATTTCTTCGTATAAAAACTAGAGAGAATCATTCTCAGCAACCACTTTGTGATGTGTGCGTTCCACTCATAGAGTTTAACCTTTCTTTTCATAGAGCAGTTTGGAAACAGTCTGTTTGTAAAGTCTGCAGGTGGATATTTGGTCCTCTTGGAGGATTTAGTTGGAAACGGGATTTCTGCATATAACGCTAGACAGGAGAATTCTCAGTAACTTCTTTGGGCTGCGGGTGTTCAACTCACAGAGTTGAACCTTCCTGTAGAAAGAGCACATTTGAAACCCTCTTTTTGTGGAATTTGCAAGTTTAGATTTCAAGCGCTTTGGGGTCAATGGTAGAAAAGGATATATCTGTGTATAAAAACTAGAGAGAATCATTCTCAGCAACCACATTGTGATGTGTGCGTTCCACTCACTGAGTTTAACTTTTCTTTTCATAGAGCAGTTTGGAAACACTCTGTTTGTAAAGTCTGCCAGTGCATATTTGGACCTCTTGGAGGATATCGTGGGAAACGGTATTTCTGCATATAACGCTAGACAGGAGAATTCTCAGTACCTTCTTTGGGCTGCGTGTGTTCAACTCACAGAGTTGAACCGTCCTGTAGACAGAGCAGATTTGAAACCCTCTTTTTGTGGAATTTGCAAGTGGAGATTTCAAGCGATTAGGGGCCAATGGTAGAAAAGGAAATATCTTCATATAAAAACTAGATTGAATCATTCTCAGCAACCACTCTGTGATGTGTGCGTTCAACTCACAGAGTTTAACATTTGTTTTCATAGAGCAGTTTGGAAACACTCTGTTTGTAAAGTCTGCAGGTGGATATTTGGACCTCTTGGGGGATTTCGTGGGAAAGGGGATTTCTGCATATAACGCTAGAGAGAAGAATTCTCAGTAACTTCTTTGGGCTGCGTGTGTTCAACTCAGAGAGTTGAACCTTCCTGTAGACAGAGCAGATTTGAAACACTCTTTTTGTGGAATTTGCAAGTGGAGATTTCAAGAGCTTTGGGGCCAATGGTTGAAAAGGAAATATCTTCGTATAAAAACTAGAGAGAATCATTCTCAGCAACCACTTTGTGATGTGTGCGTTCCACTCACAGAGTTTAACCTTTCTTTTCATAGAGCAGTTTGGAAACACTCTGTTTGTAAAGTCTGCAAGTGGAGATTTGGACCTCTTTGAGGATTTCGTTGGAAACGGGATTTCTGCATATAACGCTAGACAGAAGAATTCTCAGTAACTTCTTTGGGCTGCGTGTGGTCAACTCAGAGAGTTGAAGCTTCCTTTAGACAGAGCAGATTTGAAACCCTCTTTTTGTGGAATTTGCAAGTGGAGATTTCAAGTGCTTTGGGGCCAATTATAGAAAAGGAAATATCTTTGTATAAAAACTATAGAGAATCATTCTCAGCAACCACTTTGTGATGTGTGTGTTCCACTCACAGAGTTTAACCTTTCTTTTCATAGAGCAGTTTGGAAACACTCTGTTTGTAAAGTATGCAAGTGGATATTTGGACCTCATTTATGATATGGTGGGAAATGGGATTTCTGCATATAACGCTAGACAGAAGAATTCTCAGTAACTTCTTTGGGCTGCGGGTGTTCAACTCACAGAGTTGAACCTTCCTGTAGACAGAGCAGATTTGAAACCCTCTTTTTGTGGAATTTGCAAGTGGGGATTTCAAGCGCTTTGGGGCCAATGGAAGAAAAGGAAATTTCTTCCTATAAAAACTAGACAGAATCATTCTCAGCAACCACTTTGTGATGTGTGCCTTCCACTCACAGAGTTTAAACTTTCTTTTCATTGAGCAGTTTGGAAACACTCTGTTTGTAAAGTCTGCAAGTGGAGATTAGGACCTCTTTGAGGATTTCATTGGAAACGGGGTTTCTGCATGTAACGCTAGACAGAAGAATTCTCAGTAACTTCTTTGGGCGGCATGTGTTCACCTCACAGAGTTGAACCCTCCTGTAGACAGAGCAGATTTGAAACCCTCTTTTTGTGGAATTTGCAAGTGGAGATTTCAAGCGCTTTGGGGCCAATGGTAGAAAAGGAAATAACTTCATATAAAAACTAGATTGAATCATTCTCAGCAACCACTCTGTGATGTGTGCGTTCCACTCACAGAGTTTAACCTTTCTTTTCATAGAGCAGTTTGGAAACACTCTGTTTGTAAAGTCTGCAAGTGGAGATTTGGACCTCCTGGAGGATTTCGTGGAAACGGGATTTCTGCATATAACGCTAGACAGAAGAATTCTCAGTAACTTCTTTGGGCTGCGGGTGTTCAACTCACAGATTTGAACCTTCCTGTAGACAGATCAGATTTGAAACCCTCTTTTTGTGGAATTTGCAAGTGGAGATTTCAAGCGCTTTGGGGCCAATGGTATAAAAGGAAATATCTTCGTTTAAAAACTAGAGAGAATCATTCTCAGCAACCACTTTGTGATGTGTGCAATCCACTCACAGAGTTTAACCTTTCTTTTCATAGAGCAGTTTGGAAACACTCTGTTTGTAAAGTATGCAAGTGGATATTTGGACCTCTTTTAGGATATGGTGGGAAAAGGGATTTCTGCATATAACGCTAGACAGAAGAATTCTCAGTAACTTCTTTGGGCTGCGGGTGTTCAACTCACAGAGTTGAACCTTCCTGTAGACAGAGGAGATTTGAAACCCTCTTTTTGTGGAATTTGCAAGTGGGGATTTCAAGCGCTTTGGGGCCAATGGAAGAAAAGGAAATTTCTTCGTATAAAAACTAGAGAGAATCATTCTCAGCAACCACTTTGTGATGTGTGCCTTCCACTCACGGAGTTTAACCTTTCTTTTCATTGAGCAGTTTGGAAACACTCTGTTTGTAATGTCTGCAAGTGGAGATTTGGACCTCTTTGAGGATTTCATTGGAAACGGGGTTTCTGCATGTAACGCTAGACAGAAGAATTCTCAGTAACTTCTTAGGGCTGCGTGTGTTCAACTCACAGACTTCAATCTTCCTGTAGACAGAGCAGATTTGAAACCCTCTTTTTGTGGAATTTGCAAGTGGAGATTTCAAGCGCTTTGGGGCCAATGGTAGAAAAGGAAATATCTTCGTATAATAACTAGAGAGAATCATTCTCAGCAACCACTTTGTGATGTGTGCATTCCACTCACAGAGTTTAACCTTTCTTTTCATAGAGTAGTTTGGAAACACTCTCTTTGTAAAGTCTGCAAGTGGATAATTTGATCTCTTGGAGGATTTCGGTGGAAACGGGTTTTCTGCATATAACGCTAGACAGAAGAATTCTCAGCACTTCTTTGGGCTGCGTGTGTTCAACTCACAGATGTGCAGCTTCCTGTAGACAGAGCAGATTTGAAACCCTCTTTTTGTGGAATTTGCGAGTGGGGATTTCAAGCGCTTTGGGGTCAATGGTAGAAAAGGATACATCTTCGTATAAAAACTAGAGAGAATCATTCTCAGCAACCACTTTGTGATGTGTGCGTTCCACTCACAGAGTTTAACCTTTCTTTTCATAGAGCAGTTTGGAAACAGTCTGTTTGTAATGTCTGCAGGTGGATATTTGGACCTCTTGGAGGATTTCGTTGGAAACGGGATTTCTGCATGTAACGCAAGACAGAAGAATTCTCAGTAACTTGTTTGGGCTGCCTGTGTTCAACTCACAGAGTTGAACTTTTCTGTAGACAGAGAAGATTTGAAACCCTCTTTTTGTGGAATTTGCAAGTGGAGATTTCAAGCGCTTTGGGGCCAATGGTAGAAAAGGAAATATCTTCGTATAAAAACTAGAGAGAGTCAATCTCAGCAACCACTTTGTGATGTGTGCGTTCCACTCACAGAGTTTAACCTTTCTTTTCATAGAGCAGTTTGGAAACACTCTGTTTGTAAAGTCTGCAAGTGCATAGTTGGACCTCTTGGAGGATATCGTGGGAAACGGGATTTCTGCATATAACGCTAGACAGAAGAATTCTCAGTAACTTCTTTGGGCTGCGGGTGTTCAACTCACAGAGGTGAACCTTCCTGTAGACAGAGCAGATTTGAAACCCTCTTTTTGTGGAATATGCAAGTGGAGATTTCAAGCGCTTTGGGGCCAATGTTAGAAAAGGAAATATCTTTGTATAAAAACTGTAGAGAATCATTCTCAGCAACCACTTTGTGATGTGTGCGTTCCACTCACTGAGTTTAACCTTTCTTTTCATAGAGCAGTTTGGAAACAGTCTGTTTGTAAAGTCTGCAGGTGGATATTTGGTCCTCTTGGAGGATTTAGTTGGAAACGGGATTTCTGCATATAACGCTAGACAGGAGAATTCTCAGTAACTTCTTTGGGCTGCGGGTGTTCAACTCACAGAGTTGAACCTTCCTGTAGACAGAGCACATTTGAAACCCTCTTTTTGTGGAATTTGCAAGTGGAGATTTCAAGCGCTTTGGGGCCAATGGTAGAAAAGGAAATATCTTCGTATAAAAACTAGAGAGAATCAATCTCAGCAACCGCTTTGGGATGTGTGCATTCCACTCACAGAGTTTAACCTTTCTTTTCATAGAGCAGTTTGGAAACACTCTGTTTGTAAAATCTGCAAGTGGATATTTTGATCTCTTGAAGGATTTCTTTGCAAACGGTATTTCTGCATATAACGCTAGACAGAAGAATTCTCAGTAACTTCTCAGGGCTGCGTGTGTTCATCTCACAGAGGTGAAGCTTCCTGTAGACAGAGCACATTTGAAACCCTCTTTTTGTGGAATTTGCAAGTTTAGATTTCAAGCGCTTTGGGGTCAATGGTATAAAAGGATATATCTGCGTATAAAAACTAGAGAGAATCATTCTCAGCAACCACATTGTGATGTGTGCGTTCCACTCACTGAGTTTAACTTTTCTTTTCATAGAGCAGTTTGGAAACACTCTGTTTGTAAAGTCTGCAAGTGCATATTTGGACCTCTTGGAGGATATCGTGGGAAACGGTATTTCTGCATATAACGCTAGACAGGAGAATTCTCAGTACCTTCTTTGGGCTGCGTGTGTTCAACTCACAGAGTTGAACCTTCCTGTAGACAGAGCAGATTTGAAACCCTCTTTTTGTGGAATTTGCAAGTGGAGATTTCAAGCGATTAGGGGCCAATGGTAGAAAAGGAAATATCTTCATATAAAAACTAGATTGAATCATTCTCCGCAACCACTCTGTGATGTGTGCGTTCCACTCACAGAGTTTAACATTTCTTTCCATAGAGCAGTTTGGAAACACTCTGTTTGTAAAGTCTGCAGGTGGATAATTGGACCTCTTGGGGGATTTCGTGGGAAAGGGGATTTCTGCATATAACGATAGAGAGAAGAAGTCTCAGTAACGTCTTTGGGCTGCGTGTGTTCAACTCAGAGAGTCGAATCTTCCCGTAGATAGAGCAGTTTTGAAACCCTCTTTTTGTGGAATTTGCAAGTGGAGATTTCAAGCGCTTTGGGGCCAATGGAAGAAAAGGAAATTTCTTCCTATAAAAACTAGAGAGAATCATTCTCAGCAACCACTTTGTGATGTGTGCCTTCCACTCACAGAGTTTAAACTTTCTTTTCATTGAGCAGTTTGGAAACACTCTGTTTGTAAAGTCTGCAAGTGGAGATTAGGACCTCTTTGAGGATTTCATTGGAAACGGGGTTTCTGCATGTAACGCTAGACAGAAGAATTCTCAGTAACTTCTTTGGGCGGCATGTGTTCACCTCACAGAGTTGAACCCTCCTGTAGACAGAGCAGATTTGAAACCCTCTTTTTGTGGAATTTGCAAGTGGAGATTTCAAGCGCTTTGGGGCCAATGGTAGAAAAGGAAATAACTTCATATAAAAACTAGATTGAATCATTCTCAGCAACCACTCTGTGATGTGTGCGTTCCACTCACAGAGTTTAACCTTTCTTTTCATAGAGCAGTTTGGAAACACTCTGTTTGTAAAGTCTGCAAGTGGAGATTTGGACCTCCTGGAGGATTTCGTGGAAACGGGATTTCTGCATATAACGCTAGACAGAAGAATTCTCAGTAACTTCTTTGGGCTGCGGGTGTTCAACTCACAGATTTGAACCTTCCTGTAGACAGAGCAGATTTGAAACCCTCTTTTTGTGGAATTTGCAAGTGGAGATTTCAAGCGCTTTGGGGCCAATGGTAGAAAAGGAAATATCTTCGTTTAAAAACTAGAGAGAATCATTCTCAGCAACCACTTTGTGATGTGTGCAATCCACTCACAGAGTTTAACCTTTCTTTTCATAGAGCAGTTTGGAAACACTCTGTTTGTAAAGTATGCAAGTGGATATTTGGACCTCTTTTAGGATATGGTGGGAAAAGGGATTTCTGCATATAACGCTAGACAGAAGAATTCTCAGTAACTTCTTTGGGCTGCGGGTGTTCAACTCACAGAGTTGAACCTTCCTGTAGACAGAGCAGATTTGAAACCCTCTTTTTGTGGAATTTGCAAGTGGGGATTTCAAGCGCTTTGGGGCCAATGGAAGAAAAGGAAATTTCTTCGTATAAAAACTAGAGAGAATCATTCTCAGCAACCACTTTGTGATGTGTGCCTTCCACTCACGGAGTTTAACCTTTCTTTTCATTGAGCAGTTTGGAAACACTCTGTTTGTAATGTCTGCAAGTGGAGATTTGGACCTCTTTGAGGATTTCATTGGAAACGGGGTTTCTGCATGTAACGCTAGACAGAAGAATTCTCAGTAACTTCTTAGGGCTGCGTGTGTTCAACTCACAGACTTCAATCTTCCTGTAGACAGAGCAGATTTGAAACCCTCTTTTTGTGGAATTTGCAAGTGGAGATTTCAAGCGCTTTGGGGCCAATGGTAGAAAAGGAAATATCTTCGTATAATAACTAGAGAGAATCATTCTCAGCAACCACTTTGTGATGTGTGCATTCCACTCACAGAGTTTAACCTTTCTTTTCATAGAGCAGTTTGGAAACACTCTCTTTGTAAAGTCTGCAAGTGGATAATTTGATCTCTTGGAGGATTTCGGTGGAAACGGGTTTTCTGCATATAACGCTAGACAGAAGAATTCTCAGCACTTCTTTGGGCTGCGTGTGTTCAACTCACAGATGTGCAGCTTCCTGTAGACAGAGCAGATTTGAAACCCTCTTTTTGTGGAATTTGCGAGTGGGGATTTCAAGCGCTTTGGGGTCAATGGTAGAAAAGGATACATCTTCGTATAAAAACTAGAGAGAATCATTCTCAGCAACCACTTTGTGATGTGTGCGTTCCACTCACAGAGTTTAACCTTTCTTTTCATAGAGCAGTTTGGAAACAGTCTGTTTGTAATGTCTGCAGGTGGATATTTGGACCTCTTGGAGGATTTCGTTGGAAACGGGATTTCTGCATGTAACGCAAGACAGAAGAATTCTCAGTAACTTGTTTGGGCTGCCTGTGTTCAACTCACAGAGTTGAACTTTTCTGTAGACAGAGAAGATTTGAAACCCTCTTTTTGTGGAATTTGCAAGTGGAGATTTCAAGCGCTTTGGGGCCAATGGTAGAAAAGGAAATATCTTCGTATAAAAACTAGAGAGAGTCAATCTCAGCAACCACTTTGTGATGTGTGCGTTCCACTCACAGAGTTTAACCTTTCTTTTCATAGAGCAGTTTGGAAACACTCTGTTTGTAAAGTCTGCAAGTGCATAGTTGGACCTCTTGGAGGATATCGTGGGAAACGGGATTTCTGCATATAACGCTAGACAGAAGAATTCTCAGTAACTTCTTTGGGCTGCGGGTGTTCAACTCACAGAGGTGAACCTTCCTGTAGACAGAGCAGATTTGAAACCCTCTTTTTGTGGAATATGCAAGTGGAGATTTCAAGCGCTTTGGGGCCAATGTTAGAAAAGGAAATATCTTTGAATAAAAACTGTAGAGAATCATTCTCAGCAACCACTTTGTGATGTGTGCGTTCCACTCTCTGAGTTTAACCTTTCTTTTCATAGAGCAGTTTGGAAACAGTCTGTTTGTAAAGTCTGCAGGTGGATATTTGGTCCTCTTGGAGGATTTAGTTGGAAACGGGATTTCTGCATATAACGCTAGACAGGAGAATTCTCAGTAACTTCTTTGGGCTGCGGGTGTTCAACTCACAGAGTTGAACCTTCCTGTAGACAGAGCACATTTGAAACCCTCTTTTTGTGGAATTTGCAAGTGGAGATTTCAAGCGCTTTGGGGCCAATGGTAGAAAAGGAAATATCTTCGTATAAAAACTAGAGAGAATCAATCTCAGCAACCGCTTTGGGATGTGTGCATTCCACTCACAGAGTTTAACCTTTCTTTTCATAGAGCAGTTTGGAAACACTCTGTTTGTAAAATCTGCAAGTGGATATTTTGATCTCTTGAAGGATTTCTTTGCAAACGGTATTTCTGCATATAACGCTAGACAGAAGAATTCTCAGTAACTTCTCAGGGCTGCGTGTGTTCATCTCACAGAGGTGAAGCTTCCTGTAGACAGAGCAGATTTGAAACCCTCTTTTTGTGGAATTTGCAAGTTTAGATTTCAAGCGCTTTGGGGTCAATGGTAGAAAAGGATATATCTGCGTATAAAAACTAGAGAGAATCATTCTCAGCAACCACATTGTGATGTGTGCGTTCCACTCACTGAGTTTAACTTTTCTTTTCATAGAGCAGTTTGGAAACACTCTGTTTGTAAAGTCTGCAAGTGCATATTTGGACCTCTTGGAGGATATCGTGGGAAACGGTATTTCTGCATATAACGCTAGACAGGAGAATTCTCAGTACCTTCTTTGGGCTGCGTGTGTTCAACTCACAGAGTTGAACCTTCCTGTAGACAGAGCAGATTTGAAACCCTCTTTTTGTGGAATTTGCAAGTGGAGATTTCAAGCGCTTTGGGGCCAATGGTTGAGAAGGAAATATCTCCGTATAAAAACTATAGAGAATCATTCTCAGCAACCACTTTGTGATGGGTGCGTTCCACTCACAGAGTTTCACCTTTCTTTTCATAGAGCAGTTTGGAAACACTCTGTTTGTAAAGTCTGCAAGTGGAGATTTGGACCTCCTGGAGGATTTCGTGGAAACGGGATTTCTGCATATAACGCTAGACAGAAGAATTCTCAGTAACTTCTTTGGGCTGCGGGTGTTCAACTCACAGATTTGAACCTTCCTGTAGACAGAGCAGATTTGAAACCCTCTTTTTGTGGAATTTGCAAGTGGAGTTTTCAAGCGCTTTGGGGCCAATTGTAGAAAAGGAAATATCTTCGTTTAAAAACTACAGAGAATCATTCTCAGCAACCACTTTGTGATGTGTGCGTTCCACTCACAGAGTTTAACGTTTCTTTTCATAGAGCAGTTTGGAAACACTCTGTTTGTAAAGTCTGCAAGTGGAGATTTGGACCTCTTTGAGGATTTCGTTGGAAACGGGATTTCTGCATATAACGCTAGACAGAAGAATTCTCAGTAACTTTTTTGGGCTGCGTGTGTTTAACTCAGAGAGTTGAAGCTCCGGTAGACAGAGCAGATTTGAAACCCTCTTTTTGTGGAATTTGCAAGTGGAGATTTCAAGTGCTTTGGGGCCAATGGAAGAAAAGGAAATTTCTTCGTATAAAAACTAGAGAGAATCATTCTCAGCAACCACTTTGTGATGAGTGCGTTCCACTCACGGAGTTTAACCTTTCTTTTCATTGAGCAGTTTGGAAACACTCTGTTTGTAAAGTCTGCAAGTGGAGATTTGGACCTCTTTGAGGATTTCATTGGAAACGGGGTTTCTGCATGTAACGCTAGACAGAAGAATTCTCAGTAACTTCTTTGGGCGGTATGTGTTCACCTCACAGAGGTGAACCCTCCTGTAGACAGAGCAGATTTGAAACCCTCTTTTTGTGGAATTTGCAAGTGGAGATTTCAAGCGCTTTGGGGCCAGTGGTAGAAATGGAAATATCTTCGTATAAAAACTAGAGAGAATCATTCTCAGCAACCACTTTGTGATGTGTGCGTTCCACTCATAGAGTTTAACCTTTCTTTTCATAGAGCAGTTTGGAAACAGTCTGTTTGTAAAGTCTGCAGGTGGATATTTGGTCCTCTTGGAGGATTTAGTTGGAAACGGGATTTCTGCATATAACGCTAGACAGGAGAATTCTCAGTAACTTCTTTGGGCTGCGGGTGTTCAACTCACAGAGTTGAACCTTCCTGTAGAAAGAGCACATTTGAAACCCTCTTTTTGTGGAATTTGCAAGTGGCGATTTCAAGCGCTTTGAGGCCAATGGTAGAAAAGGAAATATCTTCGTATAAAAACTGGAGAGAATCAATCTCAGCAACCGCTTTGGGATGTGTGCATTCCACTCACAGAGTTTAACCTTTCTTTTCATAGAGCAGTTTGGAAACACTCTGTGTGTAAAATCTGCAAGTGGATATTTTGATCTCTTGAAGGATTTCTTTGCAAAAGGCATTTCTGCATATAAAGCTAGACAGAAGAATTCTCAGTAACTTTTCAGGGCTGCGTGTGTTCAACTCACAGAGGTGAAGCTTCCTGTAGACAGAGCAGATTTGAAACCCTCTTTTTGTGGAATTTGCAAGTTTAGATTTCAAGCGCTTTGGGGTCAATGGTAGAAAAGGATATATCTGTGTATAAAAACTAGAGAGAATCATTCTCAGCAACCACATTGTGATGTGTGCGTTCCACTCACTGAGTTTAACTTTTCTTTTCATAGAGCAGTTTGGAAACACTCTGTTTGTAAAGTCTGCAAGTGCATATTTGGACCTCTTGGAGGATATCGTGGGAAACGGTATTTCTGCATATAACGCTAGACAGGAGAATTCTCAGTACCTTCTTTGGGCTGCGTGTGTTCAACTCACAGAGTTGAACCGTCCTGTAGACAGAGCAGATTTGAAACCCTCTTTTTGTGGAATTTGCAAGTGGAGATTTCAAGCGATTAGGGGCCAATGGTAGAAAAGGAAATATCTTCATATAAAAACTAGATTGAATCATTCTCAGCAACCACTCTGTGATGTGTGCGTTCAACTCACATAGTTTAACATTTGTTTTCATAGAGCAGTTTGGAAACACTCTGTTTGTAAAGTCTGCAGGTGGATATTTGGACCTCTTGGGGGATTTCGTGGGAAAGGGGATTTCTGCATATAACGCTAGAGAGAAGAATTCTCAGTAACTTCTTTGGGCTGCGTGTGTTCAACTCAGAGAGTTGAACCTTCCTGTAGACAGAGCAGATTTGAAACACTCTTTTTGTGGAATTTGCACGTGGAGATTTCAAGAGCTTTGGGGCCAATGGTTGAAAAGGAAATATCTTCGTATAAAAACTAGAGAGAATCATTCTCAGCAACCACCTTGTGATGTGTGCGTTCCACTCACAGAGTTTAACCTTTCTTTTCATAGAGCAGTTTGGAAACACTCTGTTTGTAAAGTCTGCAAGTGGAGATTTGGACCTCTTTGAGGATTTCGTTGGAAACGGGATTTCTGCATATAACGCTAGACAGAAGAATTCTCAGTAACTTCTTTGGGCTGCGTGTGGTCAACTCAGAGAGTTGAAGCTTCCTTTAGACAGAGCAGATTTGAAACCCTCTTTTTGTGGAATTTGCAAGTGGAGATTTCAAGTGCTTTGGGGCCAATTATAGAAAAGGAAATATCTTTGTATAAAAACTATAGAGAATCATTCTCAGCAACCACTTTGTGATGTGTGCGTTCCACTCACAGAGTTTAACCTTTCTTTCATAGAGCAGTTTGGAAACACTCTGTTTGTAAAGTATGCAAGTGGATATTTGGACCTCATTTATGATATGGTGGGAAATGGGATTTCTGCATATAACGCTAGACAGAAGAATTCTTAGTAACTTCTTTGGGCTGCGGGTGTTCAACTCACAGAGTTGAACCTTCCTGTAGACAGAGCAGATTTGAAACCCTCTTTTTGTGGAATTTGCAAGTGGGGATTTCAAGCGCTTTGGGGCCAATGGAAGAAAAGGAAATTTCTTCGTATAAAAACTAGAGAGAATCATTCTCAGCAACCACTTTGTGATGTGTGCCTTCCACTCACAGAGTTTAACCTTTCTTTTCATTGAGCAGTTTGGAAACACTCTGTTTTTAAAGTCTGCAAGTGGAGATTAGGACCTCTTTGAGGATTTCATTGGAAACGGGGTTTCTGCATGTAACGCTAGACAGAAGAATTCTCAGTAACTTCTTTGGGCGGCATGTGTTCACCTCACAGAGTTGAACCCTCCTGTAGACAGAGCAGATTTGAAACCCTCTTTTTGTGGAATTTGCAAGTGGAGATTTCAAGTGCTTTGGGGCCAATGGTAGAAAAGGAAATATCTTCGTATAAAAACTAGAGAGAATCAATCTCAGCAACCACTTTGGGATGTGTGCGTTCCACTCACAGAGTTTAACCTTTCTTTTCATAGAGCAGTTTGGAAACAGTCTGTTTGTAAAATCTGCAAGTGGATATTTTGATCTCTTGGAGGATTTCTTTGGAAACGGCATTTCTGCATATAACGCTAGACAGAAGAATTCTCAGTAACTTCTTAGGGCTGCGGGTGTTCAACTCACAGAGTTCAATCTTCCTGTAGACAGAGCAGATTTGAAACCCTCTTTTTGTGGAATTTGCAAGTGGAGATTTGAAGCGCTTTGGGGCCAATGATAGAAAAGAAAATATCTTCGTATAATAACTAGAGAGAATCATTCTCAGCAACCACTTTGTGATGTGTGCGTTCCACTCACAGAGTTTAACCTTTCTTTTCATAGAGCAGTTTGGAAACACTCTGTTTGTAAAGTCTGCAAGTGGAGATTTGGACCTGCTGGAGGATATCGTGGAAACGGGATTTCTGCATATAACGCTAGACAGAAGAATTCTCAGTAACTTCTTTGGGCTGCGGGTGTTCAACTCACAGATTTGAACCTTCCTGTAGACAGAGCAGATTTGAAACCCTCTTTTTGTGGAATTTGCAAGTGGAGATTTCAAGCGCTTTGGGGCCAATGGTAGAAAAGGAAATATCTTCGTTTAAAAACTAGAGAGAATCATTCTCAGCAACCACTTTGTGATGTGTGCGTTCCACTCACAGAGTTTAACGTTTCTTTTCATAGAGCAGTTTGGAAACACTCTGTTTGTAAAGTCTGCAAGTGGAGATTTGGACCTCTTGGAGGATTTCGTTGGAAACGGGATTTCTGCATATAACGCTAGACAGAAGGATTCTCAGTAACTTTTTTGGGCTGCGTGTGTTTAACTCAGAGAGTTGAAGCTCTGGTAGACAGAGCAGATTTGAAACCCTCTTTTTGTGGAATTTGCAAGTGGAGATTTCAAGTGCTTTGGGGCCAATGGAAGAAAAGGAAATTTCTTCGTATAAAAACTAGAGAGAATCATTCTCAGCAACCACTTTGTGATGAGTGCGTTCCACTCACGGAGTTTAACCTTTCTTTTCATAGAGCAGAATGGAAACACTCTGTTTGTAAAGTCTGCAGGATGATATTTGGACCTCTTGGAGGATTTCATTGGAAACGGGATTTCTGCATATAACGCTAGACAGAAGAATTCTCAGTAACTTCTTTGGGCTGCGGGTGTTCAACTCAGACAGTTGAACCTCCCTGTAGACAGAGCAGATTTGAAACCCTGTTTTTGTGGAATTTGCAAGTGGAGATTTCAAGCGCTTTGGGGCCAATGGTAGAAAAGGAAATATCTTCGTATAAAAACTAGAGAGAATCATTCTCAGCAACCACTTTGTGATGTGTGCGTTCCACTCACAGAGTTTAACCTTTCTTTTAATGGAGCAGTTTGGAAACACTCTGTTTGTAAAGTCTGCAAGTGGATATTTGGATCTCTTTTAGGATATCCTGGGAAAAGGGATTTCTGCATATAACGCTAGACAGAAGAATTCTCAGTAACTTCTTTGGGCTGCGGGTGTTCAACTCAGAGAGTTGAACCTTCCTGTAGACAGAGCAGATTTGAAACACTCTTTTTGTGGAATTTGCAAGTGGAGATTTCATGCGCTTTGGGGCCAATGGTAGAAAAGGAAATATCTTCGTATAAAAACTAGAGAGAATCATTCTCAGCAACCACTTTGTGATGTGTGCATTCCACTCACAGAGTTTAACCTTTCTTTTCATAGAGCAGTTTGGAAACACTCTGTTTGTAAAGTCTGCAGGATGATATTTGGACCTCTTGGAGGATTTCGTGGCAAACGGGATTTCTGCATATAACGCTAGACTGAAGAATTCTCAGTAACTTCTTTGGGCTGCGGGTGTTCAACTCAGATAGTTGAACCTCCCTGTAGACAGAGCAGATTTGAAACCCTCTTTTTGTGGTATTTGCAAGTGGAGATTTCAAGCGCTTTGGGGCCAATGGTAGAAAAGGAAATATCTTCGTATAAAAACTAGTGAGAATCATTCTCAGCAACCACTTTGTGATGTGTGCGTTCCACTCACAGAGTTTAACCTTTCTTTTCATGGAGCTGTTTGGAAACACTCTGTTTGTAAATTCAGCAAGTGGATTTTTGGACCTCTTGGAGGATTTCGTGGGAAAAGGGATTTCTGCATATAACGCTAGACAGAAGAATTCTCAGTAACTTCTTTGCACTGCGTGTGTTCAACTCAGAGAGTTGAACCTTCCTGTAGACAGAGCAGATTTGAAACCCTCTTTTTGTGGAATTTGCAAGTGGAGATTTCTAGCGCTTTGGGGCCAATGGTATAAAAGGAAATATCTTCGTATAAAAACTAGAGAGAATCATTCTCAGCAACCACTTTGTGATGTGTGCATTCCACTCACAGAGTTTAACCTTTCTTTTCATAGAGCAGTTTGGAAACACTCTGTTTGTAATGTCTGTAAGTGGAGATTTGGACCTCTTTTAGGATATCACGGGAAAAGGGATTTCTGCATATAACGCTAGACAGAAGGATTCTCAGTAACTTCTTTGGGCTGCGGGTGTTCAACTCACAGAGTTGAACCTTCCTGTAGGCAGAGCAGATTTGAAACCCTCTTTTTGTGGAATTTGCAAGTGGAGATTTCAAGCGATTTGGGGCCAATGGTAGAAAAGGAAATATCTTCGTATAAAAACTACAGAGAATCATTCTCAGCAACCACTTTGTGATGTGTGCGTTCCACTCACAGAGTTTAACCTTTCTTTTCATAGAGCAGTTTGGAAACACTCTGTTTGTAAAGTCTGCAGGTTGATATTTGGACCTCTTGGAGGATTTCTTTGGAAACGGGATTTGTGCATATAACGCTGGACAGAAGAATTCTCAGTAACTTCTTTGGGCTGCGTGTGTTCAACTCAGAGAGTTGAAGCTTCCTGTAGACAGAGCAGATTTGAAACCCTCTTGTTGTGGAATTTGCAAGTGGAGATTCCAAGCGCTTTGGGGCCAATGGTAGAAAAGGAAATATCTTCGTATAAAAACTAGAGAGAATCATTCTCAGCAACCACTTTGTGATGTGTGCGTTCCACTCACAGAGTTTCGCCTTTCTTTTCATAGAGCAGTTTGGAAACACTCTGTTTGTAAAGTCTGCAAGTGGAGATTTGGACCTCTTGGAGGATTTCGTGGAAACGGGATTTCTGCATATAACGCTAGACAGAAGAATTCTCAGTAACTTCTTTGGGCTGTGGGTGTTCAACTCACAGATTTGAACCTTCCTGTAGACAGAGCAGATTTGAAACCCTCTTTTTGTGGAATTTGCATGTGGAGATTTCAAGCGCTTTGGGGCCAATGGTAGAAAAGGAAATATCTTCGTATAAAAACTAGAGAGAATCATTCTCAGCAACCACTTTGTGATGTGTGCGTTCCACTCACAGAGTTTAACCTTTCTTTTCATAGAGCAGTTTGGAAACACTCTGTTTGTAAAGTCTGCAGGTGGATATTTGGAACTCTTGGAGGATTTCGTGGGAAAGGGGATTTCTGCATATAACGCTGGACAGAAGAATTCTCAGTAACTTCTTTGTGCTGCGTGTGTTCAACTCACAGACTTGAACCTTCCTGTAGACAGAGCAGATTTGAAACCCTCTTTTTGTGGAATGTGCAAGTGGAGATTTCAAGCGCTTTGGGGCCAATGGTAGTAAAGGAAATATCTTCGTATGAAAACTAGAGAGAATCATTCTCAGCAACCACTTTGTGATGTGTGCATTCCACTCACAGAGTTTAACCTTTCTTTTCATAGAGCAGTTTGGAAACACTCTGTTTGTAAAGTCTGCAGGTGGATATTTGGACCTCTTGGAGGATTTCGTGGGAACGGGGATTTCTGCATATAACACTAGACAGAAGAATTCTCAGTAACTTCTTTGGGCTGCGTGTGTTCACCTCACAGAGTTGGACCCTCCTGTAGACAGAGCAGATTTGAAACCCTCTTTTTGTGGAATTTGCAAGTGGAGATTTCAAGCGCTTTTGGGCCAATGGTAGAAATGGAAATATCTTCGTATAAAAACTAGATAGAATCATTCTAAGCAACCACTTTGTGATGTGTGCGTTCCACTCACAGAGTTTAACCTTTCTTTTCATAGAGCAGTTTGGAAACACTCTGTTTGTAAAGTTTGCAGGTGGATATTTGGACCTCTTGGAGGATTTCGTTGGAAACTGGATTTCTGCATGTAACGCTAGACAGAAGAATTCTCAGTAACTTCTTTGGGCTGCGTGTGTTCAACTCACAGAGATGAACCTTCGTGTAGACAGAGCACATTTGAAACCCTCTTTTTGTGGAATTTGCAAGTGGAGATTTCAAGCGCTTTGGGGCCAATGGTAGAAAAGGAAATATCTTCGTATAAAAACTAGAGAGAATCAGTCTCAGCAACCACTTTGGGATGTGTGCTTTCCACTCACAGAGTTTAACCTTTTTTTTCATAGAGCAGTTTGGAAACATTCTGTTTGTAAAGTCTGCAAGTGGATATTTTGATCTCTTGGGGGATTTCTTTGGAAACGAGATTTCTGCATATAACTCTAGACAGGAGAATTCTCAGTAACTTCTTTGGGCTGCGTGTGTTCAACTCACAGAGATGAACCTTCCTGTAGACAGAGCAGATTTGAAACCCTCTTTTTCTGGAATTTGCAAGTGGAGATTTCAAGCGCTTTGGAGCCAATGTTAGAATGGGAAATATCTTCGTATAAAAACTAGAGAGAATGATTCTCAGCAACCACTTTGGGATGTGTGCGTTCCACTCCAAGAGTTTAACCTTTCTTTTCATAGAGCAGTTTGGAATCACACTGTGTGTAAAGTCTGCAAGTGGATATTTTGATCTCTTGGAGGATTTCGTTGGAAACTGGATTTCTGCATGTAACGCTAGACAGAAGAATTCTCAGTAATTTCTTTGGGCTGTGTGTGTTCAACTCACAGAGGTTAAGCTTCCTGTAGACAGAGCAGATTTGAAACCCTCTTTTTGTGGAATTTGCAAGTGGAGATTTCAAGCGCTTTTGGGCCAAAGGTAGAAAAGGAAATATCTTCGTATAAAAAATATAGAGAATCATTCTCAGCAACCACTTTGTGATGTGTGCGTTCCACTCACAGAGATTAACCTTTATTTTCGTAGAGCAGTTTGGAAACACTCTGTTTGTAAATTCTGCAGGTGGATATTAGGACCTCTTGGAGGATTTCGTGGAAACGGGATTTCTGCATATAACGCTAGACAGGAGAATTCTCAGTAACTTCTTTGGGCTGCGGGAGTTCAACTGACAGATTTGAACCTTCCTGTAGACAGAGCAGATTTGAAACCCTCTTTTTGTGGAATTTGCAAGTGGAGATTTCAAGCGCTTTTGGGCCAATGGTAGAAAAGGAAATATCTACGTATAAAAACTAGAGAGAATCATTCTCAGCAAAGACTTTGTGATGTTTGCGTTCCACTCACAGAGTTTAACCTTACTTTTCATAGAGCAGTTTGGAAACACTCTGTTTGTAAGGTCTGCAGGTGGATATTTGGACCTCTTGGAGGATTTCTTGGGAAAGGGGATTTCTGCATATAACGCTAGACAGAAGAATTCTCAGTAACTTCTTTGGGCTGCGGGTGTTCAACTCACAGATTTGAACCTTCCTGTAGACAGAGCAGATTTGAAACCCTATTTTTCTGGAATATGCAAGTGGAGATTTGAAGCGCTTTGGGGCCAGTGGTAGAATGGGATATATCTTCGTATAAAAACTAGAGAGTATCAATCTCAGCAACCACTTTGGGATGTGTGCGTTCCACTCACAGAGTTCAACCTTTCTTTTCATAGAGCAGTTTGGAAACACTCTGTTTGTAAAGTCTGCAAGTGGATATTTGCACCTCCTGGAGGATTTCGTGGAAACGGGGTTTCTGCATATAACGCTAGAAAGAAGAATTCTCAGTAACTTCTTTGGGCTGTGCGTGTTCAACTCACAGATTTGAACCTTCCTGTAGACAGAGCTGAATTGAAACCCTCTTTTTGTGGAATTTGCAAGTGGAGATTTCAAGCGCTTTGGGGCCAATGGTAGAAAAGGAAATATCTTCGTATAAAAAGTAGAGAGAATCATTCTCAGCAACCACTTTGTGATGTGTGCGTTCCACTCACAGAGTTTAACCTTTCTTTTCATAGAGCAGTTTGGAAACACTCTGTTTGTAAACTCTGCAAGTGGAGATTTGGACCTCTTTGAGGATTTCGTTGGAAACGGGATTTCTGCATATAACGCTAGACAGAAGAATTCTCAGTAACTTCTTTGGGCTGCGTGTGTTCAACTCAGAGAGTTGAAGCTTCCTGTAGACACAGCCGATTTGAAACCCTCTTTTTGTGGAATTTGCAAGTGGAGATTTCAAGCGCTTTGGCGCCAATGGTAGAAGATGAAATATCTCCGTATAAAAACTGGAGAGAATCATTCTCAGCAACCACTTTGTGATGGGTGCGTTCCACTCACAGAGTTTAACCTTTCTTTTCATAGAGCAGTTTGGAAACACTCTGTTTGTAAAGTCTGCAAGTGGATATTTGGACCTCTAGGAGGATTTCGTGGGAAAGGGGATTTCTGCATATAACGCTAGACAGAAGAATTCTCAGTAACTTCTTTGGGCTGCGTGCGTTCAACTCAGAGAGTTGAACCTTCCTGTAGACAGAGCAGATTTGAAACCCTCTTTTTGTGGAATTTGCAAGTGGAGATTTCAAGCGCTTTGGGGCCAATGGTAGAAAAGGAAATATCTTCGTATAAAAACTATAGAGAATCATTCTCAGCAACCACTTTGTGATGGGTGCGTTCCACTCACAGAGTTTCACCTTTCTTTTCATAGAGCAGTTTGGAAACACTCTGTTTGTAAAGTCTGCAAGTGGAGATTTGGACCCCCTGGAGGATTTCGTGGAAACGGGATTTCTGCATATAACGCTAGACAGAAGAATTCTCAGTAACTTCTTTGGGCTGCGGGTGTTCAACTCACAGATTTGAACCTTCCTGTAGACAGAGCAGATTTGAAACCCTCTTTTTGTGGAATTTGCAAGTGGAGTTTTCAAGCGCTTTGGGGCCAATTGTAGAAAAGGAAATATCTTCGTTTAAAAACTACAGAGAATCATTCTCAGCAACCACTTTGTGATGTGTGCGTTCCACTCACAGAGTTTAACGTTTCTTTTCATAGAGCAGTTTGGAAACACTCTGTTTGTAAAGTCTGCAAGTGGAGATTTGGACCTCTTTGAGGATTTCGTTGGAAACGGGATTTCTGCATATAACGCTAGACAGAAGAATTCTCAGTAACTTTTTTGGGCTGCGTGTGTTTAACTCAGAGAGTTGAAGCTCCGGTAGACAGAGCAGATTTGAAACCCTCTTTTTGTGGAATTTGCAAGTGGAGATTTCAAGTGCTTTGGGGCCAATGGAAGAAAAGGAAATTTCTTCGTATAAAAACTAGAGAGAATCATTCTCAGCAACCACTTTGTGATGAGTGCGTTCCACTCACGGAGTTTAACCTTTCTTTTCATTGAGCAGTTTGGAAACACTCTATTTGTAAAGTCTGCAAGTGGAGATTTGGACCTCTTTGAGGATTTCATTGGAAACGGGGTTTCTGCATGTAACGCTAGACAGAAGAATTCTCAGTAACTTCTTTGGGCGGTATGTGTTCACCTCACAGAGGTGAACCCTCCTGTAGACAGAGCAGATTTGAAACCCTCTTTTTGTGGAATTTGCAAGTGGAGATTTCAAGCGCTTTGGGGCCAGTGGTAGAAATGGAAATATCTTCGTATAAAAACTAGAGAGAATCATTCTCAGCAACCACTTTGTGATGTGTGCGTTCCACTCATAGAGTTTAACCTTTCTTTTCATAGAGCAGTTTGGAAACAGTCTGTTTGTAAAGTCTGCAGGTGGATATTTGGTCCTCTTGGAGGATTTAGTTGGAAACGGGATTTCTGCATATAACGCTAGACAGGAGAATTCTCAGTAACTTCTTTGGGCTGCGGGTGTTCAACTCACAGAGTTGAACCTTCCTGTAGAAAGAGCACATTTGAAACCCTCTTTTTGTGGAATTTGCAAGTGGCGATTTCAAGCGCTTTGAGGCCAATGGTAGAAAAGGAAATATCTTCGTATAAAAACTGGAGAGAATCAATCTCAGCAACCGCTTTGGGATGTGTGCATTCCACTCACAGAGTTTAACCTTTCTTTTCATAGAGCAGTTTGGAAACACTCTGTGTGTAAAATCTGCAAGTGGATATTTTGATCTCTTGAAGGATTTCTTTGCAAAAGGCATTTCTGCATATAAAGCTAGACAGAAGAATTCTCAGTAACTTCTCAGGGCTGCGTGTGTTCAACTCACAGAGGTGAAGCTTCCTGTAGACAGAGCAGATTTGAAACCCTCTTTTTGTGGAATTTGCAAGTTTAGATTTCAAGCGCTTTGGGGTCAATGGTAGAAAAGGATATATCTGTGTATAAAAACTAGAGAGAATCATTCTCAGCAACCACATTGTGATGTGTGCGTTCCACTCACTGAGTTTAACTTTTCTTTTCATAGAGCAGTTTGGAAACACTCTGTTTGTAAAGTCTGCAAGTGCATATTTGGACCTCTTGGAGGATATCGTGGGAAACGGTATTTCTGCATATAACGCTAGACAGGAGAATTCTCAGTACCTTCTTTGGGCTGCGTGTGTTCAACTCACAGAGTTGAACCGTCCTGTAGACAGAGCAGATTTGAAACCCTCTTTTTGTGGAATTTGCAAGTGGAGATTTCAAGAGATTAGGGGCCAATGGTAGAAAAGGAAATATCTTCATATAAAAACTAGATTGAATCATTCTCAGCAACCACTCTGTGATGTGTGCGTTCAACTCACAGAGTTTAACATTTGTTTTCATAGAGCAGTTTGGAAACACTCTGTTTGTAAAGTCTGCAGGTGGATATTTGGACCTCTTGGGGGATTTCGTGGGAAAGGGGATTTCTGCATATAACGCTAGAGAGAAGAATTCTCAGTAACTTCTTTGGGCTGCGTGTGTTCAACTCAGAGAGTTGAACCTTCCTGTAGACAGAGCAGATTTGAAACACTCTTTTTGTGGAATTTGCACGTGGAGATTTCAAGAGCTTTGGGGCCAATGGTTGAAAAGGAAATATCTTCGTATAAAAACTAGAGAGAATCATTCTCAGCAACCACCTTGTGATGTGTGCGTTCCACTCACAGAGTTTAACCTTTCTTTTCATAGAGCAGTTTGGAAACACTCTGTTTGTAAAGTCTGCAAGTGGAGATTTGGACCTCTTTGAGGATTTCGTTGGAAACGGGATTTCTGCATATAACGCTAGACAGAAGAATTCTCAGTAACTTCTTTGGGCTGCGTGTGGTCAACTCAGAGGGTTGAAGCTTCCTTTAGACAGAGCAGATTTGAAACCCTCTTTTTGTGGAATTTGCAAGTGGAGATTTCAAGTGCTTTGGGGCCAATTATAGAAAAGGAAATATCTTTGTATAAAAACTATAGAGAATCATTCTCAGCAACCACTTTGTGATGTGTGCGTTCCACTCACAGAGTTTAACCTTTCTTTTCATAGAGCAGTTTGGAAACACTCTGTTTGTAAAGTATGCAAGTGGATATTTGGACCTCATTTATGATATGGTGGGAAATGGGATTTCTGCATATAACGCTAGACAGAAGAATTCTTAGTAACTTCTTTGGGCTGCGGGTGTTCAACTCACAGAGTTGAACCTTCCTGTAGACAGAGCAGATTTGAAACCCTCTTTTTGTGGAATTTGCAAGTGGGGATTTCAAGCGCTTTGGGGCCAATGGAAGAAAAGGAAATTTCTTCGTATAAAAACTAGAGAGAATCATTCTCAGCAACCACTTTGTGATGTGTGCCTTCCACTCACAGAGTTTAACCTTTCTTTTCATTGAGCAGTTTGGAAACACTCTGTTTGTAAAGTCTGCAAGTGGAGATTAGGACCTCTTTGAGGATTTCATTGGAAACGGGGTTTCTGCATGTAACGCTAGACAGAAGAATTCTCAGTAACTTCTTTGGGCGGCATGTGTTCACCTCACAGAGTTGAACCCTCCTGTAGACAGAGCAGATTTGAAACCCTCTTTTTGTGGAATTTGCAAGTGGAGATTTCAAGCGCTTTGGGGCCAATGGTAGAAAAGGAAATATCTTCGTATAAAAACTAGAGAGAATCAATCTCAGCAACCACTTTGGGATGTGTGCGTTCCACTCACAGAGTTTAACCTTTCTTTTCATAGAGCAGTTTGGAAACAGTCTGTTTGTAAAATCTGCAAGTGGATATTTTGATCTCTTGGAGGATTTCTTTGGAAACGGCATTTCTGCATATAACGCTAGACAGAAGAATTCTCAGTAACTTCTTAGGGCTGCGGGTGTTCAACTCACAGAGTTCAATCTTCCTGTAGACAGAGCAGATTTGAAACCCTCTTTTTGTGGAATTTGCAAGTGGAGATTTGAAGCGCTTTGGGGCCAATGATAGAAAAGAAAATATCTTCGTATAATAACTAGAGAGAATCATTCTCAGCAACCACTTTGTGATGTGTGCGTTCCACTCACAGAGTTTAACCTTTCTTTTCATAGAGCAGTTTGGAAACACTCTGTTTGTAAAGTCTGCAAGTGGAGATTTGGACCTGCTGGAGGATATCGTGGAAACGGGATTTCTGCATATAACGCTAGACAGAAGAATTCTCAGTAACTTCTTTGGGCTGCGGGTGTTCAACTCACAGATTTGAACCTTCCTGTAGACAGAGCAGATTTGAAACCCTCTTTTTGTGGAATTTGCAAGTGGAGATTTCAAGCGCTTTGGGGCCAATGGTAGAAAAGGAAATATCTTCGTTTAAAAACTAGAGAGAATCATTCTCAGCAACCACTTTGTGATGTGTGCGTTCCACTCACAGAGTTTAACGTTTCTTTTCATAGAGCAGTTTGGAAACACTCTGTTTGTAAAGTCTGCAAGTGGAGATTTGGACCTCTTGGAGGATTTCGTTGGAAACGGGATTTCTGCATATAACGCTAGACAGAAGGATTCTCAGTAACTTTTTTGGGCTGCGTGTGTTTAACTCAGAGAGTTGAAGCTCCGGTAGACAGAGCAGATTTGAAACCCTCTTTTTGTGGAATTTGCAAGTGGAGATTGCAAGTGCTTTGGGGCCAATGGAAGAAAAGGAAATTTCTTCGTATAAAAACTAGAGAGAATCATTCTCAGCAACCACTTTGTGATGAGTGCGTTCCACTCACGGAGTTTAACCTTTCTTTTCATAGAGCAGAATGGAAACACTCTGTTTGTAAAGTCTGCAGGATGATATTTGGACCTCTTGGAGGATTTCATTGGAAACGGGATTTCTGCATATAACGCTAGACAGAAGAATTCTCAGTAACTTCTTTGGGCTGCGGGTGTTCAACTCAGACAGTTGAACCTCCCTGTAGACAGAGCAGATTTGAAACCCTGTTTTTGTGGAATTTGCAAGTGGAGATTTCAAGCGCTTTGGGGCCAATGGTAGAAAAGGAAATATCTTCGTATAAAAACTAGAGAGAATCATTCTCAGCAACCACTTTGTGATGTGTGCGTTCCACTCACAGAGTTTAACCTTTCTTTTAATGGAGCAGTTTGGAAACACTCTGTTTGTAAAGTCTGCAAGTGGATATTTGGATCTCTTTTAGGATATCCTGGGAAAAGGGATTTCTGCATATAACGCTAGACAGAAGAATTCTCAGTAACTTCTTTGGGCTGCGGGTGTTCAACTCAGAGAGTTGAACCTTCCTGTAGACAGAGCAGATTTGAAACACTCTTTTTGTGGAATTTGCAAGTGGAGATTTCATGCGCTTTGGGGCCAATGGTAGAAAAGGAAATATCTTCGTATAAAAACTAGAGAGAATCATTCTCAGCAACCACTTTGTGATGTGTGCATTCCACTCACAGAGTTTAACCTTTCTTTTCATAGAGCAGTTTGGAAACACTCTGTTTGTAAAGTCTGCAGGATGATATTTGGACCTCTTGGAGGATTTCGTGGCAAACGGGATTTCTGCATATAACGCTAGACTGAAGAATTCTCAGTAAATTCTTTGGGCTGCGGGTGTTCAACTCAGATAGTTGAACCTCCCTGTAGACAGAGCAGATTTGAAACCCTCTTTTTGTGGTATTTGCAAGTGGAGATTTCAAGCGCTTTGGGGCCAATGGTAGAAAAGGAAATATCTTCGTATAAAAACTAGAGAGAATCATTCTCAGCAACCACTTTGTGATGTGTGCGTTCCACTCACAGAGTTTAACCTTTCTTTTCATGGAGCTGTTTGGAAACACTCTGTTTGTAAATTCAGCAAGTGGATTTTTGGACCTCTTGGAGGATTTCGTGGGAAAAGGGATTTCTGCATATAACGCTAGACAGAAGAATTCTCAGTAACTTCTTTGCACTGCGTGTGTTCAACTCAGAGAGTTGAACCTTCCTGTAGACAGAGCAGATTTGAAACCCTCTTTTTGTGGAATTTGCAAGTGGAGATTTCTAGCGCTTTGGGGCCAATGGTATAAAAGGAAATATCTTCGTATAAAAACTAGAGAGAATCATTCTCAGCAACCACTTTGTGATGTGTGCATTCCACTCACAGAGTTTAACCTTTCTTTTCATAGAGCAGTTTGGAAACACTCTGTCTGTAATGTCTGTAAGTGGAGATTTGGACCTCTTTTAGGATATCACGGGAAAAGGGATTTCTGCATATAACGCTAGACAGAAGGATTCTCAGTAACTTCTTTGGGCTGCGGGTGTTCAACTCACAGAGTTGAACCTTCCTGTAGGCAGAGCAGATTTGAAACCCTCTTTTTGTGGAATTTTCAAGTGGAGATTTCAAGCGATTTGGGGCCAATGGTAGAAAAGGAAATATCTTCGTATAAAAACTACAGAGAATCATTCTCAGCAACCACTTTGTGATGTGTGCGTTCCACTCACAGAGTTTAACCTTTCTTTTCATAGAGCAGTTTGGAAACACTCTGTTTGTAAAGTCTGCAGGTTGATATTTGGACCTCTTGGAGGATTTCTTTGGAAACGGGATTTGTGCATATAACGCTGGACAGAAGAATTCTCAGTAACTTCTTTGGGCTGCGTGTGTTCAACTCAGAGAGTTGAAGCTTCCTGTAGACAGAGCAGATTTGAAACCCTCTTGTTGTGGAATTTGCAAGTGGAGATTCCAAGCGCTTTGGGGCCAATGGTAGAAAAGGAAATATCTTCGTATAAAAACTAGAGAGAATCATTCTCAGCAACCACTTTGTGATGTGTGCGTTCCACTCACAGAGTTTCGCCTTTCTTTTCATAGAGCAGTTTGGAAACACTCTGTTTGTAAAGTCTGCAAGTGGAGATTTGGACCTCTTGGAGGATTTCGTGGAAACGGGATTTCTGCATATAACGCTAGACAGAAGAATTCTCAGTAACTTCTTTGGGCTGTGGGTGTTCAACTCACAGATTTGAACCTTCCTGTAGACAGAGCAGATTTGAAACCCTCTTTTTGTGGAATTTGCATGTGGAGACTTCAAGCGCTTTGGGGCCAATGGTAGAAAAGGAAATATCTTCGTATAAAAACTAGAGAGAATCATTCTCAGCAACCACTTTGTGATGTGTGCGTTCCACTCACAGAGTTTAACCTTTCTTTTCATAGAGCAGTTTGGAAACACTCTGTTTGTAAAGTCTGCAGGTGGATATTTGGACCTCTTGGAGGATTTCGTGGGAAAGGGGATTTCTGCATATAACGCTGGACAGAAGAATTCTCAGTAACTTCTTTGTGCTGCGTGTGTTCAACTCACAGACTTGAACCTTCCTGTAGACAGAGCAGATTTGAAACCCTCTTTTTGTGGAATGTGCAAGTGGAGATTTCAAGCGCTTTGGGGCCAATGGTAGTAAAGGAAATATCTTCGTATGAAAACTAGAGAGAATCATTCTCAGCAACCACTTTGTGATGTGTGCATTCCACTCACAGAGTTTAACCTTTCTTTTCATAGAGCAGTTTGGAAACACTCTGTTTGTAAAGTCTGCAGGTGGATATTTGGACCTCTTGGAGGATTTCGTGGGAACGGGGATTTCTGCATATAACACTAGACAGAAGAATTCTCAGTAACTTCTTTGGGCTGCGTGTGTTCACCTCACAGAGTTGGACCCTCCTGTAGACAGAGCAGATTTGAAACCCTCTTTTTGTGGAATTTGCAAGTGGAGATTTCAAGCGCTTTTGGACCAATGGTAGAAATGGAAATATCTTCGTATAAAAACTAGATAGAATCATTCTAAGCAACCACTTTGTGATGTGTGCGTTCCACTCACAGAGTTTAACCTTTCTTTTCATAGAGCAGTTTGGAAACACTCTGTTTGTAAAGTTTGCAGGTGGATATTTGGACCTCTTGGAGGATTTCGTTGGAAACGGGATTTCTGCATATAACTATAGACAGGAGAATTCTCAGTAACTTCTTTGGGCTGGGTGTGTTCAACTCACAGAGATGAACCTTCCTGTAGACAGAGCACATTTGAAACCCTCTTTTTGTGGAATTTGCAAGTGGAGATTTCAAGCGCTTTGTGGCCAATGGTAGAAAAGGAAATATCTTCGTATAAAAACTAGAGAGAATCAGTCTCAGCAACCACTTTGGGATGTGTGCTTTCCACTCACAGAGTTTAACCTTTTTTTTCATAGAGCAGTTTGGAAACATTCTGTTTGTAAAGTCTGCAAGTGGATATTTTGATCTCTTGGGGGATTTCTTTGGAAACGAGATTTCTGCATATAACTCTAGACAGGAGAATTCTCAGTAACTTCTTTGGGCTGCGTGTGTTCAACTCACAGAGATGAACCTTCCTGTAGACAGAGCAGATTTGAAACCCTCTTTTTCTGGAATTTGCAAGTGGAGATTTCAAGCGCTTTGGAGCCAATGTTAGAATGGGAAATATCTTCGTATAAAAACTAGAGAGAATGATTCTCAGCAACCACTTTGGGATGTGTGCGTTCCACTCCAAGAGTTTAACCTTTCTTTTCATAGAGCAGTTTGGAATCACACTGTGTGTAAAGTCTGCAAGTGGATATTTTGATCTCTTGGAGGATTTCGTTGGAAACTGGATTTCTGCATGTAACGCTAGACAGAAGAATTCTCAGTAACTTCTTTGGGCTGTGTGTGTTCAACTCACAGAGGTTAAGCTTCCTGTAGACAGAGCAGATTTGAAACCCTCTTTTTGTGGAATTTGCAAGTGGAGATTTCAAGCGCTTTTGGGCCAAAGTTAGAAAAGGAAATATCTTCGTATAAAAAATATAGAGAATCATTCTCAGCAACCACTTTGTGATGTGTGCGTTCCACTCACAGAGATTAACCTTTATTTTCGTAGAGCAGTTTGGAAACACTCTGTTTGTAAATTCTGCAGGTGGATATTAGGACCTCTTGGAGGATTTCGTGGAAACGGGATTTCTGCATATAACGCTAGACAGGAGAATTCTCAGTAACTTCTTTGGGCTGCGGGAGTTCAACTGACAGATTTGAACCTTCCTGTAGACAGAGCAGATTTGAAACCCTCTTTTTGTGGAATTTGCAAGTGGAGATTTCAAGCGCTTTTGGGCCAATGGTAGAAAAGGAAATATCTACGTATAAAAACTAGAGAGAATCATTCTCAGCAAAGACTTTGTGATGTGTGCGTTCCACTCACAGAGTTTAACCTTTCTTTTCATAGAGCAGTTTGGAAACACTCTGTTTGTAAGGTCTGCAGGTGGATATTTGGACCTCTTGGAGGATTTCTTGGGAAAGGGGATTTCTGCATATAACGCAGGACAGAAGAATTCTCAGTAACTTCTTTGGGCTGCGGGTGTTCAACTCACAGAGTTGAACCTTCCTGTAGACAGAGCAGATTTGAAACCCTATTTTTCTGGAATATGCAAGTGGAGATTTGAAGCGCTTTGGGGCCAGTGGTAGAATGGGATATATCTTCGTATAAAAACTAGAGAGTATCAATCTCAGCAACCACTTTGGGATGTGTGCGTTCCACTCACAGAGTTCAACCTTTCTTTTCATAGAGCAGTTTGGAAACACTCTGTTTGTAAAGTCTGCAAGTGGATATTTGCACCTCCTGGAGGATTTCGTGGAAACGGGGTTTCTGCATATAACGCTAGAAAGAAGAATTCTCAGTAACTTCTTTGGGCTGCGCGTGTTCAACTCACAGATTTGAACCTTCCTGTAGACAGAGCTGAATTGAAACCCTCTTTTTGTGGAATTTGCAAGTGGAGATTTCAAGCGCTTTGGGGCCAATGGTAGAAAAGGAAATATCTTCGTATAAAAAGTAGAGAGAATCATTCTCAGCAACCACTTTGTGATGTGTGCGTTCCACTCACAGAGTTTAACCTTTCTTTTCATAGAGCAGTTTGGAAACACTCTGTTTGTAAAGTGTGCAAGTGGATATTTGGACCTCTTGGAGGATTTCGTTGGAAACGGGATTTCTGCATATAACGCTAGACAGAAGAATTCTCAGTAACTTCTTAGGGCTGCGTGTGTTCAACTCAGAGAGTTGAAGCTTCCTGTAGACAGAGCAGATTTGAAACCCTCTTTTTGTGGAATTTGCAAGTGGACATTTAAAGCGCTTTGGGGCCAATGGCAGAAAAGGAAATATCTTCGTATAGAAACTAGAGAGAATCATTCTCAGCAACCACTTTGTGATGTGTGCGTTCCACTCACAGAGTTTAACCTTTCTTTTCATAGAGCAGTTTGGAAACACTCTGTTTGTAAAGTCTGCAGGTTGATATTTGGACCTCTTGGAGGATTTCGTGGCAAACGGGATTTCTGCATATATCGCTAGACAAAAGAATTCTCAGTAACTTCTTTGGGCTGCGTGTGTTCAACTCACGGAGACGAACCTTCCTGTAGACAGAGCAGATTTGAAAACCTCTTTTTGTGGAAATTGCAAGTGGAGATTTCAAGCGCTTTGGGGCCAATGGCATAAAAGGAAATATCTTCGTATAAAAACTAGAGGGAATCAATCTCAGCAACCACTTTGTGATGTGTGCGTTCCACTCACAGAGTTTAACCTTTCTTGTGATAGAGCAGTTTGGAAACACTCTGTTTGTAAAGTCTGCAAGTGGATGTTTGGACCTCTTGGAGGATTTCGTTGGAAACGGGATTTCTGCATATAACGCTAGACAGAAGAATTCTCAGTAACTTCTTTGGGCTGCGGGTGTTCAACTCACGGATTTGAACCTTCCTGTAGACCGAGCAGATTTCAAACCCTCTTTTTGTGGAATTTGCAAGTGGAGATTTCAAGCGCTTTGGGGCCAATGGTAGAAAAGAAAATATCTTGTATAAAAACTATAGAGAATCATTCTCAGCAACCACTTTGTGATGTGTGCGTTCCACTCACAGACTTTCACCTTTCTTTTCATAGTACAGTTTGTAAACACTCTGTTTGTAAAGTCTGCAAGTCTATATTTAGACCCCTTTGAGGATTTCTTGGAAAAGGGTTTTCTGCATTTAACGCTAGACAGAAGAATTCTCAGTAACTTCTTTGGGCTGAAGGTGTTCAACTCACAGAGATGAACCTTCCTGTAGACAGAGCACATTTGAAACCTTCTTTTTGTGGAATTTGCAAGTGGAGATTTCAAGCGCTTTGGGGCCAATGGTAGAAAAGGAAATATCTTCGTATAAAAACTAGAGAGAATCAGTCTCAGCAACCACTTTGGGATGTGTGCTTTCCACTCACAGAGTTTAACCTTTTTTTTCATAGAGCAGTTTGGAAACATTCTGTTTGTAAAGTCTGAAAGTTGATATTTTGATCTCTTGGAGGATTTCTTTGGAAACGGGATTTCTGCATATAACTCTAGACAGGAGAATTCTCAGTAACTTCTTTGGGCTGCGTGTGTTCAACTCACAGATTTGAACCTTCCTGTAGACAGAGCAGATTTGAAACCCTCTTTTTGTGGAATTTGCAAGTGGAGATTTCAAGCGCTTTGGGGTCAATGGTAGAAAAGGAAATATCTTCGTTTAAAAACTAGAGAGAATCATTCTCAGCAACCACTTTGTGATGTGTGCGTTCCACTCACAGAGTTTAACGTTTCTTTTCATAGAGCAGTTTGGAAACACTCTGTTTGTAAAGTCTGCAAGTGGAGATTTGGACCTCTTGGAGGATTTCGTTGGAAACGGGATTTCTGCATATAACGCTAGACAGAAGGATTCTCAGTAACATTTTTGGGCTGCGTGTGTTCAACTCAGAGAGTTGAAGCTCCGGTAGACAGAGCAGATTTGAAACCCTCTTTTGGTGGAATTTGCAAGTGGAGATTTCAAGTGCTTTGGGGCCAATGGAAGAAAAGGAAATTTCTTCGTATAAAAACTAGAGAGAATCATTCTCAGCAACCACTTTGTGATGAGTGCGTTCCACTCACGGAGTTTAACCTTTCTTTTCATAGAGCAGAATGGAAACACTCTGTTTGTAAAGTCTGCAGGATGATATTTGGACCTCTTGGAGGATTTCATTGGAAACGGGATTTCTGCATATAACGCTAGACAGAAGAATTCTCAGTAACTTCTTTGGGCTGCGGGTGTTCAACTCAGACAGTTGAACCTCCCTGTAGACAGAGCAGATTTGAAACCCTGTTTTTGTGGAATTTGCAAGTGGAGATTTCAAGCGCTTTGGGGCCAATTGTAGAAAAGGAAATATCTTCGTATAAAAACTAGAGAGAATCATTCTCAGCAACCACTTTGTGATGTGTGCGTTCCACTCACAGAGTTTAACCTTTCTTTTAATGGAGCAGTTTTGAAACACTCTGTTTGTAAAGTCTGCAAGTGGATATTTGGATCTCTTTTAGGATATCCTGGGAAAAGGGATTTCTGCATATAACGCTAGACAGAAGAATTCTCAGTAACTTCTTTGGGCTGCGGGTGTTCAACTCAGAGAGTTGAACCTTCCTGTAGACAGAGCAGATTTGAAACACTCTTTTTGTGGAATTTGCAAGTGGAGATTTCATGCGCTTTGGGGCCAATGGTAGAAAAGGAAATATCTTCGTATAAAAACTAGAGAGAATCATTCTCAGCAACCACTTTGTGATGTGTGCATTCCACTCACAGAGTTTAACCTTTCTTTTCATAGAGCAGTTTGGAAACACTCTGTTTGTAAAGTCTGCAGGATGATATTTGGACCTCTTGGAGGATTTCGTGGCAAACGGGATTTCTGCATATAACGCTAGACTGAAGAATTCTCAGTAACTTCTTTGGGCTGCGGGTGTTCAACTCAGATAGTTGAACCTCCCTGTAGACAGAGCAGATTTGAAACCCTCTTTTTGTGGTATTTGCAAGTGGAGATTTCAAGCGCTTTGGGGCCAATGGTAGAAAAGGAAATATCTTCGTATAAAAACTAGAGAGAATCATTCTCAGCAACCACTTTGTGATGTGTGCGTTCCACTCACAGAGTTTAACCTTTCTTTTCATGGAGCTGTTTGGAAACACTCTGTTTGTAAATTCAGCAAGTGGATTTTTGGACCTCTTGGAGGATTTCGTGGGAAAAGGGATTTCTGCATATAACGCTAGACAGAAGAATTCTCAGTAACTTCTTTGCACTGCGTGTGTTCAACTCAGAGAGTTGAACCTTCCTGTAGACAGAGCAGATTTGAAACCCTCTTTTTGTGGAATTTGCAAGTGGAGATTTCTAGCGCTTTGGGGCCAATGGTATAAAAGGAAATATCTTCGTATAAAAACTAGAGAGAATCATTCTCAGCAACCACTTTGTGATGTGTGCATTCCACTCACAGAGTTTAACCTTTCTTTTCATAGAGCAGTTTGGAAACACTCTGTTTGTAATGTCTGTAAGTGGAGATTTGGACCTCTTTTAGGATATCACGGGAAAAGGGATTTCTGCATATAACGCTAGACAGAAGGATTCTCAGTAACTTCTTTGGGCTGCGGGTGTTCAACTCACAGAGTTGAACCTTCCTGTAGGCAGAGCAGATTTGAAACCCTCTTTTTGTGGAATTTGCAAGTGGAGATTTCAAGCGATTTGGGGCCAATGGTAGAAAAGGAAATATCTTCGTATAAAAACTACAGAGAATCATTCTCAGCAACCACTTTGTGATGTGTGCGTTCCACTCACAGAGTTTAACCTTTCTTTTCATAGAGCAGTTTGGAAACACTCTGTTTGTAAAGTCTGCAGGTTGATATTTGGACCTCTTGGAGGATTTCTTTGGAAACGGGATTTGTGCATATAACGCTGGACAGAAGAATTCTCAGTAACTTCTTTGGGCTGCGTGTGTTCAACTCAGAGAGTTGAAGCTTCCTGTAGACAGAGCAGATTTGAAACCCTCTTGTTGTGGAATTTGCAAGTGGAGATTCCAAGCGCTTTGGGGCCAATGGTAGAAAAGGAAATATCTTCGTATAAAAACTAGAGAGAATCATTCTCAGCAACCACTTTGTGATGTGTGCGTTCCACTCACAGAGTTTCGCCTTTCTTTTCATAGAGCAGTTTGGAAACACTCTGTTTGTAAAGTCTGCAAGTGGAGATTTGGACCTCTTGGAGGATTTCGTGGAAACGGGATTTCTGCATATAACGCTAGACAGAAGAATTCTCAGTAACTTCTTTGGGCTGTGGGTGTTCAACTCACAGATTTGAACCTTCCTGTAGACAGAGCAGATTTGAAACCCTCTTTTTGTGGAATTTGCATGTGGAGATTTCAAGCGCTTTGGGGCCAATGGTAGAAAAGGAAATATCTTCGTATAAAAACTAGAGAGAATCATTCTCAGCAACCACTTTGTGATGTGTGCGTTCCACTCACAGAGTTTAACCTTTCTTTTCATAGAGCAGTTTGGAAACACTCTGTTTGTAAAGTCTGCAGGTGGATATTTGGACCTCTTGGAGGATTTCGTGGGAAAGGGGATTTCTGCATATAACGCTGGACAGAAGAATTCTCAGTAACTTCTTTGTGCTGCGTGTGTTCAACTCACAGACTTGAACCTTCCTGTAGACAGAGCAGATTTGAAACCCTCTTTTTGTGGAAATTGCAAGTGGAGATTTCAAGCGCTTTGGGGCCAATGGTAGTAAAGGAAATATCTTCGTATGAAAACTAGAGAGAATCATTCTCAGCAACCACTTTGTGATGTGTGCATTCCACTCACAGAGTTTAACCTTTCTTTTCATAGAGCAGTTTGGAAACACTCTGTTTGTAAAGTCTGCAGGTGGATATTTGGACCTCTTGGAGGATTTCGTGGGAACGGGGATTTCTGCATATAACACTAGACAGAAGAATTCTCAGTAACTTCTTTGGGCTGCGTGTGTTCACCTCACAGAGTTGGACCCTCCTGTAGACAGAGCAGATTTGAAAACCTCTTTTTGTGGAATTTGCAAGTGGAGATTTCAAGCGCTTTTGGGCCAATGGTAGAAATGGAAATATCTTCGTATAAAAACTAGATAGAATCATTCTAAGCAACCACTTTGTGATGTGTGCGTTCCACTCACAGAGTTTAACATTTCTTTTCATAGAGCAGTTTGGAAACACTCTGTTTGTAAAGTCTGCAGGTGGATATTTGGACCTCTTGGAGGATTTCGTTGGAAACGGGATTTCTGCATATAACTATAGACAGGAGAATTCTCAGTAACTTCTTTGGGCTGCGTGTGTTCAACTCACAGAGATGAACCTTCGTGTAGACAGAGCACATTTGAAACCCTCTTTTTGTGGAATTTGCAAGTGGAGATTTCAAGCGCTTTGGGGCCAATGGTAGAAAAGGAAATATCTTCGTATAAAAACTAGAGAGAATCAGTCTCAGCAACCACTTTGGGATGTGTGCTTTCCACTCACAGAGTTTAACCTTTTTTTTCATAGAGCAGTTTGGAAACATTCTGTTTGTAAAGTCTGCAAGTGGATATTTTGATCTCTTGGGGGATTTCTTTGGAAACGAGATTTCTGCATATAACTCTAGACAGGAGAATTCTCAGTAACTTCTTTGGGCTGCGTGTGTTCAACTCACAGAGATGAACCTTCCTGTAGACAGAGCAGATTTGAAACCCTCTTTTTCTGGAATTTGCAAGTGGAGATTTCAAGCGCTTTGGAGCCAATGTTAGAATGGGAAATATCTTCGTATAAAAACTAGAGAGAATGATTCTCAGCAACCACTTTGGGATGTGTGCGTTCCACTCCAAGAGTTTAACCTTTCTTTTCATAGAGCAGTTTGGAATCACACTGTGTGTAAAGTCTGCAAGTGGATATTTTGATCTCTTGGAGGATTTCGTTGGAAACTGGATTTCTGCATGTAACGCTAGACAGAAGAATTCTCAGTAACTTCTTTGGGCTGTGTGTGTTCAACTCACAGAGGTTAAGCTTCCTGTAGACAGAGCAGATTTGAAACCCTCTTTTTGTGGAATTTGCAAGTGGAGATTTCAAGCGCTTTTGGGCCAAAGGTAGAAAAGGAAATATCTTCGTATAAAAAATATAGAGAATCATTCTCAGCAACCACTTTGTGATGTGTGCGTTCCACTCACAGAGATTAACCTTTATTTTCGTAGAGCAGTTTGGAAACACTCTGTTTGTAAATTCTGCAGGTGGATATTAGGACCTCTTGGAGGATTTCGTGGAAACGGGATTTCTGCATATAACGCTAGACAGGAGAATTCTCAGTAACTTCTTTGGGCTGCGGGAGTTCAACTGACAGATTTGAACCTTCCTGTAGACAGAGCAGATTTGAAACCCTCTTTTTGTGGAATTTGCAAGTGGAGATTTCAAGCGCTTTTGGGCCAATGGTAGAAAAGGAAATATCTACGTATAAAAACTAGAGAGAATCATTCTCAGCAAAGACTTTGTGATGTTTGCGTTCCACTCACAGAGTTTAACCTTACTTTTCATAGAGCAGTTTGGAAACACTCTGTTTGTAAGGTCTGCAGGTGGATATTTGGACCTCTTGGAGGATTTCTTGGGAAAGGGGATTTCTGCATATAACGCAGGACAGAAGAATTCTCAGTAACTTCTTTGGGCTGCGGGTGTTCAACTCACAGAGTTGAACCTTCCTGTAGACAGAGCAGATTTGAAACCCTATTTTTCTGGAATATGCAAGTGGAGATTTGAAGCGCTTTGGGGCCAGTGGTAGAATGGGATATATCTTCGTATAAAAACTAGAGAGTATCAATCTCAGCAACCACTTTGGGATGTGTGCGTTCCACTCACAGAGTTCAACCTTTCTTTTCATAGAGCAGTTTGGAAACACTCTGTTTGTAAAGTCTGCAAGTGGATATTTGCACCTCCTGGAGGATTTCGTGGAAACGGGGTTTCTGCATATAACGCTAGAAAGAAGAATTCTCAGTAACTTCTTTGGGCTGCGCGTGTTCAACTCACAGATTTGAACCTTCCTGTAGACAGAGCTGAATTGAAACCCTCTTTTTGTGGAATTTGCAAGTGGAGATTTCAAGTGCTTTGGGGCCAATGGTAGAAAAGGAAATATCTTCGTATAAAAAGTAGAGAGAATCATTCTCAGCAACCACTTTGTGATGTGTGCGTTCCACTCACAGAGTTTAACCTTTCTTTTCATAGAGCAGTTTGGAAACACTCTGTTTGTAAAGTGTGCAAGTGGATATTTGGACCTCTTGGAGGATTTCGTTGGAAACGGGATTTCTGCATATAACGCTAGACAGAAGAATTCTCAGTAACTTCTTAGGGCTGCGTGTGTTCAACTCAGAGAGTTGAAGCTTCCTGTAGACAGAGCAGATTTGAAACCCTCTTTTTGTGGAATTTGCAAGTGGACATTTCAAGCGCTTTGGGGCCAATGGTAGAAAAGGAAATATCTTCGTATAGAAACTAGAGAGAATCATTCTCAGCAACCACTTTGTGATGTGTGCGTTCCACTCACAGAGTTTAACCTTTCTTTTCATAGAGCAGTTTGGAAACACTCTGTTTGTAAAGTCTGCAGGTTGATATTTGGACCTCTTGGAGGATTTCGTGGCAAACGGGATTTCTGCATATATCGCTAGACAAAAGAATTCTCAGTAACTTCTTTGGGCTGCGTGTGTTCAACTCACGGAGACGAACCTTCCTGTAGACAGAGCAGATTTGAAAACCTCTTTTTGTGGAAATTGCAAGTGGAGATTTCAAGCGCTTTGGGGCCAATGGCATAAAAGGAAATATCTTCGTATAAAAACTAGAGGGAATCAATCTCAGCAACCACTTTGTGATGTGTGCGTTCCACTCACAGAGTTTAACCTTTCTTGTGATAGAGCAGTTTGGAAACACTCTGTTTGTAAAGTCTGCAAGTGGATGTTTGGACCTCTTGGAGGATTTCGTTGGAAACGGGATTTCTGCATATAACGCTAGACAGAAGAATTCTCAGTAACTTCTTTGGGCTGCGGGTGTTCAACTCACGGATTTGAACCTTCCTGTAGACCGAGCAGATTTCAAACCCTCTTTTTGTGGAATTTGCAAGTGGAGATTTCAAGCGCTTTGGGGCCAATGGTAGAAAAGAAAATATCTTGTATAAAAACTATAGAGAATCATTCTCAGCAACCACTTTGTGATGTGTGCGTTCCACTCACAGACTTTCACCTTTCTTTTCATAGTACAGTTTGTAAACACTCTGTTTGTAAAGTCTGCAAGTCTATATTTAGACCCCTTTGAGGATTTCTTGGAAAAGGGTTTTCTGCATATAACGCTAGACAGAAGAATTCTCAGTAACTTCTTTGGGCTGCAGGTGTTCAACTCACAGAGATGAACCTTCCTGTAGACAGAGCACATTTGAAACCTTCTTTTTGTGGAATTTGCAAGTGGAGATTTCAAGCGCTTTGGGGCCAATGGTAGAAAAGGAAATATCTTCGTATAAAAACTAGAGAGAATCAGTCTCAGCAACCACTTTGGGATGTGTGCTTTCCACTTACAGAGTTTAACCTTTTTTTTCATAGAGCAGTTTGGAAACATTCTGTTTGTAAAGTCTGCAAGTGGATATTTGGACCTCTTGGAGGATTTCGTTGGAAACGGGATTTCTGCATATAACGCTAGACAGAAGAATTCTCAGTAACTTCTTGGGGCTGCGTGTGTTCAACTCAGAGAGTTGAAGCTTCCTGTAGACAGAGCAGATTTGAAACCCTCTTTTTGTGGAATTTGCAAGTGGAGATTTCAGGCGCTTTGGGGCCAAAGGTAGAAAAGGTAATATCTTCGTATAAAAACTAGAGAGAATGATTTTCAGCAACCACTTTGTGATGTGTGCGTTCCACTCACGGAGTTTAACCTTTCTTTTCATAGAGCAGTTTGGAAACACTCTGTTTGTAAAGTCTGCAGGTGGAGATTTGGACTTCTTTGAGGATTTCGTTGGAAACGGGATTTCTGCATATAACGCTAGACAGAAGAATTCTCAGTAACTTCTTTGGGCTGCGTGTGTTCATCTCAGAGAGTTGAAACTTCCTGTAGACAGAGCAGATTTGAAACCCTCTTTTTGTGGAATTTGCAAGTGAAGATTTCAAGCGCTTTATGGTCAATGGTAGAAATGGAAATATCTTCGTATAAAAACTAGAGAGAATCATTCTCAGCAACCACTTTGTGATGTGTGCGTTCCACTCACAGAGTTTAACCTTTCTTTTGATAGAGCAGTTTGGAAACACTGTTTGTAAAGTCTGCAGGTTGATATTTGGACCTCTTGGAGGACTTCGTGGCAAACGGGATTTCTGCATATAACGCTAGACAGAAGAATTCTCAGTAACTTCTTTGATCCGCGTGTGTTCAACTCACGGAGTTGAACCTTCCTGTAGACAGAGCAGATTTGAAACCCTCTTTTTGTGGAAATTGCAAGTGGAGATTTCAAGCGCTTCGCGGCCAAAGGTAGAAAAGGAAATATCTTCGTATAAAAACTAGAGAGAATCACTCTCAGCAACCAGTTTGTTATGTGTGCGTTCCACTCACAGAGTTTAACCTTTCTTTTCATAGAGCAGTTTGGAAACACTCTGTTTGTAAAGTCTGCAGGTGGATATTTGGACCTCTCGGTGTATTCCATGGGAAAAGGGATTTCTGCATATAACGCTAGACAGAAGAATTCTCAGTAACTTCTTTGGGCTGCGTGTGTTCAACTCAGAGAGTTGAACCTTCCTGTAGACAGAGCAGATTTGAAACCCTCTTTTAGTGGAATTTGCAAGTGGAGATTTCAAGCGGTTTGTGGCCAATGGTAGAAAAGGAAATATCTTCGTATAAAAACTAGAGAGAATCATTCTCAGCAACCACTCTGTGATTTGTGCGTTCCACTCACAGAGTTTAAGCTTTCTTTTCATAGAGCAGTTTGGAAACACTCTGTTTGTAAAGTCTGCAAGTGGATATTTGGACCTCTTGGAGGATTTCGTGGAAACGGGATTTCTGCATATAACGCTAGAAGAATTCTCAGTAACTTCTTTGGGCTGCGGGTGTTCCACTCACAGATATGAACCTTCCTGTAGACAGAGCAGATTTGAAACCCTCTTTTTGTGGAATTTGCAAGTGGAGATTTCAAGCGCTTTGGGGCCAATGGCAGAAAAGGAAATATCTTCGTATAAAAACTAGAGGGAATCAATCTCAGCAACCACTTTGTGATGTGTGCGTTCCACTCACAGAGTTTAACCTTTCTTTTCATAGAGCAGTTTGGAAACACTCTGTTTGTAAAGTCTGCAAGTGGATATTTGGACCTCTTGGAGGATTTCGTTGGAAACGGGATTTCTGCATATAACGCTAGACAGAAGAATTCTCAGTAACTTCTTTGGGCTGCGGGTGTTCAACTCACGGATTTGAACCTTCCTGTAGACCGAGCAGATTTCAAACCCTCTTTTTGTGGAATTTGCAAGTGGAGATTTCAAGTGCTTTTGGGCCAATGGTAGAAATGGAAATATCTTCGTATAAAAACTAGAGAGAATCATTCTCAGCAACCACTTTGTGATGTGTGCGTTCCACTCACAGTGTTTAACCTTTCTTTTCATAGAGCAGTTTGGAAACACTCTGTTTATAAAGCCTGCAAATGCATATTTGGACCTCTTTGAGGATTTCATTGGAAACGGGATTTCTGCATGTAACGCTAGACAGAAGAATTCTCAGTAACTTCTTTCGGCGGCGTGTGTTCACCTCACAGAGTTGAACCTTCCTGTAGACAGAGCAGATTTGAAACTCTCTTTTTGTGGAATTTGCAAGTGGAGTTTCATGCGCCTTGGGGCCAATGGTAGAAATGGAAATATCTTTGTATAAAAACTAGAGAGAATCATTCTCAGCAACCACTTTGTGATGTGTGCGTTCCACTCACAGAGTTTAACCTTTCTTTTCATAGAGCAGTTTGGAAACAGTCTGTTTGTACAGTCTGCAGGTGGATATTTGGACCTCTTTGAGGATTTCATTGGAAACGGGATTTCTGCATATAACGCTAGACAGTAGAATTCTCAGTAACTTCTTTGGGCTGCGTGTGGTCAACTCAGAGAGTCGAATCTTCCCGTAGATAGAGCAGTTTTGAAACCCTCTTTTTGTGGAATTTGCAAGTGGAGATTTCAAGCGCTTTGGGGCCAATGGTAGAAAAGGAAATATCTTCGTATAAAAACTAGAGAGAATCATTCTCAGCAACCACTTTCTGATGTGTGCATTCCACTCACAGAGTTTAACCTTTCTTTTCATAGAGCAGTTTGGAAACACTCTGTTTGTAAACTCTGCAAGTGGAGATTTGGACCTCTTGGAGGATTTCGTTGGAAACGGGATTTCTGCATATAACGCTAGACAGAAGAATTCTCAGTAACTTCTTTGGGCTGCGTGTGTTCAACTCACAGAGTTGAAGCTTCCTGTAGACAGAGCAGATTTGAAACCCTCTTTTTGTGGAATTTGCAAGTGGAGATTTCAAGCGCTTTGGGGCCAATGGTAGAAAAGGAAATATCTTCGTATAAAAACCAGAGAGAATCATTCTCAGCAACCACTTTGTGATGTGTGCGTTCCACTCACAGAGTTTAACCTTTCTTTTCATAGAGCAGTTTGGAAACACTCTGTTTGTAAACTCTGCAAGTGGAGATTTGGACCTCTTTGAGGATTTCGTTGGAAACGGGATTTCTGCATATAACGCTAGACATAAGAATTCTCAGTAACTTCTTTGGGCTGCGTGTGTTCAACTCAGAGAGTTGAAGCTTCCTGTAGACACAGCCGATTTGAAACCCTCTTTTTGTGGAATTTGCAAGTGGAGATTTCAAGCTCTTTGGCGCCAATGGTAGAAGAGGAAATATCTCCGTATAAAAACTGGAGAGAATCATTCTCAGCAACCACTTTGTGATGGGTGCGTTCCACTCACTGAGTTTAACCTTTCTTTTCATAGAGCAGATTGGAAACACTCTGTTTGTAATGTCTGCAGGTGGATATTTGGACCTCTTTGAGCATTTCTTTGGAAAAGGGATTTCTGCATATAACGCTAGACAGAAGAATTCTCAGTAACTTCTTTGGGCTGCGTGTGTTCATCTCAGAGGGTTGAACCTTCCTGTAGACAGAGCAGATTTGAAACCCTCTTTTTGTGGAATTTGGAAGTGGAGATTTCAAGGGATTTTGTGCCAATGGTATAAAAGGAAATATCTTCGTATAAAAACTAGAGAGAATCATTCTCAGAAACCACTTTGTGATATGTGCATTCCACTCACAGAGTTTAACCTTTCTTTTCATAGAGCAGTTTGGAAACACTCTGTTTGTAAAGTATGCAAGTGGATATTTGGACCTCTTTTAGGATATCGTGGGAAAAGGGATTTCTGCATATAACGCTAGACAGAAGAATTCTCAGTAACTTCTTTGGGCTGTGGGTGTTCAATTCACAGAGTTGAACCTTCCTGTAGACAGAGCAGATTTGAAACCCTCTTTTTGTGGAATTTGCAAGTGGTGATTTCAAGCGCTTTGTGGCCAATGGAAGAAAAGGAAATTTCTTCGTATAAAAACAAGGGAGAATCATTCTCAGCAACCACTTTGTGATGTGTGCCTTCCACTCACAGAGTTTAACCTTTCTTTTCATTGAGCAGTTTGGAAACAGTCTGTTTGTAAAGTCTGCAGGTGGATATTTGGTCCTCTTGGAGGATTTAGTTGGAAACGGGATTTCTGCATATAACGCTAGACAGGAGAATTCTCAGTAACTTCTTTGGGCTGCGGGTGTTCAACTCACAGATTTGAACCTTCCTGTAGAGAGAGCACATTTGAAACCCTCTTTTTGTGGAATTTGCAAGTGGAGATTTCAAGCGCTTTGGGGCCAATGGTAGAAAAGGAAATATCTTCGTATAAAAACTAGAGAGAATCAATCTCAGCAACCGCTTTGGGATGTGTGCATTCCACTCACAGAGTTTAACCTTTCTTTTCATAGAGCAGTTTGGAAACACTCTGTTTGTAAAATCTGCAAGTGGATATTTTGATCTCTTGAAGGATTTCTTTGCAAACGGCATTTCTGCATATAACGCTAGACAGAAGAATTCTCAGTAACTTCTCAGGGCTGCGTGTGTTCAACTCACAGAGGTGAAGCTTCCTGTAGACAGAGCAGATTTGCAACCCTCTTTTTGTGGAATTTGCAAGTTTAGATTTCAAGCGCTTTGGGGTCAATGGTAGAAAAGGATATATCTGCATATAAAAACTAGAGAGAATCATTCTCAGCAACCACTTTGGGATGTGTGCGTTCCACTCACTGAGTTTAACTTTTCTTTTCATAGAGCAGTTTGGAAACACTCTGTTTGTAAAGTCTGCAAGTGCATATTTGGACCTCTTGGAGGATATCGTGGTAAACGGTATTTCTGCATATAACGCTAGACAGGAGAATTCTCAGTACCTTCTTTGGGCTGCGTGTGTTCAACTCACAGAGTTGAACCATCCTGTAGACAGAGCAGATTTGAAACCCTCTTTTTGTGGAATTTGCAAGTGGAGATTTCAAGTGCTTTGGGGCCAATGGTAGAAAAGGAAATAACTTCATATTAAAACTAGATTGAATCATTCTCAGCAACCACTCTGTGATGTTTGCGTTCCACTCACAGAGTTTAACCTTTCTTTTCATAGAGCAGTTTGGAAACACTCTGTTTGTAAAGTCTGCAAGTGGAGATTTGGACCTCCTGGAGGATTTCGTGGAAACGGGATTTCTGCATATAACGCTAGACAGAAGAATTCTCAGTAACTTCTTTGGGCTGCGGGTGTTCAACTCACAGATTTGAACCTTCCTGTAGACAGAGCAGATTTGAAACCCTCTTTTTGTGGAATTTGCAAGTGGAGATTTCAAGCGCTTTGGGGCCAATGGTAGAAAAGGAAATATCTTCGTTTAAAAACTAGAGAGAATCATTCTCAGCAACCACTTTGTGATGTGTGCATTCCACTCACAGAGTTTAACCTTTCTTTTCATAGAGCAGTTTGGAAACACTCTGTTTGTAAAGTATGCAAGTGGATATTTGGACCTCTTTTAGGATATGGTGGGAAAAGGGATTTCTGCATATAACGCTAGACAGAAGAATTCTCAGTAACTTCTTTGGGCTGCGGGTGTTCAACTCACAGAGTTGAACCTTCCTGTAGACAGAGCAGATTTGAAACCCTCTTTTTGTGGAATTTGCAAGTGGGGATTTCAAGCGCTTTGTGGCCAATGGAAGAAAAGGAAATTTCTTCGTATAAAAACTAGAGAGAATCATTCTCAGCAACCACTTTGTGATGTGTGCCTTCCACTCACGGAGTTTAACCTTTCTTTTCATTGAGCAGTTTGGAAACACTCTGTTTGTGAAGTCTGCAAGTGGAGATTTGGACCTCTTTGAGGATTTCATTGGAAACGGGGTTTCTGCATGTAACGCTAGACAGAAGAATTCTCAGTAACTTCTTAGGGCTGCGTGTGTTCAACTCACAGAGTTCAATCTTCCTGTAGACAGAGCAGATTTGAAACCCTCTTTTTGTGGAATTTGCAAGTGGAGATTTCAAGCGCTTTGGGGCCAATGGTAGAAAAGGAAATATCTTCGTATAATAACTAGAGAGAATCATTCTCAGCAACCACTTTGTGATGTGTGCGTTCCACTCACAGAGTTTAACCTTTCTTTTCATAGAGTAGTTTGGAAACACTCTCTTTGTAAAGTCTGCAAGTGGATAATTTGATCTCTTGGAGGATTTCGGTGGAAACGGGTTTTCTGCATATAACGCTAGACAGAAGAATTCTCAGCACTTCTTTGGGCTGCGTGTGTTCAACTCACAGATGTGCAGCTTCCTGTAGACAGAGCAGATTTGAAACCCTCTTTTTGTGGAATTTGCAAGTGGAGATTCCAAGCGCTTTGCGGTCAATGGTAGAAAAGGATACATCTTCGTATAAAAACTAGAGAGAATCATTCTCAGCAACCACTTTGTGATGTGTGCGTTCCACTCACAGAGTTTAACCTTTCTTTTCATAGAGCAGTTTGGAAACAGTCTGTTTGTAATGTCTGCAGGTGGATATTTGGACCTCTTGGAGGATTTCGTTGGAAACGGGATTTCTGCATGTAACACAAGACAGAAGAATTCTCAGTAACTTGTTTGGCCTGCCTGTGTTCAACTCACAGAGTTGAACTTTTCTGTAGACTGAGAAGATTTGAAACCCTCTTTTTGTGGAATTTGCAAGTGGAGATTTCAAGCGCTTTGGGGCCAATGGTAGAAAAGGAAATATCTTTGTATAAAAACTAGAGAGAGTCAATCTCAGCAACCACTTTGTGATGTGTGCGTTCCACTCACAGAGTTTAACCTTTCTTTTCATAGAGCAGTTTGGAAACACTCTGTTTGTAAAGTCTGCAAGTGCATAGTTGGACCTCTTGGAGGATATCGTGGGAAACGGGATTTCTGCATATAACGCTAGACAGAAGAATTCTCAGTAACTTCTTTGGGCTGCGTGTGTTCAACTCACAGAGGTGAACCTTCCTGTAGACAGAGCAGATTTGAAACCCTCTTTTTGTGGAATATGCAAGTGGAGATTTCAAGCGCTTTGGGGCCAGTGGTAGAAAAGGAAATATCTTTGTATAAAAACTGTAGAGAATCATTCTCAGCAACCACTTTGTGATGTGTGCGTTCCACTCACTGAGTTTAACCTTTATTTTCATAGAGCAGTTTGGAAACACTCTGTTTGTAAAGTCTGCAAGTGCATATTTTGACCTCTTGGAGGATTTCGTTGGAAACGGGATTTCTGCTTCTAACGCTGGACAGGAGGATTCTCAGTACCTTCTTTGGGCTGCGTGTGTTCAACTCACAGAGTTGAACCTTCCTGTAGACAGAGCAGATTTGAAACCCTCTTTTTGTGGAATTTGCAAGTGGAGATTTCAAGCGCCTTGGGGCCAATGGTAGAAATGTAAATATCTTCCTATAAAAACTAGAGAGAATCATTCTCAGCAACCACTTAGTGATGTGTGCGTTCCACTCACAGAGTTTAACCTTTCTTTTCATAGAGCAGTTTGGAAACAGTCTGTTTGTACAGTCTGCAGGTGGATATTTGGACCTCTTTGAGGATTTCATTGGAAACGGGATTTCTGCATATAATGCTAGACAGAAGAATTCTCAGTAACTTCTTTGGGCTGCGTGTGTTCAACTCAGAGAGTCGAATCTTCCCGTAGATAGAGCAGTTTTTAAACCCTCTTTTTGTGGAATTTGCAAGTGGAGATTTCAAGCGCTTTGGGGCCAATGGTTGAGAAGGAAATATCTTCGTATAAAAACTAGAGAGAATCATTCTCAGCAACCACTTTGTTATGTGTGCGTTCCACTCACAGAGTTTAACCTTTCTTTTCATAGAGCAGTTTGGAAACACTCTGTTTGTAAAGTCTGCAAGTGGAGATTTGGACCTCTTTGAGGATTTCGTTGGAAACGGGATTTCTGCATATAACGCTAGACAGAAAATTTCTCAGTAACTTCTTTGGGCTGCGTGTGTTCAACTCAGAGAGTTGAAGCTTCCTGTAGACACAGCCGATTTGAAACCCTCTTTTTGTGGAATTTGCAAGTGGAGATTTCAAGCACTTTGGCGCCAATGGTAGAAGAGGAAATATCTCCGTATAAAAACTGGAGAGAATCATTCTCAGCAACCACTTTGTGATGGGTGCGTTCCACACACAGAGTTTAACCTTTCTTTTCATAGAGCAGTTTGGAAACACTCTGTTTGTAAAGTCTGCAGGTGGATATTTGGACCTCTTGGGGGATTTCGTGGGAATGGGGATTTCTGCATATAACGCTAGACAGAAGAATTCTCAGTAACTTCTTTGGGCTGCGGGTGTTCAACTCACAGAGTTGAACCTTCCTGTAGACAGAGCAGATTTGAAACCCTCTTTTTGTGGAATTTGCAAGTGGGGATTTCAAGCGCTTTGGGGCCAATGGAAGAAAAGGAAATTTCTTCGAATAAAAACTAGAGAGAATCATTCTCAGCAACCACTTTGTGATGTGTGCGTTCCACTCACAGGGTTTAACCTTTCTTTTCATAGAGCAGTTTGGAAACACTCTGTTTGTAAAGTCTGCAAGTGGAGATTTGGACCTCTTTCAGGATATCGTGGGAAACGGGATTTCTGCATATAACGCTAGACAGAAGAATTCTCAGTAACTTCTTTGGGCTGCGTGTGTTCAATTCAGAGAGTTGAACCTTCCTGTAGACAGAGCAGATTTGAAACACTGTTTTTGTGGAATTTGCAAGTGCAGATTTCAAGAGATTTGGGGCCAATGGTTGAAAAGGAAATATCTTCGTATAAAAACTAGAGAGAATCATTCTCAGCAACCACTTTGTGATGTGTGCGTTCCACTCACAGAGTTTAACCTTTCTTTTCATAGAGCAGTTTGGAAACACTCTGTTTGTAAAGTCTGCAAGTGGAGATTTGGACCTCTTTGAGGATTTCGTTGGAAACGGGATTTCTGCATATAACGCTAGAGAGAAGAATTCTCAGTAACTTCTTTGGGCTGCGTGTGGTCAACTCAGAGAGTTGAACCTTCCTTTAGACAGAGCAGATTTGAAACCCTCTTTTTGTGGAATTTGCAAGTGGAGATTTCAAGTGCTTTGGGGCCAATTACAGAAAAGGAAATATCTTTGTATAAAAACTATAGAGAATCATTCTCAGCAACCACTTTGTGATGTGTGCGTTGCACTCACAGAGTTTAACCTTTCTTTTCATAGAGCAGTTTGGAAACACTCTGTTTGTAAAGTCTGCAAGTGGATATTTGGACCTCTTGGAGGATTTCGTGGGAAAGGGGATTTCTGCATATAACGCTAGACAGAAGAATTCTCAGTAACTTCTTTGGGCTGCGTGCGTTCAACTCAGAGAGTTGAACCTTCCTGTAGACAGAGCAGATTTGAAACCCTCTTTTTGTGGAATTTGCAAGTGGAGATTTCAAGCGCTTTGGGGCCAATGGTAGAAAAGGAAATATCTTCGTATAAAAACTAGAGAGAATCATTCTCAGCAACCACTTTGTGATGGGTGCGTTCCACTCACAGAGTTTCACCTTTCTTTTCATAGAGCAGTTTGGAAACACTCTGTTTGTAAAGTCTGCAAGTGGAGATTTGGACCTCCTGGAGGATTTCGTGGAAACGGGATTTCTGCATATAACGCTAGACAGAAGAATTCTCAGTAACTTCTTTCGGCTGTGTGTGTTCAACTCACAGATTTGAACCTTCCTGTAGACAGAGCAGATTTGAAACCCTCTTTTTGTGGAATTTGCAAGTGGAGATTTCAAGCGCTTTGGGGCCAATGGTAGAAAAGGAAATATCTTCGTTTAAAAACTAGAGAGAATCATTCTCAGCAACCACTTTGTGATGTGTGCGTTCCACTCACAGAGTTTAACGTTTCTTTTCATAGAGCAGTTTGGAAACACTCTGTTTGTAAAGTCTGCAAGAGGAGATTTGGACCTCTTTGAGGATTTCGTTGGAAACGGTATTTCTGCATATAACGCTAGACAGAAGTATTCTCAGTAACTTTTTTGGGCTGCGTGTGTTTAACTCAGAGAGTTGAAGCTCTGGTAGACAGAGCAGATTTGAAACCCTCTTTTTGTGGAATTTGCAAGTGGAGATTTCAAGCGCTTTGGCGCCAATGGTAGAAGAGGAAATATCTCCGTATAAAAACTGGAGAGAATCATTCTCAGCAACCACTTTGTGATGGGTGCGTTCCACTCACAGAGTTTAACCTTTCTTTTCATAGAGCAGTTTGGAAACACTCTGTTTGTAAAGTCTGCAGGTGGATATTTGGACCTCTTTGAGCATTTCTTTGGAAAAGGGATTTCTGCATATAACGCTAGACAGAAGAATTCTCAGTAACTTCTTTGGGCTGCGTGTGTTCATCTCACAGAGTTGAACCTTCCTGTAGACAGAGCAGATTTGAAACCCTCTTTTTGTGGAATTTGGAAGTGGAGATTTCAAGCGCTTTTGTGCCAATGGTATAAAAGGAAATATCTTCGTATAAAAACTTTAGAGAATCATTCTCAGCAACCACTTTGTGATGTGTGCATTCCACTCACAGAGTTTAACCTTTCTTTTCATTGAGCAGTTTCGAAACACTCTGTTTGTAAAGTCTGCAAGTGGATATTTGGACCACTTGGAGGATTTCGTGGAAACGGGATTTCTGCATATAACGCTAGACAGAAGAATTCTTAGTAACTTCTTTTGGCTGCGTGTGTTCAACTCAGAGAGTTGAACCTTCCTTTAGACAGAGCAGATTTGAAACCCTCTTTTTGTGGAATTTGCAAGTGGAGATTTCAAGCGCTTTGGGGCCAATGATAGAAATGGAAATATCTTTGTATAAAAACTATAGAGAATCATTCTCAGCAACCACTTTGTGATGTGTGCGTTCCACTCACAGAGTTTAACCTTTCTTTTCATAGAGCAGTTTGGAAACACTCTGTTTGTAAAGTCTGCAAGTGGAGATTTGGACCTCTTTGAGGATTTCGTTGGAAGCGGGATTTCTGCATGTAACGCTAGACAGAAGAATTCTCAGTAACTTCTTTGGGCGGCGTGTGTTCAACTCACAGAGTTGAACCCTTCTGTAGACAGAGCAGATTTGAAACCCTCTTTTTGTGGAATTTGCAAGTGGAGATTTAAAGCGCTTTGGGGCCAGTGGTAGAAATGGAAATATCTTCGTGTAAAAATTAGAGAGAATCATTCTCAGCAACCACTTTGTGATGTGTGCATTCCACTCACAGTGTTTAACCTTTCTTTTCATAGAGCAGTTTGGAAACAGTCTGTTTGTAAAATCTGCAGGTGGATATTTGGACCTCTTGGAGGATTTCGTTGGAAACGGGATTTCTGCATATAACGCTAGACAGGAGAATTCTCAGTAACTTCTTTGGGCTGCGTGTGTTCATCTCACAGAGTTGAACCTTCCTGTAGACAGAGCACATTTGAAACCCTTTTTTTGTGGAATTTGCAAGTGGAGATTTCAAGCGCTTTGGGGCCAATGGTAGAAAAGGAAATATCTTCGTATAAAAACTAGAGAGAGTCAATCTCAGCAACCACTTTGGGATGTGTGCGTTCCACTCACAGAGTTTAACCTTTCTTTTCAAAGAGCAGTGTGGAAACAGTCTGTTTGTAAAATCTGCAAGTGGATATTTTGATCTCTTGGAGGATTTCTTTGGAAACGGCATTTCTGCATATAACGCTAGACAGAAGAATTCTCAGTAACTTCTTAGGGCTGCTTGTGTTCAACTCACAGAGTTCAATCTTCCTGTAGACAGAGCCGATTTGAAACCCTCTTTTTGTGGAATTTGCAAGTGGAGATTTCAAGCGCTTTGGGGCCAATGGTAGAAAAGGAAATATCTTCGTATAATAACTAGAGAGAATCATTCTCAGCAACCACTTTGTGATGTGTGCGTTCCACTCACAGAGTTTAACCTTTCTTTTTATAGAGTAGTTTGGAAACACTCTCTTTGTAAAGTCTGCAAGTGGATATTTTGTTCTCTTGGAGGATTTCGGTGGAAACGGGTTTTCTGCATATAACGCTAGACAGAAGAATTCTCAGCACTTCTTTGGGCTGCGTGTGTTCAACTCACAGATGTGCAGCTTCCTGTAGACAGAGCAGATTTGAAACCCTCCTTTTGTGGAATTTGCGAGTGGGGATTTCAAGCGCTTTGGGGTCAATGGTAGAAAAGGATACATCTTCGTATAAAAACTAGAGAGAATCATTCTCAGCAACCACTTTGTGATGTGTGCGTTCCACTCACATAGTTTAACCTTTCTTTTCATAGAGCAGTTTGGAAACACTCTGTTTGTAAAGTCTGCAGGTGGAGATTTGGACCTCTTTGAGGATTTCGTTGGACACGGGATTTCTGCATGTAACGCTTGACAGAAGAATTCTCAGTAAGTTCTTTGGGGGGCGTGTGTTCACCGCACAGAGTTGAACCCTCCTGTAGACAGAGCAGATTTGAAACCCTCTTTTTGTGGAATTTGCAAGTGGCGATTTCAAGCGCTCTGGGGCCAGTGGTAGAAAAGGAAATATCTTCGTATAAAAACTAGAGAGAATCATTCTCAGCAACCACTTTGTGATGTGTGCGTTCCACTCACAGAGTTTAACCTTTCTTTTCATAGAGCAGTTTGGAAACAGTCTGTTTGTAAAGTCTGCAGGTGGATATTTGGACCTCTTGGAGGATTTCGTTGGAAACGGGATTTCTGCATGTAACACAAGACAGAAGAATTCTCAGTAACTTGTTTGGCCTGCCTGTGTTCAACTCACAGAGTTGAACTTTTCTGTAGACAGAGAAGATTTGAAACCCTCTTTTTGTGGAATTTGCAAGTGGATATTTCAAGCGCTTTGGGGCCAATGGTTGAAAAGGAAATATCTTCGTATAAAAACTAGAGAGAGTCAATCTCAGCAACCACTTTGTGATGTGTACGTTCCACTCACAGAGTTTAACCTTTCTTTTCATAGAGCAGTTTGGAAACACTCTGTTTGTAAAGTCTGCAAGTGCATATTTGGACCTCTTGGAGGATATCGTGGGAAACGGGATTTCTGCATATAACGCTAGACAGAAGAATTCCCAGTAACTTCTTTGGGCTGCGTGTGTTCACCTCACAGAGGTGAACCTTCCTGTAGACAGAGCAGATTTGAAACCCTCTTTTTGTGGAATATGCAAGTGGAGATTTCAAGCGCTTTGGGGCCAATGGTAGAAAAGGAAATATCTTTGTATAAAAACTGTAGAGAATCATTCTCAGCAACCACTTTGTGATGTGTGCGTTCCACTCACGGAGTTTAACCTTGATTTTCATAGAGCAGTTTGGAAACACTCTGTTTGTAAAGTCTGCAAGTGCATATTTTGACCTCTTGGAGGATTTCGTTGGAAACGGGATTTCTGCTTCTAACGCTGGACAGGAGGATTCTCAGTACCTTCTTTGGGCTGCGTGTGTTAAACTCACAGAGTTGAACCTTCCTGTAGACAGAGCAGATTTGAAACCCTCTTTTTGTGGAATTTGCAAGTGGAGATTTCAAGCGCCTTGGGGCCAATGGTAGAAATGTAAATATCTTCCTATAAAAACTAGAGAGAATCATTCTCAGCAACCACTTAGTGATGTGTGCGTTCCACTCACAGAGTTTAACCTTTCTTTTCATAGAGCAGTTTGGAAACACTCTGTTTGTAAAGTCTGCAAGTGGAAATTTGGACCTCTTTGAGGATTTCATTGGAAACGGGATTTTTGCATATAATGCTAGACAGAAGAATTCTCAGTAACTTCTTTGGGCTGCGTGTGTTCAACTCAGAGAGTCGAATCTTCCCGTAGATAGAGCAGTTTTGAAACCCTCTTTTTGTGGAATTTGCAAGTGGAGATTTCAAGCGCTTTGGGGCCAATGGTTGAGAAGGAAATATCTTCGTATAAAAACTAGAGAGAATCATTCTCAGCAACCACTTTGTTATGTGTGCGTTCCACTCACAGAGTTTAACCTTTCTTTTCATAGAGCAGTTTGGAAACACTCTGTTTGTAAACTCTGCAAGTGGAGATTTGGACCTCTTTGAGGATTTCGTTGGAAACGGGATTTCTGCATATAACGCTAGACAGAAGAATTCTCAGTAACTTCTTTGGGCTGCGTGTGTTCAACTCAGAGTGTTGAAGCTTCCTGTAGACACAGCCGATTTGAAACCCTCTTTTTGTGGAAATTGCAAGTGGAGATTTCAAGCGCTTTGGTGCCAATGGTAGAAGAGGAAATATCTCCGTATAAAAACTGGAGAGAATCATTCTCAGCAACCACTTTGTGATGGGTGCGTTCCACTCACAGAGTTTAACCTTTCTTTTCATAGAGCAGTTTGGAAACACTCTGTTTGTAAAGTCTGCAGGTGGATATTTGGACCTCTTTGAGCATTTCTTTGGAAAAGGGATTTCTGCATATAACGCTAGACAGAAGAATTCTCAGTAACTTCTTTGGGCTGCGTGTGTTCATCTCAGAGGGTTGAACCTTCCTGTAGACAGAGCAGATTTGAAACCCTCTTTTTGTGGAATTTGGAAGTGGAGATTTCAAGCGCTTTTGTGCCAATGGTATAAAAGGAAATATCTTCGTATAAAAACTAGAGAGAATCATTCTCAGCAACCACTTTGTGATATGTGCATTCCACTCACAGAGTTTAACCTTTCTTTTCATAGAGCAGTTTGGAAACACTCTGTTTGTAAAGTATGCAAGTGGATATTTGGACCTCTTTTAGGATATCGTGGGAAAAGGGATTTCTGCATATAACGCTAGACAGAAGAATTCTCAGTAACTTCTTTGGGCTGCGGGTGTTCAACTCACAGAGTTGAACCTTCCTGTAGACAGAGTAGATTTGAAACCCTCTTTTTGTGGAATTTGCAAGTGGGGATTTCAAGCGCTTTGGGGCCAATGGAAGAAAAGGAAATTTCTTCGTATAAAAACTAGAGAGAATAATTCTCAGCAACCACTTTGTGATGTGTGCCTTCCACTCACAGAGTTTAACCTTTCTTTTCATTGAGCAGTTTGGAAACACTCTGTTTGTAAAGTCTGCAAGTGGAAATTTGGACCTCTTTGAGGATTTCATTGGAAACGGGATTTCTGCATGTAACGCTAGACAGAAGAATTCTCAGTAACTTCTTTGGGCGGCATGTGTTCACCTCACAGAGTTGAACCCTCCTGTAGACAGAGCAGATTTGAAACCCTCTTTTTGTGGAATTTGCAAGTGGAGATTTCAAGCGCTTTGGGGCCAGTGGTAGAAATGGAAATATCTTCGTATAAAAACTAGAGAGAATCATTCTCAGCAACCACTTTGTGATGCGTGCGTTCCACTCATAGAGTTTAACCTTTCTTTTCATAGAGCAGTTTGGAAACTGTCTGTTTGTAAAGTCTGCAATTGGATATTTGGTCCTCTTGGAGGATTTAGTTGGAAACGGGATTTCTGCATATAACGCTAGACAGGAGAATTCTCAGTAACTTCTTTGGGCTGCGTGTGTTCAACTCAGAGAGTTGAAGCTTCCTGTAGACACAGCAGATTTGAAACCCTCTTTTTGTGGAATTTGCAAGTGGAGATTTCAAGCGGTTTGGGGCCAATGGTAGAAAAGGAAATATCTTCGTTTAAAAACTAGAGAGAATCATTCTCAGCAACCACTTTGTGATGTGTGCATTCCACTCACAGAGTTTAACCTTTCTTTTCATAGAGCAGTTTGGAAACACTCTGTTTGTAAAGTATGCAAGTGGATATTTGGACCTCTTTTAGGATATGGTGGGAAAAGGGATTTCTGCATATAACGCTAGACAGAAGAATTCTCAGTAACTTTTTTGGGCTGCGGGTGTTCAACTCACAGAGTTGAACCTTCCTTTAGACAGAGCAGATTTGAAACCCTCTTTTTGTGGAATTTGCAAGTGGGGATTTCAAGCGCTTTGGGGCCATTGGAAGAAAAGGAAATTTCTTCGTATAAAAACTAGAGAGAATCCTTCTCAGCAACCACTTTGTGATGTGTGCCTTCCACTCACAGAGTTTAACCTTTCTTTTCATTGAGCAGTTTGGAAACACTCTGTTTGTAAAGTCTGCTAGTGGAGATTTGGACCTCTTTGAGGATTTCAATGGAAACGGGGTTTCTGCATGTAACGCTAGACAGAAGAATTCTCAGTAACTTCTTAGGGCTGCGTGTGTTCAACTCACAGAGTTCAATCTTCCTGTAGACAGAGCAGATTTGAAACCCTCTTTTTGTGGAATTTGCAAGTGGAGATTTCAAGCGCTTTGGGGCCAATGGTAGCAAAGGAAATATCTTCGTATAATAACTAGATAGAATCATTCTCAGCAACCACTTTGTGATGTGTGCGTTCCACTCACAGAGTTTAACCTTTCTTTTCATAGAGTAGTTTGGAAACACTCTCTTTGTAAAGTCTGCAAGTGGATAATTTGATCTCTTGGAGGATTTCGGTGGAAACGGGTTTTCTGCATATAACGCTAGACAGAAGAATTCTCAGCACTTCTTTGGGCTGCGTGTGTTCAACTCACAGATGTGCAGCTTCCTGTAGACAGAGCAGATTTGAAACCCTCTTTTTGTGGAATTTGCGAGTGGGGATTTCAAGCGCTTTGGGGTCAATGGCAGAAAAGGATACATCTTCGTATAAAAACTAGAGAGAATCATATTCAGCAACCACTTTGTGATGTGTGCGTTCCACTCACAGAGTTTAACCTTTCTTTTCATAGAGCAGTTTGGAAACAGTCTGTTTGTAATGTCTGCAGGTGGATAATTGGACCTCTTGGAGGATTTCGTTGGAAACGGGATTTCTGCATGTAACGCAAGACAGAAGAATTCTCAGTAACTTGTTTGGGCTGCCTGTGTTCAACTCACAGAGTTGAACTTTTCTGTAGACAGAGAAGATTTGAAACCCTCTTTTTGTGGAATTTGCAAGTGGAGATTTCAAGCGCTTTGGGGACAATGGTAGAAAAGGAAATATCTTCGTATAAAAACTAGAGAGAGTCAATCTCAGCAACCACTTTGTGATGTGTGCGTTCCACTCACTGAGTTTAACCTTTCTTTTCATAGAGCAGTTTGGAAACAGTCTGTTTGTAAAGTCTGCAGGTGGATATTTGGTCCTCTTGGAGGATTTAGTTGGAAACGGGATTTCTGCATATAACGCTAGACAGGAGAATTCTCAGTAACTTCTTTGGGCTGCGGGTGTTCAACTCACAGAGTTGAACCTTCCTGTAGACAGAGCACATTTGAAACCCTCTTTTTGTGGAATTTGCAAGTGGAGATTTCAAGAGCTTTGGGGCCAATGGTAGAAAAGGAAATATCTTCGTATAAAAACTAGAGAGAATCAATCTCAGCAACCGCTTTGGGATGTGTGCATTCCACTCACGGAGTTTAACCTTTCTTTTCATAGAGCAGTTTGGAAACACTCTGTTTGTAAAATCTGCAAGTGGATATTTTGATCTCTTGAAGGATTTCTTTGCAAACGGTATTTCTGCATATAACGCTAGACAGAAGAATTCTCAGTAACTTCTCAGGGCTGCGTGTGTTCAACTCACAGAGGTGAAGCTTCCTGTAGACAGAGCAGATTTGAAACCCTCTTTTTGTGGAATTTGCAAGTTTAGATTTCAAGCGATTTGGGGTCAATGGTAGAAAAGGTTATATCTGCGTATAAAAACTAGAGAGAATCATTCTCAGCAACCACATTGTGATGTGTGCGTTCCACTCACTGAGTTTAACTTTTCTTTTCATAGAGCAGTTTGGAAACACTCTGTTTGTAAAGTCTGCAAGTGCATATTTGGACCTCTTGGAGGATATCGTGGGAAACGGTATTTCTGCATATAACGCTAGACAGGAGAATTCTCAGTACCTTCTTTGGGCTGCGTGTGTTCAACTCACAGAGTTGAACCGTCCTGTAGACAGAGCAGATTTGAAACCCTCTTTTTGTGGAATTTGCAAGTGGAGATTTCAAGCGATTAGGGGCCAATGGTAGAAAAGGAAATATCTTCATATAAAAACTAGATTGAATCATTCTCAGCAACCACTCTGTGATGTGTGCGTTCCACTCACAGAGTTTAACATTTCTTTTCATAGAGCAGTTTGGAAACACTCTGTTTGTAAAGTCTGCAGGTGGATATTTGGACCTCTTGGGGGATTTCGTGGGAAAGGGGATTTCTGCATATAACGCTAGAGAGAAGAAGTCTCAGTAACGTCTTTGGGCTGCGTGTGTTCAACTCAGAGAGTCGAATCTTCCCGTAGATAGAGCAGTTTTGAAACCCTCTTTTTGTGGAATTTGCAAGTGGAGATTTCAAGCGCTTTGGGGCCAATGGTTGAGAAGGAAATATCTTCGTATAAAAACTAGAGAGAATCATTCTCAGCAACCACTTTGTTATGTGTGCATTCCACTCACAGAGTTTAACCTTTCTTTTCATAGAGCAGTTTGGAAACACTCTGTTTGTAAAGTCTGCAAGAGGAGATTTGGACCTCTTTGAGGATTTCGTTGGAAACGGTATTTCTGCATATAACGCTAGACAGAAGAATTCTCAGTAACTTTTTTGGGCTGCGTGTGTTTAACTCAGAGAGTTGAAGCTCTGGTAGACAGAGCAGATTTGAAACCCTCTTTTTGTGGAATTTGCAAGTGGAGATTTCAAGTGCTTTGGGGCCAATGGAAGAAAAGGAAATTTCTTCGTATAAAAACTAGAGAGAATCATTCTCAGCAACCACTTTGTGATGAGTGCGTTCCACTCACGGAGTTTAACCTTTCTTTTCATAGAGCAGAATGGAAACACTCTGTTTGTAAAGTCTGTAGGATGATATTTGGACCTCTTGGAGGATTTCATTGGAAACGGGATTTCTGCATATAACGCTAGACAGAAGAATTCTCAGTAACTTCTTTGGGCTGCGTGTGTTCAACTCAGAGAGTCGAATCTTCCCGTTGATAGAGCACTTTTGAAACCCTCTTTTTGTGGAATTTGCAAGTGGAGATTTCAAGCGCATTGGGGCCAATGGAAGAAAAGGAAATTTCCTCGTATAAAAACTAGAGAGAATCATTCTCAGCAACCACTTTGTGATGATTGCGTTCCACTCACGGAGTTTAACCTTTCTTTTCATAGAGCAGAATGGAAACACTCTGTTTGTAAAGTCTGTAGGATGATATTTGGACCTCTTGGAGGATTTCATTGGAAACGGGATTTCTGCATATAACGCTAGACAGAAGAATTCTCAGTAACTTCTTTGGGCTGCGTGTGTTCAACTCAGAGAGTCGAATCTTCCCGTAGATAGAGCAGTTTTGAAACCCTCTTTTTGTGGAATTTGCAAGTGGAGATTTCAAGCGCTTTGGGGCCAATGGTAGAAAAGGAAATATATTCGTATAAAAACTAGAGAGAATCATTCTCAGCAACCACTTTGTGATGTGTGCGTTCCACTCACAGAGTTTAACCTTTCTTTTCATAGAGCAGTTTGGAAACACTCTGTTTGTAAACTCTGCAAGTGGAGATTTGGACCTCTTGGAGGATTTCGTTGGAAACGGGATTTCTGCGTATAACGCTGGACAGAAGAATTCTCAGTAACTTCTTTGGGCTGCGTGTGTTCAACTAAGAGAGTTGAAGCTTCCTGTAGACACAGCAGATTTGCAACCCTCTTTTTGTGGAATTTGCAAGTGGAGATTTCAAGCGCTTTGGCGCCAATGGTAGAAGAGGAAATATCTCCGTATAAAAACTGGAGAGAATCATTCTCAGCAACCACTTTGTGATGGGTGCGTTCCACTCACAGAGTTTAACCTTTCTTTTCATAGAGCAGTTTGGAAACACTCTGTTTGTGAAGTCTGCAGGTGGATATTTGGACCTCTTTGAGCATTTCTTTGGAAAAGGGATTTCTGCATATAACGCTAGACAGAAGAATTCTCAGTAACTTCTTTGGGCTGCGTGTGTTCATCTCACAGAGTTGAACCTTCCTGTAGACAGAGCAGATTTGAAACCCTCTTTTTGTGGAATTTGGAAGTGGAGATTTCAAGCGCTTTTGTGCCAATGGTATAAAAGGAAATATCTTCGTATAAAAACTTTAGAGAATCATTCTCAGCAACCACTTTGTGATGTGTGCATTCCACTCACAGAGTTTAACCTTTCTTTTCATTGAGCAGTTTCGAAACACTCTGTTTGTAAAGTCTGCAAGTGGATATTTGGACCACTTGGAGGATTTCGTGGAAACGGGATTTCTGCATATAACGCTAGACAGAAGAATTCTTAGTAACTTCTTTTGGCTGCGTGTGTTCAACTCAGAGAGTTGAACCTTCCTTTAGACAGAGCAGATTTGAAACCCTCTTTTTGTGGAATTTGCAAGTGGAGATTTCAAGCGCTTTGGGGCCAATGGTAGAAAAGGAAATATCTTCGTATAAAAACTAGAGAGAGTCAATCTCAGCAACCACTTTGGGATGTGTGCGTTCCACTCACAGAGTTTAACCTTTCTTTTCATAGAGCAGTGTGGAAACAGTCTGTTTGTAAAATCTGCAAGTGGATATTTTGATCTCTTGGAGGATTTCTTTGGAAACGGCATTTCTGCATATAACGCTAGACAGAAGAATTCTCAGTAACTTCTTAGGGCTGCTTGTGTTCAACTCACAGAGTTCAATCTTCCTGTAGACAGAGCCGATTTGAAACCCTCTTTTTGTGGAATTTGCAAGTGGAGATTTCAAGCGCTTTGGGGCCAATGGTAGAAAAGGAAATATCTTCGTATAATAACTAGAGAGAATCATTCTCAGCAACCACTTTGTGATGTGTGCGTTCCACTCACAGAGTTTAACCTTTCTTTCTATAGAGTAGTTTGGAAACACTCTCTTTGTAAAGTCTGCAAGTGGATATTTTGTTCTCTTGGAGGATTTCGGTGGAAACGGGTTTTCTGCATATAACGCTAGACAGAAGAATTCTCAGCACTTCTTTGGGCTGCGTGTGTTCAACTCACAGATGTGCAGCTTCCTGTAGACAGAGCAGATTTGAAACCCTCCTTTTGTGGAATTTGCGAGTGGGGATTTCAAGCGCTTTGGGGTCAATGGTAGAAAAGGATACATCTTCGTATAAAAACTAGAGAGAATCATTCTCAGCAACCACTTTGTGATGTGTGCGTTCCACTCACAGAGTTTAACCTTCCTTTTCATAGAGCAGTTTGGAAACACTCTGTTTGTAAAGTCTGCAGGTGGAGATTTGGACCTCTTTGAGGATTTCGTTGGACACGGGATTTCTGCATGTAACGCTTGACAGAAGAATTCTCAGTAAGTTCTTTGGGGGGCGTGTGTTCACCGCACAGAGTTGAACCCTCCTGTAGACAGAGCAGATTTGAAACCCTCTTTTTGTGGAATTTGCAAGTGGCGATTTCAAGCGCTTTGGGGCCAGTGGTAGAAAAGGAAATATCTTCGTATAAAAACTAGAGAGAATCATTCTCAGCAACCACTTTGTGATGTGTGCGTTCCACTCACAGAGTTTAACCTTTCTTTTCATAGAGCAGTTTGGAAACAGTCTGTTTGTAAAGTCTGCAGGTGGATATTTGGACCTCTTGGAGGATTTCGTTGGAAACGGGATTTCTGCATGTAACACAAGACAGAAGAATTCTCAGTAACTTGTTTGGCCTGCCTGTGTTCAACTCACAGAGTTGAACTTTTCTGTAGACAGAGAAGATTTGAAACCCTCTTTTTGTGGAATTTGCAAGTGGATATTTCAAGCGCTTTGGGGCCAATGGTTGAAAAGGAAATATCTTCGTAGAAAAACTAGACAGAGTCAATCTCAGCAACCACTTTGTGATGTGTACGTTCCACTCACAGAGTTTAACCTTTCTTTTCATAGAGCAGTTTGGAAACACTCTGTTTGTAAAGTCTGCAAGTGCATATTTGGACCTCTTGGAGGATTTCGTGGGAAAGGGGATTTCTGCATATAACGCTGGACAGAAGAATTCTCAGTAACTTCTTTGTGCTGCGTGTGTTCAACTCACAGACTTGAACCTTCCTGTAGACAGAGCAGATTTGAAACCCTCTTTTTGTGGAATGTGCAAGTGGAGATTTCAAGCGCTTTGGGGCCAATGGTAGTAAAGGAAATATCTTCGTATGAAAACTAGAGAGAATCATTCTCAGCAACCACTTTGTGATGTGTGCATTCCACTCACAGAGTTTAACCTTTCTTTTCATAGAGCAGTTTGGAAACACTCTGTTTGTAAAATCTGCAGGTGGATATTTGGACCTCTTGGAGGATTTCGTGGGAACGGGGATTTCTGCATATAACACTAGACAGAAGAATTCTCAGTAACTTCTTTGGGCTGCGTGTGTTCACCTCACAGAGTTGGACCCTCCTGTAGACAGAGCAGATTTTAAACCCTCTTTTTGTGGAATTTGCAAGTGGAGATTTCAAGCGCTTTTGGGCCAATGGTAGAAATGGAAGTATCTTCGTATAAAAAATAGATAGAATCATTCTAAGCAACCACTTTGTGATGTGTGCGTTCCACTCACAGAGTTTAACCTTTCTTTTCATAGAGCAGTTTGGAAACACTCTGTTTGTAAAGTCTGCAGGTGGAGATTTAGACCTCTTGGAGGATTTCGTTGGAAACGGGATTTCAGCATATAACTCTAGACAGGAGAATTCTCAGTAACTTCTTTGGGCTGCGTGTGTTCAACTCACAGAGATGAACCTTCCTGTAGACAGAGCACATTTGAAACCCTCTTTTTGTGGAATTTGCAAGTGGAGATTTCAAGCGCTTTGGGGCCAATGGTAGAAAAGGAAATATCTTCGTATAAAAACTAGAGAGAATCAGTGTCAGCAACCACTTTGGGATGTGTGCTTTCCACTCACAGAGTTTAACCTTTTTTTTCATAGAGCAGTTTGGAAACATTCTGTTTGTAAAGTCTGCAAGTGGATATTTTGATCTCTTGGGGGATTTCTTTGGATACGGGATTTCTGCATATAACTCTAGACAGGAGAATTCTCAGTAACTTCTTTGGGCTGCGTGTGTTCAACTCACAGAGATGAACCTTCCTGTAGACAGAGCAGATTTGAAACCCTCTTTTTCTGGAATTTGCAAGTGGAGATTTCAAGCGCTTTGGAGCCAATGTTAGAATGGGAAATATCTTCGTATAAAAACTAGAGAGAATCAATCTCAGCAACCACTTTGGGATGTGTGCGTTCCACTCAAAGAGTTTAACCTTTCTTTTCATAGAGCAGTTTGGAATCACACTGTGTGTAAAGTCTGCAAGTGTATATTTTGATCTCTTGGAGGATTTCGTTGGAAACTGGATTTCTGCATGTAACGCTAGACAGAAGAATTCTCAGTAACTTCTTTGGGCTGCGTGTGTTCAACTCACGGAGTTGAACCTTCCTGTAGACAGAGCAGATTTGAAACCCTCTTTTTGTGGAAATTGCAAGTGGAGATTTCAAGCGCTTCGGGGCCAATGGTAGAAAAGGAAATATCTTCGTATAAAAACTAGAGAGAATCATTCTCAGCAACCAGTTTGTTATGTGTGCGTTCCACTCACAGAGTTTAACCTTTCTTTTCATAGAGCAGTTTGGAAACACTCTGTTTGTAAAGTCTGCAGGTGGATATTTGGACCTCTTGGAGTGTTCCATGGGAAAAGGGATTTCTGCATATAACGCTAGACAGAAGAATTCTCAGTAACTTCTTTGGGCTGCGTGTGTTCAACTCAGAGAGTTGAACCTTCCTGTAGACAGAGCAGATTTGAAACCCTCTTTTAGTGGAATTTGCAAGTGGAGATTTCAAGCGGTTTGTGGCCAATGGTAGAAAAGGAAATATCTTCGTATAAAAACTAGAGAGAATCATTCTCAGCAACCACTCTGTGATGTGTGCGTTCCACTCACAGAGTTTAAGCTTTCTTTTCATAGAGCAGTTTGGAAACACTCTGTTTGTAAAGTCTGCAAGTGGATATTTGGACCTCTTGGAGGATTTCGTGGAAACGGGATTTCTGCATATAACGCTAGACAGAAGAATTCTCAGTAACTTCTTTGGGCTGCGGGTGTTCCACTCACAGATATGAACCTTCCTGTAGACAGAGCAGATTTGAAACCCTCTTTTTGTGGAATTTGCAAGTGGAGATTTCAAGCGCTTTGGGGCCAATGGCAGAAAAGGAAATATCTTCGTATAAAAACTAGAGGGAATCAATCTCAGCAACCACTTTGTGATGTGTGCGTTCCACTCACAGAGTTTAACCTTTCTTTTCATAGAGCAGTTTGGAAACACTCTGTTTGTAAAGTCTGCAAGTGGATATTTGGACCTCTTGGAGGATTTCGTTGGAAACGGGATTTCTGCATATAACGCTAGACAGAAGAATTCTCAGTAACTTCTTTGGGCTGCAGGTGTTCAACTCACGGATTTGAACCTTCCTGTAGACCGAGCAGATTTCAAACCCTCTTTTTGTGGAATTTGCAAGTGGAGATTTCAAGTGCTTTTGGGCCAACGGTAGAAAAGGAAATATGCTTGTATAAAAACTATAGAGAATCATTCTCAGCAACCACTTTGTGATGTGTGCGTTCCACTCACAGAGTTTAACCTTTCTTCTCATAGAGCAGTTTGGAAACACTCTGTTTGTAAAGTCTGCAGGTTGATAGTTGGACCTCTTGGAGGCTATCGTGGGAAACGGGATTTCTGCATATAACGCTAGACAGAAGAATTCTCAGTAACTTCTTTGGGCTGTGGGTGTTCAACTCACAGATTTGAACCTTCCTGTAGACAGAGTAGATTTGAAACCCTCTTTTTGTGGAATTTGCAAGTGGAGATTTCAAGCGCTTTGGGGCCAATGGTAGAAAAGGAAATATCTACGTATAAAAACTAGAGAGAATCATTCTCAGCAAACACTTTGTGATGTGTGCGTTCCACTCACAGAGTTTAACCTTACTTTTCATAGAGCAGTTGGGAAACACTCTGTTTGTAAAGTCTGCAGGTGGATATTTGGACCTCTTGGAGGATTTCTTGGGAAAGGGGATTTCTGCATATAACGCTAGACAGAAGAATTCTCAGTAACTTCTTTGGGCTGCGGGTGTTCAACTCACAGAGTTGAACCTTCCTGTAGACAGAGCAGATTTGAAACCCTCTTTTTCTGGAATATGCAAGTGGAGATTTGAAGCGCTTTGGGGCCAGTGGTAGAATGGGATATATCTTCGTATAAAAACTAGAGAGAATCATTCTCAGCAACCAGTTTGTTATGTGTGCGTTCCACTCACAGAGTTTAACCTTTCTTTTCATAGAGCAGTTTGGAAACACTCTGTTTGTAAAGTCTGCAAGTGGATATTTGGACCTCTTGGAGGATTTCGTTGGAAACGGGATTTCTGCATATAACGCTAGACAGAAGAATTCTCAGTAACTTCTTTGGGCTGCGTGTGTTCAACTCAGAGAGTTGAAGCTTCCTGTAGACAGAGCAGATTTGAAACCCTCTTTTTGTGGAATTTGCAAGTAGAGATTTCAGGCGCTTTGGGGCCAAAGGTAGAAAAGGTAATATCTTCGTATAAAAACTAGAGAGAATGATTCTCAGCAACCACATTGTGATGTGTGCGTTCCACTCACGGAGTTTAACCTTTCTTTTCATAGAGCAGTTTGGAAACACTCTGTTTGTAAAGTCTGCAGGTGGAGATTTGGACCTCTTTGAGGATTTCGTTGGAAACGGGATTTCTGCATATAACGCTAGACAGAAGAATTCTCAGTAACTTCTTTGGGCTGCGTGTGTTCATCTCAAAGAGATGAAACTTCCTTTAGACAGAGCAGATTTGAAACCCTCTTTTTGTGGAATTTGCAAGTGAATATTTCAAGCGCTTTGGGGTCAATGGTAGAAATGGTAATATCTTCGTATAAAAACTAGAGAGAATCATTCTCAGCAACCACTTTGTGATGTGTGCGTTCCACTCACAGAGTTTAACCTTTCTTTTCATAGAGCAGTTTGGAAACACTCTGTTTGTAAAGTCTGCAGGTTGATATTTGGACCTCTTGGAGGACTTCGTGGCAAACGGGCTTTCTGCATATAACGCTAGACAGAAGAATTCTCAGTAACTTCTTTGGGCCACGTGTGTTCAACTCACGGAGTTGAACCTTCCTGTAGACAGAGCAGATTTGAAACCCTCTTTTTGTGGAAATTGCAAGTGGAGATTTCAAGCGCTTCGGGGCCAATGGTAGAAAAGGAAATATCTTCGTATAAAAACTAGAGAGAATCATTCTCAGCAACCAGTTTGTTATGTGTGCGTTCCACTCACAGAGTTTAACCTTTCTTTTCATAGAGCAGTTTGGAAACACTCTGTTTGTAAAGTCTGCAGGTGGATATTTGGACCTCTTGGAGTATTCCATGGGAAAAGGGATTTCTGCATATAACGCTAGACAGAAGAATTCTCAGTAACTTCTTTGGGCTGCGTGTGTTCAACTCAGAGAGTTGAACCTTCCTGTAGACAGAGCAGATTTGAAACCCTCTTTTAGTGGAATTTGCAAGTGGAGATTTCAAGCGGTTTGTGGCCAATGGTAGAAAAGGAAATATCTTCGTATAAGAACTAGAGAGAATCATTCTCAGCAACCACTCTCTGATGTGTGCGTTCCACTCACAGAGTTTAAGCTTTCTTTTCATAGAGCAGTTTGGAAACACTCTGTTTGTAAAGTCTGCAAGTGGATATTTGGACCTCTTGGAGGATTTCGTGGAAACGGGATTTCTGCATATAACGCTAGACAGAACAATTCTCAGTAACTTCTTTGGGCTGCGGGTGTTCCACTCACAGATATGAACCTTCCTGTAGACAGAGCAGATTTGAAACCCTCTTTTTGTGGAATTTGCAAGTGGAGATTTCAAGCGCTTTGGGGCCAATGGCAGAAAAGGAAATATCTTCGTATAAAAACTAGAGGGAATCAATCTCAGCAACCACTTTGTGATGTGTGCGTTCCACTCACAGAGTTTAACCTTTCTTTTCATAGAGCAGTTTGGAAACACTCTGTTTGTAAAGTCTGCAAGTGGATATTTGGACCTCTTGGAGGATTTCGTTGGAAACGGGATTTCTGCATATAACGCTAGACAGAAGAATTCTCAGTAACTTCTTTGGGCTGCGGTTGTTCAACTCACGGATTTGAACCTTCCTGTAGACCGAGCAGATTTCAAACCCTCTTTTTGTGGAATTTGCAAGTGGAGATTTCAAGCGCTTTGGGGCCAATGTTAGAATGGGAAATATCTTCGTATAAAAACTAGAGAGAATCAATCCCAGCAACCACTTTGGATGTGTGCGTTCCACTCACAGAGTTTAACCTTTCTTTTCATAGAGCAGTTTGGAATGACTCTGTGTGTAAAGTCTGCAAGTGGATATTTTGATCTCTTGGAGGATTTCGTTGGAAACTGGATTTCTGCATGTAACGCTAGACAGAAGAATTCTCAGTAACTTCTTTGGGCTGTGTGTGTTCAACTCACAGAGGTTAAGCTTCCTGTAGACAGAGCAGATTTGAAACCCTCTTTTTGTGGAATTTGCAAGTGGAGATTTCAAGCGCTTTGGGGCCAAAGGTAGAAAAGGAAATATCTTCGTATAAAAAGTAGAGAGAATCATTCTCAGCAACCACTTTGTGATGTGTGCGTTCCACTCACAGAGTTTAACCTTTCTTTTCATAGAGCAGTTTGGAAACACTCTGTTTGTAAAGTCTGCAAGTGGATATTTGGACCTCTTGGAGGATTTCGTTGGAAACGGGATTTCTGCATATAACGGTAGACAGAAGAATTCTCAGTAACTTCTTAGGGCTGCGTGTGTTCAACTCAGAGAGTTGAAGCTTCCTGTAGACAGAGCAGATTTGAAACCCTCTTTTTGTGGAATTTGCAAGTGGACATTTCAAGCGCTTTGGGGCCAATGGTAGAAAAGGAAATATCTTCGTATAGAAACTAGAGAGAATCATTCTCAGCAACCACTTTGTGATGTGTGCGTTCCACTCACAGAGTTTAACCTTTCTTTTCATAGAGCAGTTTGGAAACACTCTGTTTGTAAAGTCTGCAGGTTGATATTTGGACCTCTTGGAGGATTTCGTGGCAAACGGGATTTCTGCATATAACGCTAGACAAAAGAATTCTCAGTAACTTCTTTGGGCTGCGTGTGTTCAACTCACGGAGATGAACCTTCCTGTAGACAGAGCAGATTTGAAACCCTCTTTTTGTGGAAATTGCAAGTGGAGATTTCAAGCGCTTTGGGGCCAATGGCATAAAAGGAAATATCTTCGTATAAAAACTAGAGGGAATCAATCTCAGCAACCACTTTGTGATGTGTGCGTTCCACTCACAGAGTTTAACCTTTCTTGTCATAGAGCAGTTTGGAAACACTCTGTTTGTAAAGTCTGCAAGTGGATATTTGGACCTCTTGGAGGATTTCGTTGGAAACTTGATTTCTGCATATAACGCTAGACAGAAGAATTCTCAGTAACTTCTTTGGGCTGCGGGTGTTCAACTCACCGATTTGAACCTTCCTGTAGACCGAGCAGATTTCAAACCCTCTTTTTGTGGAATTTGCAAGTGGAGATTTCAAGCGCTTTGGGGCCAATGGTAGAAAAGAAAATATCTTGTATAAAAACTATAGAGAATCATTCTCAGCAACCACTTTGTGATGTGTGCGTTCCACTCACAGACTTTCACCTTTCTTTTCATAGTACAGTTTGTAAACACTCTGTTTGTAAAGTCTGCAAGTGGATATTTAGACCCCTTTGAGGATTTCTTGGAAAAGGGTTTTCTGCATATAACGCTAGACAGAAGAATTCTCAGTAACTTCTTTGGGCTGCAGGTGTTCAACTCACAGAGATGAACCTTCCTGTAGACAGAGCACATTTGAAACCCTCTTTTTGTGGAATTTGCAAGTGGAGATTTCAAGCGCTTTGGGGCCAATGGTAGAAAAGGAAATATCTTCGTATAAAAACTAGAGAGAATCAGTCTCAGCAACCACTTTGGGATGTGTGCTTTCCACTCACAGAGTTTAACCTTTCTTTTCATAGAGCAGTTTGGAAACATTCTGTTTGTAAAGTCTGAAAGTTGATATTTTGATCTCTTGGAGGATTTCTTTGGAAACGGGATTTCTGCATATAACTCTAGACAGGAGAATTCTCAGTAACTTCTTTGGGATGCGTGTGTTCAACTCACAGAGATGAACCTTCCTGTAGACAGAGCAGATTTGAAACCCTCTTTTTCTGGAATTTGCAAGTGGAGATTTCAAGCGCTTTGGGGCCAATGTTAGAATGGGAAATATCTTCGTATAAAAACTAGAGAGAATCAATCTCAGCAACCACTTTGGGATGTGTGCGTTCCACTCACAGAGTTTAACCTTTCTTTTCATAGAGCAGTTTGGAATCACTCTGTGTGTAATGTCTGCAAGTGGATATTTTGATCTCTTGGAGTTTTTCGTTGGAAACTGGATTTCTGCATGTAACGCTAGACAGAAGAATTCTCAGTAACTTCTTTGGGCTGCGTGTGTTCATCTCAAAGAGATGAAACTTCCTTTAGACAGAGCAGATTTGAAACCCTCTTTTTGTGGAATTTGCAAGTGAATATTTCAAGCGCTTTGGGGTCAATGGTAGAAATGGTAATATCTTCGTATAAAAACTAGAGAGAATCATTCTCAGCAACCACTTTGTGATGTGTGCGTTCCACTCACAGAGTTTAACCTTTCTTTTCATAGAGCAGTTTGGAAACACTCTGTTTGTAAAGTCTGCAGGTTGATATTTGGACCTCTTGGAGGACTTCGTGGCAAACGGGATTTCTGCATATAACGCTAGACAGAAGAATTCTCAGTAACTTCTTTGGGCCACGTGTGTTCAACTCACGGAGTTGAACCTTCCTGTAGACAGAGCAGATTTGAAACCCTCTTTTTGTGGAAATTGCAAGTGGAGATTTCAAGCGCTTCGGGGCCAATGGTAGAAAAGGAAATATCTTCGTATAAAAACTAGAGAGAATCATTCTCAGCAACCAGTTTGTTATGTGTGCGTTCCACTCACAGAGTTTAACCTTTCTTTTCATAGAGCAGTTTGGAAACACTCTGTTTGTAAAGTCTGCAGGTGGATATTTGGACCTCTTGGAGTATTCCATGGGAAAAGGGATTTCTGCATATAACGCTAGACAGAAGAATTCTCAGTAACTTCTTTGGGCTGCGTGTGTTCAACTCAGAGAGTTGAACCTTCCTGTAGACAGAGCAGATTTGAAACCCTCTTTTAGTGGAATTTGCAAGTGGAGATTTCAAGCGGTTTGTGGCCAATGGTAGAAAAGGAAATATCTTCGTATAAGAACTAGAGAGAATCATTCTCAGCAACCACTCTCTGATGTGTGCGTTCCACTCACAGAGTTTAAGCTTTCTTTTCATAGAGCAGTTTGGAAACACTCTGTTTGTAAAGTCTGCAAGTGGATATTTGGACCTCTTGGAGGATTTCGTGGAAACGGGATTTCTGCATATAACGCTAGACAGAACAATTCTCAGTAACTTCTTTGGGCTGCGGGTGTTCCACTCACAGATATGAACCTTCCTGTAGACAGAGCAGATTTGAAACCCTCTTTTTGTGGAATTTGCAAGTGGAGATTTCAAGCGCTTTGGGGCCAATGGCAGAAAAGGAAATATCTTCGTATAAAAACTAGAGGGAATCAATCTCAGCAACCACTTTGTGATGTGTGCGTTCCACTCACAGAGTTTAACCTTTCTTTTCATAGAGCAGTTTGGAAACACTCTGTTTGTAAAGTCTGCAAGTGGATATTTGGACCTCTTGGAGGATTTCGTTGGAAACGGGATTTCTGCATATAACGCTAGACAGAAGAATTCTCAGTAACTTCTTTGGGCTGCGGTTGTTCAACTCACGGATTTGAACCTTCCTGTAGACCGAGCAGATTTCAAACCCTCTTTTTGTGGAATTTGCAAGTGGAGATTTCAAGCGCTTTGGGGCCAATGTTAGAATGGGAAATATCTTCGTATAAAAACTAGAGAGAATCAATCCCAGCAACCACTTTGGATGTGTGCGTTCCACTCACAGAGTTTAACCTTTCTTTTCATAGAGCAGTTTGGAATGACTCTGTGTGTAAAGTCTGCAAGTGGATATTTTGATCTCTTGGAGGATTTCGTTGGAAACTGGATTTCTGCATGTAACGCTAGACAGAAGAATTCTCAGTAACTTCTTTGGGCTGTGTGTGTTCAACTCACAGAGGTTAAGCTTCCTGTAGACAGAGCAGATTTGAAACCCTCTTTTTGTGGAATTTGCAAGTGGAGATTTCAAGCGCTTTGGGGCCAAAGGTAGAAAAGGAAATATCTTCGTATAAAAAGTAGAGAGAATCATTCTCAGCAACCACTTTGTGATGTGTGCGTTCCACTCACAGAGTTTAACCTTTCTTTTCATAGAGCAGTTTGGAAACACTCTGTTTGTAAAGTCTGCAAGTGGATATTTGGACCTCTTGGAGGATTTCGTTGGAAACGGGATTTCTGCATATAACGGTAGACAGAAGAATTCTCAGTAACTTCTTAGGGCTGCGTGTGTTCAACTCAGAGAGTTGAAGCTTCCTGTAGACAGAGCAGATTTGAAACCCTCTTTTTGTGGAATTTGCAAGTGGACATTTCAAGCGCTTTGGGGCCAATGGTAGAAAAGGAAATATCTTCGTATAGAAACTAGAGAGAATCATTCTCAGCAACCACTTTGTGATGTGTGCGTTCCACTCACAGAGTTTAACCTTTCTTTTCATAGAGCAGTTTGGAAACACTCTGTTTGTAAAGTCTGCAGGTTGATAGTTGGACCTCTTGGAGGATTTCGTGGCAAACGGGATTTCTGCATATAACGCTAGACAAAAGAATTCTCAGTAACTTCTTTGGGCTGCGTGTGTTCAACTCACGGAGATGAACCTTCCTGTAGACAGAGCAGATTTGAAACCCTCTTTTTGTGGAAATTGCAAGTGGAGATTTCAAGCGCTTTGGGGCCAATGGCATAAAAGGAAATATCTTCGTATAAAAACTAGAGGGAATCAATCTCAGCAACCACTTTGTGATGTGTGCGTTCCACTCACAGAGTTTAACCTTTCTTGTCATAGAGCAGTTTGGAAACACTCTGTTTGTAAAGTCTGCAAGTGGATATTTGGACCTCTTGGAGGATTTCGTTGGAAACTTGATTTCTGCATATAACGCTAGACAGAAGAATTCTCAGTAACTTCTTTGGGCTGCGGGTGTTCAACTCACCGATTTGAACCTTCCTGTAGACCGAGCAGATTTCAAACCCTCTTTTTGTGGAATTTGCAAGTGGAGATTTCAAGCGCTTTGGGGCCAATGGTAGAAAAGAAAATATCTTGTATAAAAACTATAGAGAATCATTCTCAGCAACCACTTTGTGATGTGTGCGTTCCACTCACAGACTTTCACCTTTCTTTTCATAGTACAGTTTGTAAACACTCTGTTTGTAAAGTCTGCAAGTGGATATTTAGACCCCTTTGAGGATTTCTTGGAAAAGGGTTTTCTGCATATAACGCTAGACAGAAGAATTCTCAGTAACTTCTTTGGGCTGCAGGTGTTCAACTCACAGAGATGAACCTTCCTGTAGACAGAGCACATTTGAAACCCTCTTTTTGTGGAATTTGCAAGTGGAGATTTCAAGCGCTTTGGGGCCAATGGTAGAAAAGGAAATATCTTCGTATAAAAACTAGAGAGAATCAGTCTCAGCAACCACTTTGGGATGTGTGCTTTCCACTCACAGAGTTTAACCTTTTTTTTCATAGAGCAGTTTGGAAACATTCTGTTTGTAAAGTCTGAAAGTTGATATTTTGATCTCTTGGAGGATTTCTTTGGAAACGGGATTTCTGCATATAACTCTAGACAGGAGAATTCTCAGTAACTTCTTTGGGATGCGTGTGTTCAACTCACAGAGATGAACCTTCCTGTAGACAGAGCAGATTTGAAACCCTCTTTTTCTGGAATTTGCAAGTGGAGATTTCAAGCGCTTTGGGGCCAATGTTAGAATGGGAAATATCTTCGTATAAAAACTAGAGAGAATCAATCTCAGCAACCACTTTGGGATGTGTGCGTTCCACTCACAGAGTTTAACCTTTCTTTTCATAGAGCAGTTTGGAATCACTCTGTGTGTAATGTCTGCAAGTGGATATTTTGATCTCTTGGAGTTTTTCGTTGGAAACTGGATTTCTGCATGTAACGCTAGACAGAAGAATTCTCAGTAACTTCTTTGGGCTGTGTGTGTTCAACTCACAGAGGTTAAGCTTCCTGTAGACAGAGCAGATTTGAAACCCTCTTTTTGTGGAATTTGCAAGAGGAGATTTCAAGCGCTTTTGGGCCAAAGGTAGAAAAGGAAATATCTTCGTATAAAAAATATAGAGAATCATTCTCAGCAACCACTTTGTGATGTGTGCGTTCCACTCACAGAGTTTAACCTTTATTTTCGTAGAGCAGTTTGGAAACAGTCTGTTTGTAAATTCTGCAGGTGGATATTAGGACCTCTTGGAGGATTTCTTTGGAAACGGGATTTCTGCATATAACGCTAGACAGGAGAATTCTCAGTAACTTCTTTGGGCTGCGTATGTTCAACTCAGAGAGTTGAATCTTCCTGTAGACAGAGCAGATTTGAAACCCTCTTTTTGTGGAATTTGCAAGTGGAGATTTCAAGTGCTTTGGGGCCAATGGTAGAAAAGGAAATATCTTCGTATAAAAACTACAGAGAATCATTCTCAGCAACCACTTTGTGATGTGTGCGTTCCACTCACAGTGTTTAACCTTTCTTCTCATAGAGCAGTTTGGAAACACTCTGTTTGTAAAGTCTGCAGGTTGATAGTTGGACCTCTTGGAGGCTATCGTGGGAAACGGGATTTCTGCATATAACGCTAGACAGAAGAATTCTCAGTAACTTCTTTGGGCTGCTGGTGTTCAACTCACAGATTTGAACCTTCCTGTAGACAGAGTAGATTTGAAACCCTCTTTTTGTGGAATTTGCAAGTGGAGATTTCAAGCGCTTTGGGGCCAATGGTAGAAAAGGAAATATCTACGTATAAAAACTAGAGAGAATCATTCTCAGCAAACACTTTGTGATGTGTGCGTTCCACTCACAGAGTTTAACCTTACTTTTCATAGAGCAGTTGGGAAACACTCTGTTTGTAAATTCTGCAGGTGGATATTTGGACCTCTTGGAGGATTTCTTGGGAAAGGGGATTTCTGCATATAACGCTAGACAGAAGAATTCTCAGTAACTTCTTTGGGCTGCGGGTGTTCAACTCACAGAGTTGAACCTTCCTGTAGACAGAGCAGATTTGAAACCCTCTTTTTGTGGAATTTGCAAGTGGAGATTTCAAGCGATTAGGGGCCAATGGTAGAAAAGGAAATATCTTCATATAAAAACTAGATTGAATCATTCTCAGCAACCACTCTGTGATGTGTGCGTTCCACTCACAGAGTGTAACATTTCTTTTCATAGAGCAGTTTGGAAACACTCTGTTTGTAAAGTCTGCAGGTGGATATTTGGACCTCTTGGGGGATTTCGTGGGAAAGGGGATTTCTGCATATAACGCTAGAGAGAAGAATTCTCAGTAACTTCTTTGGGCTGCGTGTGTTCAACTCAGAGAGTTGAACCTTCCTGTAGACAGAGCAGATTTGAAACACTCTTTTTGTGGAATTTGCAAGTGGAGATTTCAAGAGCTTTGGGGCCAATGGTTGAAAAGGAAATATCTTCGTATAAAAACTGGAGAGAATCATTCTCAGCAACCACTTTGTGATGTGTGCATTCCACTCACAGAGTTTAACCTTTCTTTTCATAGAGCAGTTTGGAAACACTCTGTTTGTAAAGTCTGCAAGTGGAGATTTGGACCTCTTTGAGGATTTCGTTGGAAACGGGATTTCTGCATATAACGCTAGACAGAAGAATTCTCAGTAACTTCTTTGGGCTGCGTGTGGTCAACTCAGAGAGTTGAAGCTTCCTTTAGACAGAGCAGATTTGAAACCCTCTTTTTGTGGAATTTGCAAGTGGAGATTTCAAGTGCTTTGGGGCCAATTATAGAAAAGGAAATATCTTTGTATAAAAATTATAGAGAATCATTCTCAGCAACCACTTTGTGATGTGTGCGTTCCACTCACAGAGTTTAACCTTTCTTTTCATAGAGCAGTTTGGAAACACTCTGTTTGTAAAGTATGCAAGTGGATATTTGGACCTCTTTTATGATATGGTGGGAAATGGGATTTCTGCATATAACGCTAGACAGAAGAATTCTCAGTAACTTCTTTGGGCTGCGGGTGTTCAACTCACAGAGTTGAACGTTCCTGTAGACAGAGCAGATTTGAAACCCTCTTTTTGTGGAATTTGCAAGTGGGGATTTCAAGCGCTTTGGGGCCAATGGAAGAAAAGGAAATTTCTTCGTATAAAAACTAGAGAGAATCATTCTCAGCAACCACTTTGTGATGTGTGCCTTCCACTCACAGAGTTTAACCTTTCTTTTCATAGAGCAGTTTGGAAACACTCTGTTTGTAAAGTCTGCAAGTGGAGATTAAGACCTCTTTGAGGATTTCATTGGAAACGGGGTTTCTGCATGTAACGCTAGACAGAAGAATTCTCAGAAACTTCTTTGGGCGGCATGTGTTCACCTCACAGAGTTGGACCCTCCTGTAGACAGAGCAGATTTGAAACCCTCTTTTTGTGGAATTTGCAAGTGGAGATTTCAAGCGCTTTGGGGCCAATGGTAGAAAAGGAAATATCTTCGTATAAAAACTAGAGAGAATCAATCTCAGCAACCACTTTGGGATGTGTGTGTTCCACTCACAGAGTTTAACCTTTCTTTTCATAGAGCAGTTTGGAAACAGTCTGTTTGTAAAATCTGCAAGTGGATATTTTGATCTCTTGGAGGATTTCTTTGGAAACGGCATTTCTGCATATAACGCTAGACAGAAGAATTCTCAGTAACTTCTTAGGGCTGCGGGTGTTCAACTCACAGAGTTCAATCTTCCTGTAGACAGAGCAGATTTGAAACCCTCTTTTTGTGGAATTTGCAAGTGGAGATTTCAAGCGCTTTGGGGCCAATGGTAGAAAAGGAAATATCTTCGTATAAAAACTAGAGAGAATCATTCTCAGCAACCACTTTGTGATGTGTGCGTTCCACTCACAGAGTTTAACCTTTCTTTTCATAGAGCAGTTTGGAAACACTCTGTTTGTAAAGTCTGCAAGTGGAGATTTGGACCTCCTGGAGGATATCGTGGAAACGGGATTTCTGCATATAACGCTAGACAGAAGAATTCTCAGTAACTTCTTTGGGCTGCGGGTGTTCCACTCACAGATATGAACCTTCCTGTAGACAGAGCAGATTTGAAACCCTCTTTTTGTGGAATTTGCAAGTGGAGATTTCAAGCGCTTTGGGGCCAATGGCAGAAAAGGAAATATCTTCGTATAAAAACTAGAGGGAATCAATCTCAGCAACCACTTTGTGATGTGTGCGTTCCACTCACAGAGTTTAACCTTTCTTTTCATAGAGCAGTTTGGAAACACTCTGTTTGTAAAGTCTGCAAGTGGATATTTGGACCTCTTGGAGGATTTCGTTGGAAACGGGATTTCTGCATATAACGCTAGACAGAAGAATTCTCAGTAACTTCTTTGGGCTGCGGTTGTTCAACTCACGGATTTGAACCTTCCTGTAGACCGAGCAGATTTCAAACCCTCTTTTTGTGGAATTTGCAAGTGGAGATTTCAAGCGCTTTGGGGCCAATGTTAGAATGGGAAATATCTTCGTATAAAAACTAGAGAGAATCAATCCCAGCAACCACTTTGGATGTGTGCGTTCCACTCACAGAGTTTAACCTTTCTTTTCATAGAGCAGTTTGGAATGACTCTGTGTGTAAAGTCTGCAAGTGGATATTTTGATCTCTTGGAGGATTTCGTTGGAAACTGGATTTCTGCATGTAACGCTAGACAGAAGAATTCTCAGTAACTTCTTTGGGCTGTGTGTGTTCAACTCACAGAGGTTAAGCTTCCTGTAGACAGAGCAGATTTGAAACCCTCTTTTTGTGGAATTTGCAAGTGGAGATTTCAAGCGCTTTGGGGCCAAAGGTAGAAAAGGAAATATCTTCGTATAAAAAGTAGAGAGAATCATTCTCAGCAACCACTTTGTGATGTGTGCGTTCCACTCACAGAGTTTAACCTTTCTTTTCATAGAGCAGTTTGGAAACACTCTGTTTGTAAAGTCTGCAAGTGGATATTTGGACCTCTTGGAGGATTTCGTTGGAAACGGGATTTCTGCATATAACGGTAGACAGAAGAATTCTCAGTAACTTCTTAGGGCTGCGTGTGTTCAACTCAGAGAGTTGAAGCTTCCTGTAGACAGAGCAGATTTGAAACCCTCTTTTTGTGGAATTTGCAAGTGGACATTTCAAGCGCTTTGGGGCCAATGGTAGAAAAGGAAATATCTTCGTATAGAAACTAGAGAGAATCATTCTCAGCAACCACTTTGTGATGTGTGCGTTCCACTCACAGAGTTTAACCTTTCTTTTCATAGAGCAGTTTGGAAACACTCTGTTTGTAAAGTCTGCAGGTTGATAGTTGGACCTCTTGGAGGATTTCGTGGCAAACGGGATTTCTGCATATAACGCTAGACAAAAGAATTCTCAGTAACTTCTTTGGGCTGCGTGTGTTCAACTCACGGAGATGAACCTTCCTGTAGACAGAGCAGATTTGAAACCCTCTTTTTGTGGAAATTGCAAGTGGAGATTTCAAGCGCTTTGGGGCCAATGGCATAAAAGGAAATATCTTCGTATAAAAACTAGAGGGAATCAATCTCAGCAACCACTTTGTGATGTGTGCGTTCCACTCACAGAGTTTAACCTTTCTTGTCATAGAGCAGTTTGGAAACACTCTGTTTGTAAAGTCTGCAAGTGGATATTTGGACCTCTTGGAGGATTTCGTTGGAAACTTGATTTCTGCATATAACGCTAGACAGAAGAATTCTCAGTAACTTCTTTGGGCTGCGGGTGTTCAACTCACCGATTTGAACCTTCCTGTAGACCGAGCAGATTTCAAACCCTCTTTTTGTGGAATTTGCAAGTGGAGATTTCAAGCGCTTTGGGGCCAATGGTAGAAAAGAAAATATCTTGTATAAAAACTATAGAGAATCATTCTCAGCAACCACTTTGTGATGTGTGCGTTCCACTCACAGACTTTCACCTTTCTTTTCATAGTACAGTTTGTAAACACTCTGTTTGTAAAGTCTGCAAGTGGATATTTAGACCCCTTTGAGGATTTCTTGGAAAAGGGTTTTCTGCATATAACGCTAGACAGAAGAATTCTCAGTAACTTCTTTGGGCTGCAGGTGTTCAACTCACAGAGATGAACCTTCCTGTAGACAGAGCACATTTGAAACCCTCTTTTTGTGGAATTTGCAAGTGGAGATTTCAAGCGCTTTGGGGCCAATGGTAGAAAAGGAAATATCTTCGTATAAAAACTAGAGAGAATCAGTCTCAGCAACCACTTTGGGATGTGTGCTTTCCACTCACAGAGTTTAACCTTTTTTTTCATAGAGCAGTTTGGAAACATTCTGTTTGTAAAGTCTGAAAGTTGATATTTTGATCTCTTGGAGGATTTCTTTGGAAACGGGATTTCTGCATATAACTCTAGACAGGAGAATTCTCAGTAACTTCTTTGGGATGCGTGTGTTCAACTCACAGAGATGAACCTTCCTGTAGACAGAGCAGATTTGAAACCCTCTTTTTCTGGAATTTGCAAGTGGAGATTTCAAGCGCTTTGGGGCCAATGTTAGAATGGGAAATATCTTCGTATAAAAACTAGAGAGAATCAATCTCAGCAACCACTTTGGGATGTGTGCGTTCCACTCACAGAGTTTAACCTTTCTTTTCATAGAGCAGTTTGGAATCACTCTGTGTGTAATGTCTGCAAGTGGATATTTTGATCTCTTGGAGTTTTTCGTTGGAAACTGGATTTCTGCATGTAACGCTAGACAGAAGAATTCTCAGTAACTTCTTTGGGCTGTGTGTGTTCAACTCACAGAGGTTAAGCTTCCTGTAGACAGAGCAGATTTGAAACCCTCTTTTTGTGGAATTTGCAAGAGGAGATTTCAAGCGCTTTTGGGCCAAAGGTAGAAAAGGAAATATCTTCGTATAAAAAATATAGAGAATCATTCTCAGCAACCACTTTGTGATGTGTGCGTTCCACTCACAGAGTTTAACCTTTATTTTCGTAGAGCAGTTTGGAAACAGTCTGTTTGTAAATTCTGCAGGTGGATATTAGGACCTCTTGGAGGATTTCTTTGGAAACGGGATTTCTGCATATAACGCTAGACAGGAGAATTCTCAGTAACTTCTTTGGGCTGCGTATGTTCAACTCAGAGAGTTGAATCTTCCTGTAGACAGAGCAGATTTGAAACCCTCTTTTTGTGGAATTTGCAAGTGGAGATTTCAAGTGCTTTGGGGCCAATGGTAGAAAAGGAAATATCTTCGTATAAAAACTACAGAGAATCATTCTCAGCAACCACTTTGTGATGTGTGCGTTCCACTCACAGTGTTTAACCTTTCTTCTCATAGAGCAGTTTGGAAACACTCTGTTTGTAAAGTCTGCAGGTTGATAGTTGGACCTCTTGGAGGCTATCGTGGGAAACGGGATTTCTGCATATAACGCTAGACAGAAGAATTCTCAGTAACTTCTTTGGGCTGCTGGTGTTCAACTCACAGATTTGAACCTTCCTGTAGACAGAGTAGATTTGAAACCCTCTTTTTGTGGAATTTGCAAGTGGAGATTTCAAGCGCTTTGGGGCCAATGGTAGAAAAGGAAATATCTACGTATAAAAACTAGAGAGAATCATTCTCAGCAAACACTTTGTGATGTGTGCGTTCCACTCACAGAGTTTAACCTTACTTTTCATAGAGCAGTTGGGAAACACTCTGTTTGTAAATTCTGCAGGTGGATATTTGGACCTCTTGGAGGATTTCTTGGGAAAGGGGATTTCTGCATATAACGCTAGACAGAAGAATTCTCAGTAACTTCTTTGGGCTGCGGGTGTTCAACTCACAGAGTTGAACCTTCCTGTAGACAGAGCAGATTTGAAACCCTCTTTTTGTGGAATTTGCAAGTGGAGATTTCAAGCGATTAGGGGCCAATGGTAGAAAAGGAAATATCTTCATATAAAAACTAGATTGAATCATTCTCAGCAACCACTCTGTGATGTGTGCGTTCCACTCACAGAGTGTAACATTTCTTTTCATAGAGCAGTTTGGAAACACTCTGTTTGTAAAGTCTGCAGGTGGATATTTGGACCTCTTGGGGGATTTCGTGGGAAAGGGGATTTCTGCATATAACGCTAGAGAGAAGAATTCTCAGTAACTTCTTTGGGCTGCGTGTGTTCAACTCAGAGAGTTGAACCTTCCTGTAGACAGAGCAGATTTGAAACACTCTTTTTGTGGAATTTGCAAGTGGAGATTTCAAGAGCTTTGGGGCCAATGGTTGAAAAGGAAATATCTTCGTATAAAAACTGGAGAGAATCATTCTCAGCAACCACTTTGTGATGTGTGCATTCCACTCACAGAGTTTAACCTTTCTTTTCATAGAGCAGTTTGGAAACACTCTGTTTGTAAAGTCTGCAAGTGGAGATTTGGACCTCTTTGAGGATTTCGTTGGAAACGGGATTTCTGCATATAACGCTAGACAGAAGAATTCTCAGTAACTTCTTTGGGCTGCGTGTGGTCAACTCAGAGAGTTGAAGCTTCCTTTAGACAGAGCAGATTTGAAACCCTCTTTTTGTGGAATTTGCAAGTGGAGATTTCAAGTGCTTTGGGGCCAATTATAGAAAAGGAAATATCTTTGTATAAAAATTATAGAGAATCATTCTCAGCAACCACTTTGTGATGTGTGCGTTCCACTCACAGAGTTTAACCTTTCTTTTCATAGAGCAGTTTGGAAACACTCTGTTTGTAAAGTATGCAAGTGGATATTTGGACCTCTTTTATGATATGGTGGGAAATGGGATTTCTGCATATAACGCTAGACAGAAGAATTCTCAGTAACTTCTTTGGGCTGCGGGTGTTCAACTCACAGAGTTGAACGTTCCTGTAGACAGAGCAGATTTGAAACCCTCTTTTTGTGGAATTTGCAAGTGGGGATTTCAAGCGCTTTGGGGCCAATGGAAGAAAAGGAAATTTCTTCGTATAAAAACTAGAGAGAATCATTCTCAGCAACCACTTTGTGATGTGTGCCTTCCACTCACAGAGTTTAACCTTTCTTTTCATAGAGCAGTTTGGAAACACTCTGTTTGTAAAGTCTGCAAGTGGAGATTAAGACCTCTTTGAGGATTTCATTGGAAACGGGGTTTCTGCATGTAACGCTAGACAGAAGAATTCTCAGAAACTTCTTTGGGCGGCATGTGTTCACCTCACAGAGTTGGACCCTCCTGTAGACAGAGCAGATTTGAAACCCTCTTTTTGTGGAATTTGCAAGTGGAGATTTCAAGCGCTTTGGGGCCAATGGTAGAAAAGGAAATATCTTCGTATAAAAACTAGAGAGAATCAATCTCAGCAACCACTTTGGGATGTGTGTGTTCCACTCACAGAGTTTAACCTTTCTTTTCATAGAGCAGTTTGGAAACAGTCTGTTTGTAAAATCTGCAAGTGGATATTTTGATCTCTTGGAGGATTTCTTTGGAAACGGCATTTCTGCATATAACGCTAGACAGAAGAATTCTCAGTAACTTCTTAGGGCTGCGGGTGTTCAACTCACAGAGTTCAATCTTCCTGTAGACAGAGCAGATTTGAAACCCTCTTTTTGTGGAATTTGCAAGTGGAGATTTCAAGCGCTTTGGGGCCAATGGTAGAAAAGGAAATATCTTCGTATAAAAACTAGAGAGAATCATTCTCAGCAACCACTTTGTGATGTGTGCGTTCCACTCACAGAGTTTAACCTTTCTTTTCATAGAGCAGTTTGGAAACACTCTGTTTGTAAAGTCTGCAAGTGGAGATTTGGACCTCCTGGAGGATATCGTGGAAACGGGATTTCTGCATATAACGCTAGACAGAAGAATTCTCAGTAACTTCTTTGGGCTGCGGGTGTTCAACTCACAGATTTGAACCTTCCTGTAGACAGAGCAGATTTGAAACCCTCTTTTTGTGGAATTTGCAAGTGGAGATTTCAAGCGCTTTTTGGCCAATGGTAGAAAAGGAAATATCTTCGTTTAAAAACTAGAGAGAATCATTCTCAGCAACCACTTTGTGATGTGTGCATTCCACTCACAGAGTTTAACCTTTCTTTTCATAGAGCAGTTTGGAAACACTCTGTTTGTAAAGTCTGCAGGATGATATTTGGACCTCTTGGAGGATTTCGTGGCAAACGGGATTTCTGCATATAACGCTAGACTGAAGAATTCTCAGTAACTTCTTTGGGCTGCGGGAGTTCAACTCAGATAGTTGAACCTCCCTGTAGACAGAGCAGATTTGAAACCCTCTTTTTGTGGAATTTGCAAGTGGAGATTTCAAGCGCTTTGGGGCCAATGGTAGAAAAGGAAATATCTTCGTATAAAAACTAGAGAGAATCATTCTCAGCAACCACTTTGTGATGTGTGCGTTCCACTCACAGAGTTTAACCTTTCTTTTCATGGAGCTGTTTGGAAACACTCTGTTTGTAAATTCTGCAAGTGGATTTTTGGACCTCTTGGAGGATTTCGTGGGAAAAGGGATTTCTGCATATAACGCTAGACAGAAGAATTCTCAGTAACTTCTTTGCACTGCGTGTGTTCAACTCAGAGAGTTGAACCTTCCTGTAGACAGAGCAGATTTGAAACCCTCTTTTTGTGGAATTTGCAAGTGGAGATTTCTAGCGCTTTGGGGCCAATGGTATAAAAGGAAATATCTTCGTATAAAAACTAGAGAGAATCATTCTCAGCAACCACTTTGTGATGTGTGCATTCCACTCACAGAGTTTAACCTTTCTTTTCAATTAGCAGTTTGGAAACACTCTGTTTGTAAAGTTTGTAAGTGGAGATTTGGACCTCTTTTAGGATATCACGGGAAAAGGGATTTCTGCATATAACGCTAGACGGAAGGATTCTCAGTAACTTCTTTGGGCTGCGGGTGTTCAACTCACAGAGTTGAACCTTCCTGTAGGCAGAGCAGATTTGAAACCCTCTTTTTGTGGAATTTGCAAGTGGAGATTTCAAGCGCTTTGGGGCCAATGGTAGAAAAGGAAATATCTTCGTATAAAAACTACAGAGAATCATTCTCAGCAACCACTATGTGATGTGTGCGTTCCACTCACAGAGTTTAACCTTTCTTTTCATAGAGCGGTTTGGAAACACTCTGTTTGTAAAGTCTGCAGGTTGATATTTGGACCTCTTGGAGGATTTCTTTGGAAACGGGATTTGTGCATATAACGCTGGACAGAAGAATTCTCAGTAACTTCTTTGGGCTGCGTGTGTTCAACTCAGAGAGTTGAAGTTTCCTGTAGACAGAGCAGATTTGAAACCCTCTTGTTGTGGAATTTGCAAGTGGAGATTCCAAGCGCTTTGGGGCCAATGGTAGAAAAGGAAATATCTTCGTATAAAAACTAGAGAGAATCATTCTCAGCAACCACTTTGTGATGTGTGCGTTCCACTCACAGAGTTTCACCTTTCTTTTCATAGAGCAGTTTGGAAACTCTCTGTTTGTAAAGTCTGCAAGTGGAGATTTGGACCTCTTGGAGGATTTCGTGGAAACGGGATTTCTGCATATAACGCTAGACAGAAGAATTCTCAGTAACTTCTTTGGGCTGTGGGTGTTCAACTCACAGATTTGAACCTTCCTGTAGACAGAGCAGATTTGAAACCCTCTTTTTGTGGAATTTGCAAGTGGAGATTTCAAGCGCTTTGAGGCCAATGGTAGAAAAGGAAATATCTTCGTATAAAAACTAGAGAGAATCATTCTCAGCAACCACTTTGTGATGTGTGCGTTCCACTCACAGAGTTTAACCTTTCTTTTCATAGAGCAGTTTGGAAACACTCTGTTTGTAAAGTCTGCAGGTGGATATTAGGACCTCTTGGAGGATTTCGTGGGAAAGGGGATTTCTGCATATAACGCTGGACAGAAGAATTCTCAGTAACTTCTTTGTGCTGCGTGTGTTCAACTCACAGACTTGAACCTTCCTGTAGACAGAGCAGATTTGAAACCCTCTTTTTGTGGAATGTGCAAGTGGAGATTTCAAGCGCTTTGGGGCCAATGGTAGTAAAGGAAATATCTTCGTATGAAAACTAGAGAGAATCATTCTCAGCAACCACTTTGTGATGTGTGCATTCCACTCACAGAGTTTAACCTTTCTTTTCATAGAGCAGTTTGGAAACACTCTGTTTGTAAAGTCTGCAGGTGGATATTTGGACCTCTTGGAGGATTTCGTGGGAACGGGGATTTCTGCATATAACACTAGACAGAAGAATTCTCAGTAACTTCTTTGGGCTGCGTGTGTTCACCTCACAGAGTTGGACCCTCCTGTAGACAGAGCAGATTTGAAACCCTCTTTTTGTGGAATTTGCAAGTGGAGATTTCAAGCGCTTTTGGGACAATGGTAGAAATGGAAATATCTTCGTATAAAAACTAGATAGAATCATTCTCAGCAACCACTTTGTGATGTGTGCGTTCCACTCACAGAGTTTAACCTTTCTTTTCATAGAGCAGTTTGGAAACACTCTGTTTGTAAAGTCTGCAAGTGGATATTTGGACCTCTTGGAGGATTTCGTGGAAACGGGATTTCTGCATATAACGCTAGACAGAACAATTCTCAGTAACTTCTTTGGGCTGCGGGTGTTCCACTCACAGATATGAACCTTCCTGTAGACAGAGCAGATTTGAAACCCTCTTTTTGTGGAATTTGCAAGTGGAGATTTCAAGCGCTTTGGGGCCAATGGCAGAAAAGGAAATATCTTCGTATAAAAACTAGAGGGAATCAATCTCAGCAACCACTTTGTGATGTGTGCGTTCCACTCACAGAGTTTAACCTTTCTTTTCATAGAGCAGTTTGGAAACACTCTGTTTGTAAAGTCTGCAAGTGGATATTTGGACCTCTTGGAGGATTTCGTTGGAAACGGGATTTCTGCATATAACGCTAGACAGAAGAATTCTCAGTAACTTCTTTGGGCTGCGGTTGTTCAACTCACGGATTTGAACCTTCCTGTAGACCGAGCAGATTTCAAACCCTCTTTTTGTGGAATTTGCAAGTGGAGATTTCAAGTGCTTTTGGGCCAATGGTAGAAAAGGAAATATGTTTGTATAAAAACTATAGAGAATCATTCTCAGCAACCACTTTGTGATGTGTGCGTTCCACTCACAGAGTTTAACCTTTCTTTTCATAGAGCAGTTTGGAAACACTCTGTTTGTAAAGTCTGCAGGTTGATATTTGGACCTCTTGGAGGACTTCGTGGCAAACGGGATTTCTGCATATAACGCTAGACAGAAGAATTCTCAGTAACTTCTTTGGGCTGCGGGTGTTCAACTCTGAGAGTTGAAGCTTCCTGTAGACAGAGCAGATTTGAAACCCTCTTTTTGTGGAATTTGCAAGTGGAGATTTCAACCGCTTTGGGGCCAATGGTAGAAAAGAAAATATCTTGTATAAAAACTATAGAGAATCATTCTCAGCAACCACTTTGTGATGTGTGCGTTGCACTCACAGACTTTCACCTTTCTTTTCATAGTACAGTTTGTAAACACTCTGTTTGTAAAGTCTGCAAGTGGATATTTAGACCCCTTTGAGGATTTCTTGGAAAAGGGTTTTCTGCATATAACGCTAGACAGAAGAATTCTCAGTAACTTTTATGGGCTGCAGGTGTTCAACTCACAGAGATGAACCTTCCTGTAGACAGAACACATTTGAAACCCTCTTTTTGTGGAATTTGCAAGTGGAGATTTCAAGCGCTTTGGGGCCAATGGTAGAAAAGGAAATATCTTCGTATAAAAACTAGAGAGAATCAGTCTCAGCAACCACTTTGGGATGTGTGCTTTCAACTCACAGAGTTTAACCTTTTTTTTCATAGAGCAGTTTGGAAACATTCTGTTTGTAAAGTCTGCAAGTGGATATTTTGATCTCTTGGAGGATTTCTTTGGAAACGGGATTTCTGCATATAACTCTAGACAGGAGAATTCTCAGTAACTTCTTTGGGCTGCGTGTGTTCAACTCACAGAGATGAACCTTCCTGTAGACAGAGCAGATTTGAAACCCTCTTTTTCTGGAATTTGCAAGTGGACATTTCAAGCGCTTTGGGGCCAATGTTAGAATGGGAAATATCTTCGTATAAAAACTAGAGAGAATCAATCCCAGCAACCACTTTGGATGTGTGCGTTCCACTCACAGAGTTTAACCTTTCTTTTCATAGAGCAGTTTGGAATGACTCTGTGTGTAAAGTCTGCAAGTGGATATTTTGATCTCTTGGAGGATTTCGTTGGAAACTGGATTTCTGCATGTAACGCTAGACAGAAGAATTCTCAGTAACTTCTTTGGGCTGTGTGTGTTCAACTCACAGAGGTTAAGCTTCCTGTAGACAGAGCAGATTTGAAACCCTCTTTTTGTGGAATTTGCAAGTGGAGATTTCAAGCGCTTTGGGGCCAAAGGTAGAAAAGGAAATATCTTCGTATAAAAAGTAGAGAGAATCATTCTCAGCAACCACTTTGTGATGTGTGCGTTCCACTCACAGAGTTTAACCTTTCTTTTCATAGAGCAGTTTGGAAACACTCTGTTTGTAAAGTCTGCAAGTGGATATTTGGACTTCTTTGAGGATTTCTTTGGAAACGGGATTTCTGCATATAACGGTAGACAGAAGAATTCTCAGTAACTTCTTAGGGCTGGGTGTGTTCAACTCAGAGAGTTGAAGCTTCCTGTAGACAGAGCAGATTTGAAACCCTCTTTTTGTGGAATTTGCAAGTGGAGATTTCAAGCGCTTTGGGGCCAATGGTAGAAAAGGAAATATCTTCGTATAGAAACTAGAGAGAATCATTCTCAGCAACCACTTTGTGATGTGTGCATTCCACTCACAGAGTTTAACCTTTCTTTTCATTGAGCAGTTTGGAAACACTCTGTTTGTAAAGTCTGCAGGTTGATATTTGGACCTCTTGGAGGATTTCGTGGCAAACGGGATTTCTGCATATAACGCTAGACAAAAGAATTCTCAGTAACTTCTTTGGGCTGCGTGTGTTCAACTCACGGAGATGAACCTTCCTGTACACAGAGCAGATTTGAAACCCTCTTTTTGTGGAAATTGCAAGTGGAGATTTCAAGCGCTTTGGGGCCAATGGCATAAAAGGAAATATCTTCGTATAAAAACTAGAGGGAATCAATCTCAGCAACCACTTTGTGATGTGTGCGTTCCACTCACAGAGTTTAACCTTTCTTGTCATAGAGCAGTTTGGAAACACTCTGTTTGTAAAGTCTGCAAGTGGATATTTGGACCTCTTGGAGGATTTCGTTGGAAACTTGATTTCTGCATATAACGCTAGACAGAAGAATTCTCAGTAACTTCTTTGGGCTGCGGGTGTTCAACTCACCGATTTGAACCTTCCTGTAGACCGAGCAGATTTCAAACCCTCTTTTTGTGGAATTTGCAAGTGGAGATTTCAAGCGCTTTGGGGCCAATGGTAGAAAAGAAAATATCTTGTATAAAAACTATAGAGAATCATTCTCAGCAACCACTTTGTGATGTGTGCGTTCCACTCACAGACTTTCACCTTTCTTTTCATAGTACAGTTTGTAAACACTCTGTTTGTAAAGTCTGCAAGTGGATATTTAGACCCCTTTGAGGATTTCTTGGAAAAGGGTTTTCTGCATATAACGCTAGACAGAAGAATTCTCAGTAACTTCTTTGGGCTGCAGGTGTTCAACTCACAGAGATGAACCTTCCTGTAGACAGAGCACATTTGAAACCCTCTTTTTGTGGAATTTGCAAGTGGAGATTTCAAGCGCTTTGGGGCCAATGGTAGAAAAGGAAATATCTTCGTATAAAAACTAGAGAGAATCAGTCTCAGCAACCACTTTGGGATGTGTGCTTTCCACTCACAGAGTTTAACCTTTTTTTTCATAGAGCAGTTTGGAAACATTCTGTTTGTAAAGTCTGAAAGTTGATATTTTGATCTCTTGGAGGATTTCTTTGGAAACGGGATTTCTGCAGATAACTCTAGACAGGAGAATTCTCAGTAACTTCTTTGGGATGCGTGTGTTCAACTCACAGAGATGAACCTTCCTGTAGACAGAGCAGATTTGAAACCCTCTTTTTCTGGAATTTGCAAGTGGAGATTTCAAGCGCTTTGGGGCCAATGTTAGAATGGGAAATATCTTCGTATAAAAACTAGAGAGAATCAATCTCAGCAACCACTTTGGGATGTGTGCGTTCCACTCACAGAGTTTAACCTTTCTTTTCATAGAGCAGTTTGGAATCACTCTGTGTGTAATGTCTGCAAGTGGATATTTTGATCTCTTGGAGTTTTTCGTTGGAAACTGGATTTCTGCATGTAACGCTAGACAGAAGAATTCTCAGTAACTTCTTTGGGCTGTGTGTGTTCAACTCACAGAGGTTAAGCTTCCTGTAGACAGAGCAGATTTGAAACCCTCTTTTTGTGGAATTTGCAAGAGGAGATTTCAAGCGCTTTTGGGCCAAAGGTAGAAAAGGAAATATCTTCGTATAAAAAATATAGAGAATCATTCTCAGCAACCACTTTGTGATGTGTGCGTTCCACTCACAGAGTTTAACCTTTATTTTCGTAGAGCAGTTTGGAAACAGTCTGTTTGTAAATTCTGCAGGTGGATATTAGGACCTCTTGGAGGATTTCTTTGGAAACGGGATTTCTGCATATAACGCTAGACAGGAGAATTCTCAGTAACTTCTTTGGGCTGCGTATGTTCAACTCAGAGAGTTGAATCTTCCTGTAGACAGAGCAGATTTGAAACCCTCTTTTTGTGGAATTTGCAAGTGGAGATTTCAAGTGCTTTGGGGCCAATGGTAGAAAAGGAAATATCTTCGTATAAAAACTACAGAGAATCATTCTCAGCAACCACTTTGTGATGTGTGCGTTCCACTCACAGTGTTTAACCTTTCTTCTCATAGAGCAGTTTGGAAACACTCTGTTTGTAAAGTCTGCAGGTTGATAGTTGGACCTCTTGGAGGCTATCGTGGGAAACGGGATTTCTGCATATAACGCTAGACAGAAGAATTCTCAGTAACTTCTTTGGGCTGCGGGTGTTCAACTCACAGATTTGAACCTTCCTGTAGACAGAGTAGATTTGAAACCCTCTTTTTGTGGAATTTGCAAGTGGAGATTTCAAGCGCTTTGGGGCCAATGGTAGAAAAGGAAATATCTACGTATAAAAACTAGAGAGAATCATTCTCAGCAAACACTTTGTGATGTGTGCGTTCCACTCACAGAGTTTAACCTTACTTTTCATAGAGCAGTTGGGAAACACTCTGTTTGTAAATTCTGCAGGTGGATATTTGGACCTCTTGGAGGATTTCTTGGGAAAGGGGATTTCTGCATATAACGCTAGACAGAAGAATTCTCAGTAACTTCTTTGGGCTGCGGGTGTCAAGTCACAGAGTTGAACCTTCCTGTAGACAGAGCAGATTTGAAACCCTCTTTTTGTGGAATTTGCAAGTGGAGATTTCAAGCGATTAGGGGCCAATGGTAGAAAAGGAAATATCTTCATATAAAAACTAGATTGAATCATTCTCAGCAACCACTCTGTGATGTGTGCGTTCCACTCACAGAGTGTAACATTTCTTTTCATAGAGCAGTTTGGAAACACTCTGTTTGTAAAGTCTGCAGGTGGATATTTGGACCTCTTGGGGGATTTCGTGGGAAAGGGGATTTCTGCATATAACGCTAGAGAGAAGAATTCTCAGTAACTTCTTTGGGCTGCGTGTGTTCAACTCAGAGAGTTGAACCTTCCTGTAGACAGAGCAGATTTGAAACACTCTTTTTGTGGAATTTGCAAGTGGAGATTTCAAGAGCTTTGGGGCCAATGGTTGAAAAGGAAATATCTTCGTATAAAAACTGGAGAGAATCATTCTCAGCAACCACTTTGTGATGTGTGCATTCCACTCACAGAGTTTAACCTTTCTTTTCATAGAGCAGTTTGGAAACACTCTGTTTGTAAAGTCTGCAAGTGGAGATTTGGACCTCTTTGAGGATTTCGTTGGAAACGGGATTTCTGCATATAACGCTAGACAGAAGAATTCTCAGTAACTTCTTTGGGCTGCGGGTGTTCAACTCACAGACTTGAACCTTCCTGTAGACAGAGCAGATTTGAAACCCTGTTTTTGTGGAATTTGCAAGTGGAGATTTCAAGCGCTTTGGGGCCAATGGTAGAAAAGGAAATATCTTCGTTTAAAAACTAGAGAGAATCATTCTCAGCAACCACTTTGTGATGTGTGCGTTCCACTCACAGAGTTTAACGTTTCTTTTCATAGAGCAGTTTGGAAACACTCTGTTTGTAAAGTCTGCTAGTGGATATTTGGACCTCTTGGAGGATTTCGCGGGAAAAGGGATTTCTGCATATAACGCTAGACAGAAGAATTCTCAGTAACTTCTTTGGGCTGCGTGTGTTCAACTCAGAGAGTTGAACCTTCCTGTAGACAGAGCAGATTTGAAACACTCTTTTTGTGGAATTTGCAAGTGGAGATTTCATGCGCTTTGGGGCCAATGGTAGAAAAGGAAATATCTTCGTATAAAAACTAGAGAGAATCATTCTCAGCAACCACTTTGTGATGTGTGCATTCCACTCACAGAGTTTAACCTTTCTTTTCATAGAGCAGTTTGGAAACACTCTGTTTGTAAAGTCTGCAGGATGATATTTGGACCTCTTGGAGGATTTCGTGGCAAACGGGATTTCTGCATATAACGCTAGACTGAAGAATTCTCAGTAACTTCTTTGGGCTGCGGGAGTTCAACTCAGATAGTTGAACCTCCCTGTAGACAGAGCAGATTTGAAACCCTCTTTTTGTGGAATTTGCAAGTGGAGATTTCAAGCGCTTTGGGGCCAATGGTAGAAAAGGAAATATCTTCGTATAAAAACTAGAGAGAATCATTCTCAGCAACCACTTTGTGATGTGTGCGTTCCACTCACAGAGTTTAACCTTTCTTTTCATGGAGCTGTTTGGAAACACTCTGTTTGTAAATTCTGCAAGTGGATTTTTGGACCTCTTGGAGGATTTCGTGGGAAAAGGGATTTCTGCACATAACGCTAGACAGAAGAATTCTCAGTAACTTCTTTGCACTGCGTGTGTTCAACTCAGAGAGTTGAACCTTCCTGTAGACAGAGCAGATTTGAAACCCTCTTTTTGTGGAATTTGCAAGTGGAGATTTCTAGCGCTTTGGGGCCAATGGTATAAAAGGAAATATCTTCGTATAAAAACTAGAGAGAATCATTCTCAGCAACCACTTTGTGATGTGTGCATTCCACTCACAGAGTTTAACCTTTCTTTTCATAGAGCAGTTTGGAAACACTCTGTTTGTAATGTCTGTAAGTGGAGATTTGGACCTCTTTTAGGATATCACGGGAAAAGGGATTTCTGCATATAACGCTAGACGGAAGGATTCTCAGTAACTTCTTTGGGCTGCGGGTGTTCAACTCACAGAGTTGAACCTTCCTGTAGGCAGAGCAGATTTGAAACCCTCTTTTTGTGGAATTTGCAAGTGGAGATTTCAAGCGCTTTGGGGCCAATGGTAGAAAAGGAAATATCTTCGTATAAAAACTACAGAGAATCATTCTCAGCAACCACTTTGTGATGTGTGCGTTCCACTCACAGAGTTTAACCTTTCTTTTCATAGAGCGGTTTGGAAACACTCTGTTTGTAAAGTCTGCCGGTTGATATTTGGACCTCTTGGAGGATTTCTTTGGAAACGGGATTTGTGCATATAACGCTGGACAGAAGAATTCTCAGTAACTTCTTTGGGCTGCGTGTGTTCAACTCAGAGAGTTGAAGTTTCCTGTAGACAGAGCAGATTTGAAACCCTCTTGTTGTGGAATTTGCAAGTGGAGATTCCAAGCGCTTTGGGGCCAATGGTAGAAAAGGAAATATCTTCGTATAAAAACTAGAGAGAATCATTCTCAGCAACCACTTTGTGATGTGTGCGTTCCACTCACAGAGTTTCACCTTTCTTTTCATAGAGCAGTTTGGAAACACTCTGTTTGTAAAGTCTGCAAGTGGAGATTTGGACCTCTTGGAGGATTTCGTGGAAACGGGATTTCTGCATATAACGCTAGACAGAAGAATTCTCAGTAACTTCTTTGGGCTGTGGGTGTTCAACTCACAGATTTGAACCTTCCTGTAGACAGAGCAGATTTGAAACCCTCTTTTTGTGGAATTTGCAAGTGGAGATTTCAAGCGCTTTGAGGCCAATGGTAGAAAAGGAAATATCTTCGTATAAAAACTAGAGAGAATCATTCTCAGCAACCACTTTGTGATGTGTGCGTTCCACTCACAGAGTTTAACCTTTCTTTTCATAGAGCAGTTTGGAAACACTCTGTTTGTAAAGTCTGCAGGTGGATATTTGGACCTCTTGGAGGATTTCGTGGGAAAGGGGATTTCTGCATATAACGCTGGACAGAAGAATTCTCAGTAACTTCTTTGTGCTGCGTGTGTTCAACTCACAGACTTGAACCTTCCTGTAGACAGAGCAGATTAGAAACCCTCTTTTTGTGGAATGTGCAAGTGGAGATTTCAAGCGCTTTGGGGCCAATGGTAGTAAAGGAAATATCTTCGTATGAAAACTAGAGAGAATCATTCTCAGCAACCACTTTGTGATGTGTGCATTCCACTCACAGAGTTTAACCTTTCTTTTCATAGAGCAGTTTGGAAACACTCTGTTTGTAAAGTCTGCAGGTTGATATTTGGACCTCTTGGAGGATTTCGTGGCAAACGGGATTTCTGCATATAACGCTAGACAAAAGAATTCTCAGTAACTTCTTTGGGCTGCGTGTGTTCAACTCACGGAGATGAACCTTCCTGTACACAGAGCAGATTTGAAACCCTCTTTTTGTGGAAATTGCAAGTGGAGATTTCAAGCGCTTTGGGGCCAATGGCATAAAAGGAAATATCTTCGTATAAAAACTAGAGGGAATCAATCTCAGCAACCACTTTGTGATGTGTGCGTTCCACTCACAGAGTTTAACCTTTCTTGTCATAGAGCAGTTTGGAAACACTCTGTTTGTAAAGTCTGCAAGTGGATATTTGGACCTCTTGGAGGATTTCGTTGGAAACTTGATTTCTGCATATAACGCTAGACAGAAGAATTCTCAGTAACTTCTTTGGGCTGCGGGTGTTCAACTCACCGATTTGAACCTTCCTGTAGACCGAGCAGATTTCAAACCCTCTTTTTGTGGAATTTGCAAGTGGAGATTTCAAGCGCTTTGGGGCCAATGGTAGAAAAGAAAATATCTTGTATAAAAACTATAGAGAATCATTCTCAGCAACCACTTTGTGATGTGTGCGTTCCACTCACAGACTTTCACCTTTCTTTTCATAGTACAGTTTGTAAACACTCTGTTTGTAAAGTCTGCAAGTGGATATTTAGACCCCTTTGAGGATTTCTTGGAAAAGGGTTTTCTGCATATAACGCTAGACAGAAGAATTCTCAGTAACTTCTTTGGGCTGCAGGTGTTCAACTCACAGAGATGAACCTTCCTGTAGACAGAGCACATTTGAAACCCTCTTTTTGTGGAATTTGCAAGTGGAGATTTCAAGCGCTTTGGGGCCAATGGTAGAAAAGGAAATATCTTCGTATAAAAACTAGAGAGAATCAGTCTCAGCAACCACTTTGGGATGTGTGCTTTCCACTCACAGAGTTTAACCTTTTTTTTCATAGAGCAGTTTGGAAACATTCTGTTTGTAAAGTCTGAAAGTTGATATTTTGATCTCTTGGAGGATTTCTTTGGAAACGGGATTTCTGCAGATAACTCTAGACAGGAGAATTCTCAGTAACTTCTTTGGGATGCGTGTGTTCAACTCACAGAGATGAACCTTCCTGTAGACAGAGCAGATTTGAAACCCTCTTTTTCTGGAATTTGCAAGTGGAGATTTCAAGCGCTTTGGGGCCAATGTTAGAATGGGAAATATCTTCGTATAAAAACTAGAGAGAATCAATCTCAGCAACCACTTTGGGATGTGTGCGTTCCACTCACAGAGTTTAACCTTTCTTTTCATAGAGCAGTTTGGAATCACTCTGTGTGTAATGTCTGCAAGTGGATATTTTGATCTCTTGGAGTTTTTCGTTGGAAACTGGATTTCTGCATGTAACGCTAGACAGAAGAATTCTCAGTAACTTCTTTGGGCTGTGTGTGTTCAACTCACAGAGGTTAAGCTTCCTGTAGACAGAGCAGATTTGAAACCCTCTTTTTGTGGAATTTGCAAGAGGAGATTTCAAGCGCTTTTGGGCCAAAGGTAGAAAAGGAAATATCTTCGTATAAAAAATATAGAGAATCATTCTCAGCAACCACTTTGTGATGTGTGCGTTCCACTCACAGAGTTTAACCTTTATTTTCGTAGAGCAGTTTGGAAACAGTCTGTTTGTAAATTCTGCAGGTGGATATTAGGACCTCTTGGAGGATTTCTTTGGAAACGGGATTTCTGCATATAACGCTAGACAGGAGAATTCTCAGTAACTTCTTTGGGCTGCGTATGTTCAACTCAGAGAGTTGAATCTTCCTGTAGACAGAGCAGATTTGAAACCCTCTTTTTGTGGAATTTGCAAGTGGAGATTTCAAGTGCTTTGGGGCCAATGGTAGAAAAGGAAATATCTTCGTATAAAAACTACAGAGAATCATTCTCAGCAACCACTTTGTGATGTGTGCGTTCCACTCACAGTGTTTAACCTTTCTTCTCATAGAGCAGTTTGGAAACACTCTGTTTGTAAAGTCTGCAGGTTGATAGTTGGACCTCTTGGAGGCTATCGTGGGAAACGGGATTTCTGCATATAACGCTAGACAGAAGAATTCTCAGTAACTTCTTTGGGCTGCGGGTGTTCAACTCACAGATTTGAACCTTCCTGTAGACAGAGTAGATTTGAAACCCTCTTTTTGTGGAATTTGCAAGTGGAGATTTCAAGCGCTTTGGGGCCAATGGTAGAAAAGGAAATATCTACGTATAAAAACTAGAGAGAATCATTCTCAGCAAACACTTTGTGATGTGTGCGTTCCACTCACAGAGTTTAACCTTACTTTTCATAGAGCAGTTGGGAAACACTCTGTTTGTAAATTCTGCAGGTGGATATTTGGACCTCTTGGAGGATTTCTTGGGAAAGGGGATTTCTGCATATAACGCTAGACAGAAGAATTCTCAGTAACTTCTTTGGGCTGCGGGTGTCAAGTCACAGAGTTGAACCTTCCTGTAGACAGAGCAGATTTGAAACCCTCTTTTTGTGGAATTTGCAAGTGGAGATTTCAAGCGATTAGGGGCCAATGGTAGAAAAGGAAATATCTTCATATAAAAACTAGATTGAATCATTCTCAGCAACCACTCTGTGATGTGTGCGTTCCACTCACAGAGTGTAACATTTCTTTTCATAGAGCAGTTTGGAAACACTCTGTTTGTAAAGTCTGCAGGTGGATATTTGGACCTCTTGGGGGATTTCGTGGGAAAGGGGATTTCTGCATATAACGCTAGAGAGAAGAATTCTCAGTAACTTCTTTGGGCTGCGTGTGTTCAACTCAGAGAGTTGAACCTTCCTGTAGACAGAGCAGATTTGAAACACTCTTTTTGTGGAATTTGCAAGTGGAGATTTCAAGAGCTTTGGGGCCAATGGTTGAAAAGGAAATATCTTCGTATAAAAACTGGAGAGAATCATTCTCAGCAACCACTTTGTGATGTGTGCATTCCACTCACAGAGTTTAACCTTTCTTTTCATAGAGCAGTTTGGAAACACTCTGTTTGTAAAGTCTGCAAGTGGAGATTTGGACCTCTTTGAGGATTTCGTTGGAAACGGGATTTCTGCATATAACGCTAGACAGAAGAATTCTCAGTAACTTCTTTGGGCTGCGGGTGTTCAACTCACAGACTTGAACCTTCCTGTAGACAGAGCAGATTTGAAACCCTGTTTTTGTGGAATTTGCAAGTGGAGATTTCAAGCGCTTTGGGGCCAATGGTAGAAAAGGAAATATCTTCGTTTAAAAACTAGAGAGAATCATTCTCAGCAACCACTTTGTGATGTGTGCGTTCCACTCACAGAGTTTAACGTTTCTTTTCATAGAGCAGTTTGGAAACACTCTGTTTGTAAAGTCTGCTAGTGGATATTTGGACCTCTTGGAGGATTTCGCGGGAAAAGGGATTTCTGCATATAACGCTAGACAGAAGAATTCTCAGTAACTTCTTTGGGCTGCGTGTGTTCAACTCAGAGAGTTGAACCTTCCTGTAGACAGAGCAGATTTGAAACACTCTTTTTGTGGAATTTGCAAGTGGAGATTTCATGCGCTTTGGGGCCAATGGTAGAAAAGGAAATATCTTCGTATAAAAACTAGAGAGAATCATTCTCAGCAACCACTTTGTGATGTGTGCATTCCACTCACAGAGTTTAACCTTTCTTTTCATAGAGCAGTTTGGAAACACTCTGTTTGTAAAGTCTGCAGGATGATATTTGGACCTCTTGGAGGATTTCGTGGCAAACGGGATTTCTGCATATAACGCTAGACTGAAGAATTCTCAGTAACTTCTTTGGGCTGCGGGAGTTCAACTCAGATAGTTGAACCTCCCTGTAGACAGAGCAGATTTGAAACCCTCTTTTTGTGGAATTTGCAAGTGGAGATTTCAAGCGCTTTGGGGCCAATGGTAGAAAAGGAAATATCTTCGTATAAAAACTAGAGAGAATCATTCTCAGCAACCACTTTGTGATGTGTGCGTTCCACTCACAGAGTTTAACCTTTCTTTTCATGGAGCTGTTTGGAAACACTCTGTTTGTAAATTCTGCAAGTGGATTTTTGGACCTCTTGGAGGATTTCGTGGGAAAAGGGATTTCTGCACATAACGCTAGACAGAAGAATTCTCAGTAACTTCTTTGCACTGCGTGTGTTCAACTCAGAGAGTTGAACCTTCCTGTAGACAGAGCAGATTTGAAACCCTCTTTTTGTGGAATTTGCAAGTGGAGATTTCTAGCGCTTTGGGGCCAATGGTATAAAAGGAAATATCTTCGTATAAAAACTAGAGAGAATCATTCTCAGCAACCACTTTGTGATGTGTGCATTCCACTCACAGAGTTTAACCTTTCTTTTCATAGAGCAGTTTGGAAACACTCTGTTTGTAATGTCTGTAAGTGGAGATTTGGACCTCTTTTAGGATATCACGGGAAAAGGGATTTCTGCATATAACGCTAGACGGAAGGATTCTCAGTAACTTCTTTGGGCTGCGGGTGTTCAACTCACAGAGTTGAACCTTCCTGTAGGCAGAGCAGATTTGAAACCCTCTTTTTGTGGAATTTGCAAGTGGAGATTTCAAGCGCTTTGGGGCCAATGGTAGAAAAGGAAATATCTTCGTATAAAAACTACAGAGAATCATTCTCAGCAACCACTTTGTGATGTGTGCGTTCCACTCACAGAGTTTAACCTTTCTTTTCATAGAGCGGTTTGGAAACACTCTGTTTGTAAAGTCTGCCGGTTGATATTTGGACCTCTTGGAGGATTTCTTTGGAAACGGGATTTGTGCATATAACGCTGGACAGAAGAATTCTCAGTAACTTCTTTGGGCTGCGTGTGTTCAACTCAGAGAGTTGAAGTTTCCTGTAGACAGAGCAGATTTGAAACCCTCTTGTTGTGGAATTTGCAAGTGGAGATTCCAAGCGCTTTGGGGCCAATGGTAGAAAAGGAAATATCTTCGTATAAAAACTAGAGAGAATCATTCTCAGCAACCACTTTGTGATGTGTGCGTTCCACTCACAGAGTTTCACCTTTCTTTTCATAGAGCAGTTTGGAAACACTCTGTTTGTAAAGTCTGCAAGTGGAGATTTGGACCTCTTGGAGGATTTCGTGGAAACGGGATTTCTGCATATAACGCTAGACAGAAGAATTCTCAGTAACTTCTTTGGGCTGTGGGTGTTCAACTCACAGATTTGAACCTTCCTGTAGACAGAGCAGATTTGAAACCCTCTTTTTGTGGAATTTGCAAGTGGAGATTTCAAGCGCTTTGAGGCCAATGGTAGAAAAGGAAATATCTTCGTATAAAAACTAGAGAGAATCATTCTCAGCAACCACTTTGTGATGTGTGCGTTCCACTCACAGAGTTTAACCTTTCTTTTCATAGAGCAGTTTGGAAACACTCTGTTTGTAAAGTCTGCAGGTGGATATTTGGACCTCTTGGAGGATTTCGTGGGAAAGGGGATTTCTGCATATAACGCTGGACAGAAGAATTCTCAGTAACTTCTTTGTGCTGCGTGTGTTCAACTCACAGACTTGAACCTTCCTGTAGACAGAGCAGATTAGAAACCCTCTTTTTGTGGAATGTGCAAGTGGAGATTTCAAGCGCTTTGGGGCCAATGGTAGTAAAGGAAATATCTTCGTATGAAAACTAGAGAGAATCATTCTCAGCAACCACTTTGTGATGTGTGCATTCCACTCACAGAGTTTAACCTTTCTTTTCATAGAGCAGTTTGGAAACACTCTGTTTGTAAAGTCTGCAGGTGGATATTTGGACCTCTTGGAGGATTTCGTGGGAACGGGGATTTCTGCATATAACACTAGACAGAAGAATTCTCAGTAACTTCTTTGGGCTGCGTGTGTTCACCTCACAGAGTTGGACCCTCCTGTAGACAGAGCAGATTTGAAACCCTCTTTTTGTGGAATTTGCAAGTGGAGATTTCAAGCGCTTTTGGGACAATGGTAGAGATGGAAATATCTTCGTATAAAAACTAGATAGAATCATTCTCAGCAACCACTTTGTGATGTGTGCGTTCCACTCACAGAGTTTAACCTTTCTTTTCATAGAGCAGTTTGGAAACACTCTGTTTGTAAAGTCTGCAGGTGGATATTTGGACCTCTTTGAGGATTTCGTTGGAAACGGGATTTCTGCATATAACTCTAGAGAGGAGAATTCTCAGTAACTTCTTTGGGCTGCGTGTGTTCAACTCACAGAGATGAACCTTCCTGTAGACAGAGCACATTTGAAACCCTCTTTTTGTGGAATTTGCAAGTGGAGATTTCAAGCGCTTTGGGGCCAATGGTAGAAAAGGAAATATCTTCGTATAAAAACAAGAGAGAATCAGTCTCAGCAACCACTTTGGGATGTGTGCTTTCCACTCACAGAGTTTAACCTTTTTTTTCATAGAGCAGTTTGGAAACATTCTGTTTGTAAAGTCTGCAAGTGGATATTTTGATCTCTTGGGGGATTTCTTTGGAAACGGGATTTCTGCATATAACTCTAGACAGGAGAATTCTCAGTAACTTCTTTGGGCTGCGTGTGTTCAACTCACAGAGATGAACCTTCCTGTAGACAGAGCAGATTTGAAACCCTCTTTTTCTGGAATTTGCAAGTGGAGATTTCAAGCGATTTGGAGCCAATGTTAGAATGGGAAATATCTTCGTATAAAAACTAGAGAGAATCAATCTCAGCAACCACTTTGGGATGTGTGCGTTCCACTCAAAGAATTTAACCTTTCTTTTCATAGAGCAGTTTGGAATCACACTGTGTGTAAAGTCTGCAAGTGGATATTTTGATCTCTTGGAGGATTTCGTTGGAAACTGGATTTCTGCATGTAACGCTAGACAGAAGAATTCTCAGTAACTTCTTTGGGCTGTGTGTGTTCAACTCACAGAGGTTAAGCTTCCTGTAGACAGAGCAGATTTGAAACCCTCTTTTTGTGGAATTTGCAAGTGGAGATTTCAAGCGCTTTTGGGCCAAAGGTAGAAAAGGAAATATCTTCGTATAAAAAATATAGAGAATCATTCTCAGCAACCACTTTGTGATGTGTGCGTTCCACTCACAGAGTTTAACCTTTATTTTCGTAGAGCAGTTTGGAAACACTCTGTTTGTAAATTCTGCAGGTGGATATTAGGACCTCTTGGAGGATTTCTTTGGAAACGGGATTTCTGCATATAACGCCAGACAGAAGAATTCTCAGTAACTTCTTTGGGCTGCGGGAGTTCAACTCACAGATTTGAACCTTCCTGTAGACAGAGCAGATTTGAAACCCTCTTTTTGTGGAATTTGCAAGTGGAGATTTCAAGCGCTTTGGGGCCAATGGTAGAAAAGGAAATATCTACGTATAAAAACTAGAGAGAATCATTCTCAGCAAACACTTTGTGATGTGTGCGTTCCACTCACAGAGTTTAACCTTACTTTTCATAGAGCAGTTTGGAAACACTCTGTTTGTAAGGTCTGCAGGTGGATATTTGGACCTCTTGGAGGATTTCTTGGGAAAGGGGATTTCTGCATATAACGCAGGACAGAAGAATTCTCAGTAACTTCTTTGGGCTGCGGGTGTTCAACTCACAGAGTTGAACCTTCCTGTAGACAGAGCAGATTTGAAACCCTCTTTTTCTGGAATATTCAAGTGGAGGTTTGAAGCGCTTTGGGGCCAGTGGTAGAATGGGATATATCTTCGTATAAAAACTAGAGAGAATCAATCTCAGCAACCACTTTGGGATGTGTGCGTTCCACTCACAGAGTTCAACCTTTCTTTTCATAGAGCAGTTTGGAAACACTCTGTAAAGTCTGCAAGTGGATATTTGCACCTCCTGGAGGATTTCGTGGAAACGGGATTTCTGCATATAACGCTAGAAAGAAGAATTCTCAGTAACTTCTTTGGGCTGCGCGTGTTCAACTCACAGATTTGAACCTTCCTGTAGACAGAGCTGAATTGAAACCCTCTTTTTGTGGAATTTGCAAGTGGAGATTTCAAGCGCTTTGGGGCCAATGGTAGAAAAGGAAATATCTTCGTATAAAAAGTAGAGAGAATCATTCTCAGCAACCACTTTGTGATGTGTGCGTTCCACTCACAGAGTTTAACCTTTCTTTTCATAGAGCAGTTTGGAAACACTCTGTTTGTAAAGTCTGCAAGTGGATATTTGGACCTCTTGGAGGATTTCGTTGGAAACGGGATTTCTGCATATAACGCTAGACAGAAGAATTCTCAGTAACTTCTTTGGGCTGCGTGTGTTCAACTCAGAGAGTTGAAGCTTCCTGTAGACAGAGCAGATTTGAAACCCTCTTTTTGTGGAATTTGCAAGTGGACATTTCAAGCGCTTTGGGGCCAATGGTAGAAAAGGAAATATCTTCGTATAGAAACTAGAGAGAATCATTGTCAGCAACCACTTTGTGATGTGTGCGTTCCACTCACAGAGTTTAACCTTTCTTTTCATAGAGCAGTTTGGAAACACTCTGTTTGTAAAGTCTGCAGGTTGATATTTGGACCTCTTGGAGGATTTCGTGGCAAACGGGATTTCTGCATATAACGCTAGACAAAAGAATTCTCAGTAACTTCTTTGGGCTGCGTGTGTTCAACTCACAGAGATGAACCTTCCTGTAGACAGAGCAGATTTGAAACCCTCTTTTTGTGGAAATTGCAAGTGGAGATTTCAAGCGCTTTGGGGCCAATGGCATAAAAGGAAATATCTTCGTATAAAAACTAGAGGGAATCAATCTCAGCAACCACTTTGTGATGTGTGCGTTCCACTCACAGAGTTTAACCTTTCTTGTCATAGAGCAGTTTGGAAACACTCTGTTTGTAAAGTCTGCAAGTGGATATTTGGACCTCTTGGAGGATTTCGTTGGAAACGGGATTTCTGCATATAACGCTAGACAGAAGAATTCTCAGTAACTTCTTTGGGCTGCGGGTGTTCAACTCTGAGAGTTGAAGCTTCCTGTAGACCGAGCAGATTTCAAACCCTCTTTTTGTGGAATTTGCAAGTGGAGATTTCAAGCGCTTTGGGGCCAATGGTAGAAAAGAAAATATCTTGTATAAAAACTATAGAGAATCATTCTCAGCAACCACTTTGTGATGTGTGCGTTCCACTCACAGACTTTCACCTTTCTTTTCATAGTACAGTTTGTAAACACTCTGTTTGTAAAGTCTGCAAGTGGATATTTAGACCCCTTTGAGGATTTCTTGGAAAAGGGTTTTCTGCATATAACGCTAGACAGAAGAATTCTCAGTAACTTCTTTGGGCTGCAGGTGTTCAACTCACAGAGATGAACCTTCCTGTAGACAGAGCACATTTGAAACCCTCTTTTTGTGGAATTTGCAAGTGGAGATTTCAAGCGCTTTGGGGCCAATGGTAGAAAAGGAAATATCTTCGTATAAAAACTAGAGAGAATCAGTCTCAGCAACCACTTTGGGATGTGTGCTTTCCACTCACAGAGTTTAACCTTTTTTTTCATAGAGCAGTTTGGAAACATTCTGTTTGTAAAGTCTGAAAGTTGATATTTTGATCTCTTGGAGGATTTCTTTGGAAACGGGATTTCTGCATATAACTCTAGACAGGAGAATTCTCAGTAACTTCTTTGGGATGCGTGTGTTCAACTCACAGAGATGAACCTTCCTGTAGACAGAGCAGATTTGAAACCCTCTTTTTCTGGAATTTGCAAGTGGAGATTTCAAGCGCTTTGGGGCCAATGTTAGAATGGGAAATATCTTCGTATAAAAACTAGAGAGAATCAATCTCAGCAACCACTTTGGGATGTGTGTGTTCCACTCACAGAGTTTAACCTTTCTTTTCATAGAGCAGTTTGGAATCACTCTGTGTGTAATGTCTGCAAGTGGATATTTTGATCTCTTGGAGGATTTCGTTGGAAACTGGATTTCTGCATGTAACGCTAGACAGAAGAATTCTCAGTAACTTCTTTGGGCTGTGTGTGTTCAACTCACAGAGGTTAAGCTTCCTGTAGACAGAGCAGATTTGAAACCCTCTTTTTGTGGAATTTGCAAGTGGAGATTTCAAGCGCTTTTGGGCCAAAGGTAGAAAAGGAAATATCTTCGTATAAAAAATATAGAGAATCATTCTCAGCAACCACTTTGTGATGTGTGCGTTCCACTCACAGAGTTTAACGTTTATTTTCGTAGAGCAGTTTGGAAACAGTCTGTTTGTAAATTCTGCAGGTGGATATTAGGACCTCTTGGAGGATTTCTTTGGAAACGGGATTTCTGCATATAACGCTAGACAGGAGAATTCTCAGTAACTTCTTTGGGCTGCGTATTTTCAACTCAGAGAGTTGAAGCTTCCTGTAGACAGAGCAGATTTGAAACCCTCTTTTTGTGGAATTTGCAAGTGGAGATTTCAAGTGCTTTGGGGCCAATGGTAGAAAAGGAAATATCTTCGTATAAAAACTACAGAGAATCATTCTCAGCAACCACTTTGTGATGTGTGCGTTCCACTCACAGTGTTTAACCTTTCTTCTCATAGAGCAGTTTGGAAACACTCTGTTTGTAAAGTCTGCAGGTTGATAGTTGGACCTCTTGGAGGCTATCGTGGGAAACGGGATTTCTGCATATAACGCTAGACAGAAGAATTCTCAGTAACTTCTTTGGGCTGCGGGTGTTCAACTCACAGATTTGAACCTTCCTGTAGACAGAGTAGATTTGAAACCCTCTTTTTGTGGAATTTGCAAGTGGACATTTCAAGCGCTTTGGGGCCAATGGTAGAAAAGGAAATATCTACGTATAAAAACTAGAGAGAATCATTCTCAGCAAACACTTTGTGATGTGTGCGTTCCACTCACGGAGTTTAACCTTACTTTTCATAGAGCAGTTGGGAAACACTCTGTTTGTAAAGTCTGCAGGTGGATATTTGGACCTCTTGGAGGATTTCTTGGGAAAGGGGATTTCTGCATATAACGCTAGACAGAAGAATTCTCAGTAACTTCTTTGGGCTGCGGGTGTTCAACTCGCAGAGTTGAAACTTCCTGTAGACAGAGCAGATTTGAAACCCTCTTTTTCTGGAATATGCAAGTGGAGATTTGAAGCGCTTTGGGGCCAGTGGTAGAATGGGATATATCTTCGTATAAAAACTAGAGAGAATCATTCTCAGCAACCACTTTGTGATGTGTGCGTTCCACTCACAGAGTTTAACCTTTCTTTTCATAGAGCAGTTTGGAAACACTCTGTTTGTAAAGTCTGCAAGTGGATATTTGGACCTCTTGGAGGATTTCGTTGGAAACGGGATTTCTGCATATAACGCTAGACAGAAGAATTCTCAGTAACTTCTTGGGGCTGCGTGTGTTCAACTCAGAGAGTTGAAGCTTCCTGTAGACAGAGCAGATTTGAAACACTCTTTTTGTGGAATTTGCAAGTGGAGATTTCAGGCGCTTTGGGGCCAAAGGTAGAAAAGGTAATATCTTCGTATAAAAACTAGAGAGAATGATTCTCAGCAACCACTTTGTGATGTGTGCGTTCCACTCACGGAGTTTAACCTTTCTTTTCATAGAGCAGTTTGGAAACACTCTGTTTGTAAAGTCTGCAAGTGGATATTTGGACCTCTTGGAGGATTTCGTTGGAAACGGGATTTCTGCATATAACGCTAGACAGAAGAATTCTCAGTAACTTCTTTGGGCTGCGGGTGTTCAACTCACCGATTTGAACCTTCCTGTAGACCGAGCAGATTTCAAACCCTCTTTTTGTGGAATTTGCAAGTGGAGATTTCAAGCGCTTTGGGGCCAATGGTAGAAAAGAAAATATCTTGTATAAAAACTATAGAGAATCATTCTCAGCAACCACTTTGTGATGTGTGCGTTCCACTCACAGACTTTCACCTTTCTTTTCATAGTACAGTTTGTAAACACTCTGTTTGTAAAGTCTGCAAGTGGATATTTAGACCCCTTTGAGGATTTCTTGGAAAAGGGTTTTCTGCATATAACGCTAGACAGAAGAATTCTCAGTAACTTCTTTGGGCTGCAGGTGTTCAACTCACAGAGATGAACCTTCCTGTAGACAGAGCACATTTGAAACCCTCTTTTTGTGGAATTTGCAAGTGGAGATTTCAAGCGCTTTGGGGCCAATGGTAGAAAAGGAAATATCTTCGTATAAAAACTAGAGAGAATCAGTCTCAGCAACCACTTTGGGATGTGTGCTTTCCACTCACAGAGTTTAACCTTTTTTTTCATAGAGCAGTTTGGAAACATTCTGTTTGTAAAGTCTGAAAGTTGATATTTTGATCTCTTGGAGGATTTCTTTGGAAACGGGATTTCTGCATATAACTCTAGACAGGAGAATTCTCAGTAACTTCTTTGGGATGCGTGTGTTCAACTCACAGAGATGAACCTTCCTGTAGACAGAGCAGATTTGAAACCCTCTTTTTCTGGAATTTGCAAGTGGAGATTTCAAGCGCTTTGGGGCCAATGTTAGAATGGGAAATATCTTCGTATAAAAACTAGAGAGAATCAATCTCAGCAACCACTTTGGGATGTGTGTGTTCCACTCACAGAGTTTAACCTTTCTTTTCATAGAGCAGTTTGGAATCACTCTGTGTGTAATGTCTGCAAGTGGATATTTTGATCTCTTGGAGGATTTCGTTGGAAACTGGATTTCTGCATGTAACGCTAGACAGAAGAATTCTCAGTAACTTCTTTGGGCTGTGTGTGTTCAACTCACAGAGGTTAAGCTTCCTGTAGACAGAGCAGATTTGAAACCCTCTTTTTGTGGAATTTGCAAGTGGAGATTTCAAGCGCTTTTGGGCCAAAGGTAGAAAAGGAAATATCTTCGTATAAAAAATATAGAGAATCATTCTCAGCAACCACTTTGTGATGTGTGCGTTCCACTCACAGAGTTTAACGTTTATTTTCGTAGAGCAGTTTGGAAACAGTCTGTTTGTAAATTCTGCAGGTGGATATTAGGACCTCTTGGAGGATTTCTTTGGAAACGGGATTTCTGCATATAACGCTAGACAGGAGAATTCTCAGTAACTTCTTTGGGCTGCGTATGTTCAACTCAGAGAGTTGAAGCTTCCTGTAGACAGAGCAGATTTGAAACCCTCTTTTTGTGGAATTTGCAAGTGGAGATTTCAAGTGCTTTGGGGCCAATTGTAGAAAAGGAAATATCTTCGTATAAAAACTACAGAGAATCATTCTCAGCAACCACTTTGTGATGTGTGCGTTCCACTCACAGTGTTTAACCTTTCTTCTCATAGAGCAGTTTGGAAACACTCTGTAAAGTCTGCAGGTTGATAGTTGGACCTCTTGGAGGCTATCGTGGGAAACGGGATTTCTGCATATAACGCTAGACAGAAGAATTCTCAGTAACTTCTTTGGGCTGCGGGTGTTCAACACACAGATTTGAACCTTCCTGTAGACAGAGTAGATTTGAAACCCTCTTTTTGTGGAATTTGCAAGTGGACATTTCAAGCGCTTTGGGGCCAATGGTAGAAAAGGAAATATCTACGTATAAAAACTAGAGAGAATCATTCTCAGCAAACACTTTGTGATGTGTGCGTTCCACTCACAGAGTTTAACCTTACTTTTCATAGAGCAGTTGGGAAACACTCTGTTTGTAAAGTCTGCAGGTGGATATTTGGACCTCTTGGAGGATTTCTTGGGAAAGGGGATTTCTGCATATAACGCTAGACAGAAGAATTCTCAGTAACTTCTTTGGGCTGCGGGTGTTCAACTCGCAGAGTTGAAACTTCCTGTAGACAGAGCAGATTTGAAACCCTCTTTTTCTGGAATATGCAAGTGGAGATTTGAAGCGCTTTGGGGCCAGTGGTAGAATGGGATATATCTTCGTATAAAAACTAGAGAGAATCATTCTCAGCAACCACTTTGTGATGTGTGCGTTCCACTCACAGAGTTTAACCTTTCTTTTCATAGAGCAGTTTGGAAACACTCTGTTTGTAAAGTCTGCAAGTGGATATTTGGACCTCTTGGAGGATTTCGTTGGAAACGGGATTTCTGCATATAACGCTAGACAGAAGAATTCTCAGTAACTTCTTGGGGCTGCGTGTGTTCAACTCAGAGAGTTGAAGCTTCCTGTAGACAGAGCAGATTTGAAACACTCTTTTTGTGGAATTTGCAAGTGGAGATTTCAGGCGCTTTGGGGCCAAAGGTAGAAAAGGTAATATCTTCGTATAAAAACTAGAGAGAATGATTCTCAGCAACCACTTTGTGATGTGTGCGTTCCACTCACGGAGTTTAACCTTTCTTTTCATAGAGCAGTTTGGAAACACTCTGTTTGTAAAGTCTGCAGGTGGAGATTTGGACCTCTTTGAGGATTTCGTTGGAAACGGGATTTCTGCATATAACGCTAGACAGAAGAATTCTCAGTAACTTCTTTGGGCTGCGTGTGTTCATCTCAGAGAGTTGAAACTTCCTGTAGACAGAGCAGATTTGAAACCCTCTTTTTGTGGAATTTGCAAGTGAAGATTTCAAGCGCTTTGGGGTCAATGGTAGAAATGGAAATATCTTCGTATAAAAACTAGAGAGAATCATTCTCAGCAACCACTTTGTGATGTGTGCGTTCCACTCACAGAGTTTAACCTTTCTTTTCATAGAGCAGTTTGGAAACACTCTGTTTGTAAAGTCTGCAGGTTGATATTTGGACCTCTTGGAGGACTTCGTTGCAAACGGGATTTCTGCATATAACGCTAGACAGAAGAATTCTCAGTAACTTCTTTGGGCCGCGTGTGTTCAACTCACGGAGCTGAAACTTCCTGTAGACAGAGCAGATTTGAAACCCTCTTTTTGTGGAATTTGCAAGTGGAGATTTCAAGCGCTTCGGGGCCAGTGGTAGAAAAGGAAATATCTTCGTATAAAAACTAGAGAGAATCATTCTCAGCAACCAGTTTGTGATGTGTGCGTTCCACTCACAGAGTTTAACCTTTCTTTTCATAGAGCAGTTTGGAAACACTCTGTTTGTAAAGTCTGCAGGTGGATATTTGGACCTCTCGGAGTATTCCATGGGAAAAGGGATTTCTGCATATAACTCTAGACAGAAGAATTCTCAGTAACTTCTTTGGGCTTCGTGTCTTCAACTCAGAGAGTTGAACCTTCCTGTAGACAGAGCAGATTTGAAACCCTCTTTTAGTGGAATTTGCAAGTGGAGATTTCAAGCGGTTTGTGGCCAATGGTAGAAAAGGAAATATCTTCGTATAAAAACTAGAGAGAATCATTCTCAGCAACCACTCTGTGATGTGTGCGTTCCACTCACAGAGTTTAAGCTTTCTTTTCATAGAGCAGTTTGGAAACACTCTGTTTGTAAAGTCTGCAAGTGGATATTTGGACCTCTTGGAGGATTTCGTGGAAACGGGATTTCTGCATATAACCCTAGACAGAAGAATTCCCAGTAACTTCTTTGGGCTGCGGGTGTTCCACTCACAGATATGAACCTTCCTGTAGACAGTGCAGATTTGAAACCCTCTTTTTGTGGAATTTGCAAGTGGAGATTTCAAGCGCTTTGGGGCCAATGGCAGAAAAGGAAATATCTTCGTATAAAAACTAGAGGGAATCAATCTCAGCAACCACTTTGTGATGTGTGCGTTCCACTCACAGAGTTTAACCTTTCTTTTCATAGAGCAGTTTGGAAACACTCTGTTTGTAAAGTCTGCAAGTGGATATTTGGACCTCTTGGAGGATTTCGTTGGAAACGGGATTTCTGCATATAACGCTAGACAGAAGAATTCTCAGTAACTTCTTTGGGCTGCGGGTGTTCAACTCACGGATTTGAACCTTCCTGTAGACCGAGCAGATTTCAAACCCTCTTTTTGTGGAATTTGCAAGTGGAGATTTCAAGTGCTTTTGGGCCAATGGTAGAAAAGGAAATATGTTTGTATAAAAACTATAGAGAATCATTCTCAGCAACCACTTTGTGATGTGTGCGTTCCACTCACAAAGTTTAACCTTTCTTTTCATAGAGCAGTTTGGAAACACTCTGTTTGTAAAGTCTGCAGGTTGATATTTGGACCTCTTGGAGGACTTCGTGGCAAACGGGATTTCTGCAAATAACGCTAGACAGAAGAATTCTCAGTAACTTCTTTGGGCTGCGGGTGTTCAACTCTGAGAGTTGAAGCTTCCTGTAGACAGAGCAGATTTGAAACCCTCTTTTTGTGGAATTTGCAAGTGGAGATTTCAAGCGCTTTGGGGCCAATGGTAGAAAAGAAAATATCTTGTATAAAAACTATAGAGAATCATTCTCAGCAACCACTTTGTGATGTGTGCGTTGCACTCACAGACTTTCACCTTTCTTTTCATAGTACAGTTTGTAAACACTCTGTTTGAAAAGTCTGTAAGTGGATACTTAGACCCCTTTGAGGATTTCTTGGAAAAGGGTTTTCTGCATATAACGCTAGACAGAAGAATTCTCAGTAACTTTTATGGGCTGCAGGTGTTCAACTCACAGAGATGAACCTTCCTGTAGACAGAGCACATTTGAAACCCTCTTTTTGTGGAATTTGCAAGTGGAGATTTCGAGCGCTTTGGGGCCAATGGTAGAAAAGGAAATATCTTCGTATAAAAACTAGAGAGAATCAATCTCAGCAACCACTTTGGGATGTGTGCTTTCAACGCACAGAGTTTAACCTTTTTTTTCATAGAGCAGTTTGGAAACATTCTGTTTGTAAAGTCTGCAAGTGGATATTTTGATCTCTTGGAGGATTTCTTTGGAAACGGGATTTCTGCATATAACTCTAGACAGGAGAATTCTCAGTAACTTCTTTGGGCTGCGTGTGTTCAACTCACAGAGATGAACCTTCCTGTAGACAGAGCAGATTTGAAACCCTCTTTTTCTGGAATTTGCAAGTGGAGATTTCAAGCGCTTTGGGGCCAATGTTAGAATGGGAAATATCTTCGTATAAAAACTAGAGAGAATCAATCTCAGCAACCACTTTGGATGTGTGCGTTCCACTCACAGAGTTTAACCTTTCTTTTCATAGAGCAGTTTGGAATCACTCTGTGTGTAAAGTCTGCAAGTGGATATTTTGATCTCTTGGAGGATTTCGTTGGAAACTGGATTTCTGCATGTAACGCTAGACAGAAGAATTCTCAGTAACTTCTTTGGGCTGTGTGTGTTCAACTCACAGAGGTTAAGCTTCCTGTAGACAGAGCAGATTTGAAACCCTCTTTTTGTGGAATTTGCAAGTGGAGATTTCAAGCGCTTTTGGGCCAAAGGTAGAAAAGGAAATATCTTCGTATAAAAAGAAGAGAGAATCATTCTCAGCAACCACTTTGTGATGTGTGCGTTCCACTCACAGAGTTTAACCTTTCTTTTCATAGAGCAGTTTGGAAACACTCTGTTTGTAAAGTCTGCAAGTGGATATTTGGACCTCTTGGAGGATTTCGTTGGAAACGGGATTTCTGCATATAACGCTAGACAGAAGAATTCTCAGTAACTTCTTAGGGCTGCGTGTGTTCAACTCAGAGAGTTGAAGCTTCCTGTAGACAGAGCAGATTTGAAACCCTCTTTTTGTGGAATTTGCAAGTGGACATTTCAAGCGCTTTGGGGCCAATGGTAGAAAAGGAAATATCTTCGTATAGAAACTAGAGAGAATCATTGTCAGCAACCACTTTGTGATGTGTGCGTTCCACTCACAGAGTTTAACCTTTCTTTTCATAGAGCAGTTTGGAAACACTCTGTTTGTAAAGTCTGCAGGTTGATATTTGGACCTCTTGGAGGATTTCGTGGCAAACGGGATTTCTGCATATAACGCTAGACAAAAGAATTCTCAGTAACTTCTTTGGGCTGCGTGTGTTCAACTCACGGAGATGAACCTTCCTGTAGACAGAGCAGATTTGAAACCCTCTTTTTGTGGAAATTGCAAGTGGAGATTTCAAGCGCTTTGGGGCCAATGGCATAAAAGGAAATATCTTCGTATAAAAACTAGAGGGAATCAATCTCAGCAACCACTTTGTGATGTGTGAGTTCCACTCACAGAGTTTAACCTTTCTTGTCATAGAGCAGTTTGGAAACACTCTGTTTGTAAAGTCTGCAAGTGGATATTTGGACCTCTTGGAGGATTTCGTTGGAAACGGGATTTCTGCATATAACGCTAGACAGAAGAATTCTCAGTAACTTCTTTGGGCTGCGGGTGTTAAACTCACGGATTTGAACCTTCCTGTAGACCGAGCAGATTTCAAACCCTCTTTTTGTGGAATTTGCAAGTGGAGATTTCAAGCGCTTTGGGGCCAATGGTAGAAAAGAAAATATCTTGTATAAAAACTATAGAGAATCATTCTCAGCAACCACTTTGTGATGTGTGCGTTCCACTCACAGACTTTCACCTTTCTTTTCATAGTACAGTTTGTAAACACTCTGTTTGTAAAGTCTGCAAGTGGATATTTAGACCCCGTTGAGGATTTCTTGGAAAAGGGTTTTCCGCATATAACGCTAGACAGAAGAATTCTCAGTAACTTCTTTGGGCTGCAGGTGTTCAACTCACAGAGATGAACCTTCCTGTAGACAGAGCACATTTGAAACCTTCTTTTTGTGGAATTTGCAAGTGGAGATTTCAAGCGCTTTGGGGCCAATGGTAGAAAAGGAAATATCTTCGTATAAAAACTAGAGAGAATCAGTCTCAGCAACCACTTTGGGATGTGTGCTTTCCACTCACAGAGTTTAACCTTTTTTTTCATAGAGCAGTTTGGAAACATTCTGTTTGTAAAGTCTGAAAGTTGATATTTTGATCTCTTGGAGGATTTCTTTGGAAACGGGATTTCTGCATATAACTCTAGACAGGAGAATTCTCAGTAACTTCTTTGGGATGCGTGTGTTCAACTCACAGAGATGAACCTTCCTGTAGACAGAGCAGATTTGAAACCCTCTTTTTCTGGAATTTGCAAGTGGAGATTTCAAGCGCTTTGGGGCCAATGTTAGAATGGGAAATATCTTCGTATAAAAACTAGAGAGAATCAATCTCAGCAACCACTTTGGGATGTGTGCGTTCCACTCACAGAGTTTAACCTTTCTTTTCATAGAGCAGTTTGGAATCACTCTGTGTGTAATGTCTGCAAGTGGATATTTTGATCTCTTGGAGGATTTCGTTGGAAACTGGATTTCTGCATGTAACGCTAGACAGAAGAATTCTCAGTAACTTCTTTGGGCTGTGTGTGTTCAACTCACAGAGGTTAAGCTTCCTGTAGACAGAGCAGATTTGAAACCCTCTTTTTGTGGAATTTGCAAGTGGAGATTTCAAGCGCTTTTGGGCCAAAGGTAGAAAAGGAAATATCTTCGTATAAAAAATATAGAGAATCATTCTCAGCAACCACTTTGTGATGTGTGCGTTCCACTCACAGAGTTTAACCTTTATTTTCGTAGAGCAGTTTGGAAACAGTCTGTTTGTAAATTCTGCAGGTGGATATTAGGACCTCTTGGAGGATTTCTTTGGAAACGGGATTTCTGCATATAACTCTAGACAGGAGAATTCTCAGTAACTTCTTTGGGCTGTGTATGTTCAACTCAGAGAGTTGAATCTTCCTGTAGACAGAGCAGATTTGAAACCCTCTTTTTGTGGAATTTGCAAGTGGAGATTTCAAGTGCTTTGGGGCCAACGGTAGAAAAGGAAATATCTTCGTATAAAAACTAGAGAGAATCATTCTCAGCAACCACTTTGTGATGGGTGCGTTCCACTCACAGTGTTTAACCTTTCTTCTCATAGAGCAGTTTGGAAACACTCTGTTTGTAAAGGCTGCAGGTTGATAGCTGGAGCTCTTGGAGGCTATCGTGGGAAACGGGATTTCTGCATATAACGCTAGACAGAAGAATTCTCAGTAAGTTCCTTGGGCTGCGGGTGTTCAACTCACAGATTTGAACCTTCCTGTAGACAGAGTAGATTTGAAACCCTCTTTTTGTGGAATTTGCAAGTGGAGATTTCAAGCGCTTTGGGGCCAATGGTAGAAAAGGAAATATCTACGTATAAAAACTAGAGAGAATCATTCTCAGCAAACACTTTGTGATGTGTGCGTTCCACTCACAGAGTTTAACCTTACTTTTCATAGAGCAGTTGGGAAACACTCTGTTTGTAAAGTCTGCAGGTGGATATTTGGACCTCTTGGAGGATTTCTTGGGAAAGGGGATTTCTGCATATAACGCTAGACAGAAGAATTCTCAGTAACTTCTTTGGGCTGCGGGTGTTCAACTCACAGAGTTGAACCTTCCTGTAGACAGAGCAGATTTGAAAACCTCTTTTTCTGGAATATGCAAGTGGAGATTTGAAGCGCTTTGGGGCCAATGGTAGAAAAGGAAATATCTTCGTATAAAAACTAGAGAGAATCATTCTCAGCAACCACTTTGTGATGTGTGCGTTCCACTCACAGAGTTTAACCTTTCTTTTCATAGAGCAGTTTGGAAACACTCTGTTTGTAAAGTCTGCAGGTGGATATTTGGACCTCTTGGGGGATTTCGTGGGAAAGGGGATTTCTGCATATAACGCTAGACAGAGGAATTCTCAGTAACTTCTTTGTGCTGCGTGTGTTCAACTCACAGACTTGAACCTTCCTGTAGACAGAGCAGATTTGAAACCCTCTTTTTGTGGAATGTGCAAGTGGAGATTTCAAGCGCTTTGGGGCCAATGGTAGTAAAGGAAATATCTTCGTATGAAAACTAGAGAGAATCATTCTCAGCAACCACTTTGTGATGTGTGCATTCCACTCACAGAGTTTAACCTTTCTTTTCATAGAGCAGTTTGGAAACACTCTGTTTGTAAAGTCTGCAGGTGGATATTTGGACCTCTTGGAGGATTTCGTGGGAACGGGGATTTCTGCATATAACACTAGACAGAAGAATTCTCAGTAACTTCTTTGGGCTGCGTGTGTTCACCTCACAGAGTTGGACCCTCCTGTAGACAGAGCAGATTTGAAACCCTCTTTTTGTGGAATTTGCAAGTGGAGATTTCAAGCGCTTTTGGGCCAATGGTAGAAATGGAAATATCTTCGTATAAAAACTAGATAGAATCATTCTCAGCAACCACTTTGTGATGTGTGCATTCCACTCACAGAGTTTAACCTTTCTTTTCATAGAGCAGTTTGGAAACACTCTGTTTGTAAAGTCTGCAGGTGGATATTTGGACCTCTTGGAGGATTTCGTGGGAACGGGGATTTCTGCATATAACACTAGACAGAAGAATTCTCAGTAACTTCTTTGGGCTGCGTGTGTTCACCTCACAGAGTTGGACCCTCCTGTAGACAGAGCAGATTTGAAACCCTCTTTTTGTGGAATTTGCAAGTGGAGATTTCAAGCGCTTTTGGGCCAATGGTAGAAATGGAAATATCTTCGTATAAAAACTAGATAGAATCATTCTCAGCAACCACTTTGTGATGTGTGCGTTCCACTCACAGAGTTTAACCTTTCTTTTCATAGAGCAGTTTGGAAACACTCTGTTTGTAAAGTCTGCAGGTGGATATTTGGACCTCTTGGAGGATTTCGTTGGAAACGGGATTTCTGCATATAACTCTAGACAGGAGAATTCTCAGTAACTTCTTTGGGCTGCGTGTGTTCAACTCACAGAGATGAACCTTCCTGTAGACAGAGCAGATTTGAAACCCTCTTTTTCTGGAATTTGCAAGTGGAGATTTCAAGCGCTTTGGGGCCAATGGTAGAAATGGAAATATCTTCGTATAAAAACTAGATAGAATCATTCTCAGCAACCACTTTGTGATGTGTGCGTTCCACTCACAGAGTTTAACCTTTCTTTTCATAGAGCAGTTTGGAAACACTCTGTTTGTAAAGTCTGCAGGTGGATATTTGGACCTCTTGGAGGATTTCGTTGGAAACTGGATTTCTGCATGTAACGCTAGACAGAAGAATTCTCAGTAACTTCTTTGGGCTGTGTGTGTTCAACTCACAGAGGTTAAGCTTCCTGTACACAGAGCAGATTTGAAACCCTCTTTTTGTGGAATTTGCAAGTGGAGATTTCAAGCGCTTTTGGGCCAAAGGTAGAAAAGGAAATATCTTCGTATAAAAAATATAGAGAAGCATTCTCAGCAACCACTTTGTGATGTGTGCGTTCCACTCACAGAGTTTAACCTTTATTTTCGTAGAGCAGTTTGGAAACAGTCTGTTTGTAAATTCTGCAGGTGGATATTAGGACCTCTTGGAGGATTTCTTTGGAAACGTGATTTCTGCATATAACGCTAGACAGAAGAATTCTCAGTAACTTCTTTGGGCTGCGGGTGTTCAACTCACAGATTTGAACCTTCCTGTAGACAGAGCAGATTTGAAACCCTCTTTTTGTGGAATTTGCAAGTGGAGATTTCAAGCGCTTTGGGGCCAATGGTAGAAAAGGAAATATCTACGTATAAAAACTAGAGAGAATCATTCTCAGCAAACACTTTGTGATGTGTGCGTTCCACTCACAGAGTTTAACCTTTCTTTTCATAGAGCAGTTTGGAAACACTCTGTTTGTAAAGTCTGCAAGTGGATATTTGGACCTCTTGGAGGATTTCGTTGGAAACGGGATTTCTGCATATAACGCTAGACAGAAGAATTCTCAGTAACTTCTTGGGGCTGCGTGTGTTCAACTCAGAGAGTTGAAGCTTCCTGTAGACAGAGCAGATTTGAAACACTCTTTTTGTGGAATTTGCAAGTGGAGATTTCAGGCGCTTTGGGGCCAAAGGTAGAAAAGGTAATATCTTCGTATAAAAACTAGAGAGAATGATTCTCAGCAACCACTTTGTGATGTGTGCGTTCCACTCACGGAGTTTAACCTTTCTTTTCATAGAGCAGTTTGGAAACACTCTGTTTGTAAAGTCTGCAGGTGGAGATTTGGACCTCTTTGAGGATTTCGTTGGAAACGGGATTTCTGCATATAACGCTAGACAGAAGAATTCTCAGTAACTTCTTTGGGCTGCGTGTGTTCATCTCAGAGAGTTGAAACTTCCTGTAGACAGAGCAGATTTGAAACCCTCTTTTTGTGGAATTTGCAAGTGAAGATTTCAAGCGCTTTGGGGTCAATGGTAGAAATGGAAATATCTTCGTATAAAAACTAGAGAGAATCATTCTCAGCAACCACTTTGTGATGTGTGCGTTCCACTCACAGAGTTTAACCTTTCTTTTCATAGAGCAGTTTGGAAACACTCTGTTTGTAAAGTCTGCAGGTTGATATTTGGACCTCTTGGAGGACTTCGTTGCAAACGGGATTTCTGCATATAACGCTAGACAGAAGAATTCTCAGTAACTTCTTTGGGCCGCGTGTGTTCAACTCACGGAGCTGAAACTTCCTGTAGACAGAGCAGATTTGAAACCCTCTTTTTGTGGAATTTGCAAGTGGAGATTTCAAGCGCTTCGGGGCCAGTGGTAGAAAAGGAAATATCTTCGTATAAAAACTAGAGAGAATCATTCTCAGCAACCAGTTTGTGATGTGTGCGTTCCACTCACAGAGTTTAACCTTTCTTTTCATAGAGCAGTTTGGAAACACTCTGTTTGTAAAGTCTGCAGGTGGATATTTGGACCTCTCGGAGTATTCCATGGGAAAAGGGATTTCTGCATATAACTCTAGACAGAAGAATTCTCAGTAACTTCTTTGGGCTTCGTGTCTTCAACTCAGAGAGTTGAACCTTCCTGTAGACAGAGCAGATTTGAAACCCTCTTTTAGTGGAATTTGCAAGTGGAGATTTCAAGCGGTTTGTGGCCAATGGTAGAAAAGGAAATATCTTCGTATAAAAACTAGAGAGAATCATTCTCAGCAACCACTCTGTGATGTGTGCGTTCCACTCACAGAGTTTAAGCTTTCTTTTCATAGAGCAGTTTGGAAACACTCTGTTTGTAAAGTCTGCAAGTGGATATTTGGACCTCTTGGAGGATTTCGTGGAAACGGGATTTCTGCATATAACCCTAGACAGAAGAATTCCCAGTAACTTCTTTGGGCTGCGGGTGTTCCACTCACAGATATGAACCTTCCTGTAGACAGTGCAGATTTGAAACCCTCTTTTTGTGGAATTTGCAAGTGGAGATTTCAAGCGCTTTGGGGCCAATGGCAGAAAAGGAAATATCTTCGTATAAAAACTAGAGGGAATCAATCTCAGCAACCACTTTGTGATGTGTGCGTTCCACTCACAGAGTTTAACCTTTCTTTTCATAGAGCAGTTTGGAAACACTCTGTTTGTAAAGTCTGCAAGTGGATATTTGGACCTCTTGGAGGATTTCGTTGGAAACGGGATTTCTGCATATAACGCTAGACAGAAGAATTCTCAGTAACTTCTTTGGGCTGCGGGTGTTCAACTCACGGATTTGAACCTTCCTGTAGACCGAGCAGATTTCAAACCCTCTTTTTGTGGAATTTGCAAGTGGAGATTTCAAGTGCTTTTGGGCCAATGGTAGAAAAGGAAATATGTTTGTATAAAAACTATAGAGAATCATTCTCAGCAACCACTTTGTGATGTGTGCGTTCCACTCACAAAGTTTAACCTTTCTTTTCATAGAGCAGTTTGGAAACACTCTGTTTGTAAAGTCTGCAGGTTGATATTTGGACCTCTTGGAGGACTTCGTGGCAAACGGGATTTCTGCATATAACGCTAGACAGAAGAATTCTCAGTAACTTCTTTGGGCTGCGGGTGTTCAACTCTGAGAGTTGAAGCTTCCTGTAGACAGAGCAGATTTGAAACCCTCTTTTTGTGGAATTTGCAAGTGGAGATTTCAAGCGCTTTGGGGCCAATGGTAGAAAAGAAAATATCTTGTATAAAAACTATAGAGAATCATTCTCAGCAACCACTTTGTGATGTGTGCGTTGCACTCACAGACTTTCACCTTTCTTTTCATAGTACAGTTTGTAAACACTCTGTTTGAAAAGTCTGTAAGTGGATACTTAGACCCCTTTGAGGATTTCTTGGAAAAGGGTTTTCTGCATATAACGCTAGACAGAAGAATTCTCAGTAACTTTTATGGGCTGCAGGTGTTCAACTCACAGAGATGAACCTTCCTGTAGACAGAGCACATTTGAAACCCTCTTTTTGTGGAATTTGCAAGTGGAGATTTCGAGCGCTTTGGGGCCAATGGTAGAAAAGGAAATATCTTCGTATAAAAACTAGAGAGAATCAATCTCAGCAACCACTTTGGGATGTGTGCTTTCAACGCACAGAGTTTAACCTTTTTTTTCATAGAGCAGTTTGGAAACATTCTGTTTGTAAAGTCTGCAAGTGGATATTTTGATCTCTTGGAGGATTTCTTTGGAAACGGGATTTCTGCATATAACTCTAGACAGGAGAATTCTCAGTAACTTCTTTGGGCTGCGTGTGTTCAACTCACAGAGATGAACCTTCCTGTAGACAGAGCAGATTTGAAACCCTCTTTTTCTGGAATTTGCAAGTGGAGATTTCAAGCGCTTTGGGGCCAATGTTAGAATGGGAAATATCTTCGTATAAAAACTAGAGAGAATCAATCTCAGCAACCACTTTGGATGTGTGCGTTCCACTCACAGAGTTTAACCTTTCTTTTCATAGAGCAGTTTGGAATCACTCTGTGTGTAAAGTCTGCAAGTGGATATTTTGATCTCTTGGAGGATTTCGTTGGAAACTGGATTTCTGCATGTAACGCTAGACAGAAGAATTCTCAGTAACTTCTTTGGGCTGTGTGTGTTCAACTCACAGAGGTTAAGCTTCCTGTAGACAGAGCAGATTTGAAACCCTCTTTTTGTGGAATTTGCAAGTGGAGATTTCAAGCGCTTTTGGGCCAAAGGTAGAAAAGGAAATATCTTCGTATAAAAAGAAGAGAGAATCATTCTCAGCAACCACTTTGTGATGTGTGCGTTCCACTCACAGAGTTTAACCTTTCTTTTCATAGAGCAGTTTGGAAACACTCTGTTTGTAAAGTCTGCAAGTGGATATTTGGACCTCTTGGAGGATTTCGTTGGAAACGGGATTTCTGCATATAACGCTAGACAGAAGAATTCTCAGTAACTTCTTAGGGCTGCGTGTGTTCAACTCAGAGAGTTGAAGCTTCCTGTAGACAGAGCAGATTTGAAACCCTCTTTTTGTGGAATTTGCAAGTGGACATTTCAAGCGCTTTGGGGCCAATGGTAGAAAAGGAAATATCTACGTATAAAAACTAGAGAGAATCATTCTCAGCAACCACTTTGTGATGGGTGCGTTCCACTCACAGTGTTTAACCTTTCTTCTCATAGAGCAGTTTGGAAACACTCTGTTTGTAAAGGCTGCAGGTTGATAGCTGGAGCTCTTGGAGGCTATCGTGGGAAACGGGATTTCTGCATATAACGCTAGACAGAAGAATTCTCAGTAAGTTCCTTGGGCTGCGGGTGTTCAACTCACAGATTTGAACCTTCCTGTAGACAGAGTAGATTTGAAACCCTCTTTTTGTGGAATTTGCAAGTGGAGATTTCAAGCGCTTTGGGGCCAATGGTAGAAAAGGAAATATCTACGTATAAAAACTAGAGAGAATCATTCTCAGCAAACACTTTGTGATGTGTGCGTTCCACTCACAGAGTTTAACCTTACTTTTCATAGAGCAGTTGGGAAACACTCTGTTTGTAAAGTCTGCAGGTGGATATTTGGACCTCTTGGAGGATTTCTTGGGAAAGGGGATTTCTGCATATAACGCTAGACAGAAGAATTCTCAGTAACTTCTTTGGGCTGCGGGTGTTCAACTCACAGAGTTGAACCTTCCTGTAGACAGAGCAGATTTGAAAACCTCTTTTTCTGGAATATGCAAGTGGAGATTTGAAGCGCTTTGGGGCCAATGGTAGAAAAGGAAATATCTTCGTATAAAAACTAGAGAGAATCATTCTCAGCAACCACTTTGTGATGTGTGCGTTCCACTCACAGAGTTTAACCTTTCTTTTCATAGAGCAGTTTGGAAACACTCTGTTTGTAAAGTCTGCAGGTGGATATTTGGACCTCTTGGGGGATTTCGTGGGAAAGGGGATTTCTGCATATAACGCTAGACAGAGGAATTCTCAGTAACTTCTTTGTGCTGCGTGTGTTCAACTCACAGACTTGAACCTTCCTGTAGACAGAGCAGATTTGAAACCCTCTTTTTGTGGAATGTGCAAGTGGAGATTTCAAGCGCTTTGGGGCCAATGGTAGTAAAGGAAATATCTTCGTATGAAAACTAGAGAGAATCATTCTCAGCAACCACTTTGTGATGTGTGCATTCCACTCACAGAGTTTAACCTTTCTTTTCATAGAGCAGTTTGGAAACACTCTGTTTGTAAAGTCTGCAGGTGGATATTTGGACCTCTTGGAGGATTTCGTGGGAACGGGGATTTCTGCATATAACACTAGACAGAAGAATTCTCAGTAACTTCTTTGGGCTGCGTGTGTTCACCTCACAGAGTTGGACCCTCCTGTAGACAGAGCAGATTTGAAACCCTCTTTTTGTGGAATTTGCAAGTGGAGATTTCAAGCGCTTTTGGGCCAATGGTAGAAATGGAAATATCTTCGTATAAAAACTAGATAGAATCATTCTCAGCAACCACTTTGTGATGTGTGCGTTCCACTCACAGAGTTTAACCTTTCTTTTCATAGAGCAGTTTGGAAACACTCTGTTTGTAAAGTCTGCAGGTGGATATTTGGACCTCTTGGAGGATTTCGTTGGAAACGGGATTTCTGCATATAACTCTAGACAGGAGAATTCTCAGTAACTTCTTTGGGCTGCGTGTGTTCAACTCACAGAGATGAACCTTCCTGTAGACAGAGCAGATTTGAAACCCTCTTTTTCTGGAATTTGCAAGTGGAGATTTCAAGCGCTTTGGGGCCAATGGTAGAAATGGAAATATCTTCGTATAAAAACTAGATAGAATCATTCTCAGCAACCACTTTGTGATGTGTGCGTTCCACTCACAGAGTTTAACCTTTCTTTTCATAGAGCAGTTTGGAAACACTCTGTTTGTAAAGTCTGCAGGTGGATATTTGGACCTCTTGGAGGATTTCGTTGGAAACTGGATTTCTGCATGTAACGCTAGACAGAAGAATTCTCAGTAACTTCTTTGGGCTGTGTGTGTTCAACTCACAGAGGTTAAGCTTCCTGTACACAGAGCAGATTTGAAACCCTCTTTTTGTGGAATTTGCAAGTGGAGATTTCAAGCGCTTTTGGGCCAAAGGTAGAAAAGGAAATATCTTCGTATAAAAAATATAGAGAAGCATTCTCAGCAACCACTTTGTGATGTGTGCGTTCCACTCACAGAGTTTAACCTTTATTTTCGTAGAGCAGTTTGGAAACAGTCTGTTTGTAAATTCTGCAGGTGGATATTAGGACCTCTTGGAGGATTTCTTTGGAAACGTGATTTCTGCATATAACGCTAGACAGAAGAATTCTCAGTAACTTCTTTGGGCTGCGGGTGTTCAACTCACAGATTTGAACCTTCCTGTAGACAGAGCAGATTTGAAACCCTCTTTTTGTGGAATTTGCAAGTGGAGATTTCAAGCGCTTTGGGGCCAATGGTAGAAAAGGAAATATCTACGTATAAAAACTAGAGAGAATCATTCTCAGCAAACACTTTGTGATGTGTGCGTTCCACTCACAGAGTTTAACCTTACTTTTCATAGAGCAGTTGGGAAACACTCTGTTTGTAAAGTCTGCAGGTGGATATTTGGACCTCTTGGAGGATTTCTTGGGAAAGGGGATTTCTGCATATAACGCTAGACAGAAGAATTCTCAGTAAATTCTTTGGGCTGTGGGTGTTCAACTCACAGAGTTGAACCTTCCTGTAGACAGAGCAGATTTGAAACCCTCTTTTTCTGGAATATGCAAGTGGAGATTTGAAGCGCTTTGGGGCCAGTGGTAGAATGGGATATATCTTCGTATAAAAACTAGAGGGAATCATTCTCAGCAACCACTTTGTGATGTGTGCGTTCCACTCACAGAGTTTAACCTTTCTTTTCATAGAGCAGTTTGGAAACACTCTGTTTGTAAAGTCTGCAAGTGGATATTTGGACCTCTTGGAGGATTTCGTTGGAAACGGGATTTCTGCATATAACGCTAGACAGAAGAATTCTCAGTAACTTCTTGGGGCTGCGTGTGTTCAACTCAGAGAGTTGAAGCTTCCTGTAGACAGAGCAGATTTGAAACCCTCTTTTTGTGGAATTTGCAAGTGGAGATTTCAGGCGCTTTGGGGCCAAAGGTAGAAAAGGTAATATCTTCGTATAAAAACTAGAGAGAATGATTCTCAGCAACCACTTTGTGATGTGTGCATTCCACTCACGGAGTTTAACCTTTCTTTTCATAGAGCAGTTTGGAAACACTCTGTTTGTAAAGTCTGCAGGTGGAGATTTGGACCTCTTTGAGGATTTCATTGGAAACGGGATTTCTGCATATAACACTAGACAGAAGAATTCTCAGTAACTTCTTTGGGCTGCGTGTGTTCATCTCAGAGAGTTGAAACTTCCTGTAGACAGAGCAGATTTGAAACCCTCTTTTTGTGGAATTTGCAAGTGAAGATTTCAAGCGCTTTGGGGTCAATGGTAGAAATGGAAATATCTTCGTATAAAAACTAGAGAGAATCATTCTCAGCAACCACTTTGTGATGTGTGCGTTCCACTCACAGAGTTTAACCTTTCTTTTCATAGAGCAGTTTGGAAACACTCTGTTTGTAAAGTCTGCAGGTTGATATTTGGACCTCTTGGAGGACTTCGTGGCAAACGGGATTTCTGCATATAACGCTAGACAGAAGAATTCTCAGTAACTTCTTTGGGCCGCGTGTGTTCAACTCACGGAGTTGAACCTTCCTGTAGACAGAGCAGATTTGAAACCCTCTTTTTGTGGAAATTGCAAGTGGAGATTTCAAGCGCTTCGGGGCCAATGGTAGAAAAGGAAATATCTTCGTATAAAAACTAGAGAGAATCATTCTCAGCAACCAGTTTGTTATGTGTGCATTCCACTCACAGAGTTTAAGCTTTCTTTTCATAGAGCAGTTTGGAAACACTCTGTTTGTAAAGTCTGCAAGTGGATATTTGGACCTCTTGGAGGATTTCGTGGAAACGGGATTTCTGCATAAAACGCTAGACAGAAGAATTCTCAGTAACTTCTTTGGGCTGCGGGTGTTCAACTCACAGATATGAACCTTCCTGTAGACAGAGCAGATTTGAAACCCTCTTTTTGTGGAATTTGCAAGTGGAGATTTCAAGCGCTTTGGGGCCAATGGCAGAAAAGGAAATATCTTCGTATAAAAACTAGAGGGAATCAATCTCAGCAACCACTTTGTGATGTGTGCGTTCCACTCACAGAGTTTAACCTTTCTTTTCATAGAGCAGTTTGGAAACACTCTGTTTGTAAAGTCTGCAAGTGGATATTTGGACCTCTTGGAGGATTTCGTTGGAAACGGGATTTCTGCATATAACGCTAGACAGAAGAATTCTCAGTAACTTCTTTGGGCTGCGGGTGTTCAACTCACGGATTTGAACCTTCCTGTAGACAGAGCAGATTTCAAACCCTCTTTTTGTGGAATTTGCAAGTGGAGATTTCAAGTGCTTTTGGTCCAATCGTAGAAAAGGAAATATGTTTGTATAAAAACTATAGAGAATCATTCTCAGCAACCACTTTGTGATGTGTGCGTTCCACTCACAGAGTTTAACCTTTCTTTTCATAGAGCAGTTTGGAAACACTCTGTTTGTAAAGTCTGCAGGTTGATATTTGGACCTCTTGGAGGACTTCGTGGCAAACGGGATTTCTGCATATAACGCTAGACAGAAGAATTCTCAGTAACTTCTTTGGGCTGCGGGTGTTCAACTCTGAGAGTTGAAGCTTCCTGTAGACAGAGCAGATTTGAAACCCTCTTTTTGTGGAATTTGCAAGTGGAGATTTCAAGCGCTTTGGGGCCAATGGTAGAAAAGAAAATATCTTGTATAAAAACTATAGAGAATCATTCTCAGCAACCACTTTGTGATGTGTGCGTTGCACTCACAGACTTTCACCTTTCTTTTCATAGTACAGTTTGTAAACACTCTGTTTGTAAAGTCTGCAAGTGGATATTTAGACCCCTTTGAGGATTTCTTGGAAAAGGGTTTTCTGCATATAACGATAGACAGAAGAATTCTCAGTAACTTCTATGGGCTGCGTGTGTTCAACTCACAGAGATGAACCTTCCTGTAGACAGAGCACATTTGAAACCCTCTTTTTGTGGAATTTGCAAGTGGAGATTTCAAGCGCTTTGGGGCCAATGGTAGAAAAGGAAATATCTTCGTATAAAAACTAGAGAGAATCAGTCTCAGCAACCACTTTGGGATGTGTGCTTTCAACTCACAGAGTTTAACCTTTTTTTTCATAGAGCAGTTTGGAAACATTCTGTTTGTAAAGTCTGCAAGTGGATATTTTGATCTCTTGGAGGATTTCTTTGGAAACGGGATTTCTGCAGATAACTCTAGACAGGAGAATTCTCAGTAACTTCTTTGGGCTGCGTGTGTTCAACTCACAGAGATGAACCTTCCTGTAGACAGAGCAGATTTGAAACCCTCTTTTTCTGGAATTTGCAAGTGGAGATTTCAAGCGCTTTGGGGCCAATGTTAGAATGGGAAATATCTTCGTATAAAAACTAGAGAGAATCAATCTCAGCAACCACTTTGGGATGTGTGCGTTCCACTCACAGAGTTTAACCTTTCTTTTCATAGAGCAGTTTGGAATGACTCTGTGTGTAAAGTCTGCAAGTGGATATTTTGATCTCTTGGAGGATTTCGTTGGAAACTGGATTTCTGCATGTAACGCTAGACAGAAGAATTCTCAGTAACTTCTTTGGGCTGTGTGTGTTCAACTCACAGAGGTTAAGCTTCCTGTAGACAGAGCAGATTTGAAACCCTCTTTTTGTGGAATTTGCAAGTGGAGATTTCAAGCGCTTTTGGGCCAAAGGTAGAAAAGGAAATATCTTCGTATAAAAAATATAGAGAATCATTCTCAGCAACCACTTTGTGATGTGTGCGTTCCACTCATAGAGTTTAACCTTTATTTTCGTAGAGCAGTTTGGAAACAGTCTGTTTGTAAATTCTGCAGGTGGATATTAGGACCTCTTGGAGGATTTCTTTGGAAACGGGATTTCTGCATATAACGCTAGACAGGAGAATTCTCAGTAACTTCTTTGGGCTGCGTATGTTCAACTCAGAGAGTTGAAGCTTCCTGTAGACAGAGCAGATTTGAAACCCTCTTTTTGTGGAATTTGCAAGTGGAGATTTCAAGTGCTTTGGGGCCAATGGTAGAAAAGGAAATATCTTCGTATAAAAACTACAGAGAATCATTCTCAGCAACCACTTTGTGATGTGTGCGTTCCACTCACAGTGTTTAACCTTTCTTCTCATAGAGCAGTTTGGAAACACTCTGTTTGTAAAGTCTGCAGGTGGATATTTGGACCTCTTGGAGGACTTCGTGGCAAACGGGATTTCTGCATATAACGCTAGACAGAAGAATTCTCAGTAACTTCTTTGGGCTGCGTGTGTTCAACTCATGGAGTTGAACCTTCCTGTAGACAGAGCAGATTTGAAACCCTCTTTTTGTGGAAATTGCAAGTGGAGATTTCAAGCGCTTTGGGGCCAATGGTAGAAAAGGAAATATCTTCGTATAAAAACTAGAGAGAATCATTCTCAGCAACCAGTTTGTTATGTGTGCGTTCCACTCACAGAGTTTAACCTTTCTTTTCATAGAGCAGTTTGGAAACACTCTGTTTGTAAAGTCTGCAGGTGGATATTTGGACCTCTTGGAGTATTCCATGGGAAAAGGGATTTCTGCATATAACGCTAGACAGAAGAATTCTCAGTAACTTCTTTGGGCTGCGTGTGTTCAACTCAGAGAGTTGAACCTTCCTGAAGACAGAGCAGATTTGAAACCCTCTTTTTGTGGAATTTGCAAGTGGAGATTTCAAGCGGTTTGTGGCCAATGGTAGAAAAGGAAATATCTTCGTATAAAAACTAGAGAGAATCATTCTCAGCAACCACTCTGTGATGTGTGCGTTCCACTCATAGAGTTTAACCTTTCTTTTCATAGAGCAGTTTGGAAACACTCTGTTTGTAAAGTCTGCAAGTGGATATTTGGACCTCTTGGAGGATTTCGCGGAAACGGGATTTCTGCATATAACGCTAGACAGAAGAATTCTCAGTAACTTCTTTGGGCTGCGGGTGTTCAACTCACAGATATGAACCTTCCTGTAGACAGAGCAGATTTGAAACCCTCTTTTTGTGGAATTTGCAAGTGGAGATTTCAAGCGCTTTGGGGCCAATGGCAGAAAAGGAAATATCTTCGTATAAAAACTAGAGGGAATCAATCTCAGCAACCACTTTGTGATGTGTGCGTTCCACTCACAGAGTTTAACCTTTCTTTTCATACAGCAGTTTGGAAACACTCTGTTTGTAAAGTCTGCAAGTGGATATTTGGACCTCTTGGAGGATTTCGTTGGAAACGGGATTTCTGCATATAACGCTAGACAGAAGAATTCTCAGTAACTTCTTTGGGCTGCGGGTGTTCAACTCACGGATTTGAACCTTCCTGTAGACGGAGCAGATTTCAAACCCTCTTTTTGTGGAATTTGCAAGTGGAGATTTCAAGTGCTTTTGGGCCAATGGTAGAAAAGGAAATATCTACGTATAAAAACTAGAGAGAATCATTCTCAGCAACCACTTTGTGATGTGTGTGTTCCACTCACAGAGTTTAACCTTTCTTTTCATAGAGCAGTTTGGAAACACTCTGTTTGTAAAGTCTGCAAGTGGAGATTTGGACCTCTTTGAGGATTTCGTTGGAAACGGGATTTCTGCATATAACGCTAGACAGAAGAATTCTCAGTAACTTCTTCGGGCTGCGGGTGTTCAACTCAGAGAGTTGAACCTTCCTGTAGACAGAGCAGATTTGAAAACCTCTTTTTGTGGAATTTGCAAGTGGAGATTTCAAGCGCTTTGGGGCCAATGGTAGAAAAGGAAATATCTTCGTATAAAAACTACAGAGAATCATTCTCAGCAACAACTTTGTGATGTGTGCGTTCCACTCACAGAGTTTAACCTTTCTTTTCATAGAGCAGTTTGGAAACACTCTGTTTGTAAAGTCTGCAAGTGGAGATTTCACCTCTCTGAGGATTTCTTTGGAAACGGAATTTCTGCATATAACGCTAGACAGAAGAATTCTCAGTAACTTCATTGGGCCGCATGTGTTCAACTCAGTGAGTTGAAGCTTCCTGTAGACACAGCAGATTTGAAACCCTCTTTTTGTGGAATTTGCAAGTGGAGATTTCAAGTGCTTTTGTGCCAATGGTAGAAAAGGAAATATCTTCGTATAAAAACTAGAGAGAATCATTCTCAGCAACCACTTTGTGATGTGTGCGTTCCACTCACAGAGTTTAACCTTTCTTTTCATAGAGCAGTTTGGAAACACTTTGTTTGTAAAGTCTGCAGGTGGATATTTGGATCGCTTGGAGGATTTCTTGGGAAAGGGGATTTCTGCATATAACGCTAGACAGAAGAATTCTCAGTAACTTCTTTGGGCTGCGTGTGTTGAACTCAGAGTGTTTAACCTTCCTGTAGACAGAGCACATTTGAAACCCTCTTTTTGTGGAATTTGCAAGTGGAGATTTCCAGCGCTTTGGGGCCAACGGTATAATAGGAAATATCTTCATATAAAAACTAGAGAGAATCATTCTCAGCAACCACTTTGTGATGTGTGCATTCCACTCACAGAGTTTAACCTTTCTTTTCATAGAGCAGTTTGGAAACACTCTGTTTGTAAAGTCTGCAAGTGGATATTTGGACCTCTTTTAGGATATCGTGGGAAACGGGATTTCTGCATATAACGCTAGACAGAAGAATTCTCAGTAACTTCTTTGGGCTGCGTGTGTTCAACTCCGAGAGTTGAAGCTTCCTGTAGACAGATCAGATTTGAAACCTTCTTTTTGTGGAATTTGCAAGTGGAGATTTCAAGGGCTTTGTGGCCAATGGTAGAAAAGGTAATATCTTCGTATAAAAACTAGAGAGAATCATTCTCAGCAACCACTTTGTGATGTGTGCGTTACACTCACAGAGTTTAACCTTTCTTTTCATAGAGCAGTTTGGAAACACTCTGTTTGTAAAGTCTGCAGGTTGATATTTGGACCTCTTGGAGGATTTCGTGGCAAACGGGATTTCTGCATATAACGCTAGACAGAAGAATTCTCAGTAACTTCTTTGGGCTGCGGGTGTTCAACTCACAGATTTGAACCTTCCTGTAGACAGAGCAGATTTGAAACCCTCTTTTTGTGGAATTTGCAAGTGGAGATTTCAAGTGCTTTGGGGCCAATGGTAGAAAAGGAAATATCTTCGTATAAAAACTAGATAGAATCATTCTCAGCAACCACTTTGTGATGTGTGCGTTCCACTCACAGAGTTTAACCTTTCTTTTCATAGAGCAGTTTGGAAACACTCTGTTTGTAAAGTCTGCAAGTGGAGATTTGGACCTCTTTGAGGATTTCGTTGGAAACGGGTCTTTTGCATAAAACGCTTGACAGAAGAATTCTCAGTAACTTCTTTGGGCTGCGTGTGTTCAACTCAGAGAGTTGAAGCTTCCTGTAGACAGAGCAGATTTGAAACCCTCTTTTTGTGGAAATTGCAAGTGGAGATTTCAAGCACTTTGGGGCCAATGGTAGAAAAGGAAATATGTTCGTATAAAAACTAGAGAGAATCAATCTCAGCAACCACTTTGTGATGTGTGTCTTCCACTCACAGAGTTTAACCTTTCTTTTCATATAGCAGTTTGGAAACACTCTGTTTGTAAAGTCTGCAAGTGGATATTTGGACCTCTTGGAGGATTTCGTTGGAAAAGGGTTTTCTGCAAATAACGCTAGACAGAAGAATTCTCAATAACTTCTTTGGGCTGCGTGTGTTCCACTCACAGAGTTGAACCTTCCTGTAGACAGAGCAGATTTGAAACACTCTTTTTCTGGAATTTGCAAGTTTAGATTTCAAGCGCTTTGGGGTCAATATTAGAAAAGGAAGTATCTTTGTATAAAAACTAGAGAGAATCATTCTCAGCAACCACTTTGTGATGTGTGCGTTCCACTCACAGAGTTTAACCATTCCTTTCATAGAGCAGTCTGGAAACACTGTTTTTGTAGAATCTGCAAGTGGATATTTGGATAACGGTGAAGATTTCATTGGAAACGGTAACATCTTCATATAAAATCTAGACAGAATCATTCTCAGAAACTTCTTTGTGAGGTGTGTCCTCAACTAACGGAGTTCATCCTTTCTTTTGATACAGCAATTTGGGAACACTCTTTTTGTAGAATGTGCAAGTGGATATTTGGATAACTGTGAAGATTTCCTTGGAAAGTAGAAGATCTTCATATATAATCCAGACAGAAGCATTCTCAGAAAGTTCTTTGTGATGTGTGTCCTCAACTAACAGAGTTTAACCTTTCTTTTGACAGAGCCGTTTGGAAACACTCTTTTTGTAGAATCTGTAATGGATATTTGGATAGCTCTATCGATTTCATTGGAAACGGGAATATCTTTATATAAAATATAGACATATAGACACAAGCATTCTCAGAAACTTCTTTGTGATGTGTGTCCTCATGTAAGAGAGTTCAACCTTTCTTTTGAGAGAGCAGTTTGGAAACACTCTTTTTGTAGAATATCTAAGTGGATATTTAGATAGCTCTAACCATTTCGTTGTAAACGGGAATGTCTTCACTGAAAATCTAGACAGAAGCACTCTCAGAAACAACTTTGTGATATCTGCATTCAAGTCACAGAGGTGGACATTCCCTTCCATAGAGCAGGTTTGAAACACTCTTTCTGTACTATCTGTAAGTGGACATTCCAAGCGGTTTCAGGCCTATGGTGAAAAATGATATATTTTCTCATAAAATCTAGACAGAAGGATTCTCAGAAACATATTTGGGATGTGTGTCCTCAACTAACAGAGTTGAACCTTTCTTTTGGTATAGCAGTTTGGAAACACTCTGTTTGTATTATCTGCAAGTGGATATTTGGATAACTGTGTAGATTTCCTTGGAAACTAGAAGATCTTCATATAAAATCCAGACAGAAGCATTATCAGAAACTTCTTTGTGATGTGCTTCCTGAACTAACAGAGTTCATCCTTTCTTTTGATTCAGCAATTTGGAAACACTCTTTTTGTAGAATGTGCAAGTGGATGTTTGGATAAATGTGAAGATTTCATTTGAAACGGGATTATTTTCTTATAAAATCTAAACAGAAGCATTCTCAGAAACTTCTTTGTAATGTGTGTCCTCAACTAACAGAGTTCAACCTTTCTTTTGATAGAGTAGTTTGGAAACAAACTTTTTGTAGAATCTCTAAGTGGATATCTGGATAGCTCTAATGATTTCGTTGGAAACGGGAATATCTTCATCTAAAATCTAGACAGAAGCATTCTCAGAAACTTCTTTGTGATGTGTGTCCTCAAAAAACAGAGTTCAACCTTTCCTTTGATACTGCAATTTGGAAACACTCTTTTTGCAGAATCAGGAAGTGGATATTTGGATAACTGAGAAGATTTCGTTGGAAATGCGAATATCTTCATATAAAATCTAGACAGAATCATTCTCAGAAACTTCTTTGTGATGTGTGTCCTCAACTAACGGAGTTCAACATTTCTTTTGATTCAACAATTTGGAGACACTCTTTTTGTAGATTCTGCAATTGTATATTTGGATAACTGTGAAGATTTCGTTGGAAACGGGAATATCTTCATATATAATCCAGACAGAAGCATTCTCAGAAAGTTCTTTGTGATGTGTGTCCTCAACTAACAGAGTTTAACCTTTCTTTTGACAGAGCCGTTTGGAAACACTCTTTTTGTAGAATCTGTAAATGGATATTTGGATAGCTCTAACGATTTCGTTGGAAACGAGAATATCTTCATATAAAATATAGACACAAGCATTCTCAGAAACTTCTTTGTGATGTGTGTCCTCAACTAAGAGAGTTCAACCTTTCTTTTGATAGAGGAGTTTGGAAACACTCTTTTTGTAGAATCTCTAAGTGGATATTTGGATAGCTCTAACCATTTCGTTGGAAACGGGAATATCTTCACCGAAAATCTAGACAGAAGCACTCTCAGAAACAACTTTGTGATATCTGCATTCAAGTCACAGAGCTGAACATTCCCTTTCATACGGCAGGTTTGAAACACTCTTTCCGTACTATCTGCAAGTGGACATTTCAAGCGGTTTCAGACCTATGGTGAAAAATGAAATATTTTACCATAAAATCTATACAGATTGATTCTCAGAAACAAATTTGGGATGTGTGTCCTCAACTAACAGAGTTGAACCTTTCTTTTTGTTGAGCAGTTTGGAAACACACTTTTTGTAGAATCTCTAAGTGGATATCTGGATAGCTATAATGATTTCGTTGGAAACGGGAATATCTTCATCTAAAATCTAGACAGAAGCATTCTCAGAAAATTCTTTGTGATGTGCATCCTCAACTAACAGAGCTCAAGCTTTCTTTTGATACAGCAATTTGGAAACACTCTTTTTGTAGAATGTGCAAGTGGATATTTGGATAAATGTGAAGATTTCGTTGGAAACGGGAAAATCTTCATATGAAATCCAGACAGAAGCATTCTCAGAAACTTCTTTGTGATGTGTGTCCTCAACTAACAGAGTTCAACCTTTCTTTTGATGGAGCAGTTTGGAAACACTCTTTTTGTAGAATCTCTAAGTGGATATTTGGATAGCTCTAACGATTTCATTGGAAACGGGAATATCTTCATTTAAAATCTAGACAGAAGCACTCTCATGAACAACTTTGTGATACCTGCATTCAAGTCACGGAGCTGAACATTCCCTTTCATAGAGGAAGTTCGAAACAATCTTTCTGTACTATCTGCAAGTGGACCTTTCAAGCGCATTGAGGCCTACGGTGAAAAAGGAAATATATTCCCATAAAATCGAGATGGAATCATCCTCTGAAACAAATTTGGGATGTGTGTCCTCAACTAACAGAGTTGAACCTTTCTTTTGATACAGCAGTTTGGAAACATCCTTTTTGTAGAATCCGCAAGTGGATATTTGGATAAATGTGAAGATTTCATTTGAAACGAGATTATTTTCATTTAAAATCTAGACAGAAGCATTCTCAGAAACTTCTGTGTGATGTGTGTCCTCAACAAACAGAGTTCAACCTTTCTTTTGATACAGCAATTTGGAAACACTCTTTTTGTAGAATCAGAAAGTGGATATTTGGATAACTGTGAAGATTTCGTTGGAAACGGGAATATCTTCATATAAAACCTAGACAGAAGCATTCTCAGAAACTTCTTTGTGATGTGTATCCTCAACTAAGAGAGTTCACCCTTTCTTTTGATACAGCAATTTGGAAACACTCTTTTTGTAGAATCTGCAAGTGGATATTTGGATAACTTTGAAGATTTTGTTGGAAACGGGAATATCTTCATATAAAATCTAGACAGAAGCATTCTCAGAAACTTCTTTGTGATGTGTGTCCTCAACAAACAGAGTTTAACCTTTCTTCTGACAGAGTCGTTTGGAAACACCCTTTTTGTAGAATCTGTAAATGGATATTTGGATAGCTCTAATGATTTCATTGGAAACGGGAATATCTTCATATAAAATATAGACCCAAGAATTCTCAGAAACTTCTTTGTGATGTGTGTCCTAAACTAAGGGAGTTCAACCTTTCTTTTGATAGATCTGTTTGGAAACACTCTTTTGTAGAATCTCTAAGTTGATATTCGGATAGTTCTAACCATTTCTTTGGAAACGGGAATATCTTCACAGAAAATCTAGACAGAAGCACTCTCAGAAACAACTTTGTGATATCTGCATTCAAGTCACAGAGCTGAACATTCCCTTTCATACGGCAGGTGTGAAACACACTTTCTGTACTATCTGCAAGTGGACATTTCAAGCAGTTTCTGGCCTATGGCGAAAAATGAAATATTTTCCATAAAATCTAGACAGAAGGATTCTCAGAAACAAATTTGGGATGTGTGTCCTCAACTTACAGAGTTTAAACTTTCTTTTGGTATAGCAGTTTGGAAACACTCTGTTTGTAGAATCTGCAAGTGGATATTTGCATAACGGTGAATAATTCGCTGGAAACGGGAATATCTTCATATTAAATCTAGACAGAAGCATTCTCAGAATCTTCTTTGTGATGTGTGTCCTCAATTAACAGAGCTCAAGCTTTCTTTTGATACAGCAATTTGGAAACACTCTTTTTGTAGAATGTGCAAGTGGATATTTGGATAACTGTGAAGATTTCCTTGCAAACTACAAGATCTTCATATAAAATCCAGACAGAAGCATTATCAGAAACTTCTTTGTGATGTGTGTCCTCAACTGACAGAGTTCAACCTTTCTTTTGATACAGCAATTTGGAAACACTCTTTTTGTAGAATGTGCAAGTGGATATTTGGATAAAGGTGAAGATTTCATTGGAAATGGGAATATCTTCATATGAAATCCAGACAGAAGCATTCTCAGAACCTTCTTTGTGATGTGTGTCCTCAACTAACAGAGTTCAACCTTGCTTTTGATAGAGCAGTTTGGAAACACTCTTTTTGTAGAATGTCTAAGTGGATATTTGGGTAGCTCTAAGGATTTCACTGGAAACGGGAATATCTTCAATTAAAATCTAGACAGAAGCACTCTCATGAACAGCTTTGTGATACCTGCATTCAAGTCACGGAGCTGAACATTCCCTTTCATAGAGCAAGTTCGAAACAATCTTTCTGTACTATTTGCAAGTGGACATTTCAAGCGCATTGAGGCCTATGGTGAAAAAGGAAATATATTCCCGTAAAATCGAGACGGAGTCATCCTCTGAAACAAATTTGGGATGTGTGTCCTCAACTAACAGAATTGAACCTTTCTTTTGATACAGCAGTTTGGAAACATCCTTTTTGTAGAATCCGCAAGTGGATATTTGGTTAAATGTGAAGATATCATTTGAAACGGGATTATTTTCATATAAAATCTAGACAGAAGCATTCTCAGAAACTTCTTTTTGATGTGTGCCCTCAACAAACAGAGTTCAACCTTTCTTTTGATACAGCAATTTGGAAACACTCTTTTTGTAGAATGTGCAAGTGGATATTTGGATAAGTGTGAAGATTTCACTGGAAACTGGAATATCTTCATATGAAATCCAGACAGAAGCATTCTCAGAAACTACTTTGTGATGTGTGTCCTCAGCTAACAGAGTTCATCCTTTCTTTTCATACAGCAGTTTGGAAGCACACCTTTTGTAGAATCTGCAAGTGGATATTTGGATAACTGTGAAGATTTCGCTGGAAACGGGAATACCTTCTTATAACATCTAGACAGAAGCATTCTCAGAAACTTCTTTGTGATGTGTGTCCTCAACAAACGGAGTTCAACCTTTCTTTTCATACAGCAATTTGGAAACACTCTTTTTGTAGAATCAGCAAGTGGTTAATTGGATAAATGTGAAGATTTCACTGGAAACCGGAATATCTTCATATTAAATCCAGACAGAAGCATTATCAGAAGCTTCTTTGTGATGTGCGTCCTCAACTAACAGAGCTCAAGCTTTCTTTTGATACAGCAATTTGGAAACACTCTTTTTGTAGAATGTGCAAGTGGATATTTGGATAACTGTGAAGATTTCCTTGGAAACTAGAAGATCTTCATATAAAATCCAGACAGAAGCATTATCAGAAACTTCTTTGTAATGTGTGTCCTCAACTAACAGAGTTCGACCTTTCTTTTGATAGAGCAGTTTGGAAACACACTTTTTGTAGAATCTCTAAGTGGATATCTGGATAGCTCTAATGATTTCGTTGGAAACGGGAATACCTTCATATAAAATATAGACCCAAGCATTCTCAGAAATTTCTTTGTGATGTGTGTACTAAACTAAGGGAGTTCAACCTTTCTTTTGATGGATCTGTTTGGAAACACTCTTTTGTAGAATCTCTAAGTGGATATTCGGATAGCTCTAACCATTTCTTTGGAAACGGGAATATCTTCACCGAAAATCTAGACAGAAGCACTCTCAGAAACAACTTTGTCATATCTGCATTGAAGTCACAGAGCTGAACATTCCCTTTCATACGACAGGTTTGAAACACACTTTCTGTACTATCTGCAAGTGGACATTTCAAGCAGTTTCAGGCCTATGGCGAAAAATGAAATATTTTCCAATAAAATCTAGACAGAAGGATTCTCAGAAACTAATTTGGGATGTGTGTCCTCAACTTACAGAGTTGAACCTTTCTTTTGGTATAGCAGTTTGGAAACACTCTGTTTGTAGAATCTGGAAGTGGATATTTGCATAACGGTGAACATTTCGCTGGAAACGGGAATATCTTCATATTAAATCTAGACAGAAGCATTCTCAGAAACTTCTTCGTGATGTGTGTCCTCAACTAACAGAGCTCAAGCTTTCTTTTCATACAGCATTTTGGAAACACTGTTTTTGTAGAATATGCAAGTGGATATTTGGATAACTGTGAAGATTTCCTTGGAAACTAGAAGATCTTCATATAAAATCCAGACAGAAGCATTATCAGAAACTTCTTTGTGATGTGTGTCCTCAACTAACAGAGTTCAACCTTTCTTTTGATACAGCAATTTGGAAACACTCTTTTTGTAGAATGTGCAAGTGGATATTTGGATAAATGTGAAGATTTCATTGGAAACGGGAATATGTTCATATGAAATCCAGACAGAAGCATGCTCAGAAACTTCTTTGTGATGTGTGTCCTAAGCTAACAGAGTTCATCCTTTCTTTTCATACAGCAGTTTGGAAACACTCTTTTTGTAGAATCTGCAAGTGGATATTTGGATAAGTGTGAAGATTTCGCTGGAAACGGGAATACCTTCTTATAAAATCTAGACAGAAGGATTCTCAGAAACTTCTTTGTGATGTGTGTCCTCAACAAACGGAGTTCAACCTTTCTTTTCATACAGCAATTTGGAAACACTCTTTTTGTAGAATCAGCAAGTGGTTATTTGGATAACTGTGAAGATTTCATTGGAAACGGGTATATCTTCACATAAAATCTAGACAGAAGCATTCTCAGGAACTTCTTTATGATGTGTGTCCTCAGCTAACAGAGTTCACCCTTTCTTTTGATACAGCAATTTGGAAACACTCTTTTTGTAGAATCTGCATGTGGATATTTGGATAACTGTGAAGGTTTCGTTGGAAACGGGAATATCTTCATATAAAATCTTGACAGAAGCATTCTCAGAAACTTCTTTGTGATGTGCTTTCTCAACTAACAGAGTTCAACCTTTCTTTTGATACTGCAATTTGGAAACACTCTTTTTGCAGAATCAGCAAGTGGATATTTGGATAACTGAGAAGATTTCGTTGGAAATGCGAATATCTTCATATGAAATCTAGACAGAAGCATTCTCAGAAACTTATTTGTGATGTGTGTCCTCAACTAACGGAGTTCAACATTTCTTTTGATTCAGCAATTTGGAGACACTCTTTTTGTAGAATCTGCAATTGTATATTTGGATAACTGTGAAGATTTCATTGGAAACGGGAATATCTTCATATATAATCCAGACAGAAGCATTCTCAGAAACTTCTTTGTGATGTGTGTCCTCAACTAACAGAGTTTAACCTTTCTTTTGACAGAGCCGTTTGGTAACACTCTTTTTGCAGAATCTGTAAATGGATATTTGGATAGCTCTTACAATTTCGTTGGAAACGGGAATATCTTCATATAAAATATAGACACAAGCATTCTCAGAAACTTCTTTGTGATGTGTGTCCTCAACTAAGAGAGTTCAACCTTTCTTTTGATAGAGCAGTTTGGAAACACTCTTTTGGTAGAATCTCTAAGTGGATATTTGGATAGCTCTAACCATTTTGTTGTAAACGGGAATATCGTCACAGAAAATCTAGACAGAAGCACTCTCAGAAACAACTTTGTGATATCTGCATTCAAGTCACAGAGCTGAACATTCCCTTTCATACGGCAGGTTTGAAACACTCTTTCCGTACTATCTGCAAGTGGACATTTCAAGCGGTTTCCGGCCTATGGTGAAAAATGAAATATTTTCCCATAAAACCTATACAGATGGATTATCAGAAACAAATTTGGGATGTGTGTCCTCAACTAACAGAGTTGAACCTTTCTTTTTGTTGAGCAGTTTGGAAACACACTTTTTGTAGAATCTCTAAGTGGATATCTGGATAGCTCTAAAGATTTCGTTGGAAACGGGAATATCTTCATCTAAAATCTAGACAGAAGCATTCTCAGAAAATTCTTTGTGATGTGTGTCCTCAACTAACAGAGCTCAAGCTTTCTTTGATACAGCAATTTGGAAACACTCTTTTTGTAGAATGTGCAAGTGGATACTTTGATAACTGTGAAGATTTCCTTGGAAACTAGAAGATCTTCATATTAAATCCAGACAGAAGCATTCTCAGAAACTTCTTTGTGATGTGTGTCCTCAACTAACAGAGTTTCACCTTTCTTTTGATACAGCAATTTGGAAACACTCTTTTTGAAGAATGTGCAAGTGGATATTTGGATAAATGTGAAGATTTCATTTGAAACGGGATTATTTTCATATAAAATCTAGATAGAAGCATTCTCAGAAACTGCTGTGTTATGTGTGTCCTCAACAAACAGAGTTCAACATTTCTTTTGATACAGCAATTTGGAAACACTCTTTTTGTTGAATCAGCAAGTGGATATTTGGATAACTGCGAAGATATCGTTGGAAACCAGAATATCTTCATATAAAACCTAGACAGAAGCATTCTCAGAAACTTCTTTGTGATGTGTATCCTCAACAAACAGAGTTCACCCTTTATATTTATACGGCAATTTGGAAACACGCATTTTGTAGAATCTACAAGTGGATATTTGGATAACTGTGAAGATTTCGTTGGAAAAGGGAATATCTTCATACAAAATCTAGACAGAAGCATTCTCAGAAACTTCTTTGTGATGTGTGTCCTCAACTAACAGAGTTTCACCTTTCTTATGATAGAGCAATTTGGAAACACTCTTTTTGTAGAATGTGCAAGTGGATATTTGGATAACTGTGAAGATTTCGTTGGAAACGGGAATATCTTCATATAAAATCTAGACAGAAGCATTCTCAGAAACTTCTCTGTGATGTGTGTCCTCAACAAACAGAGTTCAACCTTTCTTTTGATACAGCAATTTGGAAACACTATTTTTGTAGAATCAGCAAGTTTATATTTGGATAACTGTGAAGATTTCGTTGGAAACGGGAATATCTTCATATAAAATCTAGACAGAAGAATTCTGAGAAACGTCTTTGTGATGTACTTCCTCAACTAACAGAGTTCAACCTTTCTTTTGATACTGCAATTTGGAAACTCTCTTTTTGTAGAATTTGCAAGTGGATATTTGGATAACTGTGAAGATGTCATTGGAAACGGGAATGTCTTCAAATAAAATCTAGACAGAAGCATTCTCAGAAACTTCTTTGTGATGCGTGTCCTCAACAAACGGAGTTCAACATTTCTTTTGGTACAGCAATTTGGAAACACGCTTTTTGTAGAATCAGCAAGTGGATACTTGGAAAACTGCGAAGATTTCCTTGGAAACGCCAATATCTTCATATAAAATCTAGACAGAAGCATTCTCAGAAACTTCTTTGTGATGTGTGTCCTCAACTAACGGAGTTCAACCTTTCTTTTGATTCAGCAATTTGGGAACACTCTTTTTGTAGAATCTGCAATTGTATATTTGGGTAAGTGTGAAGATTTCATTGGAAATGGGAATATCTTCATATATAATCCAGACAGAAGCATTCTCAGAAACTTCTTTGTGATGTGTGTCCTCAACAAACAGAGTTTAACCTTTCTTTTGACAGAGCCGTTTGGAAACACTCTTGTTGTAGAATCTGTAGATGGATATTTGGATAGCTCTAAGGATTTCGTTGGAAACGGGAATATCTTCATATAAAATATAGACACAAGCATTCTCAGAAACTTCTTTGTGATGTGTGTCCTCAACTAAGAGAGTTCAACCTTTCTTTTGATAGAGTAGTTTGGAAACACTCTTTTTGTAGAATCTCTAAGTGGACATTTGGATAGCTCTAACCATTTCGTTGGAAACGGGAATATCTTCACCGAAAATCTAGACAGAAGCACTCTCAGAAACAACTTTGCGATATCTGCATTCAAGTCACGGAGCTGAATATTCCCTTTCATACGGCAGGTTAGAAACACTCTTTCTGTACTATCTGCAAGTGGACATTTCATTCGGTTTCAGGCCTACGGTGAAAAATGAAATATTTTCGATAAAATCTATACAGAAGGATTCTCAGAAACAAATTTGGGATGTGTGTCCTCAACTAACAGGGTTGAACTTTCTTTTGGTATAGCAGTTTGGAAACACTTTGTTTGTAGAGTCTGCAAGTGGATACTAGGATAACGGTGAAGATTTCGTTGGAAACGGGAATATCTTCATATAAAATCTAGACAGAAGCATTCTCAGAAACTTCTTTGCGATGTGTGTCCTCAACTAACAGAATTCATCCTTTCTTTTCATACACCAGTTTTGAAACAGTCTTTTTGTAGAATCTGCAAGTGGATATTTGGATAACTGTGAAGATTTCACTGGAAACGGGAATACCTTCATTTAAAATCTAGACAGAAGCATTCTCAGAAACTTCTTTGTGATGTGTGTCCTCAACTAACAGAGCTCAGCCTTTCTTTTGATACAGCAATTTGGGAACACTCTTTTTGTAGAATCTGCAAGTGGATATTTGGATAAATGTGAAGATTTCGTAGGAAAGGGGAAAATCTTCATATGAAATCCAGACAGAAGCATTCTCAGAAACTTCTTTGTGATGTGTGTCCTCAACTAACAGAGTTCAACTTTTCTTTTGATGGAGCAGTTTGGAAACACTCTTTTTGTAGAATCTCTAAGTGGATATTTGGATAGCTCTAACGATTTCATTGGAAACGGGAATATCTTCATTTAAATTCTAGACAGAAGCACTCTCATGAACAACTTTGTGATACCTGCATTCAAGTCACGGAGCTGAACATTCCCTTTCATAGAGGAAGTTCGAAACAATCTTTCTGTACTATCTGCAAGTGGACCTTTCAAGCGCATTGAGGCCTATGGTGAAAAAGGAAATATATTCCCATAAAATCGAGATGGAATCATCCTCAGAAACAAATTTGGGATGTGTCTCCTCAACTAACAGAGTTGAACCTTTCTTTTGATACAGCAGTTTGGAAACATCCTTTTTGTAGAATCCGCAAGTGGATATTTGGATAAATGTGAAGATTTCATTTGAAACTGGATTATTTTCATATAAAATCTAGACAGAAGCATTCTCAGAAAGTTCTGTGTGATGTGTGTCCTCAACAAACAGAGTTCAACCTTTCTTTTGATACAGCAATTTGGAAACACTCTTTTTGTAGAATCAGCAAGTGGATATTTGGATAACTGTGAAGATTTCGTTGGAAACGGGAATATCTTCATATAAAACCTAGACAGAAGCATTCTCAGAAACTTCTTTGTGATGTGTATCCTCAACTAAGAGAGTTCACCCTTTCTTTTGATACAGCAATTTGGAAACACTCTTTTTGTAGAATCTGCAAGAGGATATTTGGATAACTTTGCAGATTTCGCTGGAAACGGGAATATCTTCATATAACATCTAGACAGAAGCATTCTCAGAAACTTCTTTGTGATGTTTGTCCTCAACAAACAGAGTTTAACCTTTCTTCTGACAGAGCCGTTTGGAAACACCCTTTTTGTAGAATCTGTAAATGGATATTTGGATAGCTCTAACGATTTCGTTGGAAACGGGAATATCTTCATATAAAATATAGACCCAAGCATTCTCAGAAACTTCTTTGTGATGTGTGTCCTCAACTAACAGAGCTCAAGCTTTCTTTTGATACAGCAATTTGGAAACACTCTTTTTGTAGAATGTGCAAGTGGATATTTGGATAACTGTGAAGATTTCCTTGGAAACTAGAAGATCTTCATATAAAATCCAGACAGAAGCATTATCAGAAACTTCTTTGTGATGTGTGTCCTCAACTAACAGAGTTCAACCTTTCTTTTGATACAGTAATTTGGAAACACTCTTTTTGTAGAATGTGCAAGTGGATATTTGGATAAATGTGAAGATTTCATTGGAAACGGGAATATCTTCATACGAAATCCAGACAGAAGCATGCTCAGAAACTTCTTTGTGATGTGTGTCCTCAACAAACAGAGTTCAACCTTTCTTTTCATACAGCAATTTGGAAACACTCTTTTTGTAGAATCAGCAAGAGGATATTTGGATAACTTTGCAGATTTCGCTGGAAACGGGAATATCTTCATATAACATCTAGACAGAAGCATTCTCCGAAACTTCTTTGTGATATGTGTCCTCAAGTAACAGAGTTCAAACTTTCTTTTAATAGAGCAGTTTGGAAACACTCTTTTTGTAGAATGTCTAAGTGGATATTTGGGTAGCTCTAAAGATTTCATTGGAAATGGGAGTATCTTCATTTAAAATCTAGACAGAAGCACTCTCATGAACAACTTTGTGATACCTGCATTCAAGTCACGGAGCTGAACATTCCCTTTCATAGAGCAAGTTCGAAACAATCTTTCTGTACTATCTGCAAGTGGACCTTTCAAGCGCATTGAGGCCTATGGTGAAACAGGAAATATATTCCCATAAAATGGAGACGGAATCATCCTCAGAAACAAATTTGGGATGTGTGTCCTCAACTAAAAGAGTTGAACCTTTCTTTTGATACAGCAGTTTGGAAACATCCTTTTTGTAGAATCCGCAAGTGGATATTTGGATAAATGTGAAGATTTCATTTGAAACGGGATTATTTTCATATAAAATCTAGACAGAAGCATTCTCAGAAACTTCTTTGTGATGTGTGTCCTCAACAAACAGAGTTCAACCTTTCTTTTGATACAGCAATTTGGAAACATTCTTTTTGTAGAATCAGCAAGTGGATATTTGGATAACTGTGAAGATTTTGTTGGAAACGGGAATATCTTCATATAAAACCTAGACAGAAGCATTCCCAGAAACTTCTGTGTGATGTGTATCCTCAACTAAGAGAGTTCACCCTTTCTTTTTATACAGCAACTTGGAAACACGCTTTTTGTAGAATCAGCAAGTGGATATTTGGATAACTGTGAAGATTTCGTTGGAAACGGGAATATCTTCATATAAAACCTAGACAGAAGCATTCTCAGAAACTTCTTTTTGATGTGTATCCTCAACTAAGAGAGTTCACACTTTCTTTTGATACAGCAATTTGGAAACTCTCTTTTTGTAGAATCTGCAAGTGGATATTTGGATTACTGTGAAGATTTCGTTGGAAACGGGAATATCTTCATAAAAAATCTAGACAGAAGCATTCTCAGAAACTTCCTTGTGATGTGTGTCCTCAACAAACAGAGTTTATCCTTCCTTTTGACCAAGCCGTTTGGAAACACTCTTTTTGTAGAATCTGTAAATGGATATTTGGATAGCTCTAACGATTTCATTGGTAACGGGAATATCTTCATGTAAAATATAGACCCAAGCATTCTCAGAAACTTCTTTGTGATGTGTGTCCTAAACTAAGGGAGTTCAACTTTCTTTTGATAGATCAGTTTGGAAACACTCTTTTGTAGAATCTCTAAGTGGATATTCGGGTAGCTCTAACCATTTCTTTGGAAACGGGAATATCTTCACCGAAAATCTAGACAGAAGCACTCTCAGAAACAACTTTGTCATATCTGCATTGAAGTCACAGAGCTGAACATTCCCTTTCATACAGCAGGTTTGAAACACACTTTCTGTACTATCTGCAAGTGGACATTTCAAGCAGTTTCAGGCCTATGGCGAAAAATGAAATATTTTCCCATAAAATCTAGACTGAAGGATTCTCAGAAACAAATTTGGGATGTGTGTCCTCTACAAAGAGAGTTCAACCTTTCTTTTGGTATAGCAGTTTGGAAACACTCTGTTTGTAGAATCTGCAAGTGGATATTTGCATAACAGTGAATATTTCGCTGGAAACGGGAATATCTTCATATAAAATCTTGACAGAAGCATTCTCAGAAACTTCTTTGTGATGTGCTTTCTAAACTAACAGAGTTCAACCTTTCCTTTGATTCAGCAATTTGGAAAAACTCTCTTTGTAGAAAGTGCAAGTGGATATTTGGATAACTGTGAAGATGTCGTTGGAAACGGGAATATCTTCATATAAAATCTAGACAGAAGCATTCTCTGAAACTTCTTTGTGATGTGTGTCCTCAAAAAACAGAGTTCAACCTTTCTTTTGATACTGCAATTTGGAAACACACTTTTTGCAGAATCAGGAAGTGGATATTTGGATAACTGAGAAGATTTCGTTGGAAATGGGAATATCTTCATATAAAATCTAGACAGAAGCATCCTCAGAAACTTCTTTGTGATGTGTGTCCTCAACTATCGGAGTTCAACCTTTCTTTTGATTCAGCAAATTGGAGACACTCTTTTTGTAGAATCTGCAATTCTATATTTGGGTAACTGTGAAGATTTCGTTTGAAACGGGAATATCTTCATATATAATCCAGACAGAAGCATTCTCAGAAACTTCTTTGTGATGTGTGTCCTCAACTAACAGAGTTTATCCTTTCTTTTGACAGAGCCATTTGGAAACACACTTTTTGTAGAATCTGTAAATGGATATTTGGATAGCTCCACCGATTTCGTTGGAAACGGGAATATCTTCATATAAAATATGGACACAAGCATTTTCAGAAACTTCTTTGTGATGTGTGTCCTCAACTAAGAGAGTTCAACCTTTCTTTTGACAGAGCCGTTTGGAAACACTCTTTTTGTAGAATCTGTAAATGGATATTTGGATAGCTCTAACGATTTCGTTGGAAACGGGAATATCTTCATATAAAATATAGACACAAACATTATCAGAAACTTCTTTGTGATGTGTGTCCTCAACTAAGAGAGTTCAACCTTTCTTTTGATAGAGCAGTTTGGAAACACTCTTTTTGTGGAATCTCTAAGTGGATATTTGGATAGCTCTAACCATTTCGTTGGAAACGGGAATATCTTCACCGAAAATGTAGACAGAAGCACTCTCAGAAACAACTTTGTGATATCTGCATTCAAGTCACAGAGCTGAACATTCCCTTTCATACGGCAGGTTTGAAACACTCTTTCTGTACTATCTGCAAGTGGACCATTCAAGCGGTTTCAGGCCTTTGGTGAAAAATGAAATATTTTCCCATAAAATCTATACAGATGGATTCTCAGAAACAAATTTGGGATGTGTGTCCTCAACTAACAGAGTTGAACCTTTCTTTTGGCATAGCAGTTTGGAAACACTTTGTTTGTAGAATCTGCAACTGGATATTTGGAAAAGTGTGAAAATTTCGCTGGAAACGGGAATACCTTCAAATAAAATCAAGACAGAAGCATTCTCAGAAACTTCTTTGTGATGTGTGTCCTCAACAACCAGAGTTCAACCTATCTTTTGATACTGCAATTTGGAATCACTCTTTTTGCAGAATCAGCAAGTGAATATTTGGATAACTGAGAAGATTTCGTTGGAAATGCGAATATCTTCATATAAAATCTAGACAGAAGCATTCTCAGAAACTTCTTTGTGATGTGTATCCTCAACTAAGAGAGTTCACCCTTTCTTTTGATACAGCAATTTGGAAACACTCTTTTTGTAGAATGTGCAAGTGGATATTTGGATAACTGTGAAGATTTCCTTGGAAACTAGAAGATCTTCATATAAAATCCAGACAGAAGCATTATCAGAAACTTCTTTGTGATGTGTGTCCTCAACTAACAGAGTTCAACCTTTCTTTTGATACAGCAATTTGGAAACACTCTTTTTGTAGTATGTGCAAGTGGATATTTGGATAAATGTGAAGATTTCACTGGAAACGGGAATATCTTCATATGAAATCCAGACAGAAGCATTCTCAGAAACTTCTTTGTGATGTGTGTCCTCAGCTAACAGAGTTCATCCTTTCTTTTCATACAGCAGTTTGGAAACACTCTTTTTGTAGTATCTGCAAGTGGATATTTGGATAAGTGTGAAGATTTCGCTGGAAACGGGAATACCTTCATATAAAATCTAGACAGAAGCATTCTCAGAAACTTCTTTGTGATGTGTGTCCTCAACAAACAGAGTTCAACCTTTCTTTTGATACAGCAATTTGGAAACACTCTCTTTGTAGAATGTGCAAGTGGATATTTGGATAACTGTGAAGATGTCGTTGGAAACGGGAATATCTTCATATAAAATCTAGACAGAAGCATTCTCAGAAACTTCTTTGTGATGTGTGTCCTCAAAAAACAGAGTTCAACCTTTCTTTTGATACTGCAATTTGGAAACATTCTTTTTGCAGAATCAGCAAGTGGATATTTGGATAACTGAGAAGATTTCGTTGGAAATGGAAATATCTTCATATAAAATCTAGAAAGAAGCATTCTCAGAAACTTCTTTGTGATGTGTGTCCTCAACTAACGGAGTTCAACCTTTCTTCTGATTCAGCAATTTGGAGACACTCTTTTTGTAGAATCTGCAATTGTATATTTGGATAACTGTGAAGATTTCATAGGAAACGGGAATATCTTCATATATAATCCAGACAGAAGCATTCTCAGTAACTTGTTTGTGATGTGTGTCCTCAACTAACAGAGTTTAACGTTTCTTTTGACAGAGCCATTTGGAAACACTCTTTTTGTAGAATCTGTAAATGGATATTTGGATAGCTCTAACGATTTCGTTGGAAACGGGAATATCTTCATATAAAATATGGACACAAGCATTCTCAGAAACTTCTTTGTGATGTGTGTCCTCAACTAAGAGAGTTCAACCTTTCTTTTGATAGAGGAGTTTGGAAACACTCTTTTTGTAGAATCTCTAAGTGGATATTTGGATAGCTCTAACCATTTCGTTGGAAACGGGAATATCTTCACCGAAAATCTAGACAGAAGCACTCTCAGAAACAACTTTGTGATATCTGCATTCAAGTCACAGAGCTGAACATTCCCTTTCATATGGCAGGTTTGAAACACTCTTTCCATACTATCTGCAAGTGGACATTTCAAGCGGTTTCAGACCTATGGTGAAAAATGAAATATTTTCCCATAAAATCGATACAGATGGATTCTCAGAAACAAATTTGGGATGTGTGTTCTCAACTAACAGAGTTGAACCTTTCTTTTGGTATAGCAGTTTGGAAACACTTTGTTTGTAGAATCTGCAAGTGGATATTTGGATAACGGTGAAGATTTCGTTGGAAACGGGAATATCTTCATAGAAAATCTAGACAGAAGCATTCTCGGAAAATTCTTTGTGATGTGTGTCCTCAACTAACAGAGTTCGACCTTTCTTTTGATAGAGCAGTTTGGAAACACACTTTTTGTAGAATCTCTAAGTGGATATCTGGATAGCTCTAATGATTTCATTGGAAACGGGAATATCTTCATCTAAAATCTAGACAGAAGCATTCTCAGAAACTTCTTTGTGATGTGTGTCCTCAACTAGCAGAGTTCAACCTTTCTTTTAATAGAGCAGTTTGGAAACACTCTTTTTGTAGAATGTCTAAGTGGATATTTGGGTAGCTGTAAAGATTTCATTGGAAATGGGAGTGTCTTCATTTAAAATCTAGACAGAAGCACTCTCATGAACAACTTTGTGATACCTGCATTCAAGTCACGGAGCTGAACATTCCCTTTCATAGAGCAAGTTCGAAACAATCTTTCTGTACTATCTGCAAGTGGACTTTTCAAGCACATTGAGGCCTATGGTGAAAAAGGAAATATATTCCCATAAAATCGAGAAGGAATCATCCTCAGAAACAAATTTGGGATGTGTGTCCTCAACTAACAGAGTTGAACCTTTCTTTTGATACAGCAGTTTGGAAAGACTCTTTTTGTAGAATCTGCAAGTGGATATTTGGATAAGTGTGAAGATTTCGCTGGAAACGGGAATACCTTCATATAAAATCAAGACAGAAGCATTCTCAGAAACTTCTTTGTGATGTGTGTCCTCAACAAACAGAATTCAACCTTTCTTTTCATACAGCAATTTGGAAACACTCTTTTTGTAGAATCAGCAAGTGGTTATTTGGATAACTGTGAAGATTTCATTGGAAACGGGAGTATCTTCATATAAAATCTAGACAGAAGCATTCTCAGGAACTTCTTTGTGATGTGTGTCCTCAGCTAACAGAGTTCACCCTTTCTTTTGATACAGCAATTTGGAAACACTCTCTTTGTAGAATGTGCAAGTGGATATTTGGATAACTGTGAAGATGTCGTTGGAAACGGGAATATCTTCATATAAAATCTAGACAGAAGCATTCTCAGAAACTTCTTTGTGATGTGTGTCCTCAAAAAACAGAGTTCAACCTTTCTTTTGATACTGCAATTTGGAAACACTCTTTTTGCAGAATCAGCAAGTGGATATTTGGATAACTGAGAAGATTTCGTTGGAAATGCAAATATCTTCATATAAAATCTAGAAAGAAGCATTCTCAGAAACTTCTTTGTGATGTGTGTCCTCAACTAACGGAGTTCAACCTTTCTTTGATTCAGCAATTTGGAGACACTCTTTTTGTAGAATCTGCAATTGTATATTTGGGTAACTGTGAAGATTTCGTTGGAAATGGGAATATCTTCATATATAATCCAGACAGAAGCATTCTCAGAAACTTCTTTGTGATGTGTGTCCTCAGCTAACAGAGTTTAACCTTTCTTTTGACAGAGTCGTTTGGAAACACTCTTTTTGTAGAATCTGTAAATGGATATTTGGATAGCTGTAATGATTTCATTGGAAACGGGAATAACTTCATATAAAATATAGACACAAGCATTCTCAGAAACTTCTTTGTGATGTGTGTCCTCAACTAAGAGAGTTCAACCTTTCTTTTGATGGAGCAGTTTGGAAACACTCTTTTTGTAGAATCTCTAAGTGGATATTTGGATAGCTCTAACCATTTCGTCGGAAACGGGAATATCTTCACCGAAAATCTAGACAGAAGCACTCTCAGAAACAACTTTGTGATATCTGCATTCAAGTCACAGAGCTGAACATTCCCTTTCATACGGCAGGTTTGAACCACTCTTTCTGTACTATCTGCAAGTGGACATTTCAAGCAGTATCAGGCCTATGGTGAAAAATGAAATATTTTCCCATAAAATCTATACAGATGGATTCCCAGAAACAAATTTGGGATGTGTGTCCTCAAGTAACAGAGTTGAACCTTTCTTTTGGTATAGCAGTTTGGAAACACTTTGTTTGTAGAATCTGCATGTGGATATTTGGATAATAGTGAAGATTTCTTTGGAAACGGGAATATCTTCATATAAAGTCTAGACAGAATTATTCTCAGAAAATTCTTTGTGATGTGCATCCTCAACTAACAGAGCTCAAGCTTTCTTTTGATACAGCCATTTGGAAACACTCTTTTTGTAGAATGTTCAAGTGGATATTTGGATAACTGTGAAGATGTCGTTGGAAACGGGAATATCTTCATATAAAATCTAGACAGAAGCATTCTCAGAAACTTCTTTGTGATGAGTGTCCTCAACTAACAGAGTTCAACCTTTCTTTTGATACTGCAATATGGAAACACTCTTTTTGCAGAATCAGCAAGTGGATATTTGGATAACTGAGAAGATTTCGTTGGAAATGCGAATATCTTCATATAAAATCTAGACAGAAGCATCCTCAGAAACTTCTTTGTGATGTGTGTCCTCAACTAACGGAGTTCAACCTTTCTTTTGATTCAGCAATTTGGAGACACTCTTTTTGTAGAATCTGCAATTGTATATTTGGGTAACTGTGAAGATTTCGTTGGAAACGGGAACATCTTCATATATAATCCAGACAGAAGCATTCTCAGAAACATCTTTGTGATGTGTGTCCTTAACTAACAGAGTGTTACCTTTCTTTTGACAGAGCCGTTTGGAAACACTCTTTTTGTAGAATCTGTAAATGGATATTTGGATAGCTCTAACGATTTCGTTGGAAACGGGAATATCTTCATATAAAATATAGACACAAGCATTCTCAGAAACTTCTTTGTGATGTGTGTCCTCAACTAAGAGAGTTCATCCTTTCTTTTGATAGAGCAGTTTGGAAACACTCTATTTGTAGAATCTCTAAGTGGATATTTGGATAGCTCTAACCATTTCGTTGTAAACGGGAATATCTTCACCGAAAATCTAGACAGCAGCACTCTCAGAAACAACTGTGTGATATCTGCATTCAAGTCACAGAGCTGAACATTCCCTTTCCTACGGCAGGTTTGAAACACTCTTTCTGTACTATCTGCAAGTGGAGAATTCAAGCGGTTTCAGGCCTATGGTGAAAAATGAAATATTTTCCCATAAAATCTATACAGACGGATTCTCAGAAACAAATTTGGGATGTGTCTTCAACTAACAGAGTTGAACCTTTCTTTTGGTATAGCAGTTTGGAAACACATTGTTTGTAGAATCTGCAAGTGGATATTTGGATAACTGTGAAGATGTCGTTGGAAACGGGAATATCTTCATATAAAATCTAGAGAGAAGCATTCTCAGAAAATTCTTTTTGATGTGCGTCCTCAACTAACAGAGCTCAAGCTTTCTTTTGATACAGCAATTTGGAAACACTCTTTTTGTAGAATGTGCAAGTGGATAATTGGATAACTGTGAAGATTTCCTTGGAAACAAGAAGATCTTTATATAAAATCCAGACAGAAGCATTATCAGAAACTTCTTTGTGATGTGTGTCCTCAACTAACAGAGTTCAACCTTTCTTTTGATACAGCAATTTGGAAAAACTCTTTTTGTAGAATGTGCAAGTGGATATTTGGATAGATGTGAAGACTTCGTTGGAAACGGGAATATCTTCATATGAAATCCAGACAGAATCATTCTCAGAAACTTCTTTGTGATGTGTGTCCTAAACTAAGGGAGTTCAACTTTCTTTTGATAGATCAGTTTGGAAACACTCTTTTGTAGAATCTCTAAGTGGATATTTGGATAGCTCTAACCATTTCTTTGGAAACGGGAATATCTTCACCAAAAATCTAGGCAGAAGCACTCTCAGAAACAACTTTGTGATATCTGCATTCAAGTCACAGAGCTGAACATTGCCTTTCATACGGCAGGTTTGAAACACTCTTTCTGTACTATCTGCAAGTGGACATTTCAAGCCGTTTCAGGCCTATGGTGAAAAATGAAATATTTTCCCATAAAATCTATACAGATTTATTCTCAGAAACAAATTTGGGATGTGTGTCCTCAAGTAACAGAATTGAACCTTTCTTTTGGTATAGCAGTTTGGAAACACTTTGTTTGTAGAATCTGCAAGTGGAAATTTGGATAACAGTGAAGATTTCTTTGGAAACGGGAATATCTTCATATAAAGTCTAGACAGAAGCATTTTCAGAAAATTCTTTGTGATGTGCATCCTCAACTAACAGAGCTCAAGCTTTCTTTTGATACAGCCATTTGGAAACACTCTTTTTGTAGAATGTGCAAGTGGATATTTGGATAACTGTGAAGATGTCGTTGGAAATGGGAATATCTTCATATAAAATCTAGACAGAAGCATTCTCAGAAACTTCTCTGTGATGTGTGTCCTCATCTAACAGAGTTCAACCTTTCTTTTGATACTGCAATTTGGAAACACTCTTTTTGCTGAATCAGCAAGTGGATATTTGGATAACTGAGAAGATTTCGTTGGAAATGCGAATATCTTCATATAAAATCTAGACAGAAGCATCCTCAGAAACTTCTTTGTGATGTGTGTCCTCAACTAACGGAGTTCAACCTTTCTTTTGATTCAGCAATTCGGAGACACTCTTTTTGTAGAATCTGCAATTGTATATTTGGGTAACTGTGAAGATTTCGTTGGAAACGGGAATATCTTCATATATAATCCAGACAGAAGCATTCTCAGAAACTTCTTTGTGATGTGTGTCCTCAACTAAGAGAGTTCATCCTTTCTTTTAATGGAGCAGTTTGAAAACACCCTTTTTGTAGAATCTCTAAGTGGATATTTGGATAGCTCTAACCATTTCGTTGGAAACGGGAATATCTTCACCGAAAATGTAGACAGAAGCACTCTCAGAAACAACTTTGTGATATCTGCATTCAAGTCACAGAGCTGAACATTCCCTTTCATACGGCAGGTTTGAAACACTCTTTCTGTACTATCTGCAAGTGGACCATTCAAGCGGTTTCAGGCCTATGGTGAAAAATGAAATATTTTCCCATAAAATCTATACAGATGGATTCTCAGAAACAAATTTGGGATGTGTCTTCAACTAACAGAGTTGAACCTTTCTTTTGGTACAGCAGTTTGGAAACACATTGTTTGTAGAATCTGCAAGTGGATATTTGGATAACGGTGAAGATTTCGTTGGAAACGGTAATATCTTCATATAAAATCTAGAGAGAAGCATTCTCTGAAAATTCTTTTTGATGTGCGTCCTCAACTAACAGAGCTCAAGCTTTCTTTCAATACAGCAATTTGGAAACACTCTTTTTGTGGAATGTGCAAGTGGATATTTGGATAAATGTGAAGATTTCATTAGAAACGGGTATATCTTCATATGAAATCCAGTCAGAAGCATTCTCAGAAACTTCTTTGTGATGTGTGTCCTAAGCTAACAGAGTTCATCCTTTCTTTTCATACAGCAGTTTGGAAAAACTCTTTTTGTAGAATCTGCAAGTGGATATTTGGATAAGTGTGAAGATTTCGCTGGAAACGGGAATACCTTCTTATAAAATCTAGACAGAAGCATTCTCAGAAACTTCTTTGTGATGTGTGTCCTCAACCAACGGAGTTCAACCTTTCTTTTCATACAGCAATTTGGAAACACTCTTTTTGTAGAATCAGCAAGTGGTTATTTGCATAACTGTGAAGATTTCATTGGAAACGGGAATATCTTCATATAAAATCTAGACAGAAGCATTCTCAGGAACTTCTTTGTGATGTGTGTCCTCAGCTAACAGAGTTCACCCTTTCCTTTGATACAGCAACTTGGAAACACTCTTTTTGTAGAATCTGCATGTGGATATTTGGATAACTGTGAAGATTTCGTTGGAAACGGGAATATCTTCATATAAAATCTTGACAGAAGCATTCTCAGAAACTTCTTTGTGATGTGCTTTCTCAACTAACAGAGCTCAAGCTTTCTTTTGATACAGCAATTTGGAAACACTCTTTTTGTAGAATGTGCAATTGGATATTTGGATAAATGTGAAGATTTCATTAGAAACGGGTATATCTTCATATGAAATCCAGTCAGAAGCATTCTCAGAAATTTCTTTGTGATGTGTGTCCTAAGCTAACAGAGTTCATCCTTTCTTTTCATACAGCAGTTTGGAAAAACTCTTTTTGTAGAATCTGCAAGTGGATATTTGGATAAGTGTGAAGATTTCGCTGGAAACGGGAATACCTTCTTATAAAATCTAGACAGAAGCATTCTCAGAAACTTCTTTGTGATGTGTGTCCTCAACCAACGGAGTTCAACCTTTCTTTTCATACTGCAATTTGGAAACACTCTTTTTGTAGAATCAGCAAGTGGTTATTTGCATAACTGTGAAGATTTCATTGGAAACGGGAATATCTTCATATAAAATCTAGACAGAAGCATTCTCAGGAACTTCTTTGTGATGTGTGTCCTCAGCTAACAGAGTTCACCCTTTCCTTTGATACAGCAACTTGGAAACACTCTTTTTGTAGAATCTGCATGTGGATATTTGGATAACTGTGAAGATTTCGTTGGAAACGGGAATATCTTCATATAAAATCTTGACAGAAGCATTCTCAGAAACTTCTTTGTGATGTGCTTTCTCAACTAACAGAGTTCAACCTTTCTTTTGGTACAGCAATTTGGAAACACTCTCTTTGTAGAATGTGCAAGTGGATATTTGGATAACTGTGAAGATGTCGTTGGAAACGGGAATATCTTCATATAAAATCTAGACAGAAGCATTCTCAGAAACATCTTTGTGATGTGTGTCCTCAAAAAACAGAGTTCAACCTTTCTTTTGATACTGCAATTTGGAAACCCTCTTTTTGCAGAATCAGCAAGTGGATATTTAGATAACTGAGAAGATTTCGTTGGAATGCGAATATCTTCATATAAAATCTAGACTGAAGCATTCTCAGAAACTTCTTTGTGATGTGTGTCCTCAACTAACGGAGTTCAACCTTTCTTTGATTCAGCAATTTGGAGACACTCTTTTTGTAGAATCTGCAATTGTATATTTGGGTAACTGTGAAGATTTCGTTGGAAATGGGAATATCTTCATATATAATCCAGACAGAAGCATTCTCAGAAACTTCTTTGTGATGTGTGTCCTCAGCTAACAGAGTTTAACCTTTCTTTTGACAGAGTCGTTTGGAAACACTCTTTTTGTAGAATCTGTAAATGGATATTTGGATAGCTCTAATGATTTCATTGGAAACGGGAATAACTTCATATAAAATATAGACACAAGCAGTCTCAGAAACTTCTTTGTGATGTGTGTCCTCAACTAAGAGAGTTCAACCTTTCTTTTGATGGAGCAGTTTGGAAACACTCTTTTTGTAGAATCTCTAAGTGGATATTTGGATAGCTCTAACCATTTCGTCGGAAACGGGAATATTTTCACCGAAAATCTAGACAGAAGCACTCTCAGAAACAACTTTGTGATATCTGCATTCAAGTCACAGAGCTGAACATTCCCTTTCATACGGCAGGTTTGAAACACTCTTTCTGTACTATCTGCAAGTGGACATTTCAAGCAGTTTCAGGCCTATGGTGAAAAATGAAATATTTTCCCATAAAATGTAGACAGAAGGATTCTCAGAAACAAATTTGGGATGTGTGTCCTCAAGTAACAGAGTTGAACCTTTCTTTTGGTATAGCAGTTTGGAAACACTCTGTTTGTAGAATCTGCAAGTGGATATTTGCATAACGGTGAATATTTCGCTGGAAACGGGAATATCTTCATATTAAATCTAGACAGAAGCATTCTCAGAAACTTCTTTGTGATGTGTGTCCTCAACTAACAGAGCTCAAGCTTTCTTTTGATACAGCAATTTGGAAACACTCTTTTTGTAGAATGTGCAAGTGGATATTTGGATAACTGTGAAGATTTCCTTGGAAACTAGAAGATCTTCATATAAAATCCAGACAGAAGCATTATCAGAAACTTCTTTGTGATGTGTGTCCTCAAGTAACAGAGTTCAACCTTTCTTTTGATACAGCAATTTGGAAACACTCTTTTTGTAGAATGTGCAAGAGGATATTTGGATAAATGTGAAGATTTCATTGGAAACGGGAATATCTTCATATGAAATCCAGACAGAAGCATTCTCAGAAACTTCTTTGTGATGTGTGTCCTCAGCTAACAGAGTTCATCCTTTCTTTTCATACAGCAGTTTGGAAACACTCTTTTTGTAGTATCTGCAAGTGGATATTTGGATAAGTGTGAAGATTTCGCTGGAAACGGGAATACCTTCATATAAAATCTAGACAGAAGCATTCTCAGAAACTTCTTTGTGATGTGTGTCCTCAACAAACAGAATTCAACCTTTCTTTTCATACAGCAATTTGGAAAAACTCTTTTTGTAGAATCAGCAAGTGGTTATTTGGATAACTGTGAAGATTTCGTTGGAAACGGGAGTATCTTCATATAAAATCTAGACAGAAGCATTCTCAGGAACTTCTTTGTGATGTGTGTCCTCAGCTAACAGAGTTCACCCTTTCTTTTGATACAGCAATTTGGAAACACTCTCTTTGTAGAATGTGCAAGTGGATATTTGGATAACTGTGAAGATGTCATTGGAAACGGGAATATCTTCATATAAAATCTAGACAGAAGCATTCTCAGAAACTTCTTTGTGATGTGTGTCCTCAAAAAACAGAGTTCAACCTTTCTTTTGATACTGCAGTTTGGAAACACTCTTTTTGCAGAATCAGCAAGTGGATATTTGGATAACTGAGAAGATTTCGTTGGAAATGCAAATATCTTCATATAAAATCTAGAAAGAAGCATTCTCAGAAACTTCTTTGTGATGTGTGTCCTCAACTAACGGAGTTCAACCTTTCTTTGATTCAGCAATTTGGAGACACTCTTTTTGTAGAATCTGCAATTGTATATTTGGGTAACTGTGAAGATTTCGTTGGAAATGGGAATATCTTCATATATAATCCAGACAGAAGCATTCTCAGAAACTTCTTTGTGATGTGTGTCCTCAACTAACAGAGTTTAACCTTTCTTTTGACAGAGTCGTTTGGAAACACTCTTTTTGTAGAATCTGTAAATGGATATTTGGATAGCTCTAATGATTTCATTGGAAACGGGAATAACTTCATATAAAATATAGACACAAGCATTCTCAGAAACTTCTTTGTGATGTGTGTTCTCAACTAAGAGAGTTCAACCTTTCTTTTGATGGAGCAGTTTGGAAACACTCTTTTTGTAGAATCTCTAAGTGGATATTTGGATAGCTCTAACCATTTCTTTGGAAACGGGAATATTTTCACCGAAAATCTAGACAGAAGCACTCTCAGAAACAACTTTGTGATATCTGCATTCAAGTCACAGAGCTGAACTTTCCCTTTCACACGGCAGGTTTGAAACACTCTTTCTGTACTATCTGCAAGTGGACATTTCAAGCAGTTTCAGGCCTATGGTGAAAAATGAAATATTTTCCCATAAAATGTAGACAGAAGGATTCTCAGAAACAAATTTGGGATGTGTGTCCTCAAGTAACAGAGTTGAACCTTTCTTTTGGTATAGCAGTTTGGAAACACTCTGTTTGTAGAATCTGCAAGTGGATATTTGCATAACGGTGAATATTTCGCTGGAAACGGGAATATCTTCATATTAAATCTAGACAGAAGCATTCTCAGAAACTTCTTTGTGATGTGTGTCCTCAACTAACAGAGCTCAAGCTTTCTTTTGATACAGCAATTTGGAATCACTCTTTTTGCAGAATCAGCAAGTGAATATTTGGATAACTGAGAAGATTTCGTTGGAAATGCGAATATCTTCATATAAAATCTAGACAGAAGCATTCTCAGAAACTTCTTTGTGATGTGTATCCTCAACTAAGAGAGTTCACCCTTTCTTTTGATACAGCAATTTGGAAACACTCTTTTTGTAGAATGTGCAAGTGGATATTTGGATAACTGTGAAGATTTCCTTGGAAACTAGAAGATCTTCATATAAAATCCAGACAGAAGCATTATCAGAAACTTCTTTGTGATGTGTGTCCTCAACTAACAGAGTTCAACCTTTCTTTTGATACAGCAATTTGGAAACACTCTTTTTGTAGAATGTGCAAGTGGATATTTGGATAAATGTGAAGATTTCATTGGAAACGGGAATATCTTCATATGAAATCCAGACAGAAGCATTCTCAGAAACTTCTTTGTGATTTGTGTCCTCAGCTAACAGAGTTCATCCTTTCTTTTCATACAGCAGTTTGAAAACACTCTTTTTGTAGAATCTGCAAGTGGATATTTGGATATGTGTGAAGATTTCGCTGGAAACGGGAATACCTTCTTATAAAATCTAGACAGAAGCATTCTCAGGAACTTCTTTGTGATGTGCTTTCTCAACTAACAGAGTTCAACCTTTCTTTTGGTACAGCAATTTGGAAACACTCTCTTTGTAGAATGTGCAAGTGGATATTTGGATAACTGTGAAGATGTCGTTGGAAACGGGAATATCTTCATATAAAATCTAGACAGAAGCATTCTCAGAAACATCTTTGTGATGTGTGTCCTCAAAAAACAGAGTTCAACCTTTCTTTTGATACTGCAATTTGGAAACCCTCTTTTTGCAGAATCAGCAAGTGGATATTTAGATAACTGAGAAGATTTCGTTGGAAATGCGAATATCTTCATATAAAATCTAGACTGAAGCATTCTCAGAAACTTCTTTGTGATGTGTGTCCTCAACTAACGGAGTTCAACCTTTCTTTGATTCAGCAATTTGGAGACACTCTTTTTGTAGAATCTGCAATTGTATATTTGGGTAACTGTGAAGATTTCGTTGGAAATGGGAATATCTTCATATATAATCCAGACAGAAGCATTCTCAGAAACTTCTTTGTGATGTGTGTCCTCAGCTAACAGAGTTTAACCTTTCTTTTGACAGAGTCGTTTGGAAACACTCTTTTTGTAGAATCTGTAAATGGATATTTGGATAGCTCTAATGATTTCATTGGAAACGGGAATAACTTCATATAAAATATAGACACAAGCATTCTCAGAAACTTCTTTGTGATGTGTGTCCTCAACTAAGAGAGTTCAACCTTTCTTTTGATGGAGCAGTTTGGAAACACTCTTTTTGTAGAATCTTTAAGTGGATATTTGGATAGCTCTAACCATTTCGTCGGAAACGGGAATATCTTCACCGAAAATCTAGACAGAAGCACTCTCAGAAACAACTTTGTGATATCTGCATTCAAGTCACAGAGCTGAACATTCCCTTTCATACGGCAGGTTTGAACCACTCTTTCTGTACTATCTGCAAGTGGACATTTCAAGCAGTTTCAGGCCTATGGTGAAAAATGAAATATTTTCCCATAAAATCTATACAGATGGATTCCCAGAAACAAATTTGGGATGTGTGTCCTCAAGTAACAGAGTTGAACCTTTCTTTTGGTATAGCAGTTTGGAAACACTTTGTTTGTAGAATCTGCATGTGGATATTTGGATAATAGTGAAGATTTCTTTGGAAACGGGAATATCTTCATATAAAGTCTAGACAGAATTATTCTCAGAAAATTCTTTGTGATGTGCATCCTCAACTAACAGAGCTCAAGCTTTCTTTTGATACAGCCATTTGGAAACACTCTTTTTGTAGAATGTGCAAGTGGATATTTGGATAACTGTGAAGATGTCGTTGGAAACGGGAATATCTTCATATAAAATCTAGACAGAAGCATTCTCAGAAACTTCTTTGTGATGAGTGTCCTCAACTAACAGAGTTCAACCTTTCTTTTGATACTGCAATATGGAAACACTCTTTTTGCAGAATCAGCAAGTGGATATTTGGATAACTGAGAAGATTTCGTTGGAAATGCGAATATCTTCATATAAAATCTAGACAGAAGCATCCTCAGAAACTTCTTTGTGATGTGTGTCCTCAACTAACGGAGTTCAACCTTTCTTTTGATTCAGCAATTTGGAGACACTCTTTTTGTAGAATCTGCAATTGTATATTTGGGTAACTGTGAAGATTTCGTTGGAAACGGGAACATCTTCATATATAATCCAGACAGAAGCATTCTCAGAAACTTCTTTGTGATGTGTGTCCTTAACTAACAGAGTGTTACCTTTCTTTTGACAGAGCCGTTTGGAAACACTCTTTTTGTAGAATCTGTAAATGGATATTTGGATAGCTCTAACGATTTCGTTGGAAACGGGAATATCTTCATATAAAATATAGACACAAGCATTCTCAGAAACTTCTTTGTGATGTGTGTCCTCAACTAAGAGAGTTCATCCTTTCTTTTGATAGAGCAGTTTGGAAACACTCTATTTGTAGAATCTCTAAGTGGATATTTGGATAGCTCTAACCATTTCGTTGTAAACGGGAATATCTTCACCGAAAATCTAGACAGCAGCACTCTCAGAAACAACTGTGTGATATCTGCATTCAAGTCACAGAGCTGAACATTCCCTTTCCTACGGCAGGTTTGAAACACTCTTTCTGTACTATCTGCAAGTGGAGAATTCAAGCGGTTTCAGGCCTATGGTGAAAAATGAAATATTTTCCCATAAAATCTATACAGACGGATTCTCAGAAACAAATTTGGGATGTGTCTTCAACTAACAGAGTTGAACCTTTCTTTTGGTATAGCAGTTTGGAAACACATTGTTTGTAGAATCTGCAAGTGGATATTTGGATAACTGTGAAGATGTCGTTGGAAACGGGAATATCTTCATATAAAATCTAGAGAGAAGCATTCTCAGAAAATTCTTTTTGATGTGCGTCCTCAACTAACAGAGCTCAAGCTTTCTTTTGATACAGCAATTTGGAAACACTCTTTTTGTAGAATGTGCAAGTGGATAATTGGATAACTGTGAAGATTTCCTTGGAAACAAGAAGATCTTTATATAAAATCCAGACAGAAGCATTATCAGAAACTTCTTTGTGATGTGTGTCCTCAACTAACAGAGTTCAACCTTTCTTTTGATACAGCAATTTGGAAAAACTCTTTTTGTAGAATGTGCAAGTGGATATTTGGATAGATGTGAAGACTTCGTTGGAAACGGGAATATCTTCATATGAAATCCAGACAGAATCATTCTCAGAAACTTCTTTGTGATGTGTGTCCTAAACTAAGGGAGTTCAACTTTCTTTTGATAGATCAGTTTGGAAACACTCTTTTGTAGAATCTCTAAGTGGATATTTGGATAGCTCTAACCATTTCTTTGGAAACGGGAATATCTTCACCAAAAATCTAGGCAGAAGCACTCTCAGAAACAACTTTGTGATATCTGCATTCAAGTCACAGAGCTGAACATTGCCTTTCATACGGCAGGTTTGAAACACTCTTTCTGTACTATCTGCAAGTGGACATTTCAAGCCGTTTCAGGCCTATGGTGAAAAATGAAATATTTTCCCATAAAATCTATACAGATTTATTCTCAGAAACAAATTTGGGATGTGTGTCCTCAAGTAACAGAATTGAACCTTTCTTTTGGTATAGCAGTTTGGAAACACTTTGTTTGTAGAATCTGCAAGTGGAAATTTGGATAACAGTGAAGATTTCTTTGGAAACGGGAATATCTTCATATAAAGTCTAGACAGAAGCATTTTCAGAAAATTCTTTGTGATGTGCATCCTCAACTAACAGAGCTCAAGCTTTCTTTTGATACAGCCATTTGGAAACACTCTTTTTGTAGAATGTGCAAGTGGATATTTGGATAACTGTGAAGATGTCGTTGGAAACGGGAATATCTTCATATAAAATCTAGACAGAAGCATTCTCAGAAACTTCTCTGTGATGTGTGTCCTCATCTAACAGAGTTCAACCTTTCTTTTGATACTGCAATTTGGAAACACTCTTTTTGCTGAATCAGCAAGTGGATATTTGGATAACTGAGAAGATTTCGTTGGAAATGCGAATATCTTCATATAAAATCTAGACAGAAGCATCCTCAGAAACTTCTTTGTGATGTGTGTCCTCAACTAATGGAGTTCAACCTTTCTTTTGATTCAGCAATTCGGAGACACTCTTTTTGTAGAATCTGCAATTGTATATTTGGGTAACTGTGAAGATTTCGTTGGAAACGGGAATATCTTCATATATAATCCAGACAGAAGCATTCTCAGAAACTTCTTTGTGATGTGTGTCCTCAACTAAGAGAGTTCATCCTTTCTTTTAATGGAGCAGTTTGAAAACACCCTTTTTGTAGAATCTCTAAGTGGATATTTGGATAGCTCTAACCATTTCGTTGGAAACGGGAATATCTTCACCGAAAATGTAGACAGAAGCACTCTCAGAAACAACTTTGTGATATCTGCATTCAAGTCACAGAGCTGAACATTCCCTTTCATACGGCAGGTTTGAAACACTCTTTCTGTACTATCTGCAAGTGGACCATTCAAGCGGTTTCAGGCCTATGGTGAAAAATGAAATATTTTCCCATAAAATCTATACAGATGGATTCTCAGAAACAAATTTGGGATGTGTCTTCAACTAACAGAGTTGAACCTTTCTTTTGGTATAGCAGTTTGGAAACACATTGTTTGTAGAATCTGCAAGTGGATATTTGGATAACGGTGAAGATTTCGTTGGAAACGGTAATATCTTCATATAAAATCTAGAGAGAAGCATTCTCTGAAAATTCTTTTTGATGTGAGTCCTCAACTAACAGAGCTCAAGCTTTCTTTCGATACAGCAATTTGGAAACACTCTTTTTGTGGAATGTGCAAGTGGATATTTGGATAAATGTGAAGATTTCATTAGAAACGGGTATATCTTCATATGAAATCCAGTCAGAAGCATTCTCAGAAACTTCTTTGTGATGTGTGTCCTAAGCTAACAGAGTTCATCCTTTCTTTTCATACAGCAGTTTGGAAAAACTCTTTTTGTAGCATCTGCAAGTGGATATTTGGATAAGTGTGAAGATTTCGCTGGAAACGGGAATACCTTCTTATAAAATCTAGACAGAAGCATTCTCAGAAACTTCTTTGTGATGTGTGTCCTCAACCAACGGAGTTCAACCTTTCTTTTCATACAGCAATTTGGAAACACTCTTTTTGTAGAATCAGCAAGTGGTTATTTGCATAACTGTGAAGATTTCATTGGAAACGGGAATATCTTCATATAAAATCTAGACAGAAGCATTCTCAGGAACTTCTTTGTGATGTGTGTCCTCAGCTAACAGAGTTCACCCTTTCCTTTGATACAGCAACTTGGAAACACTCTTTTTGTAGAATCTGCATGTGGATATTTGGATAACTGTGAAGATTTCGTTGGAAACGGGAATATCTTCATATAAAATCTTGACAGAAGCATTCTCAGAAACTTCTTTGTGATGTGCTTTCTCAACTAACAGAGCTCAAGCTTTCTTTTGATACAGCAATTTGGAAACACTCTTTTTGTAGAATGTGCAAGTGGATATTTGGATAAATGTGAAGATTTCATTAGAAACGGGTATATCTTCATATGAAATCCAGTCAGAAGCATTCTCAGAAATTTCTTTGTGATGTGTGTCCTAAGCTAACAGAGTTCATCCTTTCTTTTCATACAGCAGTTTGGAAAAACTCTTTTTGTAGAATCTGCAAGTGGATATTTGGATAAGTGTGAAGATTTCGCTGGAAACGGGAATACCTTCTTATAAAATCTAGACAGAAGCATTCTCAGAAACTTCTTTGTGATGTGTGTCCTCAACCAACGGAGTTCAACCTTTCTTTTCAAACTGCAATTTGGAAACACTCTTTTTGTAGAATCAGCAAGTGGTTATTTGCATAACTGTGAAGATTTCATTGGAAACGGGAATATCTTCATATAAAATCTAGACAGAAGCATTCTCAGGAACTTCTTTGTGATGTGTGTCCTCAGCTAACAGAGTTCACCCTTTCCTTTGATACAGCAACTTGGAAACACTCTTTTTGTAGAATCTGCATGTGGATATTTGGATAACTGTGAAGATTTCGTTGGAAACGGGAATATCTTCATATAAAATCTTGACAGAAGCATTCTCAGAAACTTCTTTGTGATGTGCTTTCTCAACTAACAGAGTTCAACCTTTCTTTTGGTACAGCAATTTGGAAACACTCTCTTTGTAGAATGTGCAAGTGGATATTTGGATAACTGTGAAGATGTCGTTGGAAACGGGAATATCTTCATATAAAATCTAGACAGAAGCATTCTCAGAAACATCTTTGTGATGTGTGTCCTCAAAAAACAGAGTTCAACCTTTCTTTTGATACTGCAATTTGGAAACCCTCTTTTTGCAGAATCAGCAAGTGGATATTTAGATAACTGAGAAGATTTCGTTGGAAATGCGAATATCTTCATATAAAATCTAGACTGAAGCATTCTCAGAAACTTCTTTGTGATGTGTGTCCTCAACTAACGGAGTTCAACCTTTCTTTGATTCAGCAATTTGGAGACACTCTTTTTGTAGAATCTGCAATTGTATATTTGGGTAACTGTGAAGATTTCGTTGGAAATGGGAATATCTTCATATATAATCCAGACAGAAGCATTCTCAGAAACTTCTTTGTGATGTGTGTCCTCAGCTAACAGAGTTTAACCTTTCTTTTGACAGAGTCGTTTGGAAACACTCTTTTTGTAGAATCTGTAAATGGATATTTGGATAGCTCTAATGATTTCATTGGAAACGGGAATAACTTCATATAAAATATAGACACAAGCATTCTCAGAAACTTCTTTGTGATGTGTGTCCTCAACTAAGAGAGTTCAACCTTTCTTTTGATGGAGCAGTTTGGAAACACTCTTTTTGTAGAATCTCTAAGTGGATATTTGGATAGCTCTAACCATTTCGTCGGAAACGGGAATATTTTCACCGAAAATCTAGACAGAAGCACTCTCAGAAACAACTTTGTGATATCTGCATTCAAGTCACAGAGCTGAACATTCCCTTTCATACGGCAGGTTTGAAACACTCTTTCTGTACTATCTGCAAGTGGACATTTCAAGCAGTTTCAGGCCTATGGTGAAAAATGAAATATTTTCCCATAAAATGTAGACAGAAGGATTCTCAGAAACAAATTTGGGATGTGTGTCCTCAAGTAACAGAGTTGAACCTTTCTTTTGGTATAGCAGTTTGGAAACACTCTGTTTGTAGAATCTGCAAGTGGATATTTGCATAACGGTGAATATTTCGCTGGAAACGGGAATATCTTCATATTAAATCTAGACAGAAGCATTCTCAGAAACTTCTTTGTGATGTGTGTCCTCAACTAACAGAGCTCAAGCTTTCTTTTGATACAGCAATTTGGAAACACTCTTTTTGTAGAATGTGCAAGTGGATATTTGGATAACTGTGAAGATTTCCTTGGAAACTAGAAGATCTTCATATAAAATCCAGACAGAAGCATTATCAGAAACTTCTTTGTGATGTGTGTCCTCAAGTAACAGAGTTCAACCTTTCTTTTGATACAGCAATTTGGAAACACTCTTTTTGTAGAATGTGCAAGAGGATATTTGGATAAATGTGAAGATTTCATTGGAAACGGGAATATCTTCATATGAAATCCAGACAGAAGCATTCTCAGAAACTTCTTTGTGATGTGTGTCCTCAGCTAACAGAGTTCATCCTTTCTTTTCATACAGCAGTTTGGAAACACTCTTTTTGTAGTATCTGCAAGTGGATATTTGGATAAGTGTGAAGATTTCGCTGGAAACGGGAATACCTTCATATAAAATCTAGACAGAAGCATTCTCAGAAACTTCTTTGTGATGTGTGTCCTCCACAAACAGAATTCAACCTTTCTTTTCATACAGCAATTTGGAAAAACTCTTTTTGTAGAATCAGCAAGTGGTTATTTGGATAACTGTGAAGATTTCGTTGGAAACGGGAGTATCTTCATATAAAATCTAGACAGAAGCATTCTCAGGAACTTCTTTGTGATGTGTGTCCTCAGCTAACAGAGTTCACCCTTTCTTTTGATACAGCAATTTGGAAACACTCTCTTTGTAGAATGTGCAAGTGGATATTTGGATAACTGTGAAGATTTCCTTGGAAACTAGAAGATCTTCATATAAAATCCAGACAGAAGCATTATCAGAAACTTCTTTGTGATGTGTGTCCTCAACTAACAGAGTTCAACCTTTCTTTTGATACAGCAATTTGGAAACACTCTTTTTGTAGAATGTGCAAGTGGATATTTGGATAAATGTGAAGATTTCACTGGAAACGGGAATATCTTCATATGAAATCCAGACAGAAGCATTCTCAGAAACTTCTTTGTGATTTGTGTCCTCAGCTAACAGAGTTCATCCTTTCTTTTCATACAGCAGTTTGAAAACACTCTTTTTGTAGAATCTGCAAGTGGATATTTGGATATGTGTGAAGATTTCGCTGGAAACGGGAATACCTTCTTATAAAATCTAGACAGAAGCATTCTCAGAAACTTCTTTGTGATGTGTGTCCTCAACTAACGGAGTTCAACCTTTCTTTGATTCAGCAATTTGGAGACACTCTTTTTGTAGAATCTGCAATTGTATATTTGGGTAACTGTGAAGATTTCGTTGGAAATGGGAATATCTTCATATATAATCCAGACAGAAGCATTCTCAGAAACTTCTTTGTGATGTGTGTCCTCAGCTAACAGAGTTTAACCTTTCTTTTGACAGAGTCGTTTGGAAACACTCTTTTTGTAGAATCTGTAAATGGATATTTGGATAGCTCTAATGATTTCATTGGAAACGGGAATAACTTCATATAAAATATAGACACAAGCATTCTCAGAAACTTCTTTGTGATGTGTGTCCTCAACTAAGAGAGTTCAACCTTTCTTTTGATGGAGCAGTTTGGAAACACTCTTTTTGTAGAATCTTTAAGTGGATATTTGGATAGCTCTAACCATTTCGTCGGAAACGGGAATATCTTCACCGAAAATCTAGACAGAAGCACTCTCAGAAACAACTTTGTGATATCTGCATTCAAGTCACAGAGCTGAACATTCCCTTTCATACGGCAGGTTTGAACCACTCTTTCTGTACTATCTGCAAGTGGACATTTCAAGCAGTTTCAGGCCTATGGTGAAAAATGAAATATTTTCCCATAAAATCTATACAGATGGATTCCCAGAAACAAATTTGGGATGTGTGTCCTCAAGTAACAGAGTTGAACCTTTCTTTTGGTATAGCAGTTTGGAAACACTTTGTTTGTAGAATCTGCATGTGGATATTTGGATAATAGTGAAGATTTCTTTGGAAACGGGAATATCTTCATATAAAGTCTAGACAGAATTATTCTCAGAAAATTCTTTGTGATGTGCATCCTCAACTAACAGAGCTCAAGCTTTCTTTTGATACAGCCATTTGGAAACACTCTTTTTGTAGAATGTGCAAGTGGATATTTGGATAACTGTTAAGATGTCGTTGGAAACGGGAATATCTTCATATAAAATCTAGACAGAAGCATTCTCAGAAACTTCTTTGTGATGAGTGTCCTCAACTAACAGAGTTCAACCTTTCTTTTGATACTGCAATATGGAAACACTCTTTTTGCAGAATCAGCAAGTGGATATTTGGATAACTGAGAAGATTTCGTTGGAAATGCGAATATCTTCATATAAAATCTAGACAGAAGCATCCTCAGAAACTTCTTTGTGATGTGTGTCCTCAACTAACGGAGTTCAACCTTTCTTTTGATTCAGCAATTTGGAGACACTCTTTTTGTAGAATCTGCAATTGTATATTTGGGTAACTGTGAAGATTTCGTTGGAAACGGGAACATCTTCATATATAATCCAGACAGAAGCATTCTCAGAAACTTCTTTGTGATGTGTGTCCTTAACTAACAGAGTGTTACCTTTCTTTTGACAGAGCCGTTTGGAAACACTCTTTTTGTAGAATCTGTAAATGGATATTTGGATAGCTCTAACGATTTCGTTGGAAACGGGAATATCTTCATATAAAATATAGACACAAGCATTCTCAGAAACTTCTTTGTGATGTGTGTCCTCAACTAAGAGAGTTCATCCTTTCTTTTGATAGAGCAGTTTGGAAACACTCTATTTGTAGAATCTCTAAGTGGATATTTGGATAGCTCTAACCATTTCGTTGTAAACGGGAATATCTTCACCGAAAATCTAGACAGCAGCACTCTCAGAAACAACTGTGTGATATCTGCATTCAAGTCACAGAGCTGAACATTCCCTTTCCTACGGCAGGTTTGAAACACTCTTTCTGTACTATCTGCAAGTGGAGAATTCAAGCGGTTTCAGGCCTATGGTGAAAAATGAAATATTTTCCCATAAAATCTATACAGACGGATTCTCAGAAACAAATTTGGGATGTGTCTTCAACTAACAGAGTTGAACCTTTCTTTTGGTATAGCAGTTTGGAAACACATTGTTTGTAGAATCTGCAAGTGGATATTTGGATAACTGTGAAGATGTCGTTGGAAACGGGAATATCTTCATATAAAATCTAGAGAGAAGCATTCTCAGAAAATTCTTTTTGATGTGCGTCCTCAACTAACAGAGCTCAAGCTTTCTTTTGATACAGCAATTTGGAAACACTCTTTTTGTAGAATGTGCAAGTGGATAATTGGATAACTGTGAAGATTTCCTTGGAAACAAGAAGATCTTTATATAAAATCCAGACAGAAGCATTATCAGAAACTTCTTTGTGATGTGTGTCCTCAACTAACAGAGTTCAACCTTTCTTTTGATACAGCAATTTGGAAAAACTCTTTTTGTAGAATGTGCAAGTGGATATTTGGATAGATGTGAAGACTTCGTTGGAAACGGGAATATCTTCATATGAAATCCAGACAGAATCATTCTCAGAAACTTCTTTGTGATGTGTGTCCTAAACTAAGGGAGTTCAACTTTCTTTTGATAGATCAGTTTGGAAACACTCTTTTGTAGAATCTCTAAGTGGATATTTGGATAGCTCTAACCATTTCTTTGGAAACGGGAATATCTTCACCAAAAATCTAGGCAGAAGCACTCTCAGAAACAACTTTGTGATATCTGCATTCAAGTCACAGAGCTGAACATTGCCTTTCATACGGCAGGTTTGAAACACTCTTTCTGTACTATCTGCAAGTGGACATTTCAAGCCGTTTCAGGCCTATGGTGAAAAATGAAATATTTTCCCATAAAATCTATACAGATTTATTCTCAGAAACAAATTTGGGATGTGTGTCCTCAAGTAACAGAATTGAACCTTTCTTTTGGTATAGCAGTTTGGAAACACTTTGTTTGTAGAATCTGCAAGTGGAAATTTGGATAACAGTGAAGATTTCTTTGGAAACGGGAATATCTTCATATAAAGTCTAGACAGAAGCATTTTCAGAAAATTCTTTGTGATGTGCATCCTCAACTAACAGAGCTCAAGCTTTCTTTTGATACAGCCATTTGGAAACACTCTTTTTGTAGAATGTGCAAGTGGATATTTGGATAACTGTGAAGATGTCGTTGGAAACGGGAATATCTTCATATAAAATCTAGACAGAAGCATTCTCAGAAACTTCTCTGTGATGTGTGTCCTCATCTAACAGAGTTCAACCTTTCTTTTGATACTGCAATTTGGAAACACTCTTTTTGCTGAATCAGCAAGTGGATATTTGGATAACTGAGAAGATTTCGTTGGAAATGCGAATATCTTCATATAAAATCTAGACAGAAGCATCCTCAGAAACTTCTTTGTGATGTGTGTCCTCAACTAATGGAGTTCAACCTTTCTTTTGATTCAGCAATTCGGAGACACTCTTTTTGTAGAATCTGCAATTGTATATTTGGGTAACTGTGAAGATTTCGTTGGAAACGGGAATATCTTCATATATAATCCAGACAGAAGCATTCTCAGAAACTTCTTTGTGATGTGTGTCCTCAACTAAGAGAGTTCATCCTTTCTTTTAATGGAGCAGTTTGAAAACACCCTTTTTGTAGAATCTCTAAGTGGATATTTGGATAGCTCTAACCATTTCGTTGGAAACGGGAATATCTTCACCGAAAATGTAGACAGAAGCACTCTCAGAAACAACTTTGTGATATCTGCATTCAAGTCACAGAGCTGAACATTCCCTTTCATACGGCAGGTTTGAAACACTCTTTCTGTACTATCTGCAAGTGGACCATTCAAGCGGTTTCAGGCCTATGGTGAAAAATGAAATATTTTCCCATAAAATCTATACAGATGGATTCTCAGAAACAAATTTGGGATGTGTCTTCAACTAACAGAGTTGAACCTTTCTTTTGGTATAGCAGTTTGGAAACACATTGTTTGTAGAATCTGCAAGTGGATATTTGGATAACGGTGAAGATTTCGTTGGAAACGGTAATATCTTCATATAAAATCTAGAGAGAAGCATTCTCTGAAAATTCTTTTTGATGTGCGTCCTCAACTAACAGAGCTCAAGCTTTCTTTCGATACAGCAATTTGGAAACACTCTTTTTGTGGAATGTGCAAGTGGATATTTGGATAAATGTGAAGATTTCATTAGAAACGGGTATATCTTCATATGAAATCCAGTCAGAAGCATTCTCAGAAACTTCTTTGTGATGTGTGTCCTAAGCTAACAGAGTTCATCCTTTCTTTTCATACAGCAGTTTGGAAAAACTCTTTTTGTAGAATCTGCAAGTGGATATTTGGATAAGTGTGAAGATTTCGCTGGAAACGGGAATACCTTCTTATAAAATCTAGACAGAAGCATTCTCAGAAACTTCTTTGTGATGTGTGTCCTCAACCAACGGAGTTCAACCTTTCTTTTCATACAGCAATTTGGAAACACTCTTTTTGTAGAATCAGCAAGTGGTTATTTGCATAACTGTGAAGATTTCATTGGAAACGGGAATATCTTCATATAAAATCTAGACAGAAGCATTCTCAGGAACTTCTTTGTGATGTGTGTCCTCAGCTAACAGAGTTCACCCTTTCCTTTGATACAGCAACTTGGAAACACTCTTTTTGTAGAATCTGCATGTGGATATTTGGATAACTGTGAAGATTTCGTTGGAAACGGGAATATCTTCATATAAAATCTTGACAGAAGCATTCTCAGAAACTTCTTTGTGATGTGCTTTCTCAACTAACAGAGCTCAAGCTTTCTTTTGATACAGCAATTTGGAAACACTCTTTTTGTAGAATGTGCAAGTGGATATTTGGATAAATGTGAAGATTTCATTAGAAACGGGTATATCTTCATATGAAATCCAGTCAGAAGCATTCTCAGAAATTTCTTTGTGATGTGTGTCCTAAGCTAACAGAGTTCATCCTTTCTTTTCATACAGCAGTTTGGAAAAACTCTTTTTGTAGAATCTGCAAGTGGATATTTGGATAAGTGTGAAGATTTCGCTGGAAACGGGAATACCTTCTTATAAAATCTAGACAGAAGCATTCTCAGAAACTTCTTTGTGATGTGTGTCCTCAACCAACGGAGTTCAACCTTTCTTTTCAAACTGCAATTTGGAAACACTCTTTTTGTAGAATCAGCAAGTGGTTATTTGCATAACTGTGAAGATTTCATTGGAAACGGGAATATCTTCATATAAAATCTAGACAGAAGCATTCTCAGGAACTTCTTTGTGATGTGTGTCCTCAGCTAACAGAGTTCACCCTTTCCTTTGATACAGCAACTTGGAAACACTCTTTTTGTAGAATCTGCATGTGGATATTTGGATAACTGTGAAGATTTCGTTGGAAACGGGAATATCTTCATATAAAATCTTGACAGAAGCATTCTCAGAAACTTCTTTGTGATGTGCTTTCTCAACTAACAGAGTTCAACCTTTCTTTTGGTACAGCAATTTGGAAACACTCTCTTTGTAGAATGTGCAAGTGGATATTTGGATAACTGTGAAGATGTCGTTGGAAACGGGAATATCTTCATATAAAATCTAGACAGAAGCATTCTCAGAAACATCTTTGTGATGTGTGTCCTCAAAAAACAGAGTTCAACCTTTCTTTTGATACTGCAATTTGGAAACCCTCTTTTTGCAGAATCAGCAAGTGGATATTTAGATAACTGAGAAGATTTCGTTGGAAATGCGAATATCTTCATATAAAATCTAGACTGAAGCATTCTCAGAAACTTCTTTGTGATGTGTGTCCTCAACTAACGGAGTTCAACCTTTCTTTGATTCAGCAATTTGGAGACACTCTTTTTGTAGAATCTGCAATTGTATATTTGGGTAACTGTGAAGATTTCGTTGGAAATGGGAATATCTTCATATATAATCCAGACAGAAGCATTCTCAGAAACTTCTTTGTGATGTGTGTCCTCAGCTAACAGAGTTTAACCTTTCTTTTGACAGAGTCGTTTGGAAACACTCTTTTTGTAGAATCTGTAAATGGATATTTGGATAGCTCTAATGATTTCATTGGAAACGGGAATAACTTCATATAAAATATAGACACAAGCATTCTCAGAAACTTCTTTGTGATGTGTGTCCTCAACTAAGAGAGTTCAACCTTTCTTTTGATGGAGCAGTTTGGAAACACTCTTTTTGTAGAATCTTTAAGTGGATATTTGGATAGCTCTAACCATTTCGTCGGAAACGGGAATATCTTCACCGAAAATCTAGACAGAAGCACTCTCAGAAACAACTTTGTGATATCTGCATTCAAGTCACAGAGCTGAACATTCCCTTTCATACGGCAGGTTTGAACCACTCTTTCTGTACTATCTGCAAGTGGACATTTCAAGCAGTTTCAGGCCTATGGTGAAAAATGAAATATTTTCCCATAAAATCTATACAGATGGATTCCCAGAAACAAATTTGGGATGTGTGTCCTCAAGTAACAGAGTTGAACCTTTCTTTTGGTATAGCAGTTTGGAAACACTTTGTTTGTAGAATCTGCATGTGGATATTTGGATAATAGTGAAGATTTCTTTGGAAACGGGAATATCTTCATATAAAGTCTAGACAGAATTATTCTCAGAAAATTCTTTGTGATGTGCATCCTCAACTAACAGAGCTCAAGCTTTCTTTTGATACAGCCATTTGGAAACACTCTTTTTGTAGAATGTGCAAGTGGATATTTGGATAACTGTTAAGATGTCGTTGGAAACGGGAATATCTTCATATAAAATCTAGACAGAAGCATTCTCAGAAACTTCTTTGTGATGAGTGTCCTCAACTAACAGAGTTCAACCTTTCTTTTGATACTGCAATATGGAAACACTCTTTTTGCAGAATCAGCAAGTGGATATTTGGATAACTGAGAAGATTTCGTTGGAAATGCGAATATCTTCATATAAAATCTAGACAGAAGCATCCTCAGAAACTTCTTTGTGATGTGTGTCCTCAACTAACGGAGTTCAACCTTTCTTTTGATTCAGCAATTTGGAGACACTCTTTTTGTAGAATCTGCAATTGTATATTTGGGTAACTGTGAAGATTTCGTTGGAAACGGGAACATCTTCATATATAATCCAGACAGAAGCATTCTCAGAAACTTCTTTGTGATGTGTGTCCTTAACTAACAGAGTGTTACCTTTCTTTTGACAGAGCCGTTTGGAAACACTCTTTTTGTAGAATCTGTAAATGGATATTTGGATAGCTCTAACGATTTCGTTGGAAACGGGAATATCTTCATATAAAATATAGACACAAGCATTCTCAGAAACTTCTTTGTGATGTGTGTCCTCAACTAAGAGAGTTCATCCTTTCTTTTGATAGAGCAGTTTGGAAACACTCTATTTGTAGAATCTCTAAGTGGATATTTGGATAGCTCTAACCATTTCGTTGTAAACGGGAATATCTTCACCGAAAATCTAGACAGCAGCACTCTCAGAAACAACTGTGTGATATCTGCATTCAAGTCACAGAGCTGAACATTCCCTTTCCTACGGCAGGTTTGAAACACTCTTTCTGTACTATCTGCAAGTGGAGAATTCAAGCGGTTTCAGGCCTATGGTGAAAAATGAAATATTTTCCCATAAAATCTATACAGACGGATTCTCAGAAACAAATTTGGGATGTGTCTTCAACTAACAGAGTTGAACCTTTCTTTTGGTATAGCAGTTTGGAAACACATTGTTTGTAGAATCTGCAAGTGGATATTTGGATAACTGTGAAGATGTCGTTGGAAACGGGAATATCTTCATATAAAATCTAGAGAGAAGCATTCTCAGAAAATTCTTTTTGATGTGCGTCCTCAACTAACAGAGCTCAAGCTTTCTTTTGATACAGCAATTTGGAAACACTCTTTTTGTAGAATGTGCAAGTGGATAATTGGATAACTGTGAAGATTTCCTTGGAAACAAGAAGATCTTTATATAAAATCCAGACAGAAGCATTATCAGAAACTTCTTTGTGATGTGTGTCCTCAACTAACAGAGTTCAACCTTTCTTTTGATACAGCAATTTGGAAAAACTCTTTTTGTAGAATGTGCAAGTGGATATTTGGATAGATGTGAAGACTTCGTTGGAAACGGGAATATCTTCATATGAAATCCAGACAGAATCATTCTCAGAAACTTCTTTGTGATGTGTGTCCTAAACTAAGGGAGTTCAACTTTCTTTTGATAGATCAGTTTGGAAACACTCTTTTGTAGAATCTCTAAGTGGATATTTGGATAGCTCTAACCATTTCTTTGGAAACGGGAATATCTTCACCAAAAATCTAGGCAGAAGCACTCTCAGAAACAACTTTGTGATATCTGCATTCAAGTCACAGAGCTGAACATTGCCTTTCATACGGCAGGTTTGAAACACTCTTTCTGTACTATCTGCAAGTGGACATTTCAAGCCGTTTCAGGCCTATGGTGAAAAATGAAATATTTTCCCATAAAATCTATACAGATTTATTCTCAGAAACAAATTTGGGATGTGTGTCCTCAAGTAACAGAATTGAACCTTTCTTTTGGTATAGCAGTTTGGAAACACTTTGTTTGTAGAATCTGCAAGTGGAAATTTGGATAACAGTGAAGATTTCTTTGGAAACGGGAATATCTTCATATAAAGTCTAGACAGAAGCATTTTCAGAAAATTCTTTGTGATGTGCATCCTCAACTAACAGAGCTCAAGCTTTCTTTTGATACAGCCATTTGGAAACACTCTTTTTGTAGAATGTGCAAGTGGATATTTGGATAACTGTGAAGATGTCGTTGGAAACGGGAATATCTTCATATAAAATCTAGACAGAAGCATTCTCAGAAACTTCTCTGTGATGTGTGTCCTCATCTAACAGAGTTCAACCTTTCTTTTGATACTGCAATTTGGAAACACTCTTTTTGCTGAATCAGCAAGTGGATATTTGGATAACTGAGAAGATTTCGTTGGAAATGCGAATATCTTCATATAAAATCTAGACAGAAGCATCCTCAGAAACTTCTTTGTGATGTGTGTCCTCAACTAATGGAGTTCAACCTTTCTTTTGATTCAGCAATTCGGAGACACTCTTTTTGTAGAATCTGCAATTGTATATTTGGGTAACTGTGAAGATTTCGTTGGAAACGGGAATATCTTCATATATAATCCAGACAGAAGCATTCTCAGAAACTTCTTTGTGATGTGTGTCCTCAACTAAGAGAGTTCATCCTTTCTTTTAATGGAGCAGTTTGAAAACACCCTTTTTGTAGAATCTCTAAGTGGATATTTGGATAGCTCTAACCATTTCGTTGGAAACGGGAATATCTTCACCGAAAATGTAGACAGAAGCACTCTCAGAAACAACTTTGTGATATCTGCATTCAAGTCACAGAGCTGAACATTCCCTTTCATACGGCAGGTTTGAAACACTCTTTCTGTACTATCTGCAAGTGGACCATTCAAGCGGTTTCAGGCCTATGGTGAAAAATGAAATATTTTCCCATAAAATCTATACAGATGGATTCTCAGAAACAAATTTGGGATGTGTCTTCAACTAACAGAGTTGAACCTTTCTTTTGGTATAGCAGTTTGGAAACACATTGTTTGTAGAATCTGCAAGTGGATATTTGGATAACGGTGAAGATTTCGTTGGAAACGGTAATATCTTCATATAAAATCTAGAGAGAAGCATTCTCTGAAAATTCTTTTTGATGTGCGTCCTCAACTAACAGAGCTCAAGCTTTCTTTCGATACAGCAATTTGGAAACACTCTTTTTGTGGAATGTGCAAGTGGATATTTGGATAAATGTGAAGATTTCATTAGAAACGGGTATATCTTCATATGAAATCCAGTCAGAAGCATTCTCAGAAACTTCTTTGTGATGTGTGTCCTAAGCTAACAGAGTTCATCCTTTCTTTTCATACAGCAGTTTGGAAAAACTCTTTTTGTAGAATCTGCAAGTGGATATTTGGATAAGTGTGAAGATTTCGCTGGAAACGGGAATACCTTCTTATAAAATCTAGACAGAAGCATTCTCAGAAACTTCTTTGTGATGTGTGTCCTCAACCAACGGAGTTCAACCTTTCTTTTCATACAGCAATTTGGAAACACTCTTTTTGTAGAATCAGCAAGTGGTTATTTGCATAACTGTGAAGATTTCATTGGAAACGGGAATATCTTCATATAAAATCTAGACAGAAGCATTCTCAGGAACTTCTTTGTGATGTGTGTCCTCAGCTAACAGAGTTCACCCTTTCCTTTGATACAGCAACTTGGAAACACTCTTTTTGTAGAATCTGCATGTGGATATTTGGATAACTGTGAAGATTTCGTTGGAAACGGGAATATCTTCATATAAAATCTTGACAGAAGCATTCTCAGAAACTTCTTTGTGATGTGCTTTCTCAACTAACAGAGCTCAAGCTTTCTTTTGATACAGCAATTTGGAAACACTCTTTTTGTAGAATGTGCAAGTGGATATTTGGATAAATGTGAAGATTTCATTAGAAACGGGTATATCTTCATATGAAATCCAGTCAGAAGCATTCTCAGAAATTTCTTTGTGATGTGTGTCCTAAGCTAACAGAGTTCATCCTTTCTTTTCATACAGCAGTTTGGAAAAACTCTTTTTGTAGAATCTGCAAGTGGATATTTGGATAAGTGTGAAGATTTCGCTGGAAACGGGAATACCTTCTTATAAAATCTAGACAGAAGCATTCTCAGAAACTTCTTTGTGATGTGTGTCCTCAACCAACGGAGTTCAACCTTTCTTTTCAAACTGCAATTTGGAAACACTCTTTTTGTAGAATCAGCAAGTGGTTATTTGCATAACTGTGAAGATTTCATTGGAAACGGGAATATCTTCATATAAAATCTAGACAGAAGCATTCTCAGGAACTTCTTTGTGATGTGTGTCCTCAGCTAACAGAGTTCACCCTTTCCTTTGATACAGCAACTTGGAAACACTCTTTTTGTAGAATCTGCATGTGGATATTTGGATAACTGTGAAGATTTCGTTGGAAACGGGAATATCTTCATATAAAATCTTGACAGAAGCATTCTCAGAAACTTCTTTGTGATGTGCTTTCTCAACTAACAGAGTTCAACCTTTCTTTTGGTACAGCAATTTGGAAACACTCTCTTTGTAGAATGTGCAAGTGGATATTTGGATAACTGTGAAGATGTCGTTGGAAACGGGAATATCTTCATATAAAATCTAGACAGAAGCATTCTCAGAAACATCTTTGTGATGTGTGTCCTCAAAAAACAGAGTTCAACCTTTCTTTTGATACTGCAATTTGGAAACCCTCTTTTTGCAGAATCAGCAAGTGGATATTTAGATAACTGAGAAGATTTCGTTGGAAATGCGAATATCTTCATATAAAATCTAGACTGAAGCATTCTCAGAAACTTCTTTGTGATGTGTGTCCTCAACTAACGGAGTTCAACCTTTCTTTGATTCAGCAATTTGGAGACACTCTTTTTGTAGAATCTGCAATTGTATATTTGGGTAACTGTGAAGATTTCGTTGGAAATGGGAATATCTTCATATATAATCCAGACAGAAGCATTCTCAGAAACTTCTTTGTGATGTGTGTCCTCAGCTAACAGAGTTTAACCTTTCTTTTGACAGAGTCGTTTGGAAACACTCTTTTTGTAGAATCTGTAAATGGATATTTGGATAGCTCTAATGATTTCATTGGAAACGGGAATAACTTCATATAAAATATAGACACAAGCATTCTCAGAAACTTCTTTGTGATGTGTGTCCTCAACTAAGAGAGTTCAACCTTTCTTTTGATGGAGCAGTTTGGAAACACTCTTTTTGTAGAATCTCTAAGTGGATATTTGGATAGCTCTAACCATTTCGTCGGAAACGGGAATATTTTCACCGAAAATCTAGACAGAAGCACTCTCAGAAACAACTTTGTGATATCTGCATTCAAGTCACAGAGCTGAACATTCCCTTTCATACGGCAGGTTTGAAACACTCTTTCTGTACTATCTGCAAGTGGACATTTCAAGCAGTTTCAGGCCTATGGTGAAAAATGAAATATTTTCCCATAAAATGTAGACAGAAGGATTCTCAGAAACAAATTTGGGATGTGTGTCCTCAAGTAACAGAGTTGAACCTTTCTTTTGGTATAGCAGTTTGGAAACACTCTGTTTGTAGAATCTGCAAGTGGATATTTGCATAACGGTGAATATTTCGCTGGAAACGGGAATATCTTCATATTAAATCTAGACAGAAGCATTCTCAGAAACTTCTTTGTGATGTGTGTCCTCAACTAACAGAGCTCAAGCTTTCTTTTGATACAGCAATTTGGAAACACTCTTTTTGTAGAATGTGCAAGTGGATATTTGGATAACTGTGAAGATTTCCTTGGAAACTAGAAGATCTTCATATAAAATCCAGACAGAAGCATTATCAGAAACTTCTTTGTGATGTGTGTCCTCAAGTAACAGAGTTCAACCTTTCTTTTGATACAGCAATTTGGAAACACTCTTTTTGTAGAATGTGCAAGAGGATATTTGGATAAATGTGAAGATTTCATTGGAAACGGGAATATCTTCATATGAAATCCAGACAGAAGCATTCTCAGAAACTTCTTTGTGATGTGTGTCCTCAGCTAACAGAGTTCATCCTTTCTTTTCATACAGCAGTTTGGAAACACTCTTTTTGTAGTATCTGCAAGTGGATATTTGGATAAGTGTGAAGATTTCGCTGGAAACGGGAATACCTTCATATAAAATCTAGACAGAAGCATTCTCAGAAACTTCTTTGTGATGTGTGTCCTCAACAAACAGAATTCAACCTTTCTTTTCATACAGCAATTTGGAAAAACTCTTTTTGTAGAATCAGCAAGTGGTTATTTGGATAACTGTGAAGATTTCGTTGGAAACGGGAGTATCTTCATATAAAATCTAGACAGAAGCATTCTCAGGAACTTCTTTGTGATGTGTGTCCTCAGCTAACAGAGTTCACCCTTTCTTTTGATACAGCAATTTGGAAACACTCTCTTTGTAGAATGTGCAAGTGGATATTTGGATAACTGTGAAGATGTCGTTGGAAACGGGAATATCTTCATATAAAATCTAGACAGAAGCATTCTCAGAAACTTCTTTGTGATGTGTGTCCTCAAAAAACAGAGTTCAACCTTTCTTTTGATACTGCAGTTTGGAAACACTCTTTTTGCAGAATCAGCAAGTGGATATTTGGATAACTGAGAAGATTTCGTTGGAAATGCAAATATCTTCATATAAAATCTAGAAAGAAGCATTCTCAGAAACTTCTTTGTGATGTGTGTCCTCAACTAACGGAGTTCAACCTTTCTTTGATTCAGCAATTTGGAGACACTCTTTTTGTAGAATCTGCAATTGTATATTTGGGTAACTGTGAAGATTTCGTTGGAAATGGGAATATCTTCATATATAATCCAGACAGAAGCATTCTCAGAAACTTCTTTGTGATGTGTGTCCTCAACTAACAGAGTTTAACCTTTCTTTTGACAGAGTCGTTTGGAAACACTCTTTTTGTAGAATCTGTAAATGGATATTTGGATAGCTCTAATGATTTCATTGGAAACGGGAATAACTTCATATAAAATATAGACACAAGCATTCTCAGAAACTTCTTTGTGATGTGTGTTCTCAACTAAGAGAGTTCAACCTTTCTTTTGATGGAGCAGTTTGGAAACACTCTTTTTGTAGAATCTCTAAGTGGATATTTGGATAGCTCTAACCATTTCGTCGGAAACGGGAATATTTTCACCGAAAATCTAGACAGAAGCACTCTCAGAAACAACTTTGTGATATCTGCATTCAAGTCACAGAGCTGAACTTTCCCTTTCATACGGCAGGTTTGAAACACTCTTTCTGTACTATCTGCAAGTGGACATTTCAAGCAGTTTCAGGCCTATGGTGAAAAATGAAATATTTTCCCATAAAATGTAGACAGAAGGATTCTCAGAAACAAATTTGGGATGTGTGTCCTCAAGTAACAGAGTTGAACCTTTCTTTTGGTATAGCAGTTTGGAAACACTCTGTTTGTAGAATCTGCAAGTGGATATTTGCATAACGGTGAATATTTCGCTGGAAACGGGAATATCTTCATATTAAATCTAGACAGAAGCATTCTCAGAAACTTCTTTGTGATGTGTGTCCTCAACTAACAGAGCTCAAGCTTTCTTTTGATACAGCAATTTGGAATCACTCTTTTTGCAGAATCAGCAAGTGAATATTTGGATAACTGAGAAGATTTCGTTGGAAATGCGAATATCTTCATATAAAATCTAGACAGAAGCATTCTCAGAAACTTCTTTGTGATGTGTATCCTCAACTAAGAGAGTTCACCCTTTCTTTTGATACAGCAATTTGGAAACACTCTTTTTGTAGAATGTGCAAGTGGATATTTGGATAACTGTGAAGATTTCCTTGGAAACTAGAAGATCTTCATATAAAATCCAGACAGAAGCATTATCAGAAACTTCTTTGTGATGTGTGTCCTCAACTAACAGAGTTCAACCTTTCTTTTGATACAGCAATTTGGAAACACTCTTTTTGTAGAATGTGCAAGTGGATATTTGGATAAATGTGAAGATTTCACTGGAAACGGGAATATCTTCATATGAAATCCAGACAGAAGCATTCTCAGAAACTTCTTTGTGATTTGTGTCCTCAGCTAACAGAGTTCATCCTTTCTTTTCATACAGCAGTTTGAAAACACTCTTTTTGTAGAATCTGCAAGTGGATATTTGGATATGTGTGAAGATTTCGCTGGAAACGGGAATACCTTCTTATAAAATCTAGACAGAAGCATTCTCAGAAACTTCTTTGTGATGTGTCTCCTCAACAAACGGAGTTCAACCTTTCTTTTCATACAGCAATTTTTAGACACTCTTTTTGTAGAATCTGCAATTGTATATTTGGATAACCGTGAAGATTTCGTTGGAAACGGGAATATCTTCATATATAATCCAGACAGAAGCATTCTCAGTAACTTTTCTGTGATGTGTGCCCTCAACTAAGAGAGTTCAACCTTTCTTTTGATAGAGCAGTTTGGAAACACTCTTTTTGTAGGATCTCTAAGTGGATATTTGGATAGCTCTAACCATTTCGTTGGAAACGGGAATATCTTCACCGAAAATCTAGACAGAAGCACGCTCAGAAACAACTTTGTGATATCTAGATTCAAGTCACAGAGATGAACATTCCCTTTCATACGGCAGGTTTGAAGCACTCTTTCCGTACTATCTGCAAGTGGACATTTCAAGCGGTTTCAGGCCTATGGTGAAAAATGAAATATTTTCCCATAAAATCTATACAGATGGATTCTCAGAAACAAATTTGGGATGTGTGTCCTCAACTAACAGAGTTGAACCTTTCTTTTGGTATAGCAGTTTGGAAACACTTTGTTTGTAGGATCTTCAAGTGGATATTTGGATAACGGTGAAGATTTCGTTGGAAACGGGAATATCTTCATATAAAATCTAGACAGAAGCATTCTCAGAAAATTCTTTGTGATGTGCGTCCTCAACTAACAGAGCTCAAGCTTTCTTTTGATACAGCAATTTGGAAACACTCTTTTGGTAGAATGTGCAAGTGGATATTTGGATATCTGTGAAGATTTCCCTGGGAACTAAAAGATCTTCATATAAAATCCAGACAGAAGCATTCTCAGAAACTTCTTTGTGATGTGTGTCCTCAACTAACAGAGTTCAACCTTTCTTTTGATTGAGCAGTTTGGAAACACACTTTTTGTAGAATCTCTAAGTGGATATCTGGATAGCTCTAATGATTTCGTTGGAAACGGGAATATCTTCATCTAAAATCTAGACAGAAGCATTCTCAGAAACTTCTTTGTGATGTGTGTCCTCAACAAACAGAGTTCAACCTTTCTTTTGATAGAGCAGTTTGGAAACACTCTTTTTGTAGAATGTCTAAGTGGATATTTGGGTACCTCTAACGATTTCATTGGAAGCGGGAATATCTTCATTTAAAATCTAGACAGAAGCACTCTCATGAACAACTTTGTGATACCTGCATTCAAGTCACGGAGCTGAACATTCCCTTTCATAGAGCAAGTTCGAAACAATCTTTCTCTACTATCTGCAAGTGGACCTTTCAAGCGCATTGAGGCCTACGGTGAAAAAGGAAATATATTCCCATAAAATCGAGACGGAATCATCCTCTGAAACAAATTTGGGATGTGTGTCCTCAACTAACAGAGTTGAACCTTTCTTTTGATACACCAGTTTGGAAACATCCTTTTTGTAGAATCCGCAAGTGGATATTTGGTTAAATGTGAAGATTTCATTTGAAACGGGATTATTTTCATATAAAATCTAGACAGAAGCATTCTCAGAAACTTCTTTGCGATGAGTGTCCTCAACAAACAGAGTTCACCCTTTCTTTTGATACAGCAATTTGGAAACACACTTTTTGTAGAATCAGCAAGTGGATATTTGGGTAACTGTGAAGATTTCGTTGGAAACGGGAATATCTTCATATAAAATCTAGACAGAAGCATTCTCATAAACTTCTTTGTGATGTGTATCCTCAACTGAGAGAGTTCACCCTTTCTTTTGATACAGCAATTTGGAAACACTCTTTTTGTAGAATCTGCAAGTGGATATTTGGATAAGTGTGAAGATTTCGTTGGAAACGGGAATATCTTCATATACAATCTAGACAGAAGCATTCTCAGAAACTTCTTTGTGATGTGTGTCCTCAACAACCAGAGTTCAACCTTTCTTTTGATACTGCAATTTGGAAACACTCTTTTTGCAGAATCAGGAAGGGGATATTTGGATAACTGAGAAGATTTCGTTGGAAATGCGAATATCTTCATATAAAATCTAGACAGAAGCATCCTCAGAAACTTCTTTGTGATGTGTGTCCTCAACTAACGGAGTTGAACTTTTCTTTTGATTCAGCAATTTGGAGACACTCTTTTTGTAGAATCTGCAATTGTATATTTGGGTAACTGTGAAGATTTCGTTTGAAACGGGAATATCTTCATATATAATCCAGACAGAAGCATTCTCAGAAACTTCTTTGTGATGTGTGTCCTCAACTAAGAGAGTTCATCCTTTCTTTTAATGGAGCAGTTTGAAAACACCCTTTTTGTAGAATCTCTAAGTGGATATTTGGATAGCTCTAACCATTTCGTTGGAAACGGGAATATCTTCACCGAAAATCTAGACAGAAGCACTCTCAGAAACAACTTTGTGATATCTGCATTCAAGTCACAGAGCTGAACATTCCCTTTCATACGGCAGGTTTGAAACACTCTTTCTGTACTATCTGCAAGTGGACCATTCAAGCGGTTTCAGGCCTATGGTGAAAAATGAAATATTTTCCCATAAAATCTATACAGATGGATTCTCAGAAACAAATTTGGGATGTGTCTTCAACTAACAGAGTTGAACCTTTCTTTTGGTATAGCAGTTTGGAAACACATTGTTTGTAGAATCTGCAAGTGGATATTTGGATAACGGTGAAGATTTCGTTGGAAACGGTAATATCTTCATAAAAAATCTAGAGAGAAGCATTCTCTGAAAATTCTTTTTGATGTGCGTCCTCAACTAACAGAGCTCAAGCTTTCTTTTGATACAGCAATTTGGAAACACTCTTTTTGTAGAATGTGCAAGTGGATATTTGGATAAATGTGAAGATTTCATTAGAAACGGGCATATCTTCATATGAAATCCAGTCAGAAGCATTCTCAGAAACTTCTTTGTGATGTGTGTCCTAAGCTAACAGAGTTCATCCTTTCTTTTCATACAGCAGTTTGGAAAAACTCTTTTTGTAGAATCTGCAAGTGGATATTTGGATAAGTGTGAAGATTTCGCTGGAAACGGGAATACCTTCTTATAAAATCTAGACAGAATCATTCTCAGAAACGTCTTTGTGAGGTGTGTCCTCAACCAACGGAGTTCAACATTTCTTTTCATACAGCAATTTGGAAACACTCTTTTTGTAGAATCAGCAAGTGGTTATTTGCATAACTGTGAAGATTTCATTGGAAACGGGAATATCTTCATATAAAATCTAGACAGAAGCATTCTCAGGAACTTCTTTGTGATGTGTGTCCTCAGCTAACAGAGTTCACCCTTTCCTTTGATACAGCAACTTGGAAACACTCTTTTTGTAGAATCTGCATGTGGATATTTGGATAACTGTGAAGATTTCGTTGGAAACGGGAATATCTTCATATGAAATCCAGACAGAAGCATTCTCAGAAACTTCTTTGTGATGTGTGTCCTCAGCTAACAGAGTTCATCCTTTCTTTTCATACAGCAGTTTGGATACACCCTTTTTGTAGTATCTGCAAGTGGATATTTGGATAAGTGTGAAGATTTCGCTGGAAACGGGAATACCTTCATATAAAATCTAGACAGAAGCATTCTCAGAAACTTCTTTGTGATGTGTGTCCTCAACAAACAGAATTCAACCTTTCTTTTCATACAGCAATTTGGAAAAACTCTTTTTGTAGAATCAGCAAGTGGTTATTTGGATAACTGTGAAGATTTCGTTGGAAACGGGAGTATCTTCATATAAAATCTAGACAGAAGCATTCTCAGGAACTTCTTTGTGATGTGTGTCCTCAGCTAACAGAGTTCACCCTTTCTTTTGATACAGCAATTTGGAAACACTCTCTTTGTAGAATGTGCAAGTGGATATTTGGATAACTGTGAAGATGTCGTTGGAAACGGGAATATCTTCATATAAAATCTAGACAGAAGCATTCTCAGAAACTTCTTTGTGATGTGTGTCCTCAAAAAACAGAGTTCAACCTTTCTTTTGATACTGCAATTTGGAAACACTCTTTTTGCAGAATCAGCAAGTGGATATTTGGATAACTGAGAAGATTTCGTTGGAAATGCAAATATCTTCATATAAAATCTAGAAAGAAGCATTCTCAGAAACTTCTTTGTGATGTGTGTCCTCAACTAACGGAGTTCAACCTTTCTTTGATTCAGCAATTTGGAGACACTCTTTTTGTAGAATCTGCAATTGTATATTTGGGTAACTGTGAAGATTTCGTTGGAAATGGGAATATCTTCATATATAATCCAGACAGAAGCATTCTCAGAAACTTCTTTGTGATGTGTGTCCTCAGCTAACAGAGTTTAACCTTTCTTTTGACAGAGTCGTTTGGAAACACTCTTTTTGTAGAATCTGTAAATGGATATTTGGATAGCTGTAATGATTTCATTGGAAACGGGAATAACTTCATATAAAATATAGACACAAGCATTCTCAGAAACTTCTTTGTGATGTGTGTCCTCAACTAAGAGAGTTCAACCTTTCTTTTGATGGAGCAGTTTGGAAACACTCTTTTTGTAGAATCTCTAAGTGGATATTTGGATAGCTCTAACCATTTCGTCGGAAACGGGAATATCTTCACCGAAAATCTAGACAGAAGCACTCTCAGAAACAACTTTGTGATATCTGCATTCAAGTCACAGAGCTGAACATTCCCTTTCATACGGCAGGTTTGAACCACTCTTTCTGTACTATCTGCAAGTGGACATTTCAAGCAGTTTCAGGCCTATGGTGAAAAATGAAATATTTTCCCATAAAATCTATACAGATGGATTCCCAGAAACAAATTTGGGATGTGTGTCCTCAAGTAACAGAGTTGAACCTTTCTTTTGGTATAGCAGTTTGGAAACACTTTGTTTGTAGAATCTGCATGTGGATATTTGGATAATAGTGAAGATTTCTTTGGAAACGGGAATATCTTCATATAAAGTCTAGACAGAATTATTCTCAGAAAATTCTTTGTGATGTGCATCCTCAACTAACAGAGCTCAAGCTTTCTTTTGATACAGCCATTTGGAAACACTCTTTTTGTAGAATGTGCAAGTGGATATTTGGATAACTGTGAAGATGTCGTTGGAAACGGGAATATCTTCATATAAAATCTAGACAGAAGCATTCTCAGAAACTTCTTTGTGATGAGTGTCCTCAACTAACAGAGTTCAACCTTTCTTTTGATACTGCAATATGGAAACACTCTTTTTGCAGAATCAGCAAGTGGATATTTGGATAACTGAGAAGATTTCGTTGGAAATGCGAATATCTTCATATAAAATCTAGACAGAAGCATCCTCAGAAACTTCTTTGTGATGTGTGTCCTCAACTAACGGAGTTCAACCTTTCTTTTGATTCAGCAATTTGGAGACACTCTTTTTGTAGAATCTGCAATTGTATATTTGGGTAACTGTGAAGATTTCGTTGGAAACGGGAACATCTTCATATATAATCCAGACAGAAGCATTCTCAGAAACTTCTTTGTGATGTGTGTCCTTAACTAACAGAGTGTTACCTTTCTTTTGACAGAGCCGTTTGGAAACACTCTTTTTGTAGAATCTGTAAATGGATATTTGGATAGCTCTAACGATTTCGTTGGAAACGGGAATATCTTCATATAAAATATAGACACAAGCATTCTCAGAAACTTCTTTGTGATGTGTGTCCTCAACTAAGAGAGTTCATCCTTTCTTTTGATAGAGCAGTTTGGAAACACTCTATTTGTAGAATCTCTAAGTGGATATTTGGATAGCTCTAACCATTTCGTTGTAAACGGGAATATCTTCACCGAAAATCTAGACAGCAGCACTCTCAGAAACAACTGTGTGATATCTGCATTCAAGTCACAGAGCTGAACATTCCCTTTCCTACGGCAGGTTTGAAACACTCTTTCTGTACTATCTGCAAGTGGAGAATTCAAGCGGTTTCAGGCCTATGGTGAAAAATGAAATATTTTCCCATAAAATCTATACAGACGGATTCTCAGAAACAAATTTGGGATGTGTCTTCAACTAACAGAGTTGAACCTTTCTTTTGGTATAGCAGTTTGGAAACACATTGTTTGTAGAATCTGCAAGTGGATATTTGGATAACTGTGAAGATGTCGTTGGAAACGGGAATATCTTCATATAAAATCTAGAGAGAAGCATTCTCAGAAAATTCTTTTTGATGTGCGTCCTCAACTAACAGAGCTCAAGCTTTCTTTTGATACAGCAATTTGGAAACACTCTTTTTGTAGAATGTGCAAGTGGATAATTGGATAACTGTGAAGATTTCCTTGGAAACAAGAAGATCTTTATATAAAATCCAGACAGAAGCATTATCAGAAACTTCTTTGTGATGTGTGTCCTCAACTAACAGAGTTCAACCTTTCTTTTGATACAGCAATTTGGAAAAACTCTTTTTGTAGAATGTGCAAGTGGATATTTGGATAGATGTGAAGACTTCGTTGGAAACGGGAATATCTTCATATGAAATCCAGACAGAATCATTCTCAGAAACTTCTTTGTGATGTGTGTCCTAAACTAAGGGAGTTCAACTTTCTTTTGATAGATCAGTTTGGAAACACTCTTTTGTAGAATCTCTAAGTGGATATTTGGATAGCTCTAACCATTTCTTTGGAAACGGGAATATCTTCACCAAAAATCTAGGCAGAAGCACTCTCAGAAACAACTTTGTGATATCTGCATTCAAGTCACAGAGCTGAACATTGCCTTTCATACGGCAGGTTTGAAACACTCTTTCTGTACTATCTGCAAGTGGACATTTCAAGCCGTTTCAGGCCTATGGTGAAAAATGAAATATTTTCCCATAAAATCTATACAGATTTATTCTCAGAAACAAATTTGGGATGTGTGTCCTCAAGTAACAGAATTGAACCTTTCTTTTGGTATAGCAGTTTGGAAACACTTTGTTTGTAGAATCTGCAAGTGGAAATTTGGATAACAGTGAAGATTTCTTTGGAAACGGGAATATCTTCATATAAAGTCTAGACAGAAGCATTTTCAGAAAATTCTTTGTGATGTGCATCCTCAACTAACAGAGCTCAAGCTTTCTTTTGATACAGCCATTTGGAAACACTCTTTTTGTAGAATGTGCAAGTGGATATTTGGATAACTGTGAAGATGTCGTTGGAAACGGGAATATCTTCATATAAAATCTAGACAGAAGCATTCTCAGAAACTTCTCTGTGATGTGTGTCCTCATCTAACAGAGTTCAACCTTTCTTTTGATACTGCAATTTGGAAACACTCTTTTTGCTGAATCAGCAAGTGGATATTTGGATAACTGAGAAGATTTCGTTGGAAATGCGAATATCTTCATATAAAATCTAGACAGAAGCATCCTCAGAAACTTCTTTGTGATGTGTGTCCTCAACTAACGGAGTTCAACCTTTCTTTTGATTCAGCAATTCGGAGACACTCTTTTTGTAGAATCTGCAATTGTATATTTGGGTAACTGTGAAGATTTCGTTGGAAACGGGAATATCTTCATATATAATCCAGACAGAAGCATTCTCAGAAACTTCTTTGTGATGTGTGTCCTCAACTAAGAGAGTTCATCCTTTCTTTTAATGGAGCAGTTTGAAAACACCCTTTTTGTAGAATCTCTAAGTGGATATTTGGATAGCTCTAACCATTTCGTTGGAAACGGGAATATCTTCACCGAAAATGTAGACAGAAGCACTCTCAGAAACAACTTTGTGATATCTGCATTCAAGTCACAGAGCTGAACATTCCCTTTCATACGGCAGGTTTGAAACACTCTTTCTGTACTATCTGCAAGTGGACCATTCAAGCGGTTTCAGGCCTATGGTGAAAAATGAAATATTTTCCCATAAAATCTATACAGATGGATTCTCAGAAACAAATTTGGGATGTGTCTTCAACTAACAGAGTTGAACCTTTCTTTTGGTATAGCAGTTTGGAAACACATTGTTTGTAGAATCTGCAAGTGGATATTTGGATAACGGTGAAGATTTCGTTGGAAACGGTAATATCTTCATATAAAATCTAGAGAGAAGCATTCTCTGAAAATTCTTTTTGATGTGCGTCCTCAACTAACAGAGCTCAAGCTTTCTTTCGATACAGCAATTTGGAAACACTCTTTTTGTGGAATGTGCAAGTGGATATTTGGATAAATGTGAAGATTTCATTAGAAACGGGTATATCTTCATATGAAATCCAGTCAGAAGCATTCTCAGAAACTTCTTTGTGATGTGTGTCCTAAGCTAACAGAGTTCATCCTTTCTTTTCATACAGCAGTTTGGAAAAACTCTTTTTGTAGAATCTGCAAGTGGATATTTGGATAAGTGTGAAGATTTCGCTGGAAACGGGAATACCTTCTTATAAAATCTAGACAGAAGCATTCTCAGAAACTTCTTTGTGATGTGTGTCCTCAACCAACGGAGTTCAACCTTTCTTTTCATACAGCAATTTGGAAACACTCTTTTTGTAGAATCAGCAAGTGGTTATTTGCATAACTGTGAAGATTTCATTGGAAACGGGAATATCTTCATATAAAATCTAGACAGAAGCATTCTCAGGAACTTCTTTGTGATGTGTGTCCTCAGCTAACAGAGTTCACCCTTTCCTTTGATACAGCAACTTGGAAACACTCTTTTTGTAGAATCTGCATGTGGATATTTGGATAACTGTGAAGATTTCGTTGGAAACGGGAATATCTTCATATAAAATCTTGACAGAAGCATTCTCAGAAACTTCTTTGTGATGTGCTTTCTCAACTAACAGAGCTCAAGCTTTCTTTTGATACAGCAATTTGGAAACACTCTTTTTGTAGAATGTGCAAGTGGATATTTGGATAAATGTGAAGATTTCATTAGAAACGGGTATATCTTCATATGAAATCCAGTCAGAAGCATTCTCAGAAATTTCTTTGTGATGTGTGTCCTAAGCTAACAGAGTTCATCCTTTCTTTTCATACAGCAGTTTGGAAAAACTCTTTTTGTAGAATCTGCAAGTGGATATTTGGATAAGTGTGAAGATTTCGCTGGAAACGGGAATACCTTCTTATAAAATCTAGACAGAAGCATTCTCAGAAACTTCTTTGTGATGTGTGTCCTCAACCAACGGAGTTCAACCTTTCTTTTCAAACTGCAATTTGGAAACACTCTTTTTGTAGAATCAGCAAGTGGTTATTTGCATAACTGTGAAGATTTCATTGGAAACGGGAATATCTTCATATAAAATCTAGACAGAAGCATTCTCAGGAACTTCTTTGTGATGTGTGTCCTCAGCTAACAGAGTTCACCCTTTCCTTTGATACAGCAACTTGGAAACACTCTTTTTGTAGAATCTGCATGTGGATATTTGGATAACTGTGAAGATTTCGTTGGAAACGGGAATATCTTCATATAAAATCTTGACAGAAGCATTCTCAGAAACTTCTTTGTGATGTGCTTTCTCAACTAACAGAGTTCAACCTTTCTTTTGGTACAGCAATTTGGAAACACTCTCTTTGTAGAATGTGCAAGTGGATATTTGGATAACTGTGAAGATGTCGTTGGAAACGGGAATATCTTCATATAAAATCTAGACAGAAGCATTCTCAGAAACATCTTTGTGATGTGTGTCCTCAAAAAACAGAGTTCAACCTTTCTTTTGATACTGCAATTTGGAAACCCTCTTTTTGCAGAATCAGCAAGTGGATATTTAGATAACTGAGAAGATTTCGTTGGAAATGCGAATATCTTCATATAAAATCTAGACTGAAGCATTCTCAGAAACTTCTTTGTGATGTGTGTCCTCAACTAACGGAGTTCAACCTTTCTTTGATTCAGCAATTTGGAGACACTCTTTTTGTAGAATCTGCAATTGTATATTTGGGTAACTGTGAAGATTTCGTTGGAAATGGGAATATCTTCATATATAATCCAGACAGAAGCATTCTCAGAAACTTCTTTGTGATGTGTGTCCTCAGCTAACAGAGTTTAACCTTTCTTTTGACAGAGTCGTTTGGAAACACTCTTTTTGTAGAATCTGTAAATGGATATTTGGATAGCTCTAATGATTTCATTGGAAACGGGAATAACTTCATATAAAATATAGACACAAGCATTCTCAGAAACTTCTTTGTGATGTGTGTCCTCAACTAAGAGAGTTCAACCTTTCTTTTGATGGAGCAGTTTGGAAACACTCTTTTTGTAGAATCTCTAAGTGGATATTTGGATAGCTCTAACCATTTCGTCGGAAACGGGAATATTTTCACCGAAAATCTAGACAGAAGCACTCTCAGAAACAACTTTGTGATATCTGCATTCAAGTCACAGAGCTGAACATTCCCTTTCATACGGCAGGTTTGAAACACTCTTTCTGTACTATCTGCAAGTGGACATTTCAAGCAGTTTCAGGCCTATGGTGAAAAATGAAATATTTTCCCATAAAATGTAGACAGAAGGATTCTCAGAAACAAATTTGGGATGTGTGTCCTCAAGTAACAGAGTTGAACCTTTCTTTTGGTATAGCAGTTTGGAAACACTCTGTTTGTAGAATCTGCAAGTGGATATTTGCATAACGGTGAATATTTCGCTGGAAACGGGAATATCTTCATATTAAATCTAGACAGAAGCATTCTCAGAAACTTCTTTGTGATGTGTGTCCTCAACTAACAGAGCTCAAGCTTTCTTTTGATACAGCAATTTGGAAACACTCTTTTTGTAGAATGTGCAAGTGGATATTTGGATAACTGTGAAGATTTCCTTGGAAACTAGAAGATCTTCATATAAAATCCAGACAGAAGCATTATCAGAAACTTCTTTGTGATGTGTGTCCTCAAGTAACAGAGTTCAACCTTTCTTTTGATACAGCAATTTGGAAACACTCTTTTTGTAGAATGTGCAAGAGGATATTTGGATAAATGTGAAGATTTCATTGGAAACGGGAATATCTTCATATGAAATCCAGACAGAAGCATTCTCAGAAACTTCTTTGTGATGTGTGTCCTCAGCTAACAGAGTTCATCCTTTCTTTTCATACAGCAGTTTGGAAACACTCTTTTTGTAGTATCTGCAAGTGGATATTTGGATAAGTGTGAAGATTTCGCTGGAAACGGGAATACCTTCATATAAAATCTAGACAGAAGCATTCTCAGAAACTTCTTTGTGATGTGTGTCCTCAACAAACAGAATTCAACCTTTCTTTTCATACAGCAATTTGGAAAAACTCTTTTTGTAGAATCAGCAAGTGGTTATTTGGATAACTGTGAAGATTTCGTTGGAAACGGGAGTATCTTCATATAAAATCTAGACAGAAGCATTCTCAGGAACTTCTTTGTGATGTGTGTCCTCAGCTAACAGAGTTCACCCTTTCTTTTGATACAGCAATTTGGAAACACTCTCTTTGTAGAATGTGCAAGTGGATATTTGGATAACTGTGAAGATGTCGTTGGAAACGGGAATATCTTCATATAAAATCTAGACAGAAGCATTCTCAGAAACTTCTTTGTGATGTGTGTCCTCAAAAAACAGAGTTCAACCTTTCTTTTGATACTGCAGTTTGGAAACACTCTTTTTGCAGAATCAGCAAGTGGATATTTGGATAACTGAGAAGATTTCGTTGGAAATGCAAATATCTTCATATAAAATCTAGAAAGAAGCATTCTCAGAAACTTCTTTGTGATGTGTGTCCTCAACTAACGGAGTTCAACCTTTCTTTGATTCAGCAATTTGGAGACACTCTCTTTGTAGAATCTGCAATTGTATATTTGGGTAACTGTGAAGATTGCGTTGGAAATGGGAATATCTTCATATATAATCCAGACAGAAGCATTCTCAGAAACTTCTTTGTGATGTGTGTCCTCAACTAACAGAGTTTAACCTTTCTTTTGACAGAGTCGTTTGGAAACACTCTTTTTGTAGAATCTGTAAATGGATATTTGGATAGCTCTAATGATTTCATTGGAAACGGGAATAACTTCATATAAAATACAGACACAAGCATTCTCAGAAACTTCTTTGTGATGTGTGTTCTCAACTAAGAGAGTTCAACCTTTCTTTTGATGGAGCAGTTTGGAAACACTCTTTTTGTAGAATCTCTAAGTGGATATTTGGATAGCTCTAACCATTTCGTCGGAAACGGGAATATTTTCACCGAAAATCTAGACAGAAGCACTCTCAGAAACAACTTTGTGATATCTGCATTCAAGTCACAGAGCTGAACTTTCCCTTTCATACGGCAGGTTTGAAACACTCTTTCTGTACTATCTGCAAGTGGACATTTCAAGCAGTTTCAGGCCTATGGTGAAAAATGAAATATTTTCCCATAAAATGTAGACAGAAGGATTCTCAGAAACAAATTTGGGATGTGTGTCCTCAAGTAACAGAGTTGAACCTTTCTTTTGGTATAGCAGTTTGGAAACACTCTGTTTGTAGAATCTGCAAGTGGATATTTGCATAACGGTGAATATTTCGCTGGAAACGGGAATATCTTCATATTAAATCTAGACAGAAGCATTCTCAGAAACTTCTTTGTGATGTGTGTCCTCAACTAACAGAGCTCAAGCTTTCTTTTGATACAGCAATTTGGAATCACTCTTTTTGCAGAATCAGCAAGTGAATATTTGGATAACTGAGAAGATTTCGTTGGAAATGCGAATATCTTCATATAAAATCTAGACAGAAGCATTCTCAGAAACTTCTTTGTGATGTGTATCCTCAACTAAGGGAGTTCACCCTTTCTTTTGATACAGCAATTTGGAAACACTCTTTTTGTAGAATGTGCAAGTGGATATTTGGATAACTGTGAAGATTTCCTTGGAAACTAGAAGATCTTCATATAAAATCCAGACAGAAGCATTATCAGAAACTTCTTTGTGATGTGTGTCCTCAACTAACAGAGTTCAACCTTTCTTTTGATACAGCAATTTGGAAACACTCTTTTTGTAGAATGTGCAAGTGGATATTTGGATAAATGTGAAGATTTCACTGGAAACGGGAATATCTTCATATGAAATCCAGACAGAAGCATTCTCAGAAACTTCTTTGTGATTTGTGTCCTCAGCTAACAGAGCTCATCCTTTCTTTTCATACAGCAGTTTGAAAACACTCTTTTTGTAGAATCTGCAAGTGGATATTTGGATATGTGTGAAGATTTCGCTGGAAACGGGAATACCTTCTTATAAAATCTAGACAGAAGCATTCTCAGAAACATCTTTGTGATGTGTGTCCTCAAAAAACAGAGTTCAACCTTTCTTTTGATACTGCAATTTGGAAACACTCTTTTTGCAGAATCAGCAAGTGGATATTTGGATAACTGAGAAGATTTCGTTGGAAATGCAAATATCTTCATATAAAATCTAGAAAGAAGCATTCTCAGAAACTTCTTTGTGATGTGTGTCCTCAACTAACGGAGTTCAACCTTTCTTTGATTCAGCAATTTGGAGACACTCTTTTTGTAGAATCTGCAATTGTATATTTGGGTAACTGTGAAGATTTCGTTGGAAATGGGAATATCTTCATATATAATCCAGACAGAAGCATTCTCAGAAACTTCTTTGTGATGTGTGTCCTCAGCTAACAGAGTTTAACCTTTCTTTTGACAGAGTCGTTTGGAAACACTCTTTTTGTAGAATCTGTAAATGGATATTTGGATAGCTGTAATGATTTCATTGGAAACGGGAATAACTTCATATAAAATATAGACAAAAGCATTCTCAGAAACTTCTTTGTGATGTGTGTCCTCAACTAAGAGAGTTCAACCTTTCTTTTGATGGAGCAGTTTGGAAACACTCTTTTTGTAGAATCTCTAAGTGGATATTTGGATAGCTCTAACCATTTCGTCGGAAACGGGAATATCTTCACCGAAAATCTAGACAGAAGCACTCTCAGAAACAACTTTGTGATATCTGCATTCAAGTCACAGAGCTGAACATTCCCTTTCATACGGCAGGTTTGAACCACTCTTTCTGTACTATCTGCAAGTGGACATTTCAAGCAGTTTCAGGCCTATGGTGAAAAATGAAATATTTTCCCATAAAATCTATACAGATGGATTCCCAGAAACAAATTTGGGATGTGTGTCCTCAAGTAACAGAGTTGAACCTTTCTTTTGGTATAGCAGTTTGGAAACACTTTGTTTGTAGAATCTGCATGTGGATATTTGGATAATAGTGAAGATTTCTTTGGAAACGGGAATATCTTCATATAAAGTCTAGACAGAATTATTCTCAGAAAATTCTTTGTGATGTGCATCCTCAACTAACAGAGCTCAAGCTTTCTTTTGATACAGCCATTTGGAAACACTCTTTTTGTAGAATGTGCAAGTGGATATTTGGATAACTGTGAAGATGTCGTTGGAAACGGGAATATCTTCATATAAAATCTAGACAGAAGCATTCTCAGAAACTTCTTTGTGATGAGTGTCCTCAACTAACAGAGTTCAACCTTTCTTTTGATACTGCAATATGGAAACACTCTTTTTGCAGAATCAGCAAGTGGATATTTGGATAACTGAGAAGATTTCGTTGGAAATGCGAATATCTTCATATAAAATCTAGACAGAAGCATCCTCAGAAACTTCTTTGTGATGTGTGTCCTCAACTAACGGAGTTCAACCTTTCTTTTGATTCAGCAATTTGGAGACACTCTTTTTGTAGAATCTGCAATTGTATATTTGGGTAACTGTGAAGATTTCGTTGGAAACGGGAACATCTTCATATATAATCCAGACAGAAGCATTCTCAGAAACTTCTTTGTGATGTGTGTCCTTAACTAACAGAGTGTTACCTTTCTTTTGACAGAGCCGTTTGGAAACACTCTTTTTGTAGAATCTGTAAATGGATATTTGGATAGCTCTAACGATTTCGTTGGAAACGGGAATATCTTCATATAAAATATAGACACAAGCATTCTCAGAAACTTCTTTGTGATGTGTGTCCTCAACTAAGAGAGTTCATCCTTTCTTTTGATAGAGCAGTTTGGAAACACTCTATTTGTAGAATCTCTAAGTGGATATTTGGATAGCTCTAACCATTTCGTTGTAAACGGGAATATCTTCACCGAAAATCTAGACAGCAGCACTCTCAGAAACAACTGTGTGATATCTGCATTCAAGTCACAGAGCTGAACATTCCCTTTCCTACGGCAGGTTTGAAACACTCTTTCTGTACTATCTGCAAGTGGAGAATTCAAGCGGTTTCAGGCCTATGGTGAAAAATGAAATATTTTCCCATAAAATCTATACAGACGGATTCTCAGAAACAAATTTGGGATGTGTCTTCAACTAACAGAGTTGAACCTTTCTTTTGGTATAGCAGTTTGGAAACACATTGTTTGTAGAATCTGCAAGTGGATATTTGGATAACTGTGAAGATGTCGTTGGAAACGGGAATATCTTCATATAAAATCTAGAGAGAAGCATTCTCAGAAAATTCTTTTTGATGTGCGTCCTCAACTAACAGAGCTCAAGCTTTCTTTTGATACAGCAATTTGGAAACACTCTTTTTGTAGAATGTGCAAGTGGATAATTGGATAACTGTGAAGATTTCCTTGGAAACAAGAAGATCTTTATATAAAATCCAGACAGAAGCATTATCAGAAACTTCTTTGTGATGTGTGTCCTCAACTAACAGAGTTCAACCTTTCTTTTGATACAGCAATTTGGAAAAACTCTTTTTGTAGAATGTGCAAGTGGATATTTGGATAGATGTGAAGACTTCGTTGGAAACGGGAATATCTTCATATGAAATCCAGACAGAATCATTCTCAGAAACTTCTTTGTGATGTGTGTCCTAAACTAAGGGAGTTCAACTTTCTTTTGATAGATCAGTTTGGAAACACTCTTTTGTAGAATCTCTAAGTGGATATTTGGATAGCTCTAACCATTTCTTTGGAAACGGGAATATCTTCACCAAAAATCTAGGCAGAAGCACTCTCAGAAACAACTTTGTGATATCTGCATTCAAGTCACAGAGCTGAACATTGCCTTTCATACGGCAGGTTTGAAACACTCTTTCTGTACTATCTGCAAGTGGACATTTCAAGCCGTTTCAGGCCTATGGTGAAAAATGAAATATTTTCCCATAAAATCTATACAGATTTATTCTCAGAAACAAATTTGGGATGTGTGTCCTCAAGTAACAGAATTGAACCTTTCTTTTGGTATAGCAGTTTGGAAACACTTTGTTTGTAGAATCTGCAAGTGGAAATTTGGATAACAGTGAAGATTTCTTTGGAAACGGGAATATCTTCATATAAAGTCTAGACAGAAGCATTTTCAGAAAATTCTTTGTGATGTGCATCCTCAACTAACAGAGCTCAAGCTTTCTTTTGATACAGCCATTTGGAAACACTCTTTTTGTAGAATGTGCAAGTGGATATTTGGATAACTGTGAAGATGTCGTTGGAAACGGGAATATCTTCATATAAAATCTAGACAGAAGCATTCTCAGAAACTTCTCTGTGATGTGTGTCCTCATCTAACAGAGTTCAACCTTTCTTTTGATACTGCAATTTGGAAACACTCTTTTTGCTGAATCAGCAAGTGGATATTTGGATAACTGAGAAGATTTCGTTGGAAATGCGAATATCTTCATATAAAATCTAGACAGAAGCATCCTCAGAAACTTCTTTGTGATGTGTGTCCTCAACTAACGGAGTTCAACCTTTCTTTTGATTCAGCAATTCGGAGACACTCTTTTTGTAGAATCTGCAATTGTATATTTGGGTAACTGTGAAGATTTCGTTGGAAACGGGAATATCTTCATATATAATCCAGACAGAAGCATTCTCAGAAACTTCTTTGTGATGTGTGTCCTCAACTAAGAGAGTTCATCCTTTCTTTTAATGGAGCAGTTTGAAAACACCCTTTTTGTAGAATCTCTAAGTGGATATTTGGATAGCTCTAACCATTTCGTTGGAAACGGGAATATCTTCACCGAAAATGTAGACAGAAGCACTCTCAGAAACAACTTTGTGATATCTGCATTCAAGTCACAGAGCTGAACATTCCCTTTCATACGGCAGGTTTGAAACACTCTTTCTGTACTATCTGCAAGTGGACCATTCAAGCGGTTTCAGGCCTATGGTGAAAAATGAAATATTTTCCCATAAAATCTATACAGATGGATTCTCAGAAACAAATTTGGGATGTGTCTTCAACTAACAGAGTTGAACCTTTCTTTTGGTATAGCAGTTTGGAAACACATTGTTTGTAGAATCTGCAAGTGGATATTTGGATAACGGTGAAGATTTCATTGGAAACGGTAATATCTTCATATAAAATCTAGAGAGAAGCATTCTCTGAAAATTCTTTTTGATGTGCGTCCTCAACTAACAGAGCTCAAGCTTTCTTTCGATACAGCAATTTGGAAACACTCTTTTTGTGGAATGTGCAAGTGGATATTTGGATAAATGTGAAGATTTCATTAGAAACGGGTATATGTTCATATGAAATCCAGTCAGAAGCATTCTCAGAAACTTCTTTGTGATGTGTGTCCTAAGCTAACAGAGTTCATCCTTTCTTTTCATACAGCAGTTTGGAAAAACTCTTTTTGTAGAATCTGCAAGTGGATATTTGGATAAGTGTGAAGATTTCGCTGGAAACGGGAATACCTTCTTATAAAATCTAGACAGAAGCATTCTCAGAAACTTCTTTGTGATGTGTGTCCTCAACCAACGGAGTTCAACCTTTCTTTTCATACAGCAATTTGGAAACACTCTTTTTGTAGAATCAGCAAGTGGTTATTTGCATAACTGTGAAGATTTCATTGGAAACGGGAATATCTTCATATAAAATCTAGACAGAAGCATTCTCAGGAACTTCTTTGTGATGTGTGTCCTCAGCTAACAGAGTTCACCCTTTCCTTTGATACAGCAACTTGGAAACACTCTTTTTGTAGAATCTGCATGTGGATATTTGGATAACTGTGAAGATTTCGTTGGAAACGGGAATATCTTCATATAAAATCTTGACAGAAGCATTCTCAGAAACTTCTTTGTGATGTGCTTTCTCAACTAACAGAGCTCAAGCTTTCTTTTGATACAGCAATTTGGAAACACTCTTTTTGTAGAATGTGCAAGTGGATATTTGGATAAATGTGAAGATTTCATTAGAAACGGGTATATCTTCATATGAAATCCAGTCAGAAGCATTCTCAGAAATTTCTTTGTGATGTGTGTCCTAAGCTAACAGAGTTCATCCTTTCTTTTCATACAGCAGTTTGGAAAAACTCTTTTTGTAGAATCTGCAAGTGGATATTTGGATAAGTGTGAAGATTTCGCTGGAAACGGGAATACCTTCTTATAAAATCTAGACAGAAGCATTCTCAGAAACTTCTTTGTGATGTGTGTCCTCAACCAACGGAGTTCAACCTTTCTTTTCAAACTGCAATTTGGAAACACTCTTTTTGTAGAATCAGCAAGTGGTTATTTGCATAACTGTGAAGATTTCATTGGAAACGGGAATATCTTCATATAAAATCTAGACAGAAGCATTCTCAGGAACTTCTTTGTGATGTGTGTCCTCAGCTAACAGAGTTCACCCTTTCCTTTGATATAGCAACTTGGAAACACTCTTTTTGTAGAATCTGCATGTGGATATTTGGATAACTGTGAAGATTTCGTTGGAAACGGGAATATCTTCATATAAAATCTTGACAGAAGCATTCTCAGAAACTTCTTTGTGATGTGCTTTCTCAACTAACAGAGTTCAACCTTTCTTTTGGTACAGCAATTTGGAAACACTCTCTTTGTAGAATGTGCAAGTGGATATTTGGATAACTGTGAAGATGTCGTTGGAAACGGGAATATCTTCATATAAAATCTAGACAGAAGCATTCTCAGAAACTTCTTTGTGATGTGTGTCCTCAAAAAACAGAGTTCAACCTTTCTTTTGATACTGCAGTTTGGAAACACTCTTTTTGCAGAATCAGCAAGTGGATATTTGGATAACTGAGAAGATTTCGTTGGAAATGCAAATATCTTCATATAAAATCTAGAAAGAAGCATTCTCAGAAACTTCTTTGTGATGTGTGTCCTCAACTAACGGAGTTCAACCTTTCTTTGATTCAGCAATTTGGAGACACTCTTTTTGTAGAATCTGCAATTGTATATTTGGGTAACTGTGAAGATTTCGTTGGAAATGGGAATATCTTCATATATAATCCAGACAGAAGCATTCTCAGAAACTTCTTTGTGATGTGTGTCCTCAACTAACAGAGTTTAACCTTTCTTTTGACAGAGTCGTTTGGAAACACTCTTTTTGTAGAATCTGTAAATGGATATTTGGATAGCTCTAATGATTTCATTGGAAACGGGAATAACTTCATATAAAATATAGACACAAGCATTCTCAGAAACTTCTTTGTGATGTGTGTTCTCAACTAAGAGAGTTCAACCTTTCTTTTGATGGAGCAGTTTGGAAACACTCTTTTTGTAGAATCTCTAAGTGGATATTTGGATAGCTCTAACCATTTCGTCGGAAACGGGAATATTTTCACCGAAAATCTAGACAGAAGCACTCTCAGAAACAACTTTGTGATATCTGCATTCAAGTCACAGAGCTGAACTTTCCCTTTCATACGGCAGGTTTGAAACACTCTTTCTGTACTATCTGCAAGTGGACATTTCAAGCAGTTTCAGGCCTATGGTGAAAAATGAAATATTTTCCCATAAAATGTAGACAGAAGGATTCTCAGAAACAAATTTGGGATGTGTGTCCTCAAGTAACAGAGTTGAACCTTTCTTTTGGTATAGCAGTTTGGAAACACTCTGTTTGTAGAATCTGCAAGTGGATATTTGCATAACGGTGAATATTTCGCTGGAAACGGGAATATCTTCATATTAAATCTAGACAGAAGCATTCTCAGAAACTTCTTTGTGATGTGTGTCCTCAACTAACAGAGCTCAAGCTTTCTTTTGATACAGCAATTTGGAATCACTCTTTTTGCAGAATCAGCAAGTGAATATTTGGATAACTGAGAAGATTTCGTTGGAAATGCGAATATCTTCATATAAAATCTAGACAGAAGCATTCTCAGAAACTTCTTTGTGATGTGTATCCTCAACTAAGAGAGTTCACCCTTTCTTTTGATACAGCAATTTGGAAACACTCTTTTTGTAGAATGTGCAAGTGGATATTTGGATAACTGTGAAGATTTCCTTGGAAACTAGAAGATCTTCATATAAAATCCAGACAGAAGCATTATCAGAAACTTCTTTGTGATGTGTGTCCTCAACTAACAGAGTTCAACCTTTCTTTTGATACAGCAATTTGGAAACACTCTTTTTGTAGAATGTGCAAGTGGATATTTGGATAAATGTGAAGATTTCACTGGAAACGGGAATATCTTCATATGAAATCCAGACAGAAGCATTCTCAGAAACTTCTTTGTGATTTGTGTCCTCAGCTAACAGAGTTCATCCTTTCTTTTCATACAGCAGTTTGAAAACACTCTTTTTGTAGAATCTGCAAGTGGATATTTGGATATGTGTGAAGATTTCGCTGGAAACGGGAATACCTTCTTATAAAATCTAGACAGAAGCATTCTCAGAAACTTCTTTGTGATGTGTCTCCTCAACAAACGGAGTTCAACCTTTCTTTTCATACAGCAATTTTTAGACACTCTTTTTGTAGAATCTGCAATTGTATATTTGGATAACCGTGAAGATTTCGTTGGAAACGGGAATATCTTCATATATAATCCAGACAGAAGCATTCTCAGTAACTTTTCTGTGATGTGTGCCCTCAACTAAGAGAGTTCAACCTTTCTTTTGATAGAGCAGTTTGGAAACACTCTTTTTGTAGGATCTCTAAGTGGATATTTGGATAGCTCTAACCATTTCGTTGGAAACGGGAATATCTTCACCGAAAATCTAGACAGAAGCACGCTCAGAAACAACTTTGTGATATCTAGATTCAAGTCACAGAGATGAACATTCCCTTTCATACGGCAGGTTTGAAGCACTCTTTCCGTACTATCTGCAAGTGGACATTTCAAGCGGTTTCAGGCCTATGGTGAAAAATGAAATATTTTCCCATAAAATCTATACAGATGGATTCTCAGAAACAAATTTGGGATGTGTGTCCTCAACTAACAGAGTTGAACCTTTCTTTTGGTATAGCAGTTTGGAAACACTTTGTTTGTAGGATCTTCAAGTGGATATTTGGATAACGGTGAAGATTTCGTTGGAAACGGGAATATCTTCATATAAAATCTAGACAGAAGCATTCTCAGAAAATTCTTTGTGATGTGCGTCCTCAACTAACAGAGCTCAAGCTTTCTTTTGATACAGCAATTTGGAAACACTCTTTTGGTAGAATGTGCAAGTGGATATTTGGATATCTGTGAAGATTTCCCTGGGAACTAAAAGATCTTCATATAAAATCCAGACAGAAGCATTCTCAGAAACTTCTTTGTGATGTGTGTCCTCAACTAACAGAGTTCAACCTTTCTTTTGATTGAGCAGTTTGGAAACACACTTTTTGTAGAATCTCTAAGTGGATATCTGGATAGCTCTAATGATTTCGTTGGAAACGGGAATATCTTCATCTAAAATCTAGACAGAAGCATTCTCAGAAACTTCTTTGTGATGTGTGTCCTCAACAAACAGAGTTCAACCTTTCTTTTGATAGAGCAGTTTGGAAACACTCTTTTTGTAGAATGTCTAAGTGGATATTTGGGTACCTCTAACGATTTCATTGGAAGCGGGAATATCTTCATTTAAAATCTAGACAGAAGCACTCTCATGAACAACTTTGTGATACCTGCATTCAAGTCACGGAGCTGAACATTCCCTTTCATAGAGCAAGTTCGAAACAATCTTTCTCTACTATCTGCAAGTGGACCTTTCAAGCGCATTGAGGCCTACGGTGAAAAAGGAAATATATTCCCATAAAATCGAGACGGAATCATCCTCTGAAACAAATTTGGGATGTGTGTCCTCAACTAACAGAGTTGAACCTTTCTTTTGATACACCAGTTTGGAAACATCCTTTTTGTAGAATCCGCAAGTGGATATTTGGTTAAATGTGAAGATTTCATTTGAAACGGGATTATTTTCATATAAAATCTAGACAGAAGCATTCTCAGAAACTTCTTTGCGATGAGTGTCCTCAACAAACAGAGTTCACCCTTTCTTTTGATACAGCAATTTGGAAACACACTTTTTGTAGAATCAGCAAGTGGATATTTGGGTAACTGTGAAGATTTCGTTGGAAACGGGAATATCTTCATATAAAATCTAGACAGAAGCATTCTCATAAACTTCTTTGTGATGTGTATCCTCAACTGAGAGAGTTCACCCTTTCTTTTGATACAGCAATTTGGAAACACTCTTTTTGTAGAATCTGCAAGTGGATATTTGGATAAGTGTGAAGATTTCGTTGGAAACGGGAATATCTTCATATACAATCTAGACAGAAGCATTCTCAGAAACTTCTTTGTGATGTGTGTCCTCAACAACCAGAGTTCAACCTTTCTTTTGATACTGCAATTTGGAAACACTCTTTTTGCAGAATCAGGAAGGGGATATTTGGATAACTGAGAAGATTTCGTTGGAAATGCGAATATCTTCATATAAAATCTAGACAGAAGCATCCTCAGAAACTTCTTTGTGATGTGTGTCCTCAACTAACGGAGTTGAACTTTTCTTTTGATTCAGCAATTTGGAGACACTCTTTTTGTAGAATCTGCAATTGTATATTTGGGTAACTGTGAAGATTTCGTTTGAAACGGGAATATCTTCATATATAATCCAGACAGAAGCATTCTCAGAAACTTCTTTGTGATGTGTGTCCTCAACTAAGAGAGTTCATCCTTTCTTTTAATGGAGCAGTTTGAAAACACCCTTTTTGTAGAATCTCTAAGTGGATATTTGGATAGCTCTAACCATTTCGTTGGAAACGGGAATATCTTCACCGAAAATCTAGACAGAAGCACTCTCAGAAACAACTTTGTGATATCTGCATTCAAGTCACAGAGCTGAACATTCCCTTTCATACGGCAGGTTTGAAACACTCTTTCTGTACTATCTGCAAGTGGACCATTCAAGCGGTTTCAGGCCTATGGTGAAAAATGAAATATTTTCCCATAAAATCTATACAGATGGATTCTCAGAAACAAATTTGGGATGTGTCTTCAACTAACAGAGTTGAACCTTTCTTTTGGTATAGCAGTTTGGAAACACATTGTTTGTAGAATCTGCAAGTGGATATTTGGATAACGGTGAAGATTTCGTTGGAAACGGTAATATCTTCATAAAAAATCTAGAGAGAAGCATTCTCTGAAAATTCTTTTTGATGTGCGTCCTCAACTAACAGAGCTCAAGCTTTCTTTTGATACAGCAATTTGGAAACACTCTTTTTGTAGAATGTGCAAGTGGATATTTGGATAAATGTGAAGATTTCATTAGAAACGGGCATATCTTCATATGAAATCCAGTCAGAAGCATTCTCAGAAACTTCTTTGTGATGTGTGTCCTAAGCTAACAGAGTTCATCCTTTCTTTTCATACAGCAGTTTGGAAAAACTCTTTTTGTAGAATCTGCAAGTGGATATTTGGATAAGTGTGAAGATTTCGCTGGAAACGGGAATACCTTCTTATAAAATCTAGACAGAATCATTCTCAGAAACGTCTTTGTGAGGTGTGTCCTCAACCAACGGAGTTCAACATTTCTTTTCATACAGCAATTTGGAAACACTCTTTTTGTAGAATCAGCAAGTGGTTATTTGCATAACTGTGAAGATTTCATTGGAAACGGGAATATCTTCATATAAAATCTAGACAGAAGCATTCTCAGGAACTTCTTTGTGATGTGTGTCCTCAGCTAACAGAGTTCACCCTTTCCTTTGATACAGCAACTTGGAAACACTCTTTTTGTAGAATCTGCATGTGGATATTTGGATAACTGTGAAGATTTCGTTGGAAACGGGAATATCTTCATATGAAATCCAGACAGAAGCATTCTCAGAAACTTCTTTGTGATGTGTGTCCTCAGCTAACAGAGTTCATCCTTTCTTTTCATACAGCAGTTTGGATACACCCTTTTTGTAGTATCTGCAAGTGGATATTTGGATAAGTGTGAAGATTTCGCTGGAAACGGGAATACCTTCATATAAAATCTAGACAGAAGCATTCTCAGAAACTTCTTTGTGATGTGTGTCCTCAACAAACAGAATTCAACCTTTCTTTTCATACAGCAATTTGGAAAAACTCTTTTTGTAGAATCAGCAAGTGGTTATTTGGATAACTGTGAAGATTTCGTTGGAAACGGGAGTATCTTCATATAAAATCTAGACAGAAGCATTCTCAGGAACTTCTTTGTGATGTGTGTCCTCAGCTAACAGAGTTCACCCTTTCTTTTGATACAGCAATTTGGAAACACTCTCTTTGTAGAATGTGCAAGTGGATATTTGGATAACTGTGAAGATGTCGTTGGAAACGGGAATATCTTCATATAAAATCTAGACAGAAGCATTCTCAGAAACTTCTTTGTGATGTGTGTCCTCAAAAAACAGAGTTCAACCTTTCTTTTGATACTGCAATTTGGAAACACTCTTTTTGCAGAATCAGCAAGTGGATATTTGGATAACTGAGAAGATTTCGTTGGAAATGCAAATATCTTCATATAAAATCTAGAAAGAAGCATTCTCAGAAACTTCTTTGTGATGTGTGTCCTCAACTAACGGAGTTCAACCTTTCTTTGATTCAGCAATTTGGAGACACTCTTTTTGTAGAATCTGCAATTGTATATTTGGGTAACTGTGAAGATTTCGTTGGAAATGGGAATATCTTCATATATAATCCAGACAGAAGCATTCTCAGAAACTTCTTTGTGATGTGTGTCCTCAGCTAACAGAGTTTAACCTTTCTTTTGACAGAGTCGTTTGGAAACACTCTTTTTGTAGAATCTGTAAATGGATATTTGGATAGCTGTAATGATTTCATTGGAAACGGGAATAACTTCATATAAAATATAGACACAAGCATTCTCAGAAACTTCTTTGTGATGTGTGTCCTCAACTAAGAGAGTTCAACCTTTCTTTTGATGGAGCAGTTTGGAAACACTCTTTTTGTAGAATCTCTAAGTGGATATTTGGATAGCTCTAACCATTTCGTTGGAAACGGGAATATCTTCACCGAAAATCTAGACAGAAGCACTCTCAGAAACAACTTTGTGATATCTGCATTCAAGTCACAGAGCTGAACATTCCCTTTCATACGGCAGGTTTGAACCACTCTTTCTGTACTATCTGCAAGTGGACATTTCAAGCAGTTTCAGGCCTATGGTGAAAAATGAAATATTTTCCCATAAAATCTATACAGATGGATTCCCAGAAACAAATTTGGGATGTGTGTCCTCAAGTAACAGAGTTGAACCTTTCTTTTGGTATAGCAGTTTGGAAACACTTTGTTTGTAGAATCTGCATGTGGATATTTGGATAATAGTGAAGATTTCTTTGGAAACGGGAATATCTTCATATAAAGTCTAGACAGAATTATTCTCAGAAAATTCTTTGTGATGTGCATCCTCAACTAACAGAGCTCAAGCTTTCTTTTGATACAGCCATTTGGAAACACTCTTTTTGTAGAATGTGCAAGTGGATATTTGGATAACTGTGAAGATGTCGTTGGAAACGGGAATATCTTCATATAAAATCTAGACAGAAGCATTCTCAGAAACTTCTTTGTGATGAGTGTCCTCAACTAACAGAGTTCAACCTTTCTTTTGATACTGCAATATGGAAACACTCTTTTTGCAGAATCAGCAAGTGGATATTTGGATAACTGAGAAGATTTCGTTGGAAATGCGAATATCTTCATATAAAATCTAGACAGAAGCATCCTCAGAAACTTCTTTGTGATGTGTGTCCTCAACTAACGGAGTTCAACCTTTCTTTTGATTCAGCAATTTGGAGACACTCTTTTTGTAGAATCTGCAATTGTATATTTGGGTAACTGTGAAGATTTCGTTGGAAACGGGAACATCTTCATATATAATCCAGACAGAAGCATTCTCAGAAACTTCTTTGTGATGTGTGTCCTTAACTAACAGAGTGTTACCTTTCTTTTGACAGAGCCGTTTGGAAACACTCTTTTTGTAGAATCTGTAAATGGATATTTGGATAGCTCTAACGATTTCGTTGGAAACGGGAATATCTTCATATAAAATATAGACACAAGCATTCTCAGAAACTTCTTTGTGATGTGTGTCCTCAACTAAGAGAGTTCATCCTTTCTTTTGATAGAGCAGTTTGGAAACACTCTATTTGTAGAATCTCTAAGTGGATATTTGGATAGCTCTAACCATTTCGTTGTAAACGGGAATATCTTCACCGAAAATCTAGACAGCAGCACTCTCAGAAACAACTGTGTGATATCTGCATTCAAGTCACAGAGCTGAACATTCCCTTTCCTACGGCAGGTTTGAAACACTCTTTCTGTACTATCTGCAAGTGGAGAATTCAAGCGGTTTCAGGCCTATGGTGAAAAATGAAATATTTTCCCATAAAATCTATACAGACGGATTCTCAGAAACAAATTTGGGATGTGTCTTCAACTAACAGAGTTGAACCTTTCTTTTGGTATAGCAGTTTGGAAACACATTGTTTGTAGAATCTGCAAGTGGATATTTGGATAACTGTGAAGATGTCGTTGGAAACGGGAATATCTTCATATAAAATCTAGAGAGAAGCATTCTCAGAAAATTCTTTTTGATGTGCGTCCTCAACTAACAGAGCTCAAGCTTTCTTTTGATACAGCAATTTGGAAACACTCTTTTTGTAGAATGTGCAAGTGGATAATTGGATAACTGTGAAGATTTCCTTGGAAACAAGAAGATCTTTATATAAAATCCAGACAGAAGCATTATCAGAAACTTCTTTGTGATGTGTGTCCTCAACTAACAGAGTTCAACCTTTCTTTTGATACAGCAATTTGGAAAAACTCTTTTTGTAGAATGTGCAAGTGGATATTTGGATAGATGTGAAGACTTCGTTGGAAACGGGAATATCTTCATATGAAATCCAGACAGAATCATTCTCAGAAACTTCTTTGTGATGTGTGTCCTAAACTAAGGGAGTTCAACTTTCTTTTGATAGATCAGTTTGGAAACACTCTTTTGTAGAATCTCTAAGTGGATATTTGGATAGCTCTAACCATTTCTTTGGAAACGGGAATATCTTCACCAAAAATCTAGGCAGAAGCACTCTCAGAAACAACTTTGTGATATCTGCATTCAAGTCACAGAGCTGAACATTGCCTTTCATACGGCAGGTTTGAAACACTCTTTCTGTACTATCTGCAAGTGGACATTTCAAGCCGTTTCAGGCCTATGGTGAAAAATGAAATATTTTCCCATAAAATCTATACAGATTTATTCTCAGAAACAAATTTGGGATGTGTGTCCTCAAGTAACAGAATTGAACCTTTCTTTTGGTATAGCAGTTTGGAAACACTTTGTTTGTAGAATCTGCAAGTGGAAATTTGGATAACAGTGAAGATTTCTTTGGAAACGGGAATATCTTCATATAAAGTCTAGACAGAAGCATTTTCAGAAAATTCTTTGTGATGTGCATCCTCAACTAACAGAGCTCAAGCTTTCTTTTGATACAGCCATTTGGAAACACTCTTTTTGTAGAATGTGCAAGTGGATATTTGGATAACTGTGAAGATGTCGTTGGAAACGGGAATATCTTCATATAAAATCTAGACAGAAGCATTCTCAGAAACTTCTCTGTGATGTGTGTCCTCATCTAACAGAGTTCAACCTTTCTTTTGATACTGCAATTTGGAAACACTCTTTTTGCTGAATCAGCAAGTGGATATTTGGATAACTGAGAAGATTTCGTTGGAAATGCGAATATCTTCATATAAAATCTAGACAGAAGCATCCTCAGAAACTTCTTTGTGATGTGTGTCCTCAACTAACGGAGTTCAACCTTTCTTTTGATTCAGCAATTCGGAGACACTCTTTTTGTAGAATCTGCAATTGTATATTTGGGTAACTGTGAAGATTTCGTTGGAAACGGGAATATCTTCATATATAATCCAGACAGAAGCATTCTCAGAAACTTCTTTGTGATGTGTGTCCTCAACTAAGAGAGTTCATCCTTTCTTTTAATGGAGCAGTTTGAAAACACCCTTTTTGTAGAATCTCTAAGTGGATATTTGGATAGCTCTAACCATTTCGTTGGAAACGGGAATATCTTCACCGAAAATGTAGACAGAAGCACTCTCAGAAACAACTTTGTGATATCTGCATTCAAGTCACAGAGCTGAACATTCCCTTTCATACGGCAGGTTTGAAACACTCTTTCTGTACTATCTGCAAGTGGACCATTCAAGCGGTTTCAGGCCTATGGTGAAAAATGAAATATTTTCCCATAAAATCTATACAGATGGATTCTCAGAAACAAATTTGGGATGTGTCTTCAACTAACAGAGTTGAACCTTTCTTTTGGTATAGCAGTTTGGAAACACATTGTTTGTAGAATCTGCAAGTGGATATTTGGATAACGGTGAAGATTTCGTTGGAAACGGTAATATCTTCATATAAAATCTAGAGAGAAGCATTCTCTGAAAATTCTTTTTGATGTGCGTCCTCAACTAACAGAGCTCAAGCTTTCTTTCGATACAGCAATTTGGAAACACTCTTTTTGTGGAATGTGCAAGTGGATATTTGGATAAATGTGAAGATTTCATTAGAAACGGGTATATCTTCATATGAAATCCAGTCAGAAGCATTCTCAGAAACTTCTTTGTGATGTGTGTCCTAAGCTAACAGAGTTCATCCTTTCTTTTCATACAGCAGTTTGGAAAAACTCTTTTTGTAGAATCTGCAAGTGGATATTTGGATAAGTGTGAAGATTTCGCTGGAAACGGGAATACCTTCTTATAAAATCTAGACAGAAGCATTCTCAGAAACTTCTTTGTGATGTGTGTCCTCAACCAACGGAGTTCAACCTTTCTTTTCATACAGCAATTTGGAAACACTCTTTTTGTAGAATCAGCAAGTGGTTATTTGCATAACTGTGAAGATTTCATTGGAAACGGGAATATCTTCATATAAAATCTAGACAGAAGCATTCTCAGGAACTTCTTTGTGATGTGTGTCCTCAGCTAACAGAGTTCACCCTTTCCTTTGATACAGCAACTTGGAAACACTCTTTTTGTAGAATCTGCATGTGGATATTTGGATAACTGTGAAGATTTCGTTGGAAACGGGAATATCTTCATATAAAATCTTGACAGAAGCATTCTCAGAAACTTCTTTGTGATGTGCTTTCTCAACTAACAGAGCTCAAGCTTTCTTTTGATACAGCAATTTGGAAACACTCTTTTTGTAGAATGTGCAAGTGGATATTTGGATAAATGTGAAGATTTCATTAGAAACGGGTATATCTTCATATGAAATCCAGTCAGAAGCATTCTCAGAAATTTCTTTGTGATGTGTGTCCTAAGCTAACAGAGTTCATCCTTTCTTTTCATACAGCAGTTTGGAAAAACTCTTTTTGTAGAATCTGCAAGTGGATATTTGGATAAGTGTGAAGATTTCGCTGGAAACGGGAATACCTTCTTATAAAATCTAGACAGAAGCATTCTCAGAAACTTCTTTGTGATGTGTGTCCTCAACCAACGGAGTTCAACCTTTCTTTTCAAACTGCAATTTGGAAACACTCTTTTTGTAGAATCAGCAAGTGGTTATTTGCATAACTGTGAAGATTTCATTGGAAACGGGAATATCTTCATATAAAATCTAGACAGAAGCATTCTCAGGAACTTCTTTGTGATGTGTGTCCTCAGCTAACAGAGTTCACCCTTTCCTTTGATATAGCAACTTGGAAACACTCTTTTTGTAGAATCTGCATGTGGATATTTGGATAACTGTGAAGATTTCGTTGGAAACGGGAATATCTTCATATAAAATCTTGACAGAAGCATTCTCAGAAACTTCTTTGTGATGTGCTTTCTCAACTAACAGAGTTCAACCTTTCTTTTGGTACAGCAATTTGGAAACACTCTCTTTGTAGAATGTGCAAGTGGATATTTGGATAACTGTGAAGATGTCGTTGGAAACGGGAATATCTTCATATAAAATCTAGACAGAAGCATTCTCAGAAACATCTTTGTGATGTGTGTCCTCAAAAAACAGAGTTCAACCTTTCTTTTGATACTGCAATTTGGAAACCCTCTTTTTGCAGAATCAGCAAGTGGATATTTAGATAACTGAGAAGATTTCGTTGGAATGCGAATATCTTCATATAAAATCTAGACTGAAGCATTCTCAGAAACTTCTTTGTGATGTGTGTCCTCAACTAACGGAGTTCAACCTTTCTTTGATTCAGCAATTTGGAGACACTCTTTTTGTAGAATCTGCAATTGTATATTTGGGTAACTGTGAAGATTTCGTTGGAAATGGGAATATCTTCATATATAATCCAGACAGAAGCATTCTCAGAAACTTCTTTGTGATGTGTGTCCTCAGCTAACAGAGTTTAACCTTTCTTTTGACAGAGTCGTTTGGAAACACTCTTTTTGTAGAATCTGTAAATGGATATTTGGATAGCTCTAATGATTTCATTGGAAACGGGAATAACTTCATATAAAATATAGACACAAGCATTCTCAGAAACTTCTTTGTGATGTGTGTCCTCAACTAAGAGAGTTCAACCTTTCTTTTGATGGAGCAGTTTGGAAACACTCTTTTTGTAGAAACTCTAAGTGGATATTTGGATAGCTCTAACCATTTCGTCGGAAACGGGAATATTTTCACCGAAAATCTAGACAGAAGCACTCTCAGAAACAACTTTGTGATATCTGCATTCAAGTCACAGAGCTGAACATTCCCTTTCATACGGCAGGTTTGAAACACTCTTTCTGTACTATCTGCAAGTGGACATTTCAAGCAGTTTCAGGCCTATGGTGAAAAATGAAATATTTTCCCATAAAATGTAGACAGAAGGATTCTCAGAAACAAATTTGGGATGTGTGTCCTCAAGTAACAGAGTTGAACCTTTCTTTTGGTATAGCAGTTTGGAAACACTCTGTTTGTAGAATCTGCAAGTGGATATTTGCATAACGGTGAATATTTCGCTGGAAACGGGAATATCTTCATATTAAATCTAGACAGAAGCATTCTCAGAAACTTCTTTGTGATGTGTGTCCTCAACTAACAGAGCTCAAGCTTTCTTTTGATACAGCAATTTGGAAACACTCTTTTTGTAGAATGTGCAAGTGGATATTTGGATAACTGTGAAGATTTCCTTGGAAACTAGAAGATCTTCATATAAAATCCAGACAGAAGCATTATCAGAAACTTCTTTGTGATGTGTGTCCTCAAGTAACAGAGTTCAACCTTTCTTTTGATACAGCAATTTGGAAACACTCTTTTTGTAGAATGTGCAAGAGGATATTTGGATAAATGTGAAGATTTCATTGGAAACGGGAATATCTTCATATGAAATCCAGACAGAAGCATTCTCAGAAACTTCTTTGTGATGTGTGTCCTCAGCTAACAGAGTTCATCCTTTCTTTTCATACAGCAGTTTGGAAACACTCTTTTTGTAGTATCTGCAAGTGGATATTTGGATAAGTGTGAAGATTTCGCTGGAAACGGGAATACCTTCATATAAAATCTAGACAGAAGCATTCTCAGAAACTTCTTTGTGATGTGTGTCCTCAACAAACAGAATTCAACCTTTCTTTTCATACAGCAATTTGGAAAAACTCTTTTTGTAGAATCAGCAAGTGGTTATTTGGATAACTGTGAAGATTTCGTTGGAAACGGGAGTATCTTCATATAAAATCTAGACAGAAGCATTCTCAGGAACTTCTTTGTGATGTGTGTCCTCAGCTAACAGAGTTCACCCTTTCTTTTGATACAGCAATTTGGAAACACTCTCTTTGTAGAATGTGCAAGTGGATATTTGGATAACTGTGAAGATGTCGTTGGAAACGGGAATATCTTCATATAAAATCTAGACAGAAGCATTCTCAGAAACTTCTTTGTGATGTGTGTCCTCAAAAAACAGAGTTCAACCTTTCTTTTGATACTGCAGTTTGGAAACACTCTTTTTGCAGAATCAGCAAGTGGATATTTGGATAACTGAGAAGATTTCGTTGGAAATGCAAATATCTTCATATAAAATCTAGAAAGAAGCATTCTCAGAAACTTCTTTGTGATGTGTGTCCTCAACTAACGGAGTTCAACCTTTCTTTGATTCAGCAATTTGGAGACACTCTTTTTGTAGAATCTGCAATTGTATATTTGGGTAACTGTGAAGATTTCGTTGGAAATGGGAATATCTTCATATATAATCCAGACAGAAGCATTCTCAGAAACTTCTTTGTGATGTGTGTCCTCAACTAACAGAGTTTAACCTTTCTTTTGACAGAGTCGTTTGGAAACACTCTTTTTGTAGAATCTGTAAATGGATATTTGGATAGCTCTAATGATTTCATTGGAAACGGGAATAACTTCATATAAAATACAGACACAAGCATTCTCAGAAACTTCTTTGTGATGTGTGTTCTCAACTAAGAGAGTTCAACCTTTCTTTTGATGGAGCAGTTTGGAAACACTCTTTTTGTAGAATCTCTAAGTGGATATTTGGATAGCTCTAACCATTTCGTCGGAAACGGGAATATTTTCACCGAAAATCTAGACAGAAGCACTCTCAGAAACAACTTTGTGATATCTGCATTCAAGTCACAGAGCTGAACTTTCCCTTTCATACGGCAGGTTTGAAACACTCTTTCTGTACTATCTGCAAGTGGACATTTCAAGCAGTTTCAGGCCTATGGTGAAAAATGAAATATTTTCCCATAAAATGTAGACAGAAGGATTCTCAGAAACAAATTTGGGATGTGTGTCCTCAAGTAACAGAGTTGAACCTTTCTTTTGGTATAGCAGTTTGGAAACACTCTGTTTGTAGAATCTGCAAGTGGATATTTGCATAACGGTGAATATTTCGCTGGAAACGGGAATATCTTCATATTAAATCTAGACAGAAGCATTCTCAGAAACTTCTTTGTGATGTGTGTCCTCAACTAACAGAGCTCAAGCTTTCTTTTGATACAGCAATTTGGAATCACTCTTTTTGCAGAATCAGCAAGTGAATATTTGGATAACTGAGAAGATTTCGTTGGAAATGCGAATATCTTCATATAAAATCTAGACAGAAGCATTCTCAGAAACTTCTTTGTGATGTGTATCCTCAACTAAGGGAGTTCACCCTTTCTTTTGATACAGCAATTTGGAAACACTCTTTTTGTAGAATGTGCAAGTGGATATTTGGATAACTGTGAAGATTTCCTTGGAAACTAGAAGATCTTCATATAAAATCCAGACAGAAGCATTATCAGAAACTTCTTTGTGATGTGTGTCCTCAACTAACAGAGTTCAACCTTTCTTTTGATACAGCAATTTGGAAACACTCTTTTTGTAGAATGTGCAAGTGGATATTTGGATAAATGTGAAGATTTCACTGGAAACGGGAATATCTTCATATGAAATCCAGACAGAAGCATTCTCAGAAACTTCTTTGTGTTTTGTGTCCTCAGCTAACAGAGCTCATCCTTTCTTTTCATACAGCAGTTTGAAAACACTCTTTTTGTAGAATCTGCAAGTGGATATTTGGATATGTGTGAAGATTTCGCTGGAAACGGGAATACCTTCTTATAAAATCTAGACAGAAGCATTCTCAGAAACTTCTTTGTGATGTGTGTCCTCAAAAAACAGAGTTCAACCTTTCTTTTGATACTGCAATTTGGAAACACTCTTTTTGCAGAATCAGCAAGTGGATATTTGGATAACTGAGAAGATTTCGTTGGAAATGCAAATATCTTCATATAAAATCTAGAAAGAAGCATTCTCAGAAACTTCTTTGTGATGTGTGTCCTCAACTAACGGAGTTCAACCTTTCTTTGATTCAGCAATTTGGAGACACTCTTTTTGTAGAATCTGCAATTGTATATTTGGGTAACTGTGAAGATTTCGTTGGAAATGGGAATATCTTCATATATAATCCAGACAGAAGCATTCTCAGAAACTTCTTTGTGATGTGTGTCCTCAGCTAACAGAGTTTAACCTTTCTTTTGACAGAGTCGTTTGGAAACACTCTTTTTGTAGAATCTGTAAATGGATATTTGGATAGCTCTAATGATTTCATTGGAAACGGGAATAACTTCATATAAAATATAGACACAAGCATTCTCAGAAACTTCTTTGTGATGTGTGTCCTCAACTAAGAGAGTTCAACCTTTCTTTTGATGGAGCAGTTTGGAAACACTCTTTTTGTAGAATCTCTAAGTGGATATTTGGATAGCTCTAACCATTTCGTCGGAAACGGGAATATCTTCACCGAAAATCTAGACAGAAGCACTCTCAGAAACAACTTTGTGATATCTGCATTCAAGTCACAGAGCTGAACATTCCCTTTCATACGGCAGGTTTGAACCACTCTTTCTGTACTATCTGCAAGTGGACATTTCAAGCAGTTTCAGGCCTATGGTGAAAAATGAAATATTTTCCCATAAAATCTATACAGATGGATTCCCAGAAACAAATTTGGGATGTGTGTCCTCAAGTAACAGAGTTGAACCTTTCTTTTGGTATAGCAGTTTGGAAACACTTTGTTTGTAGAATCTGCATGTGGATATTTGGATAATAGTGAAGATTTCTTTGGAAACGGGAATATCTTCATATAAAGTCTAGACAGAATTATTCTCAGAAAATTCTTTGTGATGTGCATCCTCAACTAACAGAGCTCAAGCTTTCTTTTGATACAGCCATTTGGAAACACTCTTTTTGTAGAATGTGCAAGTGGATATTTGGATAACTGTGAAGATGTCGTTGGAAACGGGAATATCTTCATATAAAATCTAGACAGAAGCATTCTCAGAAACTTCTTTGTGATGAGTGTCCTCAACTAACAGAGTTCAACCTTTCTTTTGATACTGCAATATGGAAACACTCTTTTTGCAGAATCAGCAAGTGGATATTTGGATAACTGAGAAGATTTCGTTGGAAATGCGAATATCTTCATATAAAATCTAGACAGAAGCATCCTCAGAAACTTCTTTGTGATGTGTGTCCTCAACTAACGGAGTTCAACCTTTCTTTTGATTCAGCAATTTGGAGACACTCTTTTTGTAGAATCTGCAATTGTATATTTGGGTAACTGTGAAGATTTCGTTGGAAATGGGAATATCTTCATATATAATCCAGACAGAAGCATTCTCAGAAACTTCTTTGTGATGTGTGTCCTTAACTAACAGAGTGTTACCTTTCTTTTGACAGAGCCGTTTGGAAACACTCTTTTTGTAGAATCTGTAAATGGATATTTGGATAGCTCTAACGATTTCGTTGGAAACGGGAATATCTTCATATAAAATATAGACACAAGCATTCTCAGAAACTTCTTTGTGATGTGTGTCCTCAACTAAGAGAGTTCATCCTTTCTTTTGATAGAGCAGTTTGGAAACACTCTATTTGTAGAATCTCTAAGTGGATATTTGGATAGCTCTAACCATTTCGTTGTAAACGGGAATATCTTCACCGAAAATCTAGACAGCAGCACTCTCAGAAACAACTGTGTGATATCTGCATTCAAGTCACAGAGCTGAACATTCCCTTTCCTACGGCAGGTTTGAAACACTCTTTCTGTACTATCTGCAAGTGGAGAATTCAAGCGGTTTCAGGCCTATGGTGAAAAATGAAATATTTTCCCATAAAATCTATACAGACGGATTCTCAGAAACAAATTTGGGATGTGTCTTCAACTAACAGAGTTGAACCTTTCTTTTGGTATAGCAGTTTGGAAACACATTGTTTGTAGAATCTGCAAGTGGATATTTGGATAACTGTGAAGATGTCGTTGGAAACGGGAATATCTTCATATAAAATCTAGAGAGAAGCATTCTCAGAAAATTCTTTTTGATGTGCGTCCTCAACTAACAGAGCTCAAGCTTTCTTTTGATACAGCAATTTGGAAACACTCTTTTTGTAGAATGTGCAAGTGGATAATTGGATAACTGTGAAGATTTCCTTGGAAACAAGAAGATCTTTATATAAAATCCAGACAGAAGCATTATCAGAAACTTCTTTGTGATGTGTGTCCTCAACTAACAGAGTTCAACCTTTCTTTTGATACAGCAATTTGGAAAAACTCTTTTTGTAGAATGTGCAAGTGGATATTTGGATAGATGTGAAGACTTCGTTGGAAACGGGAATATCTTCATATGAAATCCAGACAGAATCATTCTCAGAAACTTCTTTGTGATGTGTGTCCTAAACTAAGGGAGTTCAACTTTCTTTTGATAGATCAGTTTGGAAACACTCTTTTGTAGAATCTCTAAGTGGATATTTGGATAGCTCTAACCATTTCTTTGGAAACGGGAATATCTTCACCAAAAATCTAGGCAGAAGCACTCTCAGAAACAACTTTGTGATATCTGCATTCAAGTCACAGAGCTGAACATTGCCTTTCATACGGCAGGTTTGAAACACTCTTTCTGTACTATCTGCAAGTGGACATTTCAAGCCGTTTCAGGCCTATGGTGAAAAATGAAATATTTTCCCATAAAATCTATACAGATTTATTCTCAGAAACAAATTTGGGATGTGTGTCCTCAAGTAACAGAATTGAACCTTTCTTTTGGTATAGCAGTTTGGAAACACTTTGTTTGTAGAATCTGCAAGTGGAAATTTGGATAACAGTGAAGATTTCTTTGGAAACGGGAATATCTTCATATAAAGTCTAGACAGAAGCATTTTCAGAAAATTCTTTGTGATGTGCATCCTCAACTAACAGAGCTCAAGCTTTCTTTTGATACAGCCATTTGGAAACACTCTTTTTGTAGAATGTGCAAGTGGATATTTGGATAACTGTGAAGATGTCGTTGGAAACGGGAATATCTTCATATAAAATCTAGACAGAAGCATTCTCAGAAACTTCTCTGTGATGTGTGTCCTCATCTAACAGAGTTCAACCTTTCTTTTGATACTGCAATTTGGAAACACTCTTTTTGCTGAATCAGCAAGTGGATATTTGGATAACTGAGAAGATTTCGTTGGAAATGCGAATATCTTCATATAAAATCTAGACAGAAGCATCCTCAGAAACTTCTTTGTGATGTGTGTCCTCAACTAACGGAGTTCAACCTTTCTTTTGATTCAGCAATTCGGAGACACTCTTTTTGTAGAATCTGCAATTGTATATTTGGGTAACTGTGAAGATTTCGTTGGAAACGGGAATATCTTCATATATAATCCAGACAGAAGCATTCTCAGAAACTTCTTTGTGATGTGTGTCCTCAACTAAGAGAGTTCATCCTTTCTTTTAATGGAGCAGTTTGAAAACACCCTTTTTGTAGAATCTCTAAGTGGATATTTGGATAGCTCTAACCATTTCGTTGGAAACGGGAATATCTTCACCGAAAATGTAGACAGAAGCACTCTCAGAAACAACTTTGTGATATCTGCATTCAAGTCACAGAGCTGAACATTCCCTTTCATACGGCAGGTTTGAAACACTCTTTCTGTACTATCTGCAAGTGGACCATTCAAGCGGTTTCAGGCCTATGGTGAAAAATGAAATATTTTCCCATAAAATCTATACAGATGGATTCTCAGAAACAAATTTGGGATGTGTCTTCAACTAACAGAGTTGAACCTTTCTTTTGGTATAGCAGTTTGGAAACACATTGTTTGTAGAATCTGCAAGTGGATATTTGGATAACGGTGAAGATTTCATTGGAAACGGTAATATCTTCATATAAAATCTAGAGAGAAGCATTCTCTGAAAATTCTTTTTGATGTGCGTCCTCAACTAACAGAGCTCAAGCTTTCTTTCGATACAGCAATTTGGAAACACTCTTTTTGTGGAATGTGCAAGTGGATATTTGGATAAATGTGAAGATTTCATTAGAAACGGGTATATCTTCATATGAAATCCAGTCAGAAGCATTCTCAGAAACTTCTTTGTGATGTGTGTCCTAAGCTAACAGAGTTCATCCTTTCTTTTCATACAGCAGTTTGGAAAAACTCTTTTTGTAGAATCTGCAAGTGGATATTTGGATAAGTGTGAAGATTTCGCTGGAAACGGGAATACCTTCTTATAAAATCTAGACAGAAGCATTCTCAGAAACTTCTTTGTGATGTGTGTCCTCAACCAACGGAGTTCAACCTTTCTTTTCATACAGCAATTTGGAAACACTCTTTTTGTAGAATCAGCAAGTGGTTATTTGCATAACTGTGAAGATTTCATTGGAAACGGGAATATCTTCATATAAAATCTAGACAGAAGCATTCTCAGGAACTTCTTTGTGATGTGTGTCCTCAGCTAACAGAGTTCACCCTTTCCTTTGATACAGCAACTTGGAAACACTCTTTTTGTAGAATCTGCATGTGGATATTTGGATAACTGTGAAGATTTCGTTGGAAACGGGAATATCTTCATATAAAATCTTGACAGAAGCATTCTCAGAAACTTCTTTGTGATGTGCTTTCTCAACTAACAGAGCTCAAGCTTTCTTTTGATACAGCAATTTGGAAACACTCTTTTTGTAGAATGTGCAAGTGGATATTTGGATAAATGTGAAGATTTCATTAGAAACGGGTATATCTTCATATGAAATCCAGTCAGAAGCATTCTCAGAAATTTCTTTGTGATGTGTGTCCTAAGCTAACAGAGTTCATCCTTTCTTTTCATACAGCAGTTTGGAAAAACTCTTTTTGTAGAATCTGCAAGTGGATATTTGGATAAGTGTGAAGATTTCGCTGGAAACGGGAATACCTTCTTATAAAATCTAGACAGAAGCATTCTCAGAAACTTCTTTGTGATGTGTGTCCTCAACCAACGGAGTTCAACCTTTCTTTTCAAACTGCAATTTGGAAACACTCTTTTTGTAGAATCAGCAAGTGGTTATTTGCATAACTGTGAAGATTTCATTGGAAACGGGAATATCTTCATATAAAATCTAGACAGAAGCATTCTCAGGAACTTCTTTGTGATGTGTGTCCTCAGCTAACAGAGTTCACCCTTTCCTTTGATACAGCAACTTGGAAACACTCTTTTTGTAGAATCTGCATGTGGATATTTGGATAACTGTGAAGATTTCGTTGGAAACGGGAATATCTTCATATAAAATCTTGACAGAAGCATTCTCAGAAACTTCTTTGTGATGTGCTTTCTCAACTAACAGAGTTCAACCTTTCTTTTGGTACAGCAATTTGGAAACACACTCTTTGTAGAATGTGCAAGTGGATATTTGGATAACTGTGAAGATGTCGTTGGAAACGGGAATATCTTCATATAAAATCTAGACAGAAGCATTCTCAGAAACATCTTTGTGATGTGTGTCCTCAAAAAACAGAGTTCAACCTTTCTTTTGATACTGCAATTTGGAAACCCTCTTTTTGCAGAATCAGCAAGTGGATATTTAGATAACTGAGAAGATTTCGTTGGAAATGCGAATATCTTCATATAAAATCTAGACTGAAGCATTCTCAGAAACTTCTTTGTGATGTGTGTCCTCAACTAACGGAGTTCAACCTTTCTTTGATTCAGCAATTTGGAGACACTCTTTTTGTAGAATCTGCAATTGTATATTTGGGTAACTGTGAAGATTTCGTTGGAAATGGGAATATCTTCATATATAATCCAGACAGAAGCATTCTCAGAAACTTCTTTGTGATGTGTGTCCTCAGCTAACAGAGTTTAACCTTTCTTTTGACAGAGTCGTTTGGAAACACTCTTTTTGTAGAATCTGTAAATGGATATTTGGATAGCTCTAATGATTTCATTGGAAACGGGAATAACTTCATATAAAATATAGACACAAGCATTCTCAGAAACTTCTTTGTGATGTGTGTCCTCAACTAAGAGAGTTCAACCTTTCTTTTGATGGAGCAGTTTGGAAACACTCTTTTTGTAGAATCTCTAAGTGGATATTTGGATAGCTCTAACCATTTCGTCGGAAACGGGAATATTTTCACCGAAAATCTAGACAGAAGCACTCTCAGAAACAACTTTGTGATATCTGCATTCAAGTCACAGAGCTGAACATTCCCTTTCATATGGCAGGTTTGAAACACTCTTTCTGTACTATCTGCAAGTGGACATTTCAAGCAGTTTCAGGCCTATGGTGAAAAATGAAATATTTTCCCATAAAATCTATACAGACGGATTCTCAGAAACAAATTTGGGATGTGTGTCCTCAAGTAACAGAGTTGAACCTTTCTTTTGGTATAGCAGTTTGGAAACACTCTGTTTGTAGAATCTGCAAGTGGATATTTGGATAACTGTGAAGATGTCGTTGGAAACGGGAATATCTTCATATAAAATCTAGAGAGAAGCATTCTCAGAAAATTCTTTTTGATGTGCGTCCTCAACTAACAGAGCTCAAGCTTTCTTTTGATACAGCAATTTGGAAACACTCTTTTTGTAGAATGTGCAAGTGGATAATTGGATAACTGTGAAGATTTCCTTGGAAACAAGAAGATCTTTATATAAAATCCAGACAGAAGCATTATCAGAAACTTCTTTGTGATGTGTGTCCTCAACTAACAGAGTTCAACCTTTCTTTTGATACAGCAATTTGGAAAAACTCTTTTTGTAGAATGTGCAAGTGGATATTTGGATAGATGTGAAGACTTCGTTGGAAACGGGAATATCTTCATATGAAATCCAGACAGAATCATTCTCAGAAACTTCTTTGTGATGTGTGTCCTAAACTAAGGGAGTTCAACTTTCTTTTGATAGATCAGTTTGGAAACACTCTTTTGTAGAATCTCTAAGTGGATATTTGGATAGCTCTAACCATTTCTTTGGAAACGGGAATATCTTCACCAAAAATCTAGGCAGAAGCACTCTCAGAAACAACTTTGTGATATCTGCATTCAAGTCACAGAGCTGAACATTGCCTTTCATACGGCAGGTTTGAAACACTCTTTCTGTACTATCTGCAAGTGGACATTTCAAGCCGTTTCAGGCCTATGGTGAAAAATGAAATATTTTCCCATAAAATCTATACAGATTTATTCTCAGAAACAAATTTGGGATGTGTGTCCTCAAGTAACAGAATTGAACCTTTCTTTTGGTATAGCAGTTTGGAAACACTTTGTTTGTAGAATCTGCAAGTGGAAATTTGGATAACAGTGAAGATTTCTTTGGAAACGGGAATATCTTCATATAAAGTCTAGACAGAAGCATTTTCAGAAAATTCTTTGTGATGTGCATCCTCAACTAACAGAGCTCAAGCTTTCTTTTGATACAGCCATTTGGAAACACTCTTTTTGTAGAATGTGCAAGTGGATATTTGGATAACTGTGAAGATGTCGTTGGAAACGGGAATATCTTCATATAAAATCTAGACAGAAGCATTCTCAGAAACTTCTCTGTGATGTGTGTCCTCATCTAACAGAGTTCAACCTTTCTTTTGATACTGCAATTTGGAAACACTCTTTTTGCTGAATCAGCAAGTGGATATTTGGATAACTGAGAAGATTTCGTTGGAAATGCGAATATCTTCATATAAAATCTAGACAGAAGCATCCTCAGAAACTTCTTTGTGATGTGTGTCCTCAACTAACGGAGTTTAACCTTTCTTTTGATTCAGCAATTCGGAGACACTCTTTTTGTAGAATCTGCAATTGTATATTTGGGTAACTGTGAAGATTTCGTTGGAAACGGGAATATCTTCATATATAATCCAGACAGAAGCATTCTCAGAAACTTCTTTGTGATGTGTGTCCTCAACTAAGAGAGTTCATCCTTTCTTTTAATGGAGCAGTTTGAAAACACCCTTTTTGTAGAATCTCTAAGTGGATATTTGGATAGCTCTAACCATTTCGTTGGAAACGGGAATATCTTCACCGAAAATGTAGACAGAAGCACTCTCAGAAACAACTTTGTGATATCTGCATTCAAGTCACAGAGCTGAACATTCCCTTTCATACGGCAGGTTTGAAACACTCTTTCTGTACTATCTGCAAGTGGACCATTCAAGCGGTTTCAGGCCTATGGTGAAAAATGAAATATTTTCCCATAAAATCTATACAGATGGATTCTCAGAAACAAATTTGGGATGTGTCTTCAACTAACAGAGTTGAACCTTTCTTTTGGTATAGCAGTTTGGAAACACATTGTTTGTAGAATCTGCAAGTGGATATTTGGATAACGGTGAAGATTTCATTGGAAACGGTAATATCTTCATATAAAATCTAGAGAGAAGCATTCTCTGAAAATTCTTTTTGATGTGCGTCCTCAACTAACAGAGCTCAAGCTTTCTTTCGATACAGCAATTTGGAAACACTCTTTTTGTGGAATGTGCAAGTGGATATTTGGATAAATGTGAAGATTTCATTAGAAACGGGTATATCTTCATATGAAATCCAGTCAGAAGCATTCTCAGAAACTTCTTTGTGATGTGTGTCCTAAGCTAACAGAGTTCATCCTTTCTTTTCATACAGCAGTTTGGAAAAACTCTTTTTGTAGAATCTGCAAGTGGATATTTGGATAAGTGTGAAGATTTCGCTGGAAACGGGAATACCTTCTTATAAAATCTAGACAGAAGCATTCTCAGAAACTTCTTTGTGATGTGTGTCCTCAACCAACGGAGTTCAACCTTTCTTTTCATACAGCAATTTGGAAACACTCTTTTTGTAGAATCAGCAAGTGGTTATTTGCATAACTGTGAAGATTTCATTGGAAACGGGAATATCTTCATATAAAATCTAGACAGAAGCATTCTCAGGAACTTCTTTGTGATGTGTGTCCTCAGCTAACAGAGTTCACCCTTTCCTTTGATACAGCAACTTGGAAACACTCTTTTTGTAGAATCTGCATGTGGATATTTGGATAACTGTGAAGATTTCGTTGGAAACGGGAATATCTTCATATAAAATCTTGACAGAAGCATTCTCAGAAACTTCTTTGTGATGTGCTTTCTCAACTAACAGAGCTCAAGCTTTCTTTTGATACAGCAATTTGGAAACACTCTTTTTGTAGAATGTGCAAGTGGATATTTGGATAAATGTGAAGATTTCATTAGAAACGGGTATATCTTCATATGAAATCCAGTCAGAAGCATTCTCAGAAATTTCTTTGTGATGTGTGTCCTAAGCTAACAGAGTTCATCCTTTCTTTTCATACAGCAGTTTGGAAAAACTCTTTTTGTAGAATCTGCAAGTGGATATTTGGATAAGTGTGAAGATTTCGCTGGAAACGGGAATACCTTCTTATAAAATCTAGACAGAAGCATTCTCAGAAACTTCTTTGTGATGTGTGTCCTCAACCAACGGAGTTCAACCTTTCTTTTCAAACTGCAATTTGGAAACACTCTTTTTGTAGAATCAGCAAGTGGTTATTTGCATAACTGTGAAGATTTCATTGGAAACGGGAATATCTTCATATAAAATCTAGACAGAAGCATTCTCAGGAACTTCTTTGTGATGTGTGTCCTCAGCTAACAGAGTTCACCCTTTCCTTTGATACAGCAACTTGGAAACACTCTTTTTGTAGAATCTGCATGTGGATATTTGGATAACTGTGAAGATTTCGTTGGAAACGGGAATATCTTCATATAAAATCTTGACAGAAGCATTCTCAGAAACTTCTTTGTGATGTGCTTTCTCAACTAACAGAGTTCAACCTTTCTTTTGGTACAGCAATTTGGAAACACTCTCTTTGTAGAATGTGCAAGTGGATATTTGGATAACTGTGAAGATGTCGTTGGAAACGGGAATATCTTCATATAAAATCTAGACAGAAGCATTCTCAGAAACATCTTTGTGATGTGTGTCCTCAAAAAACAGAGTTCAACCTTTCTTTTGATACTGCAATTTGGAAACCCTCTTTTTGCAGAATCAGCAAGTGGATATTTAGATAACTGAGAAGATTTCGTTGGAAATGCGAATATCTTCATATAAAATCTAGACTGAAGCATTCTCAGAAACTTCTTTGTGATGTGTGTCCTCAACTAACGGAGTTCAACCTTTCTTTGATTCAGCAATTTGGAGACACTCTTTTTGTAGAATCTGCAATTGTATATTTGGGTAACTGTGAAGATTTCGTTGGAAATGGGAATATCTTCATATATAATCCAGACAGAAGCATTCTCAGAAACTTCTTTGTGATGTGTGTCCTCAGCTAACAGAGTTTAACCTTTCTTTTGACAGAGTCGTTTGGAAACACTCTTTTTGTAGAATCTGTAAATGGATATTTGGATAGCTCTAATGATTTCATTGGAAACGGGAATAACTTCATATAAAATATAGACACAAGCATTCTCAGAAACTTCTTTGTGATGTGTGTCCTCAACTAAGAGAGTTCAACCTTTCTTTTGATGGAGCAGTTTGGAAACACTCTTTTTGTAGAATCTCTAAGTGGATATTTGGATAGCTCTAACCATTTCGTCGGAAACGGGAATATTTTCACCGAAAATCTAGACAGAAGCACTCTCAGAAACAACTTTGTGATATCTGCATTCAAGTCACAGAGCTGAACATTCCCTTTCATACGGCAGGTTTGAAACACTCTTTCTGTACTATCTGCAAGTGGACCATTCAAGCGGTTTCAGGCCTATGGTGAAAAATGAAATATTTTCCCATAAAATCTATACAGATGGATTCTCAGAAACAAATTTGGGATGTGTCTTCAACTAACAGAGTTGAACCTTTCTTTTGGTATAGCAGTTTGGAAACACATTGTTTGTAGAATCTGCAAGTGGATATTTGGATAACGGTGAAGATTTCATTGGAAACGGTAATATCTTCATATAAAATCTAGAGAGAAGCATTCTCTGAAAATTCTTTTTGATGTGCGTCCTCAACTAACAGAGCTCAAGCTTTCTTTCGATACAGCAATTTGGAAACACTCTTTTTGTGGAATGTGCAAGTGGATATTTGGATAAATGTGAAGATTTCATTAGAAACGGGTATATCTTCATATGAAATCCAGTCAGAAGCATTCTCAGAAACTTCTTTGTGATGTGTGTCCTAAGCTAACAGAGTTCATCCTTTCTTTTCATACAGCAGTTTGGAAAAACTCTTTTTGTAGAATCTGCAAGTGGATATTTGGATAAGTGTGAAGATTTCGCTGGAAACGGGAATACCTTCTTATAAAATCTAGACAGAAGCATTCTCAGAAACTTCTTTGTGATGTGTGTCCTCAACCAACGGAGTTCAACCTTTCTTTTCATACAGCAATTTGGAAACACTCTTTTTGTAGAATCAGCAAGTGGTTATTTGCATAACTGTGAAGATTTCATTGGAAACGGGAATATCTTCATATAAAATCTAGACAGAAGCATTCTCAGGAACTTCTTTGTGATGTGTGTCCTCAGCTAACAGAGTTCACCCTTTCCTTTGATACAGCAACTTGGAAACACTCTTTTTGTAGAATCTGCATGTGGATATTTGGATAACTGTGAAGATTTCGTTGGAAACGGGAATATCTTCATATAAAATCTTGACAGAAGCATTCTCAGAAACTTCTTTGTGATGTGCTTTCTCAACTAACAGAGCTCAAGCTTTCTTTTGATACAGCAATTTGGAAACACTCTTTTTGTAGAATGTGCAAGTGGATATTTGGATAAATGTGAAGATTTCATTAGAAACGGGTATATCTTCATATGAAATCCAGTCAGAAGCATTCTCAGAAATTTCTTTGTGATGTGTGTCCTAAGCTAACAGAGTTCATCCTTTCTTTTCATACAGCAGTTTGGAAAAACTCTTTTTGTAGAATCTGCAAGTGGATATTTGGATAAGTGTGAAGATTTCGCTGGAAACGGGAATACCTTCTTATAAAATCTAGACAGAAGCATTCTCAGAAACTTCTTTGTGATGTGTGTCCTCAACCAACGGAGTTCAACCTTTCTTTTCAAACTGCAATTTGGAAACACTCTTTTTGTAGAATCAGCAAGTGGTTATTTGCATAACTGTGAAGATTTCATTGGAAACGGGAATATCTTCATATAAAATCTAGACAGAAGCATTCTCAGGAACTTCTTTGTGATGTGTGTCCTCAGCTAACAGAGTTCACCCTTTCCTTTGATACAGCAACTTGGAAACACTCTTTTTGTAGAATCTGCATGTGGATATTTGGATAACTGTGAAGATTTCGTTGGAAACGGGAATATCTTCATATAAAATCTTGACAGAAGCATTCTCAGAAACTTCTTTGTGATGTGCTTTCTCAACTAACAGAGTTCAACCTTTCTTTTGGTACAGCAATTTGGAAACACTCTCTTTGTAGAATGTGCAAGTGGATATTTGGATAACTGTGAAGATGTCGTTGGAAACGGGAATATCTTCATATAAAATCTAGACAGAAGCATTCTCAGAAACATCTTTGTGATGTGTGTCCTCAAAAAACAGAGTTCAACCTTTCTTTTGATACTGCAATTTGGAAACCCTCTTTTTGCAGAATCAGCAAGTGGATATTTAGATAACTGAGAAGATTTCGTTGGAAATGCGAATATCTTCATATAAAATCTAGACTGAAGCATTCTCAGAAACTTCTTTGTGATGTGTGTCCTCAACTAACGGAGTTCAACCTTTCTTTGATTCAGCAATTTGGAGACACTCTTTTTGTAGAATCTGCAATTGTATATTTGGGTAACTGTGAAGATTTCGTTGGAAATGGGAATATCTTCATATATAATCCAGACAGAAGCATTCTCAGAAACTTCTTTGTGATGTGTGTCCTCAGCTAACAGAGTTTAACCTTTCTTTTGACAGAGTCGTTTGGAAACACTCTTTTTGTAGAATCTGTAAATGGATATTTGGATAGCTCTAATGATTTCATTGGAAACGGGAATAACTTCATATAAAATATAGACACAAGCATTCTCAGAAACTTCTTTGTGATGTGTGTCCTCAACTAAGAGAGTTCAACCTTTCTTTTGATGGAGCAGTTTGGAAACACTCTTTTTGTAGAATCTCTAAGTGGATATTTGGATAGCTCTAACCATTTCGTCGGAAACGGGAATATTTTCACCGAAAATCTAGACAGAAGCACTCTCAGAAACAACTTTGTGATATCTGCATTCAAGTCACAGAGCTGAACATTCCCTTTCATACGGCAGGTTTGAAACACTCTTTCTGTACTATCTGCAAGTGGACATTTCAAGCAGTTTCAGGCCTATGGTGAAAAATGAAATATTTTCCCATAAAATGTAGACAGAAGGATTCTCAGAAACAAATTTGGGATGTGTGTCCTCAAGTAACAGAGTTGAACCTTTCTTTTGGTATAGCAGTTTGGAAACACTCTGTTTGTAGAATCTGCAAGTGGATATTTGCATAACGGTGAATATTTCGCTGGAAACGGGAATATCTTCATATTAAATCTAGACAGAAGCATTCTCAGAAACTTCTTTGTGATGTGTGTCCTCAACTAACAGAGCTCAAGCTTTCTTTTGATACAGCAATTTGGAAACACTCTTTTTGTAGAATGTGCAAGTGGATATTTGGATAACTGTGAAGATTTCCTTGGAAACTAGAAGATCTTCATATAAAATCCAGACAGAAGCATTATCAGAAACTTCTTTGTGATGTGTGTCCTCAAGTAACAGAGTTCAACCTTTCTTTTGATACAGCAATTTGGAAACACTCTTTTTGTAGAATGTGCAAGAGGATATTTGGATAAATGTGAAGATTTCATTGGAAACGGGAATATCTTCATATGAAATCCAGACAGAAGCATTCTCAGAAACTTCTTTGTGATGTGTGTCCTCAGCTAACAGAGTTCATCCTTTCTTTTCATACAGCAGTTTGGAAACACTCTTTTTGTAGTATCTGCAAGTGGATATTTGGATAAGTGTGAAGATTTCGCTGGAAACGGGAATACCTTCATATAAAATCTAGACAGAAGCATTCTCAGAAACTTCTTTGTGATGTGTGTCCTCAACAAACAGAATTCAACCTTTCTTTTCATACAGCAATTTGGAAAAACTCTTTTTGTAGAATCAGCAAGTGGTTATTTGGATAACTGTGAAGATTTCGTTGGAAACGGGAGTATCTTCATATAAAATCTAGACAGAAGCATTCTCAGGAACTTCTTTGTGATGTGTGTCCTCAGCTAACAGAGTTCACCCTTTCTTTTGATACAGCAATTTGGAAACACTCTCTTTGTAGAATGTGCAAGTGGATATTTGGATAACTGTGAAGATGTCGTTGGAAACGGGAATATCTTCATATAAAATCTAGACAGAAGCATTCTCAGAAACTTCTTTGTGATGTGTCTCGTCAACAAACGGAGTTCAACCTTTCTTTTCATACAGCAATTTTTAGACACTCTTTTTGTAGAATCTGCAATTGTATATTTGGATAACCGTGAAGATTTCGTTGGAAACGGGAATATCTTCATATATAATCCAGACAGAAGCATTCTCAGTAACTTTTCTGTGATGTGTGCCCTCAACTAAGAGAGTTCAACCTTTCTTTTGATAGAGCAGTTTGGAAACACTCTTTTTGTAGGATCTCTAAGTGGATATTTGGATAGCTCTAACCATTTCGTTGGAAACGGGAATATCTTCACCGAAAATCTAGACAGAAGCACGCTCAGAAACAACTTTGTGATATCTGCATTCAAGTCACAGAGATGAACATTCCCTTTCATACGGCAGGTTTGAAGCACTCTTTCCGTACTATCTGCAAGTGGACATTTCAAGCGGTTTCAGGCCTATGGTGAAAAATGAAATATTTTCCCATAAAATCTATACAGATGGATTCTCAGAAACAAATTTGGGATGTGTGTCCTCAACTAACAGAGTTGAACCTTTCTTTTGGTATAGCAGTTTGGAAACACTTTGTTTGTAGGATCTTCAAGTGGATATTTGGATAACGGTGAAGATTTCGTTGGAAACGGGAATATCTTCATATAAAATCTAGACAGAAGCATTCTCAGAAAATTCTTTGTGATGTGCGTCCTCAACTAACAGAGCTCAAGCTTTCTTTTGATACAGCAATTTGGAAACACTCTTTTGGTAGAATGTGCAGGTGGATATTTGGATATCTGTGAAGATTTCCCTGGGAACTAAAAGATCTTCATATAAAATCCAGACAGAAGCATTCTCAGAAACTTCTTTGTGATGTGTGTCCTCAACTAACAGAGTTCAACCTTTCTTTTGATTGAGCAGTTTGGAAACACACTTTTTGTAGAATCTCTAAGTGGATATCTGGATAGCTCTAATGATTTCGTTGGAAACGGGAATATCTTCATCTAAAATCTAGACAGAAGCATTCTCAGAAACTTCTTTGTGATGTGTGTCCTCAACAAACAGAGTTCAACCTTTCTTTTGATAGAGCAGTTTGGAAACACTCTTTTTGTAGAATGTCTAAGTGGATATTTGGGTACCTCTAACGATTTCATTGGAAGCGGGAATATCTTCATTTAAAATCTAGACAGAAGCACTCTCATGAACAACTTTGTGATACCTGCATTCAAGTCACGGAGCTGAACATTCCCTTTCATAGAGCAAGTTCGAAACAATCTTTCTGTACTATCTGCAAGTGGACCTTTCAAGCGCATTGAGGCCTACGGTGAAAAAGGAAATATATTCCCATAAAATCGAGACGGAATCATCCTCTGAAACAAATTTGGGATGTGTGTCCTCAACTAACAGAGTTGAACCTTTCTTTTGATACACCAGTTTGGAAACATCCTTTTTGTAGAATCCGCAAGTGGATATTTGGTTAAATGTGAAGATTTCATTTGAAACGGGATTATTTTCATATAAAATCTAGACAGAAGCATTCTCAGAAACTTCTTTGCGATGAGTGTCCTCAACAAACAGAGTTCACCCTTTCTTTTGATACAGCAATTTGGAAACACACTTTTTGTAGAATCAGCAAGTGGATATTTGGGTAACTGTGAAGATTTCGTTGGAAACGGGAATATCTTCATATAAAATCTAGACAGAAGCATTCTCATAAACTTCTTTGTGATGTGTATCCTCAACTGAGAGAGTTCACCCTTTCTTTTGATACAGCAATTTGGAAACACTCTTTTTGTAGAATCTGCAAGTGGATATTTGGATAAGTGTGAAGATTTCGTTGGAAACGGGAATATCTTCATATACAATCTAGACAGAAGCATTCTCAGAAACTTCTTTGTGATGTGTGTCCTCAACAACCAGAGTTCAACCTTTCTTTTGATACTGCAATTTGGAAACACTCTTTTTGCAGAATCAGGAAGGGGATATTTGGATAACTGAGAAGATTTCGTTGGAAATGCGAATATCTTCATATAAAATCTAGACAGAAGCATCCTCAGAAACTTCTTTGTGATGTGTGTCCTCAACTAACGGAGTTGAACTTTTCTTTTGATTCAGCAATTTGGAGACACTCTTTTTGTAGAATCTGCAATTGTATATTTGGGTAACTGTGAAGATTTCGTTTGAAACGGGAATATCTTCATATATAATCCAGACAGAAGCATTCTCAGAAACTTCTTTGTGATGTGTGTCCTCAACTAAGAGAGTTCATCCTTTCTTTTAATGGAGCAGTTTGAAAACACCCTTTTTGTAGAATCTCTAAGTGGATATTTGGATAGCTCTAACCATTTCGTTGGAAACGGGAATATCTTCACCGAAAATCTAGACAGAAGCACTCTCAGAAACAACTTTGTGATATCTGCATTCAAGTCACAGAGCTGAACATTCCCTTTCATACGGCAGGTTTGAAACACTCTTTCTGTACTATCTGCAAGTGGACCATTCAAGCGGTTTCAGGCCTATGGTGAAAAATGAAATATTTTCCCATAAAATCTATACAGATGGATTCTCAGAAACAAATTTGGGATGTGTCTTCAACTAACAGAGTTGAACCTTTCTTTTGGTATAGCAGTTTGGAAACACATTGTTTGTAGAATCTGCAAGTGGATATTTGGATAACGGTGAAGATTTCGTTGGAAACGGTAATATCTTCATAAAAAATCTAGAGAGAAGCATTCTCTGAAAATTCTTTTTGATGTGCGTCCTCAACTAACAGAGCTCAAGCTTTCTTTTGATACAGCAATTTGGAAACACTCTTTTTGTAGAATGTGCAAGTGGATATTTGGATAAATGTGAAGATTTCATTAGAAACGGGCATATCTTCATATGAAATCCAGTCAGAAGCATTCTCAGAAACTTCTTTGTGATGTGTGTCCTAAGCTAACAGAGTTCATCCTTTCTTTTCATACAGCAGTTTGGAAAAACTCTTTTTGTAGAATCTGCAAGTGGATATTTGGATAAGTGTGAAGATTTCGCTGGAAACGGGAATACCTTCTTATAAAATCTAGACAGAATCATTCTCAGAAACGTCTTTGTGAGGTGTGTCCTCAACCAACGGAGTTCAACATTTCTTTTCATACAGCAATTTGGAAACACTCTTTTTGTAGAATCAGCAAGTGGTTATTTGCATAACTGTGAAGATTTCATTGGAAACGGGAATATCTTCATATAAAATCTAGACAGAAGCATTCTCAGGAACTTCTTTGTGATGTGTGTCCTCAGCTAACAGAGTTCACCCTTTCCTTTGATACAGCAACTTGGAAACACTCTTTTTGTAGAATCTGCATGTGGATATTTGGATAACTGTGAAGATTTCGTTGGAAACGGGAATATCTTCATATGAAATCCAGACAGAAGCATTCTCAGAAACTTCTTTGTGATGTGTGTCCTCAGCTAACAGAGTTCATCCTTTCTTTTCATACAGCAGTTTGGATACACCCTTTTTGTAGTATCTGCAAGTGGATATTTGGATAAGTGTGAAGATTTCGCTGGAAACGGGAATACCTTCATATAAAATCTAGACAGAAGCATTCTCAGAAACTTCTTTGTGATGTGTGTCCTCAACAAACAGAGTTCAACCTTTCTTTTGATACTGCAATTTGGAAACCCTCTTTTTGCAGAATCAGCAAGTGGATATTTAGATAACTGAGAAGATTTCGTTGGAAATGCGAATATCTTCATATAAAATCTAGACTGAAGCATTCTCAGAAACTTCTTTGTGATGTGTGTCCTCAACTAACGGAGTTCAACCTTTCTTTGATTCAGCAATTTGGAGACACTCTTTTTGTAGAATCTGCAATTGTATATTTGGGTAACTGTGAAGATTTCGTTGGAAATGGGAATATCTTCATATATAATCCAGACAGAAGCATTCTCAGAAACTTCTTTGTGATGTGTGTCCTCAGCTAACAGAGTTTAACCTTTCTTTTGACAGAGTCGTTTGGAAACACTCTTTTTGTAGAATCTGTAAATGGATATTTGGATAGCTCTAATGATTTCATTGGAAACGGGAATAACTTCATATAAAATATAGACACAAGCATTCTCAGAAACTTCTTTGTGATGTGTGTCCTCAACTAAGAGAGTTCAACCTTTCTTTTGATGGAGCAGTTTGGAAACACTCTTTTTGTAGAATCTCTAAGTGGATATTTGGATAGCTCTAACCATTTCGTCGGAAACGGGAATATTTTCACCGAAAATCTAGACAGAAGCACTCTCAGAAACAACTTTGTGATATCTGCATTCAAGTCACAGAGCTGAACATTCCCTTTCATACGGCAGGTTTGAAACACTCTTTCTGTACTATCTGCAAGTGGACCATTCAAGCGGTTTCAGGCCTATGGTGAAAAATGAAATATTTTCCCATAAAATCTATACAGATGGATTCTCAGAAACAAATTTGGGATGTGTCTTCAACTAACAGAGTTGAACCTTTCTTTTGGTATAGCAGTTTGGAAACACATTGTTTGTAGAATCTGCAAGTGGATATTTGGATAACGGTGAAGATTTCATTGGAAACGGTAATATCTTCATATAAAATCTAGAGAGAAGCATTCTCTGAAAATTCTTTTTGATGTGCGTCCTCAACTAACAGAGCTCAAGCTTTCTTTCGATACAGCAATTTGGAAACACTCTTTTTGTGGAATGTGCAAGTGGATATTTGGATAAATGTGAAGATTTCATTAGAAACGGGTATATCTTCATATGAAATCCAGTCAGAAGCATTCTCAGAAATTTCTTTGTGATGTGTGTCCTAAGCTAACAGAGTTCACCCTTTCCTTTGATACAGCAACTTGGAAACACTCTTTTTGTAGAATCTGCATGTGGATATTTGGATAACTGTGAAGATTTCGTTGGAAACGGGAATATCTTCATATAAAATCTTGACAGAAGCATTCTCAGAAACTTCTTTGTGATGTGCTTTCTCAACTAACAGAGCTCAAGCTTTCTTTTGATACAGCAATTTGGAAACACTCTTTTTGTAGAATGTGCAAGTGGATATTTGGATAAATGTGAAGATTTCATTAGAAACGGGTATATCTTCATATGAAATCCAGTCAGAAGCATTCTCAGAAATTTCTTTGTGATGTGTGTCCTAAGCTAACAGAGTTCATCCTTTCTTTTCATACAGCAGTTTGGAAAAACTCTTTTTGTAGAATCTGCAAGTGGATATTTGGATAAGTGTGAAGATTTCGCTGGAAACGGGAATACCTTCTTATAAAATCTAGACAGAAGCATTCTCAGAAACTTCTTTGTGATGTGTGTCCTCAACCAACGGAGTTCAACCTTTCTTTTCAAACTGCAATTTGGAAACACTCTTTTTGTAGAATCAGCAAGTGGTTATTTGCATAACTGTGAAGATTTCATTGGAAACGGGAATATCTTCATATAAAATCTAGACAGAAGCATTCTCAGGAACTTCTTTGTGATGTGTGTCCTCAGCTAACAGAGTTCACCCTTTCCTTTGATACAGCAACTTGGAAACACTCTTTTTGTAGAATCTGCATGTGGATATTTGGATAACTGTGAAGATTTCGTTGGAAACGGGAATATCTTCATATAAAATCTTGACAGAAGCATTCTCAGAAACTTCTTTGTGATGTGCTTTCTCAACTAACAGAGTTCAACCTTTCTTTTGGTACAGCAATTTGGAAACACTCTCTTTGTAGAATGTGCAAGTGGATATTTGGATAACTGTGAAGATGTCGTTGGAAACGGGAATATCTTCATATAAAATCTAGACAGAAGCATTCTCAGAAACATCTTTGTGATGTGTGTCCTCAAAAAACAGAGTTCAACCTTTCTTTTGATACTGCAATTTGGAAACCCTCTTTTTGCAGAATCAGCAAGTGGATATTTAGATAACTGAGAAGATTTCGTTGGAAATGCGAATATCTTCATATAAAATCTAGACTGAAGCATTCTCAGAAACTTCTTTGTGATGTGTGTCCTCAACTAACGGAGTTCAACCTTTCTTTGATTCAGCAATTTGGAGACACTCTTTTTGTAGAATCTGCAATTGTATATTTGGGTAACTGTGAAGATTTCGTTGGAAATGGGAATATCTTCATATATAATCCAGACAGAAGCATTCTCAGAAACTTCTTTGTGATGTGTGTCCTCAGCTAACAGAGTTTAACCTTTCTTTTGACAGAGTCGTTTGGAAACACTCTTTTTGTAGAATCTGTAAATGGATATTTGGATAGCTCTAATGATTTCATTGGAAACGGGAATAACTTCATATAAAATATAGACACAAGCATTCTCAGAAACTTCTTTGTGATGTGTGTCCTCAACTAAGAGAGTTCAACCTTTCTTTTGATGGAGCAGTTTGGAAACACTCTTTTTGTAGAATCTCTAAGTGGATATTTGGATAGCTCTAACCATTTCGTCGGAAACGGGAATATTTTCACCGAAAATCTAGACAGAAGCACTCTCAGAAACAACTTTGTGATATCTGCATTCAAGTCACAGAGCTGAACATTCCCTTTCATACGGCAGGTTTGAAACACTCTTTCTGTACTATCTGCAAGTGGACATTTCAAGCAGTTTCAGGCCTATGGTGAAAAATGAAATATTTTCCCATAAAATGTAGACAGAAGGATTCTCAGAAACAAATTTGGGATGTGTGTCCTCAAGTAACAGAGTTGAACCTTTCTTTTGGTATAGCAGTTTGGAAACACTCTGTTTGTAGAATCTGCAAGTGGATATTTGCATAACGGTGAATATTTCGCTGGAAACGGGAATATCTTCATATTAAATCTAGACAGAAGCATTCTCAGAAACTTCTTTGTGATGTGTGTCCTCAACTAACAGAGCTCAAGCTTTCTTTTGATACAGCAATTTGGAAACACTCTTTTTGTAGAATGTGCAAGTGGATATTTGGATAACTGTGAAGATTTCCTTGGAAACTAGAAGATCTTCATATAAAATCCAGACAGAAGCATTATCAGAAACTTCTTTGTGATGTGTGTCCTCAAGTAACAGAGTTCAACCTTTCTTTTGATACAGCAATTTGGAAACACTCTTTTTGTAGAATGTGCAAGAGGATATTTGGATAAATGTGAAGATTTCATTGGAAACGGGAATATCTTCATATGAAATCCAGACAGAAGCATTCTCAGAAACTTCTTTGTGATGTGTGTCCTCAGCTAACAGAGTTCATCCTTTCTTTTCATACAGCAGTTTGGAAACACTCTTTTTGTAGTATCTGCAAGTGGATATTTGGATAAGTGTGAAGATTTCGCTGGAAACGGGAATACCTTCATATAAAATCTAGACAGAAGCATTCTCAGAAACTTCTTTGTGATGTGTGTCCTCAACAAACAGAATTCAACCTTTCTTTTCATACAGCAATTTGGAAAAACTCTTTTTGTAGAATCAGCAAGTGGTTATTTGGATAACTGTGAAGATTTCGTTGGAAACGGGAGTATCTTCATATAAAATCTGGACAGAAGCATTCTCAGGAACTTCTTTGTGATGTGTGTCCTCAGCTAACAGAGTTCACCCTTTCTTTTGATACAGCAATTTGGAAACACTCTCTTTGTAGAATGTGCAAGTGGATATTTGGATAACTGTGAAGATGTCGTTGGAAACGGGAATATCTTCATATAAAATCTAGACAGAAGCATTCTCAGAAACTTCTTTGTGATGTGTGTCCTCAAAAAACAGAGTTCAACCTTTCTTTTGATACTGCAGTTTGGAAACACTCTTTTTGCAGAATCAGCAAGTGGATATTTGGAGAACTGAGAAGATTTCGTTGGAAATGCAAATATCTTCATATAAAATCTAGAAAGAAGCATTCTCAGAAACTTCTTTGTGATGTGTGTCCTCAACTAACGGAGTTCAACCTTTCTTTGATTCAGCAATTTGGAGACACTCTTTTTGTAGAATCTGCAATTGTATATTTGGGTAACTGTGAAGATTTCGTTGGAAATGGGAATATCTTCATATATAATCCAGACAGAAGCATTCTCAGAAACTTCTTTGTGATGTGTGTCCTCAACTAACAGAGTTTAACCTTTCTTTTGACAGAGTCGTTTGGAAACACTCTTTTTGTAGAATCTGTAAATGGATATTTGGATAGCTCTAATGATTTCATTGGAAACGGGAATAACTTCATATAAAATATAGACACAAGCATTCTCAGAAACTTCTTTGTGATGTGTGTTCTCAACTAAGAGAGTTCAACCTTTCTTTTGATGGAGCAGTTTGGAAACACTCTTTTTGTAGAATCTCTAAGTGGATATTTGGATAGCTCTAACCATTTCGTCGGAAACGGGAATATTTTCACCGAAAATCTAGACAGAAGCACTCTCAGAAACAACTTTGTGATATCTGCATTCAAGTCACAGAGCTGAACTTTCCCTTTCATACGGCAGGTTTGAAACACTCTTTCTGTACTATCTGCAAGTGGACATTTCAAGCAGTTTCAGGCCTATGGTGAAAAATGAAATATTTTCCCATAAAATGTAGACAGAAGGATTCTCAGAAACAAATTTGGGATGTGTGTCCTCAAGTAACAGAGTTGAACCTTTCTTTTGGTATAGCAGTTTGGAAACACTCTGTTTGTAGAATCTGCAAGTGGATATTTGCATAACGGTGAATATTTCGCTGGAAACGGGAATATCTTCATATTAAATCTAGACAGAAGCATTCTCAGAAACTTCTTTGTGATGTGTGTCCTCAACTAACAGAGCTCAAGCTTTCTTTTGATACAGCAATTTGGAATCACTCTTTTTGCAGAATCAGCAAGTGAATATTTGGATAACTGAGAAGATTTCGTTGGAAATGCGAATATCTTCATATAAAATCTAGACAGAAGCATTCTCAGAAACTTCTTTGTGATGTGTATCCTCAACTAAGAGAGTTCACCCTTTCTTTTGATACAGCAATTTGGAAACACTCTTTTTGTAGAATGTGCAAGTGGATATTTGGATAACTGTGAAGATTTCCTTGGAAACTAGAAGATCTTCATATAAAATCCAGACAGAAGCATTATCAGAAACTTCTTTGTGATGTGTGTCCTCAACTAACAGAGTTCAACCTTTCTTTTGATACAGCAATTTGGAAACACTCTTTTTGTAGAATGTGCAAGTGGGTATTTGGATAAATGTGAAGATTTCACTGGAAACGGGAATATCTTCATATGAAATCCAGACAGAAGCATTCTCAGAAACTTCTTTGTGATTTGTGTCCTCAGCTAACAGAGTTCATCCTTTCTTTTCATACAGCAGTTTGAAAAAACTCTTTTTGTAGAATCTGCAAGTGGATATTTGGATATGTGTGAAGATTTCGCTGGAAACGGGAATACCTTCTTATAAAATCTAGACAGAAGCATTCTCAGAAACTTCTTTGTGATGTGTCTCGTCAACAAACGGAGTTCAACCTTTCTTTTCATACAGCAATTTTTAGACACTCTTTTTGTAGAATCTGCAATTGTATATTTGGATAACCGTGAAGATTTCGTTGGAAACGGGAATATCTTCATATATAATCCAGACAGAAGCATTCTCAGTAACTTTTCTGTGATGTGTGCCCTCAACTAAGAGAGTTCAACCTTTCTTTTGATAGAGCAGTTTGGAAACACTCTTTTTGTAGGATCTCTAAGTGGATATTTGGATAGCTCTAACCATTTCGTTGGAAACGGGAATATCTTCACCGAAAATCTAGACAGAAGCACGCTCAGAAACAACTTTGTGATATCTGCATTCAAGTCACAGAGATGAACATTCCCTTTCATACGGCAGGTTTGAAGCACTCTTTCCGTACTATCTGCAAGTGGACATTTCAAGCGGTTTCAGGCCTATGGTGAAAAATGAAATATTTTCCCATAAAATCTATACAGATGGATTCTCAGAAACAAATTTGGGATGTGTGTCCTCAACTAACAGAGTTGAACCTTTCTTTTGGTATAGCAGTTTGGAAACACTTTGTTTGTAGGATCTTCAAGTGGATATTTGGATAACGGTGAAGATTTCGTTGGAAACGGGAATATCTTCATATAAAATCTAGACAGAAGCATTCTCAGAAAATTCTTTGTGATGTGCGTCCTCAACTAACAGAGCTCAAGCTTTCTTTTGATACAGCAATTTGGAAACACTCTTTTGGTAGAATGTGCAGGTGGATATTTGGATATCTGTGAAGATTTCCCTGGGAACTAAAAGATCTTCATATAAAATCCAGACAGAAGCATTCTCAGAAACTTCTTTGTGATGTGTGTCCTCAACTAACAGAGTTCAACCTTTCTTTTGATTGAGCAGTTTGGAAACACACTTTTTGTAGAATCTCTAAGTGGATATCTGGATAGCTCTAATGATTTCGTTGGAAACGGGAATATCTTCATCTAAAATCTAGACAGAAGCATTCTCAGAAACTTCTTTGTGATGTGTGTCCTCAACAAACAGAGTTCAACCTTTCTTTTGATAGAGCAGTTTGGAAACACTCTTTTTGTAGAATGTCTAAGTGGATATTTGGGTACCTCTAACGATTTCATTGGAAGCGGGAATATCTTCATTTAAAATCTAGACAGAAGCACTCTCATGAACAACTTTGTGATACCTGCATTCAAGTCACGGAGCTGAACATTCCCTTTCATAGAGCAAGTTCGAAACAATCTTTCTGTACTATCTGCAAGTGGACCTTTCAAGCGCATTGAGGCCTACGGTGAAAAAGGAAATATATTCCCATAAAATCGAGACGGAATCATCCTCTGAAACAAATTTGGGATGTGTGTCCTCAACTAACAGAGTTGAACCTTTCTTTTGATACACCAGTTTGGAAACATCCTTTTTGTAGAATCCGCAAGTGGATATTTGGTTAAATGTGAAGATTTCATTTGAAACGGGATTATTTTCATATAAAATCTAGACAGAAGCATTCTCAGAAACTTCTTTGCGATGAGTGTCCTCAACAAACAGAGTTCACCCTTTCTTTTGATACAGCAATTTGGAAACACACTTTTTGTAGAATCAGCAAGTGGATATTTGGGTAACTGTGAAGATTTCGTTGGAAACGGGAATATCTTCATATAAAATCTAGACAGAAGCATTCTCATAAACTTCTTTGTGATGTGTATCCTCAACTGAGAGAGTTCACCCTTTCTTTTGATACAGCAATTTGGAAACACTCTTTTTGTAGAATCTGCAAGTGGATATTTGGATAAGTGTGAAGATTTCGTTGGAAACGGGAATATCTTCATATACAATCTAGACAGAAGCATTCTCAGAAACTTCTTTGTGATGTGTGTCCTCAACAACCAGAGTTCAACCTTTCTTTTGATACTGCAATTTGGAAACACTCTTTTTGCAGAATCAGGAAGGGGATATTTGGATAACTGAGAAGATTTCGTTGGAAATGCGAATATCTTCATATAAAATCTAGACAGAAGCATCCTCAGAAACTTCTTTGTGATGTGTGTCCTCAACTAACGGAGTTGAACTTTTCTTTTGATTCAGCAATTTGGAGACACTCTTTTTGTAGAATCTGCAATTGTATATTTGGGTAACTGTGAAGATTTCGTTTGAAACGGGAATATCTTCATATATAATCCAGACAGAAGCATTCTCAGAAACTTCTTTGTGATGTGTGTCCTCAACTAAGAGAGTTCATCCTTTCTTTTAATGGAGCAGTTTGAAAACACCCTTTTTGTAGAATCTCTAAGTGGATATTTGGATAGCTCTAACCATTTCGTTGGAAACGGGAATATCTTCACCGAAAATCTAGACAGAAGCACTCTCAGAAACAACTTTGTGATATCTGCATTCAAGTCACAGAGCTGAACATTCCCTTTCATACGGCAGGTTTGAAACACTCTTTCTGTACTATCTGCAAGTGGACCATTCAAGCGGTTTCAGGCCTATGGTGAAAAATGAAATATTTTCCCATAAAATCTATACAGATGGATTCTCAGAAACAAATTTGGGATGTGTCTTCAACTAACAGAGTTGAACCTTTCTTTTGGTATAGCAGTTTGGAAACACATTGTTTGTAGAATCTGCAAGTGGATATTTGGATAACGGTGAAGATTTCGTTGGAAACGGTAATATCTTCATAAAAAATCTAGAGAGAAGCATTCTCTGAAAATTCTTTTTGATGTGCGTCCTCAACTAACAGAGCTCAAGCTTTCTTTTGATACAGCAATTTGGAAACACTCTTTTTGTAGAATGTGCAAGTGGATATTTGGATAAATGTGAAGATTTCATTAGAAACGGGCATATCTTCATATGAAATCCAGTCAGAAGCATTCTCAGAAACTTCTTTGTGATGTGTGTCCTAAGCTAACAGAGTTCATCCTTTCTTTTCATACAGCAGTTTGGAAAAACTCTTTTTGTAGAATCTGCAAGTGGATATTTGGATAAGTGTGAAGATTTCGCTGGAAACGGGAATACCTTCTTATAAAATCTAGACAGAATCATTCTCAGAAACGTCTTTGTGAGGTGTGTCCTCAACCAACGGAGTTCAACATTTCTTTTCATACAGCAATTTGGAAACACTCTTTTTGTAGAATCAGCAAGTGGTTATTTGCATAACTGTGAAGATTTCATTGGAAACGGGAATATCTTCATATAAAATCTAGACAGAAGCATTCTCAGGAACTTCCTTGTGATGTGTGTCCTCAGCTAACAGAGTTCACCCTTTCCTTTGATACAGCAACTTGGAAACACTCTTTTTGTAGAATCTGCATGTGGATATTTGGATAACTGTGAAGATTTCGTTGGAAACGGGAATATCTTCATATGAAATCCAGACAGAAGCATTCTCAGAAACTTCTTTGTGATGTGTGTCCTCAGCTAACAGAGTTCATCCTTTCTTTTCATACAGCAGTTTGGATACACCCTTTTTGTAGTATCTGCAAGTGGATATTTGGATAAGTGTGAAGATTTCGCTGGAAACGGGAATACCTTCATATAAAATCTAGACAGAAGCATTCTCAGAAACTTCTTTGTGATGTGTGTCCTCAACAAACAGAATTCAACCTTTCTTTTCATACAGCAATTTGGAAAAACTCTTTTTGTAGAATCAGCAAGTGGTTATTCGGATAAGTGTGAAGATTTCGTTGGAAACGGGAGTATCTTCATATAAAATCTAGACAGAAGCATTCTCAGGAACTTCTTTGTGATGTGTGTCCTCAGCTAACAGAGTTCACCCTTTCTTTTGATACAGCAATTTGGAAACACTCTCTTTGTAGAATGTGCAAGTGGATATTTGGATAACTGTGAAGATTTCCTTGGAAACGGGAATATCTTCATATAAAATCTAGACAGAAGCATTCTCAGAAACTTCTTTGTGATGTGTGTCCTCAAAAAACAGAGTTCAACCTTTCTTTTGATACTGCAATTTGGAAACACTCTTTTTGCTGAATCAGCAAGTGGATATTTGGATAACTGAGAAGATTTCGTTGGAAATGCAAATATCTTCATATAAAATCTAGAAAGAAGCATTCTCAGAAACTTCTTTGTGATGTGTGTCCTCAACTAACGGAGTTCAACCTTTCTTTGATTCAGCAATTTGGAGACACTCTTTTTGTAGAATCTGCAATTGTATATTTGGGTAACTGTGAAGATTTCGTTGGAAATGGGAATATCTTCATATATAATCCAGACAGAAGCATTCTCAGAAACTTCTTTGTGATGTGTGTCCTCAGCTAACAGAGTTTAACCTTTCTTTTGACAGAGTCGTTTGGAAACACTCTTTTTGTAGAATCTGTAAATGGATATTTGGATAGCTCTAATGATTTCATTGGAAACGGGAATAACTTCATATAAAATATAGACACAAGCATTCTCAGAAACTTCTTTGTGATGTGTGTCCTCAACTAAGAGAGTTCAACCTTTCTTTTGATGGAGCAGTTTGGAAACACTCTTTTTGTAGAATCTCTAAGTGGATATTTGGATAGCTCTAACCATTTCGTCGGAAACGGGAATATTTTCACCGAAAATCTAGACAGAAGCACTCTCAGAAACAACTTTGTGATATCTGCATTCAAGTCACAGAGCTGAACATTCCCTTTCATACGGCAGGTTTGAAACACTCTTTCTGTACTATCTGCAAGTGGACATTTCAAGCAGTTTCAGGCCTATGGTGAAAAATGAAATATTTTCCCATAAAATGTAGACAGAAGGATTCTCAGAAACAAATTTGGGATGTGTGTCCTCAAGTAACAGAGTTGAACCTTTCTTTTGGTATAGCAGTTTGGAAACACTCTGTTTGTAGAATCTGCAAGTGGATATTTGCATAACGGTGAATATTTCGCTGGAAACGGGAATATCTTCATATTAAATCTAGACAGAAGCATTCTCAGAAACTTCTTTGTGATGTGTGTCCTCAACTAACAGAGCTCAAGCTTTCTTTTGATACAGCAATTTGGAAACACTCTTTTTGTAGAATGTGCAAGTGGATATTTGGATAACTGTGAAGATTTCCTTGGAAACTAGAACATCTTCATATAAAATCCAGACAGAAGCATTATCAGAAACTTCTTTGTGATGTGTGTCCTCAAGTAACAGAGTTCAACGTTTCTTTTGATACAGCAATTTGGAAACACTCTTTTTGTAGCATGTGCAAGAGGATATTTGGATAAATGTGAAGATTTCATTGGAAACGGGAATATCTTCATATGAAATCCAGACAGAAGCATTCTCAGAAACTTCTTTGTGATGTGTGTCCTCAGCTAACAGAGTTCATCCTTTCTTTTCATACAGCAGTTTGGAAACACTCTTTTTGTAGTATCTGCAAGTGGATATTTGGATAAGTGTGAAGATTTCGCTGGAAACGGGAATACCTTCATATAAAATCTAGACAGAAGCATTCTCAGAAACTTCTTTGTGATGTGTGTCCTCAACAAACAGTATTCAACCTTTCTTTTCATACAGCAATTTGGAAAAACTCTTTTTGTAGAATCAGCAAGTGGTTATTTGGATAACTGTGAAGATTTCGTTGGAAACGGCAGTATCTTCATATAAAATCTAGACAGAAGCATTCTCAGGAACTTCTTTATGATGTGTGTCCTCAGCTAACAGAGTTCACCCTTTCTTTTGATACAGCAATTTGGAAACACTCTCTTTGTAGAATGTGCAAGTGGATATTTGGATAACTGTGAAGATGTCGTTGGAAACGGGAATATCTTCATATAAAATCTAGACAGAAGTATTCTCAGAAACTTCTTTGTGATGTGTGTCCTCAAAAAACAGAGTTCAACCTTTCTTTTGATACTGCAATTTGGAAACACTCTTTTTGCAGAATCAGCAAGTGGATATTTGGATAACTGAGAAGATTTCGTTGGAAATGCAAATATCTTCATATAAAATCTAGAAAGAAGCATTCTCAGAAACTTCTTTGTGATGTGTGTCCTCAACTAACGTAGTTCAACCTTTCTTCTGATTCTGCAATTTGGAGACACTCTTTTTGTAGAATCTGCAATTGTATATTTGGATAACTGTGAAGATTTCGTAGGAAACGGGAATATCTTCATATATAATCCAGACAGAAGCATTCTCAGTAACTTGTTTGTGATGTGTGTCCTCAACTAACAGAGTTTAACCTTTCTTTTGACAGAGCCATTTGGAAACGCTCTTTTTGTAGAATCTGTAAATGGATATTTGGATAGCTCTAACCATTTCGTTGGAAACGGGAATATCTTCATATAAAATATAGACACAAGCATTCTCAGAAACTTCTTTGTGATATGTGTCCTCAACTAAGAGAGTTCAACCTTTCTTTTGATAGAGGAGTTTGGAAACACTCTTTTTGTAGAATCTCTAAGTGGATATTTGGATAGCTCTAACCATTTCGTTGGAAACGGGAATATCTTCACCGAAAATCTAGACAGAAGCACTCTCAGAAACAACTTTGTGATATCTGCATTCAAGTCACAGAGCTGAACATTCCCTTTCATATGGCAGGTTTGAAACACTCTTTCCATACTATCTGCAAGTGGACATTTCAAGCGGTTTCAGACCTATGGTGAAAAATGAAATATTTTCCCATAAAATCGATACAGATGGATTGTCAGAAACAAATTTGGGATGTGTGTTCTCAACTAACAGAGTTGAACCTTTCTTTTGGTATAGCAGTTTGGAAACACTTTGTTTGTAGAATCTGCAAGTGGATATTTGGATAACGGTGAAGATTTCGTTGGAAACGGGAATATCTTCATAGAAAATCTAGACAGAAGCATTCTCGGAAAATTCTTTGTGATGTGTGTCCTCAACTAACAGAGTTCTACCTTTCTTTTGATAGAGCAGTTTGGAAACACACTTTTTGTAGAATCTCTAAGTGGATATCTGGATAGCTCTAATGATTTCATTGGAAACGGGAATATCTTCATCTAAAATCTAGACAGAAGCATTCTCAGAAACTTCTTTGTGATGTGTGTCCTCAACTAGCAGAGTTCAACCTTTCTTTTAATAGAGCAGTTTGGAAACACTCTTTTTGTAGAATGTCTAAGTGGATATTTGGGTAGCTGTAAAGATTTCATTGGAAATGGGAGTATCTTCATTTAAAATCTAGACAGAAGCACTCTCATGAACAACTTTGTGATACCTGCATTCAAGTCACGGAGCTGAACATTCCCTTTCATAGAGCAAGTTCGAAACAATCTTTCTATACTATCTGCAAGTGGACTTTTCAAGCACATTGAGGCCTATGGTGAAAAAGGAAATATATTCCCATAAAATCGAGAAGGAATCATCCTCAGAAACAAATTTGGGATGTGTGTCCTCAACTAACAGAGTTCAACCTTTCTTTTGGTATAGCAGTTTGGAAACACTCTGTTTGTAGAATCTGCAAGTGGATATTTGCATAACGGTGAATGTTTCGCTGGAAACGGGAATATCTTCATATTAAATCTAGACAGAAGCATTCTCAGTAACTTCTTCGTGATGTGTGTCCTCAACTAACAGAGTTCAACCTTTCTTTTGATACAGCAATTTGGAAACACTCTTTTTGTAGAATGTGCAAGTGGATATTTGGATAACTGTGAAGATTTCCTTGGAAACTAGAAGATCTTCATATAAAATCCTGACAGAAGCATTATCAGAAACTTCCTTGTGATGTGTTTAATCAACTAACAGAGTTCAACCTTTCTTTTGATACAGCCATTTGGAAACACTCTTTTTGTAGAATGTGCAAGTGGATATTTGGATAAATGTGAAGACTTCATTGGAAACGGGAATATATTCATATTAAATCCAGACAGAAGCATTATCAGAAACTTCTTTGTGATGTGTGTCCTCAGCTAACAGAGTTCATCCTTTCTTTTCATACAGCAGTTTGGAAAGACTCTTTTTGTAGAATCTGCAAGTGGATATTTGGATAAGTGTGAAGATTTCGCTGGAAGCGGGAATACCTTCATATAAAATCCAGACAGAAGCATTATCAGAAACTTCTTTGTGATGTGTGTCCTCAACTAACGGAGTTCAACCTTTCTTTTGATTCAGCAATTTGGAAACACTCTTTTTGTAGAATCAGCAAGTGAATATTTGGATAACTGAGAAGATTTCGTTGGAAATGCGAATATCTTCATATAAAATCTAGACAGAAGCATTCTCAGAAACTTCTTTGTGATGTGTATCCTCAACTAAGAGAGTTCACCCTTTATTTTGATACAACAATTTGGAAACACTCTTTTTGTAGAATCTGCAAGTGGATATTTGGATAACTGTGAAGATTTCCCTGGAAACTAAAAGATCTTCATATAAAATCCAGACAGAAGCATTCTCAGAAACTTCTTTGTGATGTGTGTCCTCAACTAACAGAGTTCAACCTTTCTTTTGATTGAGCAGTTTGGAAACACACTTTTTGTAGAATCTCTAAGTGGATATCTGGATAGCTCTAATGATTTCGTTGGAAACGGGAATATCTTCATCTAAAATCTAGACAGAAGCATTCTCAGAAACTTCTTTGTGATGTGTGTCCTCAACATACAGAGTTCAACCTTTCTTTTGATAGAGCAGTTTGGAAACACTCTTTTTGTAGAATGTCTAAGTGGATATTTGGGTACCTCTAACGATTTCATTGGTAGCGGGAATATCTTCATTTAAAATCTAGACAGAAGCACTCTCATGAACAACTTTGTGATACCTGCATTCAAGTCACGGAGCTGAACATTCCCTTTCATAGAGCAAGTTCGAAACAATCTTTCTGTACTATCTGCAAGTGGACCTTTCAAGCGCATTGAGGCCTACGGTGAAAAAGGAAATATATTCCCATAAAATCGAGACGGAATCATCCTCTGAAACAAATTTGGGATGTGTGTCCTCAACTAACAGAGTTGAACCTTTCTTTTGATACACCAGTTTGGAAACATCCTTTTTGTAGAATCCGCAAGTGGATATTTGGTTAAATGTGAAGATTTCATTTGAAACGGGATTATTTTCATATAAAATCTAGACAGAAGCATTCTCAGAAACTTCTTTGCGATGAGTGTCCTCAACAAACAGAGTTCACCCTTTCTTTTGATACAGCAATTTGGAAACAGACTTTTTGTTGAATCAGCAAGTGGATATTTGGGTAACTGTGAAGATTTCGTTGGAAACGGGAATATCTTCATATAAAATCTAGACAGAAGTATTCTCATAAACTTCTTTGTGATGTGTATCCTCAACTGAGAGAGTTCACCCTTTCTTTTGATACAGCAATTTGGAAACACTCTTTTTGTAGGATCTGCAAGTGGATATTTGGATAAGTGTGAAGATTTCGTTGGAAACGGGAATATCTTCATATACAATCTAGACAGAAGCATTCTCAGAAACTTCTTTGTGATGTGTGTCCTCAACAACCAGAGTTCAACCTTTCTTTTGATACTGCAATTTGGAAACACTCTTTTTGCAGAATCAGCAAGTGGATATTTGGATAACTGAGAAGATTTCGTTGGAAATGTGAATATGTTCATATAAAATCTAGACAGAAGCATTCTCAGAAACTTCTTTGTGATGTGTTTCCTCAACTAACGGAGTTCAACATTTCTTTTGATTCAGCAATTTTTAGACACTCTTTTTGTAGAATCTGCAATTGTATATTTGGTAACTGTGAAGATTTCGTTGGAAACGGGAATATCTTCATAGAAAATCTAGACAGAAGCATTCTCAGAAAATTCTTTGTGATGTGTGTCCTCAACTAACGGAGTTCAAGCTTTCTTTTGATTCAGCAACTGGGAAACACTCTTTTTGTAGAATCTGCAATTGTATATTGGGGTAATTGTGAGGATTTCTTTGGAAGAGGGAATATCTTCATATATAATCCAGACAGAAGCATTCTCAGAAACTTCTTGTGATGTCTGTCCTCAACTAACAGAGGTTAACCTTTCTTTTGACAGAGCCGTTTGGAAACACTCTTTTTGTAGAATCAGCAAGATTATATTTGGATTTCTGTGAAGATTTCGTTGGAAACGGGAATATCTTCATATAAAATCTAGACAGAAGCATTCTCAGAAACTTCTTTGTGATGTGCTTCCTTAACTAACAGAGTTCAAACTTTCTTTTGATATAGCAATTTGGAAACACTCTTTTTGTAGAATCAGCAAGTGGATATTTGGATAACTGAGAAGATTTCATTGGAAACGCGAATATCTTCTTATAAAATGTAGACAGAAGCATTCTCAGAAACTTCTTAGTGATGTGTGTCCTCAACTAACGGAGTTCAAACTTTCTTTTGATTCAGCAATTTGGAAACAGTCTTTTTGTAGAATCTGCATTTGGATATTTGGGTAACTGTGAAGATTTCGTTGGAAACGGGAATATCTTCATATATAATCCAGACAGAAACATTCTCAGAAACCTCTTTGTGATGTGTGTCCTCAACAAACAGAGTTTAACCTTTCTTTTGACAGAGCCATTTGGAAACACTGTTTTTGTAGAATCTGTAAATGGATATTTGGATAGCTCTAACGATTTCGTTGGAAACGGGAATATCTTCATATAAAATATAGACACAAGCATTCTCAGAAACTTCTTTGTGATGTGTGGTCTCAACTAAGAGAGTTCATCCTTTCTTTTGATAGAGCAGTTTGGAAACACTCTTTTTGTAGAATCTCTAGGAGGATATTTGGATAGCTCTAACCATTTCGTTGGAAACCGGAATATCTTCACTGAAAATCTTGACAGAAGCACTCTCAGAAGCAACTTTCTGATACCTGCATTCAAGTCACAGAGCTGAACATTCCCTTTCATACCGCAGGTTTGAAACACTCTTTCTGTACTATCTGCAAGTGGACATTTCATGCGGTTTCAGGCCTCTGGTGAATAATGAAATATTTTCCCAGAAAATCTATACAGAAGGATTCTCAGAAACAAATTTGGGATGTGTGTCCTCAACTAACAGAGTTGAACCTTTGTTTTGGTATAGCAGTTTGGAAACACTCTGTTTGTAGAATCTGCAAGTGGATATTTGGATAATGGTGAAAATTTCGTAGGAAACGGGAATATCTTCATACAAAATCTAGACAGAAGCATTCTCAGAAAATTCTTTGTGATGTGCGTCCTCAACTAAAAGAGTTCAACCCTTCTTTTGATAGAGCAATTTGGAAACACACTTTTTGTAGAATGTGCAAGTGGATATTTGGAGAACTGTGAAGATTTCCTTGGAAACTAGAAGATCTTCATATAAAATCCAGACAGAAGCATTATCAGAAACTTCTTTGTGATGTGTGTCCTCAACTAACAGAGTTGAACCTTTCTTTCGTATAGCAGTTTGGAAACACTCTTTTTGTAGCATCTGCAAGTGGATATTTGGATAACGGTGAAGATTTCGTTGGAAACGGCAATATCTTCATATAAAATCTAGACAGAAGCATTCTCAGAAACTTCTTTGTGATGTGTGTCCTCAACAAACAGAGTTCAACCTTTCTTTTGATACAGCACTTTGGAAACACTCTTTTTGTAGAATCAGCAAGTGGATATTTGGATAACTGAGAAGATTTCTTTGGAAACGGGAATATCTTCATATTAAATCTAGAGAGAAGCATTCTCAGAAACTTCTTTGTGATGTGTGTCCTCAACTAACGGAGTTCAACCTTTCTTTTGATTCAGCAGTTTGGAAACACTCTTTTTGTATAATCTGCAATTGTATATTTGGGTAACTGTGAACATTTCGTTGGAAACGGGAATATCTTCATATATAATCCAGACAGAAGCATTCTCAGAAACTTCTTTGTGATGTGTGTCCTCAACTAAGAGAGTTCATCCTTTCTTTTGATAGAGTACTTTGGAAACACTCTTTTTGTTGAATCTCTAAGTGGATATTTGGATAGCTCTATCCATTCCGTTGGAAACAGGAATATCTTCACCGAAAATCTAGAGAGAAGCACACTCAGAAACATCTTTGCGATATCTGCATTCAAGTCACGGAGCAGAACATTCCCTTTCATTCGGCAGGTTTGAAGCACTCTTTCTGTAATATCTGCAAGTGGACATTTCAAGCGGTTTCAGGCCTATGGTGAAAAATGAAATATTTAACCATAAAATATATACAGATGGATTCTCAGAAACAAATTTGGGATGTGTGTCCTGAACTAACAGAGTTGAGCTTTCTTTTGGTATAGCAGTTTGGAAACACTGTGTTTGTAGAATCTGCAAGTGGATATTTGGATAACGGTGAAGATTTCTTTGGAATCGGGAATATCTTCATATAAAACCTTGACAGAAGCATTCTCAGAAACCTCTTTGTGATGTGTGTCCTCAAGTAACAGAGTTCATCCTTTCTTTTCATACAGCAGTTTTGAAACAGTCTTTTTGTAGAATCTGCAAGTGGATATTTGGATAACTGTGGAGATTTCACTGGAAACGGGAATACCCTAATATAAAATCTAGACGGAAGCATCCTCAGAAACGTCTTTGTGATGTGTGTCCTCAACTAAGAGAGTTCATCCTTTCTTTTGATAGAGCAGTTTGGAAACACTCTTTTTGTAGAATCTCTAAGTGGATATTTGGATAGCTCTTACCATTTCGTTGGATAGGGGAATATCTTCACCGAAAATCTAGACAGAAGCACGCTCAGAAACAACTTTGTGATATCTGCATTGAAGTCAGAGAGCTGAACATTCCCTTTCATATGGCAGCTTTGAAACACTGTTTCTGTACTATCTGCAAGTGGACTTTTCATGCGGTTTCAGACCTATGGTGAAAAATGAAATATTTTCCCATAAAATCTATACAGATGGATTCTCAGAAACAAATTTGGGATGTGTGTCCTCAACTAACAGAGTTGAACCTTTCTTTTGGTATAGCAGTTTGGAAACACTCTGTTTGTAGAATCTTCAAGTGGATATTTGGATAATGGTGAAGATTTCGTTGGAAACGGGAATATGTTCATATAAAATCTAGACAGAAGCATTCTAAGAAAATTCTTTCTGATGTGTGTCCTCAACTAACAGAGCTCAAGCTTTCTTTTGGTACAGCAATTGGGAAACACCCTTTTTGTAGAATGTGCAAGTGGATATTTGGATAACAGTGAAGATTTCCTTGGAAACTAGAAGATCTTCATATAAAATCCAGACAGAAGCATTATCAGAAACTTCTTTGTGATGTGTGTCCTCAACTAACAGAGTTCAACCTTTCTTTTGATACAGCAATTTGGAAACACACTTTTCGTAGAATGTGCAAGTGGATATTTGGATAAGTGTGAAGATTTCATTGGAAACGGGAATATCTTCATATGAAATCCAGAAAGAAGCATTCTCAGAAACTTCTTTGTGATGTGTGTCCTCAACTAACAGAGATCAACCTTTCTTTTGATAGAGCAGTTTGGAAATACTCTTTTTGTAGAATCTCTACGTGGGTATTTGGGTAGCTCTAACGATTTCATTGGAAACGGGAATATCTTCATTTAAAATCTAGACAGAAGGACTCTCAGAAACAACTTTGTGATATCTGCATTCAAGTCACGGAGCTGAACATTCCCTTTCATAGAGCAAGTTGGAACCAATCTTTCTGTACTATCTGCAAGTGGACCTTTCAAGCGCATTTAGGCCTATGGTGAAAAACGAAATATATTCCCGTAAAATCGAGACGGAATCACCCTCAGAAACTAATTTGGGATGTGTGGCCTCAACTAACAGAGTTGAACCTTTCTTTTGATATTGCAGTTTGGAAACATCCTTTTTGTAGAATCCACAATTGGATATTTGGATAAGTGTGAAGATTTCCTTTGAAACGGAATTATTTTCTTATAAAATCTAGACAGAAGCATTCTCAGAAACTTCTTTGTGATGTGTGTCCTCAACAAACAGAGTTCAACCTTTCTTTTGATACAGCAATTTGGAAACACTCTTTTTGTAGAATCTGCAAGTGGATATTTGGATAACTGTGAAGATTTCGTTGGAAACGGGAATATCTTCATATAAAACCTAGACAGAAGCATTCTCAGAAACTTCTTTGTGATGTGTATCCTCAACTAAAAGAGGTCACCCTTTCTTTTGATACAGCAATTTGGAAACACACTTTTTGTAGAATCTGCAAGTGGATATTTGGATAACTGTGAAGATTTCACTGGAAACGGGAATATCTTCATATAATATCCAGACAGAAGCATTCCCTGAAACTTCTTTGTGATGTGTGTCCTCAACTAACAGAGTTCAACCTTTCTTTTGATAGAGGAATTTGGAAACACTCTTTTTGGAGAATGTGCAAGTGGATATTTGGATAACTGTGAAGATGTCATTGAAAACGGGAATGTCTTCACATAAAATCTAGACAGAAGCATTCTCAGAATCTTCTTTGTGATGTGTGTCCTCAACAAACAGAGTTCAACCTTCTTTTGATACAGCAATTTCGAAACACTCTTTTGTAGAATGTGCAAGTGGATATTTGGATAACTGTGAAGATTTCCTTGGAAACGGGAATATCTTCATATGAAATCCAGACAGAAGCCTTCTCAGAAACTTCTTTGTGATGTGTGTCCTCAACAAACAGAGTTTAACCTTTCTTTTGACAGAGCCGTTTGGAAACACTCTTGTTGTAGAATCTGTAAATGGATATTTGGATAGCTCTAATGATTTCGTTGGAAACGGGAAAATCTTCATATAAAATATAGACAAAAGCAATCTCAGAAACGTCTTTGTGATTTGTGTCCTCATCTAAGAGGGTTCAGCCTTTCTTTTGATGGAGCAGTTTGGAAACACTCTTTTTGAAGAATCTCTAAGTGGATATTTGGATAGCTCTAACCATTTCGTTGGAAACGGGAATATCTTCACCGAAAATGTAGACAGAAGCACTCTCAGAAACAACTTTGTGATATCTGCATTCAAGTCACAGAGCTGAACATTCCCTTTCATACGGCAGGTTTGAAACACTCTTTCTGTACTATCTGCAAGTGGACATTTCAAGCGGTTTCAGGCCTATGGTGAAAAATGAAATATTTTCCCATAAAAGCTATACAGATGGATTCTCAGAAACAAATTTGGGATGTGCGTACTCAACTAACAGAGATGAACTTTCTTTTGGTATAGTAGTTTGGAAACACATTGTTTGTAGAATCTGCAAGTGGATATTTGGATAACGGTGAAGATTTCGTTGGAAACGGGAATATCCTCATTTAAAATCTAGACAGAAGCATTCTCAGAAACTTCTCTGTGATGTGTGGCCTCAACAAACAGAGTTCAACCTTTCTTTTGATACAGCAATTTGGAAACTCTCTTTTTGTAGAATCAGCAAGTTTATATTTGGATAACTGTGAAGATTTCCTTGGAAACGGTTATATCTTCATATAAAATCTAGACAGAAGCATTCTCAGAAACTTCTTTGTGATGTGGGTCCTCAACAAACAGAGTTCAACCTTTCTTTTGATACAGCAATTTGGAAACACTCTTTTTGTAGAATCAGCAAGTGGATATTTGGATAACTGCGATGATTTCTTTGGCAACGTGAATATCTTCATATAAAATCTAGACAGAAGCATTCTCAGAAACTTCTTTGTGATGTGTGTCCTCAACTAACGGAGTTCAACCTTTCTTTTGATTCAGTAATTTGGAAACACACTTTTTGTAGAATCTGCAATTGTATATTTGGGTAACTGTGAAGATTTCATTGGAAACGGGAATATCTTCGTATATAATTCAGACAGAAGCATTCTCAGAAACTTCTTTGTGATGTGTGTCCTCAACTAACAGTGATGAACTTTTCTTTTGATACAGCAGTTTGGAAACATTCTTTTTGTAGAATCCGCAAGTGGATATTTGGATAACTGTGAAGATTTCATTTGAAACGGGGTTATTTTCATATAAAATCTAGACAGAAGCATTCTCAGAAACTTCTTTGTGATGTGTATCCTCAACTAACAGAGTTCACCCTTTCTTTTGATACAGCAATTTGGAAACAGTCTTTTTGTAGAATCTGCAAGTGGATATTTGGATAACTGTGAAGATTTCGTTGGAAACGGGAATATCTTCATATAAAATCTAGACAGAAGCATTCTCAGAAACTTCTTTGTGATGTGTGTCCTCAACTAACAGATTTCATCCTTTCCTTTCATACAGCAGTTTTGAAACAGTCTTTTTCTAGAATCTGCAAGTGGATATTTGGATAGCTGTGAAGATTTCACTGGAAACGGGAATACCTTCATATAAAATCCAGACAGAAGCATTCTCAGAAACTTCTTTGTGATGTCTGTCCTCAACAAACAGAGTTTAACCTTTCTTTTGACAGAGCCGTTTGGAAACACTCTTGTTGTAGAATCTGTAAATGGATATTTGGATAGCTCTAACGATTTCGTTGGAAACGGGAATATCTTCATGTAAAATATAGACACAAGTATTCTCAGAAACTTCTTTGTGATGTGTGTCCTCAACTAAGAGTGTTCAACCTTTCTTTTGATAGAGCAGTTTGGAAACACTCTTTTTGTAGAATCTCTAAGTGGATATTTGGATAGCTCTAACCATTTCGTTGGAAACGGGAATATCTTCACCGAAAATCTAGACAGAAGCACACTCAGAAACATCTTTGTGATATCTGCATTCAAGTCACCGAGCTGAACATTCCCTTTCATACGGCAGGTTAGAAACACTCTTTCTGTACTATCTGCAAGTGGACATTTCAAGCGGTTTCAGGCCTATGGTGAAAAATGAAATATTTTCCCATAAAATCTATACAGATGGATTCTCAGAAACAAATTTGGGATGAGTGTCCTCAACTAACAGAGTTGAACTTTCTTTTGGTATAGCAGTTTGGAAACACTTTGTTTGCAGAATCTGCAAGTGGATATTTGGATAACGGTGAAGATTTCTTTGGAAACGGGTATATCTGAATATAAAATCTAGACAGAAGCATTCTCAGAAACTTCTTTGTGATGTGTGTCCTCAACTAACAGAGTTCATCCTTTCTTTTCATACAGCAGTTTTGAAACAGACTTTTTGTAGAATCTGCAAGTGGATATTTGGATAACTGTGAAGATTTCACTGGAAACGGGAGTACCCTCATAGAAAATCTAGACATAAGCATTCTCAGAAACTTCTTTGTGATGTGTGTCCTCACCTAACAGAGTTCATCCTTTCTTTTGATAACAGCAATTTGGAAACACTCTTTTTGTAGAATATGCAAGTGGATATTTGGATAACTGTGAAGATTACGTTGGAAACGGGAATATCTTCATATAAAATATAGACACAAGCATTCTCAGAAACTTCTTTGTGATGTCTGTCCTCAACTAAGAGAGTTCATCCTTTCTTTTGATAGAGCAGTTTGGAAACACTCTTTTTGTAGAATCTCTAAGTGGATATTGGATAGCTCTAACCATTTCGTTGGAAACGGGAATATCTTCACCGAAAATACAGACAGAAGCACGCTCAGAAGCAACTTTGTGATATCTGCATTCAAGTCAGAGAGCTGAACATTCCCTTTCATACATCAGGTTTGAAACACTGTTTCTGTACTCTCTGCAAGTGGACATTTCATGCGGTTTCAGGCCTATGGTGAGAAATGAAATATTTTCCCATAAAATCTATGCAGATGGATTCTCAGAAACAAATTTGGGATGTGTGTCCTGAACTAACGGAGATGAACCTTTCTTTTGGTATAGCAGTTTGGAAACACTCTGTTTGTAGAATCTGCAAGTGGATATTTGGATAACGGTGAAGATTTTGTTGGAAACGGGAATATGTTCATATAAAATCTAGACAGAAGCATTCTCATAAAATTCTTTGTGATGTCTGTCCTCAACTAACAGAGTTCAACCTTTCTCTTGATACAGCAATTTGGAAACTCTCTTTCGTAGAAAGTGCAAGTGGATATTTAGATAAATGTGAAGATTTCATTGGAAACGGGAATATCTTAATATGAAATCCAGACAGAAGCATTATCAGAAACTTTTCTGTGATGTGTGTCCTCAACTAACAGAGTTCAACCTTTCTTTTGATAGAGCAGTTTGGAAACACACTTTTTGCAGAATCTCTAAGTGGATATCTGGATAGCTCTAATGATTTCGTTGGAAACGGGAATATCTTCATATAAAATCTAGACAGAAGCATTCTCAGAAAGTTCTTTGTGATGTGCGTCCTCAACAAACAGAGTTCAAGCTTTCTTTTGATACAGCAATTTGGAAACACTCTTTTTGTAGAATGTGCAAGTGGATATCTGGATAGCTCTAATGATTTCGTTGGAAACGGGAATATCTGCATATGAAACCTAGACAGAAGCATTCTCAGAAACTTCTTTGTGATGTGTATCCTCAACTAAGAGAGTTCACCCTTTCTTTTGATACAGCAATTTGCAAACACTCTTTTTGTAGAATCAGCAAGTGCATATTTGGATAACTGTGAAGATTTCGTTGGAAACCGGAATATCTTCATATAAAACCTAGAGAGAAGCATTCTCAGATACTTCTTTGTGATGTGTATCCTCAATAAACAGAGTTCACCCTTTCTTTTGATACAGCAATTTGGAAACAGTCTTTTTGTAGAATCTGCAAGGGGATATTTGGATAAATGTGAAGATTTCTTTGGAAACGGGAATATCTTCATATAAAACCTAGACAGAAGCATTCTCAGAAACTTCTTTATGATGTGTATCCTCAATAAACAGAGTTCACCCTTTCTTTTGATACAGCAATTTGGAAACAGTCTTTTTGTAGAATCTGCAAGTGGATATTTGGATAAATGTGAAGATTTCGTTGGAAACGGGAATATCTTCATATGAAATCTAGACAGAAGCATTCTCAGAAACTTCTCTGTGATGTGTGTCCTCAACAAACAGAGTTCAACCTTTCTTTTGATACAGCAATTTGGAGACACCCTTTTTGTAGAATCAGCAAGTTTATATTTGGATAACTGTGAAGATTTCGTTGGAAACGGGAATATCTTCATATAAAATCTAGACAGAAGCATTCTCAGAAACTTCTTTGTGATGTGTGTCCTCAACTAAGAGAGTTCATCCTTTCTTTTGATAGAGCCGTTTGGAAACACTCTTTTTGTAGAATCTCTAAGTGGATATTTGGAGAGCTCTAACCATTTCGTTGGAAACGGGAATATCTACATCTAAAATCTAGACAGAAGCACTCTCAGAAACAACTTTGTGATATCTGCATTCAAGTCACATAGCTGAACATTCCCTTTCATATGGCAGGTTTGAAACGCTCTTTCTGTACTATCTGCAAGTGGACATTTCATGCGGTTTCAGGCCTATGGTGAAAATGAAATATTTTCCCATAAAATCTATACAGATGGATTCTCAGAAACAAATTTGGGATGTGTGTCCTCAACTAACAGAGTTGAACTTTCTTTTGGTATAGCAATTTGGAAACACATTGTTTGTAGAATCTGCAAGTGGATATTTGCATAACGGTGAATATTTCGCTGGAAACGGGAATATCTTCATATTAAATCTAGACAGAAGCATTCTCAGAAACTTCTTTGTGATGTGTGTCCTCAACTAACAGTGTTCAACCTTTCTTTTGATACAGCAATTTGGAAACACTCTTTTTGTAGAATGTTCAAGTGGATATTTGGATAACTGTGAAGATTTCCTTGGAAACTAGAATATCTTCATATAAAATCCAGAAAGAAGCATTCTCAGAAACTTCTTTGTGATGTGCGTCCTAAACTAATGGAGTTCAACCTTTCTTTTGATAGATCAGTTTGGAAACACTCTTTTTGTAGAATCACTAAGTGGATATTTGGAGAGCTCTAACCATTTTGTTGGAAACGGGAATATCTTCACCGAAAATCTAGACAGAAGCACTCTCAGAAACAACTTTGTGATATCTGCATTCAAGTCACAGAGCTGAACATTCCCTTTCGTACGGCAGGTTTGAAATACACTTTCTGTACTGTCTGCAAGTGGACATTTCAAGCAGTTTCAGGCCTATGGTGAAAAATGAAATATTTTCCCATATAATCTAGACAGAAGGATTCTCAGAAACAAATTTGGGATGTGTGTCCTCTACTTACAGAGTTGAACCTTTCTTTTGGTATAGCAGTTTGGAAACAGTCTGTTTGTAGAATCTGCAAGTGGATATTTGCATAACGGTGAATATTTCGCTGGAAACGGCAATATCTTCATATTAAATCTAGACAGAAGCATTCTCAGAAACTTCTTCGTGATGTGTGTCCTCAACTAACCGAGTTCAACCTTTCTTTTGATACAGCAATTTGGAAACACTCTTTTTGTAGCATCTCTAGGTGGATATTTGGGTAGCTCTGACGATTTCATTGGAAACGGGAATATCTTCATTTAAAATCTAGACAGAAGCACTCTCATAAACAACTTTGTGATTTCTGCATTCAAGTCACTGAGTTGAATATTCCGTTTCATAGAGCAAGTTGGAAACAATCTTTCTGTACTATCTGCAAGTGGAGTTTTCAAGCGCATTGAGGCCAATGGTGAAAAAGGAAATATATTCCCATAAAATCGAGAAGGAATCATCCTCAGAAACAAACTTGGGATGTGTGTCCTCAACTAACAGAGTTGAACCTTTCCTTTGATACAGCAGTTTGAAAACATCCTTTTTGTATAATCCGCAAGTGGATATTTGGATAACTGTGAAGATTTCATATGAAACGGGATTATTTTCATATGAAATCTAGGCAGAAGCATTCTCAGAAACTTCTTTGTGATGTGTGTCCTCAACAAACAGAGTTCAACCTTTCTTTTGATACAGCAATTTGGAAACACTCTTTTTGTAGAATCAGAAAGTGGACATTTGGATAAATGTGAAGATTTTGTTGAAAACGGGAATATCTTTATATAAAACCTAGACAGAAGCATTCTCAGAAACTTCTTTGTGATGTGTATCCTCAACTAAGAGAGTTCACCCTTTCTTTTGTTACAGCAATTTGGAAACACTCTTTTTGTAGAATCTGCAAGTGGATATTTGGATAACTGTGAAGATTTCGTTGGAAACGGGAATATCTTCATATAATATCTAGACAGAAGCGTTCTCAGAAACTTCTTTGTGATGTGTGTCCTCAACTAACAGAGTTCATCCTTTCTTTTCATACAGCAGCTTTGAAACAGTCTTTTTGTAGAATCTGCAAGTGGATATTTGGATAAATGTGAAGACTTAGCTGGAAACGGAATAGCTTCATATAAAATCTAGACAGAAGCATTCTCAGAAACTTCTTTGTGATGTGTGTCCTCAACAAACAGAGTTCAACCTTTCTTTTCATACAGCAATTTGGAAACACTCTTTTTGTGGAATCTCTAGGTGGATATTTGGATAGCTCTGATGATTTCATTGGAAACGGGAATTTCTTCATTTAAAATCTAGACAGAAGCACTCTCGTAAACAACTTTGTGATATCTGCATTCAAGTCACGGAGCTGAATATTCCCTTTCATAGAGCAAGTTGGAAACAATCTTTCTGTACAATCTGCAAGTGGACCTTTCAAGCGCATTGAGGCCAATGGTGAAAAAGGAAATATATTCCCATAAAATCCGGAAGGAATCATCCTCAGAAACAAATTTGGGATGTGTGTCCTCAACTAACAGTGTTGAACCTTCTCTTTGATACTGCAGTTGGGAAACATCCCTTTTGTAGAATCCGCAAGTGGATATTTGGATAACTGTGAAGATTTCATTTGAAACGGGATTATTTTCAAATGAAGTGTAGGCAGAAGCATTCTCAGAAACTTCTTTGTGATGTGTGTCCTCAACAAACAGAGTTCAACCTTTCTTTTGATACAGCAATTTGGAAACACGCTTTTTGTAGAATCAGCAAGTGGACATTTGGATAACTGTGAAGATATCGTTGCAAACGGGAATATCTTCATATAAAATATAGATCCAAGCATTCTCAGAAACTTCTTTGTGATGTGTGTCCTCAACTAAGAGAGTTCAACCTTTGTTTTGATAGAGCAGTTTGGAAACACTCTTTTTGTAGAATCTCTAAGTGGATATTTGGATAGTTCTAACCATTTCGTTGGAAACGGGAATATCTTCACCGAAAATCTAGAGAGAAGCATTCTCAGAAACTTCTTTGTGATGTGTGTCCTCAACTAACGGAGTTCAACCTTTCTTTTGATTCAGCAATTTGAGACACTCTTTTTGTAGAATCTGCAATTGTATATTTGGGTAACTGTGAAGATTTCGTTGGAAATGGGAATATCTTCATATATAATCCAGACAGAAGCATTCTCAGAAACTTCTTTGTGATGTGTGTCCTCAACAAACAGAGTTTAACCTTTCTTTTGACAGAGCCATTTGGAAACACTCTTTTTGTAGAATCTGTAAATGGATATTTGGATAGCTCTAATGATTTCATTGGAAACGGGAATAGCTTCATATAAAATCTAGACAGAAGCATTCTCAGAAACTTCTTTGTGATGTGTGTCCTCAACAAACAGAGTTCAAACTTTCTTTTCATACAGCAATTTGGAAACACTCTTTTTGTGGAATCTCTAGGTGGATATTTGGATAGCTCTGACGATTTCATTGGAAACGGGAATATCTTCATTTAAAATCTAGACAGAAGCACTCTCATAAACAACTTTGTGATATCTGCATTCAAGTCACGGAGCTGAATATTCCCTTTCATAGAGCAAGTTGGAAACAATCTTTCTGTACTATCTGCAAGTGGACCTTTCATGCGCATTGAGGCCAATGGTGAAAAAGGAAATATATTCCCATAAAATCCGGAAGGAATCATCCTCAGAAACAAATTTGGGATGTGTGTCCTCAACTAACAGAGTTGAACCTTTCCTTTGATACAGCAGTTTGGAAACATCCCTTTTGTAGAATCCGCAAGTGGACATTTGGATAACTGTGAAGATTTCATTGGAAACGGGAATATCTTCATATAAAATATAGATCCAAGCATTCTCAGAAACTTCTTTGTGATGTGTGTCCTCAACTAAGAGAGTTCAACCTTTGTTTTGATAGAGCAGTTTGGAAACACTCTTTTTGTAGAATCTCTAAGTGGATATTTGGATAGTTCTAACCATTTCGTTGGAAACGGGAATATCTTCACCGAAAATCTAGAGAGAAGCATTCTCAGAAACTTCTTTGTGATGTGTGTCCTCAACTAACGGATTTCAACCTTTCTTTGATTCAGCAATTTGGAGACACTCTTTTTGTAGAATCTGCAATTGTATATTTCGGTAACTGTGAAGATTTCGTTGGAAACGGGAATATCTTCCTATATAATCCAGACAGAAGCATTCTCAGAAGCTTCTTTGTGATGTGTGTCCTCAACAAACAGAGTTTAACCTTTCTTTTGACAGAGCCATTTGGAAACACTCTTTTTGTAGAATCTGTAAGTGGATATTTGGATAGCTCTGACGATTTCTTTGGAAACGGGAATATCTTCATATAAAATATAGACACAAGCATTCCCAGAAACTTCTTTGTGATGTGTGTCCTAAACTAAGGGAGTTCAACCTTTCTTTTGATAGATCAGTTTGGAAACACTCTTTTTGTAGAATCTCTAAGTGGATATTCGGATAGCTCTAACCATTTCTTTGGAAACGGGAATATCTTCACCGAAAATCTAGACAGAAGCACTCTCAGAAACAACTTTGTCATATCTGCATTCAAGTCACAGAGCTGAACATTCCCTTTCATACGGCAGGTTTGAAATACACTTTCTGCACTGTCTGCAAGTGGACATTTCAAGCAGTTTCAGGCCTATGGCGAAAAATGAAATATTTTCCCATAAAATCTAGATAACAGGACTCTCAGAAACAAATTTGGGATGTGTGTCCTCAACTAACAGAGTTGAACCTTTCTTTTGGTATAGCAGTTTGGAAACACTCTGTTTGTAGAATCTGCAAGTGGATATTTGCATAACGGTGAATATTTCGCTGGAAACGGGAATATCTTCATATTAAATCTAGACAGAAGCATTCTCAGAAACTTCTTTGTGATGTGTGTCCTCAACTAACAGTGTTCAACCTTTCTTTTGATACAGCAATTTGGAAACACTCTTTTTGTAGAATGTTCAAGTGGATATTTGGATAACTGTGAAGATTTCCTTGGAAACTAGAATATCTTCATATAAAATCCAGAAAGAAGCATTCTCAGAAACTTCTTTGTGATGTGCGTCCTAAACTAATGGAGTTCAACCTTTCTTTTGATAGATCAGTTTGGAAACACTCTTTTTGTAGAATCACTAAGTGGATATTTGGAGAGCTCTAACCATTTTGTTGGAAACGGGAATATCTTCACCGAAAATCTAGACAGAAGCACTCTCAGAAACAACTTTGTGATATCTGCATTCAAGTCACAGAGCTGAACATTCCCTTTCGTACGGCAGGTTTGAAATACACTTTCTGTACTGTCTGCAAGTGGACATTTCAAGCAGTTTCAGGCCTATGGTGAAAAATGAAATATTTTCCCATATAATCTAGACAGAAGGATTCTCAGAAACAAATTTGGGATGTGTGTCCTCTACTTACAGAGTTGAACCTTTCTTTTGGTATAGCAGTTTGGAAACAGTCTGTTTGTAGAATCTGCAAGTGGATATTTGCATAACGGTGAATATTTCGCTGGAAACGGCAATATCTTCATATTAAATCTAGACAGAAGCATTCTCAGAAACTTCTTCGTGATGTGTGTCCTCAACTAACAGAGTTCAACCTTTCTTTTGATACAGCAATTTGGAAACACTCTTTTTGTAGCATCTCTAGGTGGATATTTGGGTAGCTCTGACGATTTCATTGGAAACGGGAATATCTTCATTTAAAATCTAGACAGAAGCACTCTCATAAACAACTTTGTGATTTCTGCATTCAAGTCACTGAGTTGAATATTCCGTTTCATAGAGCAAGTTGGAAACAATCTTTCTGTACTATCTGCAAGTGGAGTTTTCAAGCGCATTGTGGCCAATGGTGAAAAAGGAAATATATTCCCATAAAATCGAGAAGGAATCATCCTCAGAAACAAACTTGGGATGTGTGTCCTCAACTAACAGAGTTGAACCTTTCCTTTGATACAGCAGTTTGAAAACATCCTTTTTGTATAATCCGCAAGTGGATATTTGGATAACTGTGAAGATTTCATATGAAACGGGATTATTTTCATATGAAATCTAGGCAGAAGCATTCTCAGAAACTTCTTTGTGATGTGTGTCCTCAACAAACAGAGTTCAACCTTTCTTTTGATACAGCAATTTGGAAACACTCTTTTTGTAGAATCAGAAAGTGGACATTTGGATAAATGTGAAGATTTTGTTGAAAACGGGAATATCTTTATATAAAACCTAGACAGAAGCATTCTCAGAAACTTCTTTGTGATGTGTATCCTCAACTAAGAGAGTTCACCCTTTCTTTTGTTACAGCAATTTGGAAACACTCTTTTTGTAGAATCTGCAAGTGGATATTTGGATAACTGTGAAGATTTCGTTGGAAACGGGAATATCTTCATATAATATCTAGACAGAAGCGTTCTCAGAAACTTCTTTGTGATGTGTGTCCTCAACTAACAGAGTTCATCCTTTCTTTTCATACAGCAGCTTTGAAACAGTCTTTTTGTAGAATCTGCAAGTGGATATTTGGATAAATGTGAAGACTTAGCTGGAAACGGAATAGCTTCATATAAAATCTAGACAGAAGCATTCTCAGAAACTTCTTTGTGATGTGTGTCCTCAACAAACAGAGTTCAACCTTTCTTTTCATACAGCAATTTGGAAACACTCTTTTTGTGGAATCTCTAGGTGGATATTTGGATAGCTCTGATGATTTCATTGGAAACGGGAATTTCTTCATTTAAAATCTAGACAGAAGCACTCTCGTAAACAACTTTGTGATATCTGCATTCAAGTCACGGAGCTGAATATTCCCTTTCATAGAGCAAGTTGGAAACAATCTTTCTGTACAATCTGCAAGTGGACCTTTCAAGCGCATTGAGGCCAATGGTGAAAAAGGAAATATATTCCCATAAAATCCGGAAGGAATCATCCTCAGAAACAAATTTGGGATGTGTGTCCTCAACTAACAGTGTTGAACCTTCTCTTTGATACTGCAGTTGGGAAACATCCCTTTTGTAGAATCCGCAAGTGGATATTTGGATAACTGTGAAGATTTCATTTGAAACGGGATTATTTTCAAATGAAGTGTAGGCAGAAGCATTCTCAGAAACTTCTTTGTGATGTGTGTCCTCAACAAACAGAGTTCAACCTTTCTTTTGATACAGCAATTTGGAAACACGCTTTTTGTAGAATCAGCAAGTGGACATTTGGATAACTGTGAAGATATCGTTGCAAACGGGAATATCTTCATATAAAATATAGATCCAAGCATTCTCAGAAACTTCTTTGTGATGTGTGTCCTCAACTAAGAGAGTTCAACCTTTGTTTTGATAGAGCAGTTTGGAAACACTCTTTTTGTAGAATCTCTAAGTGGATATTTGGATAGTTCTAACCATTTCGTTGGAAACGGGAATATCTTCACCGAAAATCTAGAGAGAAGCATTCTCAGAAACTTCTTTGTGATGTGTGTCCTCAACTAACGGAGTTCAACCTTTCTTTTGATTCAGCAATTTGAGACACTCTTTTTGTAGAATCTGCAATTGTATATTTGGGTAACTGTGAAGATTTCGTTGGAAATGGGAATATCTTCATATATAATCCAGACAGAAGCATTCTCAGAAACTTCTTTGTGATGTGTGTCCTCAACAAACAGAGTTTAACCTTTCTTTTGACAGAGCCATTTGGAAACACTCTTTTTGTAGAATCTGTAAATGGATATTTGGATAGCTCTAATGATTTCATTGGAAACGGGAATAGCTTCATATAAAATCTAGACAGAAGCATTCTCAGAAACTTCTTTGTGATGTGTGTCCTCAACAAACAGAGTTCAAACTTTCTTTTCATACAGCAATTTGGAAACACTCTTTTTGTGGAATCTCTAGGTGGATATTTGGATAGCTCTGACGATTTCATTGGAAACGGGAATATCTTCATTTAAAATCTAGACAGAAGCACTCTCATAAACAACTTTGTGATATCTGCATTCAAGTCACGGAGCTGAATATTCCCTTTCATAGAGCAAGTTGGAAACAATCTTTCTGTACTATCTGCAAGTGGACCTTTCATGCGCATTGAGGCCAATGGTGAAAAAGGAAATATATTCCCATAAAATCCGGAAGGAATCATCCTCAGAAACAAATTTGGGATGTGTGTCCTCAACTAACAGAGTTGAACCTTTCCTTTGATACAGCAGTTTGGAAACATCCCTTTTGTAGAATCCGCAAGTGGACATTTGGATAACTGTGAAGATTTCATTGGAAACGGGAATATCTTCATATAAAATATAGATCCAAGCATTCTCAGAAACTTCTTTGTGATGTGTGTCCTCAACTAAGAGAGTTCAACCTTTGTTTTGATAGAGCAGTTTGGAAACACTCTTTTTGTAGAATCTCTAAGTGGATATTTGGATAGTTCTAACCATTTCGTTGGAAACGGGAATATCTTCACCGAAAATCTAGAGAGAAGCATTCTCAGAAACTTCTTTGTGATGTGTGTCCTCAACTAACGGATTTCAACCTTTCTTTGATTCAGCAATTTGGAGACACTCTTTTTGTAGAATCTGCAATTGTATATTTCGGTAACTGTGAAGATTTCGTTGGAAACGGGAATATCTTCCTATATAATCCAGACAGAAGCATTCTCAGAAACTTCTTTGTGATGTGTGTCCTCAACAAACAGAGTTTAACCTTTCTTTTGACAGAGCCATTTGGAAACACTCTTTTTGTAGAATCTGTAAGTGGATATTTGGATAGCTCTGACGATTTCTTTGGAAACGGGAATATCTTCATATAAAATATAGACACAAGCATTCCCAGAAACTTCTTTGTGATGTGTGTCCTAAACTAAGGGAGTTCAACCTTTCTTTTGATAGATCAGTTTGGAAACACTCTTTTTGTAGAATCTCTAAGTGGATATTCGGATAGCTCTAACCATTTCTTTGGAAACGGGAATATCTTCACCGAAAATCTAGACAGAAGCACTCTCAGAAACAACTTTGTCATATCTGCATTCAAGTCACAGAGCTGAACATTCCCTTTCATACGGCAGGTTTGAAATACACTTTCTGCACTGTCTGCAAGTGGACATTTCAAGCAGTTTCAGGCCTATGGCGAAAAATGAAATATTTTCCCATAAAATCTAGATAACAGGACTCTCAGAAACAAATTTGGGATGTGTGTCCTCAACTAACAGAGTTGAACCTTTCTTTTGGTATAGCAGTTTGGAAACACTCTGTTTGTAGAATCTGCAAGTGGATATTTGCATAACGGTGAATATTTCGCTGGAAACGGCAATATCTTCATATTAAATCTAGACAGAAGCATTCTCAGAAACTTCTTTGTGATGTGTGTCCTCAACTAACAGTGTTCAACCTTTCTTTTGATACAGCAATTTGGAAACACTCTTTTTGTAGAATGTTCAAGTGGATATTTGGATAACTGTGAAGATTTCCTTGGAAACTAGAATATCTTCATATAAAATCCAGAAAGAAGCATTCTCAGAAACTTCTTTGTGATGTGCGTCCTAAACTAATGGAGTTCAACCTTTCTTTTGATAGATCAGTTTGGAAACACTCTTTTTGTAGAATCACTAAGTGGATATTTGGAGAGCTCTAACCATTTTGTTGGAAACGGGAATATCTTCACCGAAAATCTAGACAGAAGCACTCTCAGAAACAACTTTGTGATATCTGCATTCAAGTCACAGAGCTGAACATTCCCTTTCGTATGGCAGGTTTGAAATACACTTTCTGTACTGTCTGCAAGTGGACATTTCAAGCAGTTTCAGGCCTATGGTGAAAAATGAAATATTTTCCCATATAATCTAGACAGAAGGATTCTCAGAAACAAATTTGGGATGTGTGTCCTCTACTTACAGAGTTGAACCTTTCTTTTGGTATAGCAGTTTGGAAACAGTCTGTTTGTAGAATCTGCAAGTGGATATTTGCATAACGGTGAATATTTCGCTGGAAACGGGAATATCTTCATATTAAATCTAGACAGAAGCATTCTCAGAAACTTCTTTGTGATGTGTGTCCTCAACTAACAGAGTTCAACCTTTCTTTTGATACAGCAATTTGGAAACACTCTTTTTGTAGCATCTCTAGGTGGATATTTGGGTAGCTCTGACGATTTCATTGGAAACGGGAATATCTTCATTTAAAATCTAGACAGAAGCACTCTCATAAACAACTTTGTGATTTCTGCATTCAAGTCACTGAGTTGAATATTCCGTTTCATAGAGCAAGTTGGAAACAATCTTTCTGTACTATCTGCAAGTGGAGTTTTCAAGCGCATTGAGGCCAATGGTGAAAAAGGAAATATATTCCCATAAAATCGAGAAGGAATCATCCTCAGAAACAAACTTGGGATGTGTGTCCTCAACTAACAGAGTTGAACCTTTCCTTTGATACAGCAGTTTGAAAACATCCTTTTTGTATAATCCGCAAGTGGATATTTGGATAACTGTGAAGATTTCATATGAAACGGGATTATTTTCATATGAAATCTAGGCAGAAGCATTCTCAGAAACTTCTTTGTGATGTGTGTCCTCAACAAACAGAGTTCAACCTTTCTTTTGATACAGCAATTTGGAAACACTCTTTTTGTAGAATCAGAAAGTGGACATTTGGATAAATGTGAAGATTTTGTTGAAAACGGGAATATCTTTATATAAAACCTAGACAGAAGCATTCTCAGAAACTTCTTTGTGATGTGTATCCTCAACTAAGAGAGTTCACCCTTTCTTTTGTTACAGCAATTTGGAAACACTCTTTTTGTAGAATCTGCAAGTGGATATTTGGATAACTGTGAAGATTTCGTTGGAAACGGGAATATCTTCATATAATATCTAGACAGAAGCGTTCTCAGAAACTTCTTTGTGATGTGTGTCCTCAACTAACAGAGTTCATCCTTTCTTTTCATACAGCAGCTTTGAAACAGTCTTTTTGTAGAATCTGCAAGTGGATATTTGGATAAATGTGAAGACTTAGCTGGAAACGGAATAGCTTCATATAAAATCTAGACAGAAGCATTCTCAGAAACTTCTTTGTGATGTGTGTCCTCAACAAACAGAGTTCAAACTTTCTTTTCATACAGCAATTTGGAAACACTCTTTTTGTGGAATCTCTAGGTGGATATTTGGATAGCTCTGATGATTTCATTGGAAACGGGAATTTCTTCATTTAAAATCTAGACAGAAGCACTCTCGTAAACAACTTTGTGATATCTGCATTCAAGTCACTGAGCTGAATATTCCCTTTCATAGAGCAAGTTGGAAACAATCTTTCTGTACTATCTGCAAGTGGACCTTTCAAGCGCATTGAGGCCAATGGTGAAAAAGGAAATATTTTCCCATAAAATCCGGAAGGAATCATCCTCAGAAACAAATTTGGGATGTGTGTCCTCAACTAACAGTGTTGAACCTTCCCTTTGATACTGCAGTTGGGAAACATCCCTTTTGTAGAATCCGCAAGTGGATATTTGGATAACTGTGAAGATTTCATTTGAAACGGGATTATTTTCAAATGAAGTGTAGGCAGAAGCATTCTCAGAAACTTCTTTGTGATGTGTGTCCTCAACAAACAGAGTTCAACCTTTCTTTTGATACAGCAATTTGGAAACACGCTTTTTGTAGAATCAGCAAGTGGACATTTGGATAACTGTGAAGATATCGTTGCAAACGGGAATATCTTCATATAAAATATAGATCCAAGCATTCTCAGAAACTTCTTTGTGATGTGTGTCCTCAACTAAGAGAGTTCAACCTTTGTTTTGATAGAGCAGTTTGGAAACACTCTTTTTGTAGAATCTCTAAGTGGATATTTGGATAGTTCTAACCATTTCGTTGGAAACGGGAATATCTTCACCGAAACTCTAGAGAGAAGCATTCTCAGAAACTTCTTTGTGATGTGTGTCCTCAACTAACGGAGTTCAACCTTTCTTTTGATTCAGCAATTTGAGACACTCTTTTTGTAGAATCTGCAATTGTATATTTGGGTAACTGTGAAGATTTCGTTGGAAATGGGAATATCTTCATATATAATCCAGACAGAAGCATTCTCAGAAACTTCTTTGTGATGTGTGTCCTCAACAAACAGAGTTTAACCTTTCTTTTGACAGAGCCATTTGGAAACACTCTTTTTGTAGAATCTGTAAATGGATATTTGGATAGCTCTAACGATTTCATTGGAAACGGGAATATCTTCATATAAAATATAGACACAAGCATTCCCAGAAACTTCTTTGTGATGTGTGTCCTAAACTAAGGGAGTTCAACCTTTCTTTTGATAGATCAGTTTGGAAACACTCTTTTTGTAGAATCTCTAAGTGGATATTCGGATAGCTCTAACCATTTATTTGGAAACGGGAATATCTTCACCGAAAATCTAGACAGAAGCACTCTCAGAAACAACTTTGTGATATCTGCATTGAAGTCACAGAGCTAAACATTCCCTTTCATACCGCAGGTTTGAAACACTCTTTCTGTACTATCTGCAAGTGGACATTTCAAGCGGTTTCAGGCCTATGGTGAAAAATGAAATATTTTCCCATAAAATCTATACAGATCGATTCTCAGAAACAAATTTGGGATGTGTGTCCTCAACTAACAGAGTTCAAACTTTCTTTTGGTATAGCAGTTTGGAAAAACTTTGTTTGTAGAATCTGCAAGTGGATATTTGGATAACGGTGTAGATTTCGTTGGAAACGGGAATATCTTCATATTAAATCTAGACAGAAGCATTCTCAGAAACTTCTTCCTGATGTGCGTCCTCAACTAACAGAGTTCAACCTTTCTTTTGATACAGCAGTTTGGAGACACTCTGTTTGTAGAATCTGCATGCGGATATTTGCATAACGGTGAATATTTCACTGGAAACGGGAATATCTTCATATTAAATCTAGACAGAAGCATTCTCAGAAACTTCTTCATGATCTGTGTCCTCAACTAACAGAGTTCAACCTTTCTTTTGATACAGCAATTTGGAAACACTCTTTTTGTAGAATGTGCAAGTGGATATTTGGATAACTGTGAAGATTTCCTTGGAAACTAGAAGATCTTCATGTAAAATCCAGACAGAAGCATTATCAGAAACTTCTTTGTGATGTGTGTCCTCAACTAACAGAGTTCAACCTTTCTTTTGATACAGCAATTTGGAAACATTCTTTTTGTAGAATGTGCAAGTGGATATTTGGATAAATGTGAAGATTTCATTGCAAACGGGTATATCTTCATATGAAATCCAGACAGAAGCATTCTCAGAAACTTCTTTGTGATGTGTGTCCTCAGCTAACAGAGTTCACCCTTTCTTTTGATACAGCAATTTGGAAACACTCTCTTTGTAGAATGTGCAAGTGGATATTTGGATAACTGTGAAGATGTCGTTGGAAACGGGAATATCTTCATATAAAATCTAGACAGAAGCATTCTCAGAAACTTCTTTGTGATGTGTGTCCTCAAAAAACAGAGTTCAACCTTTCTTCTGATACTGCAATTTGGAAACACTCTTTTTGCAGTATCAGCAAGTGGATATTTGGATAACTGAGAAGATTTCGTTGGAAATGCGAATATCTTCATATAAAATCTAGACAGAAGCATTCTCAGAAACTTCTTTGTGATGTGTGTCCTCAACTAACGGAGTTCAACCTTTCTTTTGATTCAGCAATTTGGAGACACTCTTTTTGTAGAAACTGCAACTGTATATTTGGGTAACTGTGAAGATTTCGTTGGAAACGGGAATATCTTCATATATAATCCAGACAGAAGCATTCTAAGAAACTTCTTTGTGATCTGTGTCCTCAACTAACAGAGTTTAACCTTTCTTTTGACAGAGCCGTTTGGGAACACTCTTTTTGTAGAATCTGTAAATGGATATTTGGATAGCTCTTACGATTTCATTGGAAACGGGAATATCTTCATATAAAATATAGACACAAGCATTCTCAGAAACTTCTTTGTGATGTGTGTCCTCAACTAAGAGAGTTCAACCTTTCTTTTGATAGAGCAGTTTGGAAACACTCTTTTTGTAGAATCTCTAAGTGGATATTTGGATAGCTCTAACCATTTCGTTGGAAACGGGAATATCTTCACCGAAAATCTAGACAGAAGCACTCTCAGAAACAACTTTGTGATATCTGCATTCAAGTCACAGAGCTGAACATTCCCTTTCATACGGCAGGTTTGAAACACTCTTTCTGTACTATCTGCATGTGGACATTTCAAGCGGTTTCAGGCCTATGGTGAAAAATGAAATATTTCCCCATAAAATCTATACTGATGGATTATCAGAAACAAATTTGGGATGTGTGTCCTCAACTAACAGAGTTGAGCCTTTCTTTTGGTTTAGCAGTTTGGAAACACTTTGTTTGTAGAATCTGCAAGTGGATATTTGGATAACGGTGAAGATTTCATTGGAAACGGGAATATCTTCATATAAAATCTAGACAGAAGCATTCTCAGAAAATTCTTTGTGATGTGCGTCCTCAGCTAACAGAGTTCAACCATTCTTTTGATAGAGCAGTTTGGAAACACCCTTTTTGTAGAATCTCTAAGTGGATATCTGGATAGCTCTAATGATTTCGTTGGAAACGGGAATATCTTCATCTAAAATCTAGACAGAAGCATTCTCAGAAACTTCTTTGTGATGTGTATCCTCAACTAATAGAGTTCACCCTTTCTTTTGATACAGCAATTTGGAAACACTCTTTTTGTAGAATCTGCAAGTGGATATTTAGATAACTGTGAAGATTTCATTGGAAACGGGAATATCTTCGTATAAAATCTAGACAGAAGCATTCTCAGAAACTTCTTTGTGATGAGTGTCCTCAACAAACAGAGTTTAACCTTTCTTTTGACAGAGCCGTTTGGAAACACTCTTTTTGAAGAATCTGTAAATGGATATTTGGATAGCTCTAACGATTTCGTTCTAAACGGGAATATCTTCATATAAAATATAGACCCAACCATTCTCAGAAACATCTTTGTGATGTGTGTCCTAAACTAAGGGAGTTCAACCTTTCTTTTGATAGATCAGTTTGGATACACTCTTTTGTAGAATCTCTAAGTGGATATTCGGATAGCTCTAACCATTTCCTTTGAAACGGGAATACCTTCACCGAAAATCTAGACAGAAGCACTCTCTGAAACAACTTTGTGATATCTGCATTCAAGTCACAGAGCTGAACTTACCCTTTCATACGGCAGGTTTGAAACACACTTTCTGTACTATCTGCAAGCGGACATTTCAAGCACTTTCAGGCTTATGGCGAAAAATGAAACATTTTCCCATAAAATCTAGACAGAAGGATTCTCAGAAACAAATTTGGGATGTGTGTCCTCAACTTACAGGGTTGAACATTTCTTTTGGTATAGCAGTTTGGAAACACTGTTTTTGTAGTATCTGCAAGTGGATATTTGCATAACGGTGAATATTTCACCGGAAACGGGAATATCTTCATATTAAATCTAGACAGAAGCATTCTCAGATACTTCTTCGTGATGTGTGTCCTCAACTAACAGAGTTCAACCTTTCTTTTGATACAGCAATTTGGAAACACTCTTTTTGTAGAATGTGCAAGTGGATATTTGGATAACTGTGAAGATTTCCTTGGAAACTAGAAGATCTTCATATAGAATCCAGACAGAGGCATTATCAGAAACTTCTTTGTGATGTGTGTCCTCAACTAACAGAGTTCAACTTTTCTTTTGATACAGCAATTTGGAAACATTCTTTTTGTTGAATGTGCAAGTGGATATTTGGATAAATGTGAAGATTACATTGCAAACGGGAATATCTTCATATGAAATCCAGACAGAAGCATTCTCAGAAACTTCTTTGTGATGTGTGTCCTCAGCTAACAGAGTTCTTCCTTTCTTTTCATACAGCAGTTTGGAAACACTCTTTTTGTAGAATCAGCAAGTGGTTATTTGGGTAACTGTGAAGATTCGTTGGAAACGGGAATATCTTCATATTAAATCTAGACAGAAGCATTCTCAGGAACTTCTTTGTGATGTGTGTCCTCAGCTAACAGAGTTCACCCTTTCTTTTGATACAGCAATTTGGAAACACTCTTTTTGTAGAATCTGCAAGTGGATATTTGGATAACTGTGAAGATTTCGTTGGAAACGGGAATATCTTCATATAAAATCTTGACAGAAGCATTCTGAGAAACTTCTTTGTGATGTGCTTTCTCAACTAACAGGGTTTAACCTTTCTTTTGATACAGCAATTTGGAAACACTCTCTTTGTAGAATGTGCAAGTGGATATTTGGATAAATGTGAAGATGTCGTTGGAAACGGGAATAACTTCATATGAAATCCAGACAGAAGCATTCTCAGAAACTTCTTTGTGATGTGTGTCCTCAAGTAACAGAGTTCAACCTTTCTTTTCATAGAGCAGTTTGCAAACAGTCTTTTTGTAGAATCTCTAAGTGGAGATTTGGATAGCTCTAACGATTTCGTTGGAAACGGGAATATCTACATCTAAAATCTAGACAGAAGCACTCTCAGAAACTACTTTGTAGATAGTATAAATAGAAAAATGGTAGACTTAACTCAACATTTGCATTAAATGTAAATGAAATAAACAGTCTATAAAAAGCCAGAGTTTGTCAGACTAAATTACAAAAAAAGGCCCCCAAATGTATATGCTTTGTACAGGAAACACATTAGTAAGTATATATCACAGATATGAGACACATATACTGACAGTAAGACAATAGAAAATGTTATACCAAACAATTGGAAATCAAAAAGTATGGTTATATTATTATGGGGAAAAGACTTCAACACACAGAATATGTTAAAGTCAGGAGAACATAACAACCCATGATATGAATGCACCAAGTAACATCACTTCAAAGTATTTTGAACAGATGCTCAGAAACTAGCTTTCTGACACCTGATTTTCTGTTAGACAGTATAGAACATTACATGTAGTAGTCTCTCCCCAGCAAATTGTTATTGGTATTAACATATTTCTTTTTTTTTTTTTTTTTTTTTTTTTAAGATCTTTCTCTACTTTTAAATGTCCCATTATTTTTTTTTTTTTTTTATTATACTTTAAGTTTTAGGGTACAGGTGCACATTGTGCAGGTTAGTTACATATGTATACATGTGCCATGCTGGTGGTATATCTCCCAATGCTATCCCTCCCCCCTCCCCCCACCCCACAACAGTCCCCAGATTGGTTTTTTGTTCTTGCGATAGTTTACTGAGAATGATGATTTCCAATTTCATCCATGTCCCTACAAAGGACATGAACTCATCATTTTTTATGGCTGCATAGTATTCCATGGTGTATATGTGCCACATTTTCTTAATCCAGTCTATCATTGTTGGACATTTGGGTTGGTTCCAAGTCTTTGCTATTGTGAATAATGCCGCAATAAACATACGTGTGCATGTGTCTTTATAGCAGCATGATTTATAGTCCTTTGGGTATATACCCAGTAATGGGATGGCTGGGTCAAATGGTATTTCTAGTTCTAGATCCCTGAGGAATCGCCACACTGACTTCCACAATGGTTGAACTAGTTTACAGTCCCACCAACAGTGTAAAAGTGTTCCTATTTCTCCACATCCTCTCCAGCACCTGTTGTTTCCTGACTTTTTAATGATTGCCATTCTAACTGGTGTGAGATGATATCTCATAGTGGTTTTGATTTGCATTTCTCTGATGGCCAGTGATGATGAGCATTTTTTCATGTGTTTTTTGGCTGCATAAATGTCTTCTTTTGAGAAGTGTCTGTTCATGTCCTTCGCCCACAATTGTGCTTCATGACTTTCTATATGTCATAGTTAGATTCCTGGCACTGGAATGAGTATTTTGATTTAGAAAAAACTTTATTTTTTTCTCAGTGATATGTAAGCCTTTTAACATCATTCAATGAATTCCTTGTTTCAAGCACTATTATGTCTTAAGAAGAAAAGTTATTATTGATTTTTGACCAGATTTTTCATAGTTGTTGACTAGAGAAAAATTCTCCTGTTTCTCCCAGTGTCCATTTAAAACCAATTTATCTCTTTGGAGACCCCAACTTCAAGTTATTTCCTAGGTTTTATGCTGCAACTATTTCCTTCCTTCCTTCCTTCCTTCCTTCCTTCCTTCCTTCCTTCCTTCCTTCCTTCCCCTCCCTCCCTTCCTTCCTTCCTTTCTTTTTTGGAGCAAAGTAGTGTTAAGAGACCATGTCTTTACTTAATGGGCATCTATTGGAGTCTACCCAAAACTAAAAAGATTGTGCAAGTATATTATAATATTCCTGTGGACCAGATGATGAAATGTGAGATGTATAGTAATGAAACGAGGTGGTTTCATGGGCAGTTCGGCAGCTTCATCTTTTGTGTTCCCATAGAGATTGAGGTCAATCCGGACAGAGTCCTCTAGCTAAATGCCACTGAGCTTCTGTCTGGGTATGTCCCATTCATTACATTTTGAATTCAATAAATTAAAACAATACTTTAAAAAAAAAAAAAAAAAAAAAAAAAAAAAAAAAAGAAACTACTTTGTGATATCTGCATTCAAGTCACAGAGCTGAACTTTCTCTTTCATAGAGTAATATTGATACACACTTTCAGTACTATCTGCAAGTGGAAATTCCAAGCACTTTCAGGCCTATGGTGAAAAAGGAAATATCTTCCCATAAAATCTAGTCAGAAGCATTCTCAGAAACTTCTTTGTGATGTGTGTCCTCAACTAACAGAGTTCAACCTTTCTTTTGATACAGCAATTTGGAAACACTCTTTTTGTAGAATGTGCAAGTGGATATTTGGATAAATGTGAAGATTTCATTGGAAACGGGAATATCTTCATATGAAATCCAGACAGAAGCATTCTCAGAAACTTCTTTGTGATGTGTGTCCTCAACTAATAGAGTTCAACCTTTCTTTTGATAGAGCTGTTTGGAAACACACTTTTTGTAGAATCTGTAAGTGGATACAGTCTGCATAGCTCTAACGATTTCGTTGGAAACGGGAATATCTCCATGTAAAATCTTGACAGAAGCATTCTCAGAAACTTCTTTGTCATGTGTGTCCTCAAGTAACAGAGTTCAACCTTTCTTTTCATAGAGCAGTTTGCAAACAGTCTTTTAGTAGAATCTCTAAGTGGAGATTTGGATAGCTCTAACGATTTCATTGGAAACGGGAATATCTTCATCTAAAATCTAGACAGAAGCACTCTCAGAAACTACTTTGTGATATCTGCATTCAAGTCACGGAGCTGAATATTCCCTTTCATAGGGCAAGTTGAAACAATCTTTCTGTACTATCTGCAAGTGGACCTTTCAGGTGCATTGAGGACAAAGGTGAAAAAGGAAATATATTCCCAATAAATCGAGATGGAATCATCCTCAGAAACAAATTTGGGATGTGTGTCCTCAACTAACAGTGTTGAACCTTTCTTTTGATACAGGACTTTGGAAACATCCTTTTTGCAGAATCCGCAAGTGGATATTTGGATAACTGTGAAGATTTCATTTGAAAAGGGATTATTTTCATATAAAATCTAGACAGAAGCATTCTCAGAAACTTCTTCGTGATGTGTGTCCTCAACAAACAGAGTTGAACCTTTCTTTTGATACAGCAATTTGGAAACACTCTTTTTGTAGAATCAGCAAGTGGATATTTGGATAACTGTGAAGATTTTGTTGGAAACGGGAATATCTTCATATAAAACCTAGACAGAAGCATTCTCGGAAACTTCTTTGTGATGTGCTTCCTCAACTAACAGAGTTCAACCTTTCTTTTGATACAGCAATTGGGAAACACTCTTTTTGTAGAACGTGCAAGTGGATATTTGGATAACTGTGAAGATTTCGTTGGAAACGGGAATATCTTCATAGAAAATCTAGACAGAAGCATTCTCAGAAACTACTTTGTGATGTGTGTCCTCAAGAAACAGAGTTCAACATTTCTTTTGATACAGCAATTTGGAAACACTCTTTTTGTAGAATCAGCAAGTGGATATTTGGATAACTGAGAAGATTTCGTTGGATACACGAATATCTTCATATAAAATCTAGACAGAAGCATTCTCAGAAACTTCTTAGTGATGTGTGTCCTCAACTAACGGAGTTCAACCTTTCTTTTGATTCAGCAATTTGGAAACACTCTTTTTGTGGAATCTGCATTTGGATATTTGGGTAACTGTGAATATTTCATTGGAAACGGGAATATCTTCATATATAATCCAGACAGAAGCATTCTCAGAAACTTCTTTGTGATGTGTGTCCTCAACTAACAGAGTTTAACCTTTCTTTTGACAGAGCCGTTTGGAAACACTCTTTTTGTAGAATCTGTAAATGGATATTTGGATAGCTCTGACGATTTCATTGGAAACGGGAATATCTTCATATAAAATATAGACACAAGCATTCTCAGAAACTTCTTTGTGATGTGTGTCCTCAACTAAGAGAGTTCATCCTTTCTTTTGATAGAGCAGTTTGGAAACACTCTTTTTGTAGAATCTCTAAGTGGATATTTGGATAGCTCTAACCATTTCGTTGGAAACGGGAATATCTTTACCGAAAATCTAGACGGAAGCACTCTCAGAAACAACTTTGTGATATCTGCATTCAAGTCACAGAGCTGAACATTCCCTTTCATACGGCAGGTTTGGAACAGTCTTTCTGTACTATCTGCAAGTGGACATTTCATGCGCTCTCAGGCCTACGGTGAAAAATGAGATATTTTCCCATAAAATCTCTACAGATGGATTCTCAGAAATAAGTTTGTGATCTGTGTCCTCAACTAACAGAATTGAACCTTTCTTTTGGTATAGCAGTTTGGAAACACTCTGTTTGTAGAATCTGCAAGTGGATATTTGGATAACTGTGAAGATTTCGTTGGAAACGGGAATATCTTCATATTAAGTCTAGACAGAAGCATTCTCAGAAACTTCTTTGTGATGTACGCCCTCAACTAACAGAGTTCAACCTTTCCTTTGATACAGCAATTTGGAAACACTCTTTTTGTAGGATGTGCAAGTGGATATTTGGATAAATGTGAAAATTTCATTGGAAACGGGAATGTCTTCATATGAAATCCAGACAGAAGCATTCTCAGAAACTTCTTTGTGATGTGTGTCCTCAGCTAACAGAGTTCATCCTTTCTTTTCATACAGCAGTTTGGAAACACTCTTTTTGTAGAATCTGCAATTGGATATTTGGGTAACTGTGAAGATTTCATTGGAAACGGGAATATCTTCATATATAATCCAGACAGAAGCATTCTCAGAAACTTCTTTGTGATGTGTGTCCTCAACAAACAGAGTTTAACTTTTCTTTTGACAGAGCCGTTTGGAAACACTCTTTTTGTAGAATCTGTACATGGATAGTTGGATAGCTCTAACGATTTCGTTGGAAACGGGAATATCTTCATATAAAATATAGACACAAGCATTCTCAGAATCTTCTTTGTGATGTGTGTCCTCAACTAAGGGAGTTCAACCTTTCTTTTGATAGATCAGTTTGGAAACGCTCTTTTGTAGAATCCCTAAGTGGATATTTGGATAGCTCTAACCATTTCTTTTGAAACGGGAATATCTTCACCGAAAATCTAGACAGAAGCACTCTCAGAAACAACTTTGTGATATCTGCATTCAAGTCACAGAGCTGAACATTCCCTTTCATACGGCAGGTTTGAAACACTCTTTCTGTACTATCTGCACGTGGGCATTTCAAGCAGTATCAGGCCTATGGTGAAAAATGAAATATTTTCCCATAAACTCTATACAGATGGATTCTCAGAAACAAATTTGGGATGTGTGTCCTCACCTAACAGAGTTGAACCTTTCTTTTGGTATAGCAGTTTGGAAACACTCTTTTTGTCGCATCTGCAAGTGGATATTTGGATAACGGTGAAGATTTCGTTGGAAACGGTAATATCTTCATGTAAAATCTAGACAGAAGCATGCTCAGAAACTTCTTTGTGATGTGTGTCCTCAAGTAACAGAGTTCAACCTTTCTTTTGATAGAGCCGTTTGGAAAGAGTCTTTTTGTAGAATCTCTATGTGGAGATTTGGATAGCTCTAACGATTTCATTGGAAACAGGAATATCTTCATCTAAAATCTAGACAGAAACACTCTCAGAAACTAATTTGTGATATCTGCATTCAAGTCACAGAGATGAACTTTCTGTTTCATGGAGCAGGATTGATACACACTTTCTGTACTATCTGCAAGTGGAAATTTCAAGCGCTTTCAGGCCTATGGTGAAAAAGGAAATATCTTCCCATAAAATCTAGTCAGAAGCATTCTCAGAAACTCCTTTGTGATGTGTGCCCTCAACAAACAGAGCTGAACCTTTCTTTTGATACAGCAATTTGGAAACACTCTTTTTGTAGAATCAGCAAGTGGATATTTGGTTAACTGTGAAGATATCGTTAGAAACGGGAATATCTTCATATAAATTGTAGACAGAAGTATTCTCAGAAACTTCTTTGTGATGTGTGTCCTCAACAAACAGAGTTCAACCTTTCTTTTGATACAGCAATTTGGAAACACTCTTTTTGTAGATTCAGCAAGTGGATATTTGGATAACTGAGAAGATTTCGTTTCAAACGCGAATATCTACATATAAAATCTAGACAGAAGCATTCTCAGAAACTTCTTTGTGATGTGTGTCCTCAACTAACGGAGTTCAACCTTTCTTTTGATTCAGCAATTTGGAAACACTCTTTTTGTAGAATCTGCATTTGGATATTTGGGTAACTGTGAAGATTTCATTGGAAACGGGAATATCTTCATATATAATCCAGACAGAAGCATTCTCAGAAACTTCTTTGTGCTGTGTGTCCTCAGCAAACAGAGTTTAACCTTTCTTTTGACAGAGCCATTTGGAAACACTCTTTTTGTAGAATCTGTAAATGGATATTTGGATAGCTCTAACGATTTCTTTGGAAACGGGAATATCTTCATATAAAATATAGACACACGCATTCTCAGAAACTTCTATGTGATATGTGTCCTCAAGTAAGAGATTTCATCCTTTCTTTTGATAGAGCTGTTTGGCAACAATCTTTTTGTAGAATCAGCAAGTGGATATTTGGATAACTGAGAAGATTTCGTTGGAAACGTGAATATCTTCATATAAAATCTAGACAGAAGCATTATCAGAAACTTCTTTGTGATGTGTGTGCTCAACTAACGGAGTTCAACCTTTCTTTTGATTCAGCAATTTGGAAACACTCTTTTTGTAGAATCTGCAATTGGATATTTGGAGAAATATGTAGATTTCATAGGAAACGGGAATATCTTCTTATGAAATCCAGACAGAAGCATTCTCAGAAACTTCTTTGTGATGTGTGCCCTCAACTAATAGAGTTCAACCTTTCTTTTTATAGAGCAGTTTGGAAACACACTTTTTGTAGAAACTCTATGTGGATACAGTCTGGATAGCTGTAATGATTTCGTTGGAAACGGGAATATCTTCATCTAAAATCTAGACAGAAGCATTCTGAGAAACTTCTTTGTGATGTGTGTCCTCATCTAACAGAGTTCAACCATTCTTTTGATAGAGCAGTTTGGAAACACTCTTTTGTAGAATCTCTAAGTGGATATTTCGGTAGCTCTAACGATTTCATTGGAAACGGGAATATCTTCATTTAAAATCTAGACAGAAGCACTCTCATAAACAACTTTGTGATATCCGCATTCAAGTCACGGAGCTGAATATTCCCTTCCATAGGGCAAGTTGGAAACAATCTTTCTGTACTATCTGCAAGTGGACATTTCAAGCGCATTGAGGCCAAAGGTGAAAAAGGAAATATATTCCCATAAAATCGAGACGGAATCATCCTCAGAAACAAATTTGGGATGTGTGTCCTCAACTAACAGAGTTGACCCTTTCTTTTGATACAGCAGTTTGGAAACATCCTTTTTGCAGAATCCGCAAGTGGATATTTGGATAAATGTGAAGATTTCATTTGAAACGGGATTATTTTCATATAAAATCTAGACAGAAGCATTCTCAGAAACTTCTTTGTGATGTGTATCCTCAACTAAGGGAGTTCACCCTTTCTTTTGATACAGCAATTTGGAAACACTCTTTTTGTAGAATCTGCAAGTGTATAAATTTGATAACTGTGAAGATTTCGTTGGAAACGGGAATATCTTCATATAAAATATAGACAGAAGAATTCCCAGAAACTTCTTTGTGATGTGTGTCCTCAACTAACAGAATTCAACCTTTCTTTTGATAGAGCAGTTTGGAAACACACTTTTTGTAGAATCTCTAAGTGGATATCTGGAGAGCTCTAATGATTTCGTTGGAAACGGGAATATCTTTATCGAAAATCTAGACAGAAGCATTCTCAGAAACTTCTTTGTGATGTGTGTCCTCAACTAACAGAGTTCAACCTCTCTTTTGATAGAGCAGTTTGGAAACACTCTTTTTGTAGAATCTCTAAGTGGATATTTGGGTAGCACTAACGATTTCATTGCGTAAGGGAATATCTTCATTTAAAATCTTGACAGAAGCACTCTCAGAAACAACTTTGTGCTATCTGCATTGAAGTCACGGAGCTGAACATTCTCTTTCATAGAGGAGGTTAGAAACAGTCTTTCTGTACTATCTACAAGTGGACATTTCAAGCGCATTGAAGCCTATGGTGAAAAAGGAAATATCTTCCCATAAAATCTAGACAGAAGCACTCTCAGAAACATATTTGGGATGTGTTTCCTCAAGTAACAGAGTTGAAACTTTCTTTTCATACAGCAGCTTGGAAACACACTTTTTGTGGAATCTGCAAGTGGATATTTGGATAACTGATGATTTCATTGGAAACGGGAATATCTTCATATAAAATCTAGACACAAGCATTCTCAGAAACTTCTTTGTGGTGTGTGTCCTCAACAAACAGAGTTCAACCTTTCTTTTGATACAGCAATTTGGAAACACTCTTTTTGTAGAATCAGCAAAATTATATTTGGATAGCGGTGAAGATTTCGTTGGAAAAGGGAATATATTCATATAAAATCTAGACAGAAGCATGCTCAGAAACTTCTTTGTGATGTGCTTCCTCAAATAACAGTGTTCAACCTTTCTTTTGATACAGCATTTTGGAAACACTCTTTTTGTAGAATGTGCAAGAGGATATTTGCATAATTGTGAAGATGTCATTGGAAACGGGAATGTCTTCAAATAAAATCTAGACAGAAGCATTCTCAGAAACTTCTTTGTGATGTGTATCCTCAACTAAGATAGTTCACACTTTCTTTTTATACAGCAATTGGGAAACACTCTTTTTGTAGAATCTGCAAGTGGATATTTGGATAACTCTGAAGATTTCATTGGAAACGGGAATATCTTCATATAAAATCCAGACAGAAGCATTCTCAGAAACTTCTTTGTGATGTGGTTCCTCAACTAACAGAGTTCAACCTTTCTTAAATACAGCAATTTGGAAACATTCTTTTTGTAGAATGTGCAAGTGGATATTTGGATAACTGTGAAGATTTCGTTGGAAACGGGAATACCTTCATATAAAATCTAGACAGAAGCATTCTCAGAAACTTCTCTGTGATGTGTGTCCTCAACAAACAGAGTTCAACCTTTCTTTTGATGCAGCAATTTGGAAACACTCTTTTTGTAGAATCAGCAAGATTATATTTGGATAACGGTGAAAATTTCGTTGGAAACGGGAATATCTTCATATAAAATCTAGACAGAAGCATTCTCAGAAACTTCCTTGTGATGTGTGTCCTCAACAAACAGAGTTCACCCTTTCTTTTGATACAGCAATTTGGAAACACTCTTTTTGTAGGATCAGCAAGTGGATATTTGGATAAGTGAGAAGATTTCTTTGGAAACGTGAATTTCTTCATATAAAATCTAGACAGAAGCATTCTCAGAAACTTCTTTGTGATGTGTGTCCTCAACTAACGGAGTTCAAACTTTCTTTTGATTCAGCAATTTGGAAACACTCTTTTTGTAGAATCTGCAATTGGATATTTGGTTAACTGCGAAGATTCATTGGAAACGGGAATATCTTCATATATAATCCAGACAGAAGCATTCCCAGAAACTTCTTTGTGATGTGTGTCCTCAACAATCAGAGTTTAACCTTTCTTTTGACAGAGCCGTTTGGAAACCTTCTTTTTGTAGAATCTGTAAATGGATATTTGGATAGCTCTAACGATTTCGTTGGAAACGGGAATATCTTCATATAAAATCTAGACCAAGCATTCTCAGAAGCTTCTTTGTGATGTGTGTCCTAAACTAAGGGAGTTCAACCTTTCTTTTTATAGATCATTTTGGATACACTCTTTTGTAGAATCTCTAAGTAGATATTTGGATAGCTCTAACCATTTCTTTGGAAACGGGAATATCTTCACCAAAAATCTAGACAGAAGCACTCTCAGAAACAACTTTGTGATATCTGCATTCAAGTCACAGAGCTGAACATTCCCTTTCATACGGCAGGTTTGAAACCCACTTTCTGTACTATCTGCAAGTGGAAATTTCAAGCCGTTTCAGGCCTATGGCGAAATATGAAATATTTTCCCTTAAAATCTAGACAGAAGGTTTCTCAGAAACAAATTTGGGATGTGTGTCCTCAACCAGCAGAGTTGAACCTTTCTTTTTGTATAGCAGTTTGGAAACACTCTGTTTGTAGAATCTGAAAGTGGATATTTGGATAACTGTGAAGATTTCGCTGGAAACGGGAATATCTTCATATGAAATCCAGACAGAAGCATTCTCAGAAACTTCTTTGTGATGTGTGTCCTCAACTAACAGAGTTCAAATTTTCTTTTGATACAGCAATTTGGAAACACTCTTTTTGTAGAATGTGGCAGTGGATATTTGGATAACTGTGAAAATTTCCTTGGAAACTAGAAGATCTTCATATAAAATCCAGACAGAAGCATTATCAGAAACTTCTCTGTGATGTGTGTCCTCAACTAACAGAGTTCATCCTTTCTTTTGATACAGCAATTTGGAAACACTCTTTTTGTAGAATGTGCAAGTGAATATTTGGACAAATGTGAAGATTTCATTGGAAACGGGAATATCTTCATATGAAATCCAGACAGAAGCATTCTCAGAAACTTCTTTGTGATGTGTGTCCTCAACTAACAGAGTTCAAAATTTCTTTTGATAGAGCAGTTTGGAAACACACTTTTTGTAGAATTTCTAAGTGGATATTTGGGTAGCTCTAACTATTTCATTGGAAAAGGGAATATCTTCATTTAAAATATAGACAGAAGCACTCTCATAAACAACTTTGTGATATCTGCATTGAAGTCACGGAGCTGAACATTCCCTTTCATAGAGTAAGTTGGAAACAATCTTTCTGTACTATCTGCAAGTGGACATTTCAAGCGCTTTCAGACCTATGATGAAATAGGAAATATTTTCCCATAAAATCTAGACAGAAGCATTCTCAGAAACAAATTTGGGATGTGTTTCCTCAACTAAGAGAGTTGAACATTTCTTTTCCTACAGCACTTTGGAAACACTCTTTTTGTAGAATCTGCAAGTGGATATTTGGATAACTGTGAAGATTTCATTGGAAACGGGAATATCTTCATATAAAATCTAGACAGAAGCATTCTCAGAAGCTACTTTGTGATGTGTGTCCTCAACTAACAGAGTTCAACCTTTCTTTTGACAGAGCAGTTTGGAAACATTCTTTTTGTAGAACCTGTAAGTTGATGTTTGGATAGCTCTAATGATTTCGTTGGAAACGGTAATATCTTCATATAAAATCTGGGCAAAAGCATTCTCAGAAACTTCTTTGTGATGTGTGTCCTCAAGTAACAGAGTTCAACCTTTTCTTTTGATAGAGAAGTTTGGAAACACTAATTTTGTAGAATCTCTAAGTGGATATTTGGATAACTGTGAAGATTTCTTTGGAAACGGGAATATTTTCATTTAAATCTTGACAGAGGCATTCTCAGAAACTTTTTTGTGATGTGTGTCCTCAACTAACCGAGTTCAAACTTTCTTTTGATACCGCAGTTTGGAAAGAGTCTTTTTGTACAATCTGCAGGTGGATATTTGGATAATTGTGAAGATTTCGTTGGAAACGTGAATATCTTAATCTAAAATCCGGACAGAAGCACTCTCACAAACTACTTTGTGATATCTGCATTCAAGTCACAGAGCTCTACATCCCGTTTCAAAGAGCAGGTTTCAAACACTCTTTCTATAGTACCTGGAAATGAACATTTCAAGCGCTTTCAGGCCTACGGTGAAAAAGGAAGTATCTTCCCTTAAAAAAGAGACAGAAAGATTCTCCCAAAATTCTTTGTGACCTGTGTCCTCATCTAAAAGAATTCAACCTTTCTTTTTATACAGCAGTTTGGAAACACTATTTTGTAAAATCTGCAAGTGGATATTTGGATAAATGTGAAGATTTGTTGGAAACGGTATTATCTTCTTATTAAATCTAGAGAGAAGCATTCTCAGAAACTTCTTTGTGATGAGGGTCCTCAATTAACCGAGTTCAAAATTTCTTTTGATACAGCAGTTTGGAAACACACTTTTTGTACAATCTGCAAGTGGATATTTGGATAATTTTGAAGATTTCCTTGGAAACAGGAATATCTTCATATAAAATCCAGACAGAAACATTCTCAGAAACTGCTTGGTGATGTGTGTCCTCAACTAACAGTGTTCAACCTTTCTTTTGATAGAGCAGTTTGGAAACACTGTTTTTGTAGAACCTGTAAGTGGATATTTGGATAGCTCTAACGATTTCGTTGGAAACGGGAATATCTTCATCTAAAATCTACACAGTAGCACTCTCAGAAACAACTTTGTGATATCTGCATTCAAGTCACAGAACATTGCCTTTCATAGAGCAGGATTGAAACACTCTTTCTGTACTATCTGCAAGTGGACATTTCAAGCGGTTTCAGACCTATGGTGAAAAAGGAAATATCTTCCCATAAAATCTAGACAGGAATTCTCAGAAACACATTTGGGATGTGTGTCCTCAACTAACAGAGTTGAACATTTCTTTTCGTACAGCACTTCAGAAACACTCTTTTTGTAGAATCTGCAAGTGGATATTTGGATAACTGTGAAGATTTCGTTGGAAACGGGAATATCTTCATATAAAATCTAGACAGAAGGATTCTCAGAAACTTCTTTGTGATGTGTGTCCTCAACTAACAGAGGTCAACCTTTCTTTTGATACTGCGATTTGGAAACACACTTTTTGTAGAATCTCTAAGTGGATATTTGGATAGCTCTAACGATTTTTTTGGAAACGGGAATATCCTCATCTGAAATCTAGACAGAAGCACTCTCAGAAACAACTTTGTGATATCTGCATTGAAGTCACGGAGCTGAACATTCTCTTTCATAGAGCAGGTTAGAAACACTCTTTCTGTACTATCTGCAAGTGGACATTTCGAGCGCATTCAGGCCTATGGTGATAAAGGAAATATCTTCCCATGTAATCTAGACAGAATCATTTTCAGAAACAAATTTTGGATGTGTGTCCTCAACTAACAGAGTTGAACCTTTGCTTTGATACAGCAGTTTGGAAACACACTTTTTGTAGAATTTGCAAGTGGACATTTGTATAACTGTGAAGATTTCATTGGAAACGTTAATATCTTCATATAAAATCTAGACAGAAGCATTCTCAAAAACTTCTTTGTGATGTGTGTCCCCAACTAACAGATTTCAACCTTTCTTTTGATACAGCAATTTGGAAACACTCCTTTTGTAGAATCTGCAAGTGGATATTTGGATAACTGTGAAGATTTCATTGGAAACGGGAATATCTTCATATAAAATCTAGAGAGAAGCATTCTCAGAAACTTCTTTGTGATGTGTGTCCTCAACTAACAGAGTGCAACATTTCTTTTCATACAACAATTTGGAAATATTCTTTTTGTAGTATCTGCAATTGGATATTTGGATAACTGTGAAGATTTTGTTGGAAACGTGAATATCTTCATATAAAATCCAGACAGAAGCATTCTCAGAAACTTCTTTGTGATGTGTGTCCTCAACTAACAGAGTTGAACCTTTGTTTTGCTAGAACAGTTTGAAAACACTCTTTTTGTGGAATCTCTAAGTGGATATTGGGATAGCGCTAACGATTTCATTGGAAACGGGAATATCTTCATCTGAAATCTAGACAGAAGCACTCTCAGAAACAATTTTGTGATATCTGCATTCAAGTCACAGAGCTGAGCATACTGTTGCGTAGAGCAGTTTTGAAACACTCTTTCTGTACTATCTGCAAGTGGACATTTCAAGCGCATTCAGGCCTATGGTGAAAAAGGAAATATCTTCCCATGAAATCTAGACAGAATTATTTCCAGAAACTTATTTGGGATGTGTGTCCTCAACTAACAGAGTTGAATCTTTCTTTTGATACAGCAGTTTGGAAACACTCTTTTTGTAGAATGTGCAAGTGGATATTTGGATAACTGTGAAGATTTCGTTGGAAAAGGGAATATCTTCATATAAAATCCAGATAGAAGCATTCTCAGAAGCTGCTTTGTGAAGTGTATCCTCAACTAACAGAGTTCAACCTTTCTTTTGACAGAGCATTTTGGAAAGACTCTTTTTGTAGAATCTGTAAGTGGGTATTTGGATAGCTCTAATGATTTCATTGGAAACGGGACTATTTTCATATAAAATCTAGACAGAAGCATTCTCAGAAACTTCTTTGTGATGTGTGTCCTCACCTAACAGAGTTCAACCTTTCTTTTGATAGAGCAGTTTGGAAATTCTCTTTTCATAGAAAGTGCAAGTGGATATTTGGATAACTGAGAGAAGATTTCGTTGGAAACGGGAATATCTTCATATAAAATCTAGACAGAAGCATTCTCAGAAACTTCTTTGGGATGTGTGTCCTCAACTAACGGAGTTCAACATTTCTTTTGATACAGCAATTTGGAAACACTCTTTTTATAGAATGTGCAAGTGTATATTTGGATAACTGTGAAGATTTCATTGGAAACGGGAATATCTTCATATAAAATCTACACAGAAGCACTCTCAGAAACCACTTTGTGATATCTCTATTCAAGTAACAGAGCTGAACATTCCCTTTCATAGAACAGGTTGGAAACACTCTTTCTGTACTATCTGCAACTGGACATTTCAAGCGCATTCAGGCCTATGGTGAAAAAGGAAATATCTTCTCATAAAATCTAGATGGAATCATTCTCAGAAACAAATTTGGGAAGTGTGTCCTCAACTAACAGAATTGAACTTTCTTTTGATACAGCAGTTTGGAAACACTCTTTATGCATAATCTGAAAGTGGATATTTGGATAACTGTGAAGATTTCGTAGGAAACGGGAATATCTTCATATAAAATCCGAACAGAAGCATTCTCAGAACCTTCTTTGTGATGTGTGTCCTCAGCTAACAGAGTTCAACCTTGCTTTTGATAGAGCAGTTTGGAAATACTCTTTTTGTAGAATCTCTAAGTGGATATTAGGATAGCTCTAACAATTTCGTTAGAAACGGGAATATCTTCAACTAAAATCCGGACAGAAGCACTCTCAGAAACAACTTTGTGATATCTGCATTCAAGTCACAGGGCTCTACATCCCGTTTCATAGAGGAGGTTTCAAACACTCTTTCTGTAGTACCTGGAAGTGAACATTTCGAGCGCTTTCAGGCCTATGGTGAAAAAGGAAATCTCTTCCCATAAAAACAAGACAGAACGATTCTCAGAAAATTCTTTGTGACCTGTGTCCTCAACTAAGAGAATTTAACCTTTCTTTTGATACAGCAGTTTGGAAACACTATTTTGTAGAATCTGCAAGTGGATATTTGGATAACTGTGAAGATTCTTTGGAAACGGGATTATCTTCGTATAAAATCTAGGGAGAAGCATTCTCAGAAACTTCTTTGTAATGTGTGTCTTCAACTAACCGAATTCAAATTTTCTTTTGATACTGCAGTTTGGAAACACTCTTTTTGTACAATCTGCAAGTGGATGTTTGGATAACTGTGAAGATTTCGCTGGAAACGGGAATATCTTCATATAAAATCCAAACAGACGCATTCTCGGAAACTTCCTTGCGAAGTGTGTCCTCAACTAAAAGAGTTCAACCTTTCTTCTCATACAGCAGTTTGGAAACACTCATTTTGTAGAATCTCTAAGTGGATATTTGGATAACTGTGAAGATTTCGTAGGAAACGGGAATATCTGCATATAAAATCCAGACAGAAGCATTCTCATAAACTTCTTTGTGATGTGTGTCCTCAACTAACAGAGTTCAACCTTTCTTTTGATAGAGCAGTTCATAAACAACCTTTTGGAGAATCTCTAAGTGGATATTTGGATAGCTCTAACGATTTCGCTACAAATGGGAATATCTTCTTCTAAAATCTAGACAGAAGCACTCTCAGAAACAACCTTGTGATATCTGCATTCAAGCCACAGAGCTAAACACACCCTTTCATAGAGCAGGTTTGAGACACTCTTTCTGTACTATCTGCAAGTGGACATTTCGAGCGCAATCAGGCCTATGGTGAAAAAGGAAATATCTTCCAAAAAAATCTAGACAGAATCATTCTCAGAAACAAATTGGGGATGTGTTTCCTCAACTAACAAAGTTCCACCTTTCTTTTGATAGAGCAATTTGGAAACAATCTTTTTGTAGAATCTGCAAGTGGATATTTGCGTAACTGTGAAGATCTCCTTGGAAACGGGAATATCTTCATATAAAACGTAGACAGAAGCATTCTCAGAAACTTCTTTGTGATGTGTGTCCTCAACTGTCAGATTTCAACCTATGTTTTGACTCAGCAATTTGGAAACGGGAATATCTTGATATAAAATATAGACAGAAGCATTCTCAGAAACTTCTTTGTGATGTGTGTCCTCAACAATCAGAGTTCAACCTATCTTTTGATACAGCAATTTGGAAACACTCTATTTGTAGAATGTGCATGTGGATATTCGGTTAACTGTGAAGATTTCATTGGAAACGGGAAAATCTTCATATACAATCCAGACAGAAGGATTCTCTGAATCTTTTTGTGATGTCTGTCCTCAACTAACGGATTTCAGCCTTTCTTTTTATAGAACAGTTTGGAAACACTCTTTTTGTAGAATCTCTCAGTGGATATTTGGATAGCTCTAACGATTTCGTTGAAAACGTGAATATCTTCATATAAAATCTAGACAGAAGCATTCTCAGAAACTTCTTGGTGATGTGTGTCCTCAACTAATAGAGTTCTACCTTTCTTTTGATACATCAATTTGGAAACAGGCTTTTTGTAGAATGTGCAAGTGGATATTTATATAACTGTGAAGGTTTCCTTGGAAACTGGAATATCTTCATATAAAATCCAGACAGAAGCATTCTCAGAAACTTCTTTGTGATGTGTGTCCTCAACTAACAGAGTTCAATCTTTCTTTTGTTAGAGCAGTTTGGAAACACTCTTTTTGTAGAACCTTTAAGTGGATATTTGGATAGCTCTAACGATTTCGTTGGAAACGGGAATATCTTCATCTAAAATCTAGACAGAAGCACTCTCAGAAACAACTTTGTGATATCTGCATTCAAGTCACAGAGCTGAACATTCCCTTTCATAGAGCAGGATTGAAACACTCTTTCTGTACTATCTGCAAGTGGACATTTCAAGCACATTCAGGCCAATGGTGAAAAAGGAAATATCTTCCCCTAAAATCCAGGCAGAATCATTCTCGGAAACATATTTGGGATATGTGTCCTCAACTAACAGAGCTGAACCTTTCTTGAGATACAGCAGTTTGGAAACACTCTTTTTGTAGAATCTGCAAGTGGATATTTGGATAACTGTGAAGATTTCGTTGGAAACGGGAATATCTTCATATAAAATCTAGACAGAAGCATTCTCAGAAACTTCTTTGTGATGTGTGTCCTCAACTAACAGATATCAACATTTCTTTTGATAGAGCAGTTTGGAAACACTCTTTTTGTTGAATCTGTCAGTGGATATTTGGATAGCTCTAACAATTTCGATGGAAACCGGAATATATTCATATAAAATCTAGACAGAAGCATTCTCAGAAACTTCTTTGTGATGTGTGTCCTCAACTATCAGAGTTCAACCTATCTTTAGATACGGCAATATGGTAACACTCTATTTGTAGAATGTGCATGTGGATATTCGGAGAACTATGAAGATTTCTTTGGAAACGGGAAAATCTTCATATAAAATGCAGACAGAAGGATTCTCTGAAACTTTTTGTGATGTGTGTCCTCAACTAAGAGATTTCAGCCTTTCTTTTGATGGAACTGTTTGGCAACACACTTTTTGTAGTATCTCTCAGTGGATATTTGGATAGCTCTAACGATTTCGTTGGAAACGGGAAAAGCCTCATCTAAAATCTAGACAGAAGCACTCTCAGAAACAACTTTGTGATATCTGCATTGAAGTCACGGAGCTGAACATTCCCTTTCATAGAGCAGGTTTGAAACAATCTTTCTGTACTATCTGCAAGCGGACATTTCAAGTGCATTCAGGCCTATGGTGAAAAAGGAAATATTTTCCTATGAAATCTAGACAGAATCATTTTTAGAAACAAATTTTGGATGTGTGTCCTCAACTAACAGAGTTGAACCTTTCTTTTGATACAGCAGTTTGGAAACACTCTTTTTGTAGAATATGCAAGTGGATATTTGGATAACTGTGAAGATTTCGTTGGAAACGGGAATAGCTTCATATGAAATCCAGACAGAATCATTCTCAAAAACTTCTTTGTGATGGGTGTCCTCAACTAACAGAGTTCAACCTATCTTTTCATACAGCAATTTGGAAAAACTCTTTTTGTAGGATCTGCAAGTGGATATTTGGATAATTGTGAAGATTTCGTTGGAAACGGGAATATCTTCATATAAAGTCTAGACAGAAGCATTCTCACAAACTTCATTGTGATGTGTGTCCTCAACTAAGAGAGTTCAACATTTCTTTTGATACAGCAATTTAGAAACACTCTTTTTGTAGAATCTGCAAGTGGATATTTGGATAACTGTGAATATTTTGTTGGAAATGGGAATATCTTCATATAAAATCTAGACAGAAGCACTCTCAGAAACAACTTTGTGTTATCTGCATTCAAGTCACAGAGCTGAACATTTCCTTTCATAGAGCAGGATTGTAACACTCTTTCTCTACTATCTGCAAGTGGACATTTCAAGCGCTTTCAGGCCTATGGTGAAAACGGAAATATCTTCCCATAAAATCTAGAAAGAAGCATTGTCAGAAACTTATTTGGGGTGTGTGCATCAACTGACAGAGTTGAACCTTTCTTTTCATACAGCAGTTTGGAAACACTCTTTTTGTAGAAAGTGCAAGTGGATATTTGGATAACTGTGAAGATTTCGTTGGAAACGGGAATTTCTTCATATAAAATCCAAACAGAAACATTCTCAGAAACTTCTTTGTGATGTGTGTCCGCAGCTAACAGAGTTCAACCTTTCTATTCATACAGCAGTTTGGAAACACTCTTTTTGTAGAATCTGCAAGTGGATATTTGGATAACTGTGAAGATTTTGTAGGAAACGGGAATATCTTCATAAAAAACCAAACAGAAGGATTCTCAGAAACTTCTTTGTGATGTGTGTCCTCAACTAACGGAGTTCAACCTTTCTTTTGATAGAGCAGTTTGGAAACACTCTTTTTGTAGAATCTCTAAGTGAATATTTGGATAGCTCTAACGATATCATTGTAAACGGGAATATCTTCATCTAAAATCTAGATAGAAGCACTCTCAGAAGCAACTTTGTGATATCTGCATTCAAGTCACAGAGCTGAACATACCTTTGCATAGAGCAGGTTTGAAACACTCTTTCTGTAGTATCTGCAAGTGGACATTTCGTGCGCATTCAGGCCTATTGTGAAAAAGGAAATATCTTCCCATAAAATCTAGACAGAATCATTCTCAGAAACAAATTTGGGATGTGTATCCTCAACTAACAAAGATCAACCTTTCTTTTGATACAGCAATTTGGAAACCCTCTTTTTGTAGAATCTGTAAGTGGATATTTGGATAGCTCTTACGATTTCATTGGAAAGGGGAAAATCTTCATATAAAATCTAGACCGAAGCATTCTCAGAAACTTCTTTGTGATGTGTGTCCTCAATTAACAGACTTCAAACTTTCTTTTGATAGAGCAGTTTGGAAACACTCTTTTTGTCGAATCTCTCAGTGGATATTTGGATAGCTCTAAAGATTTCGATGGAAACCGGAATATATTCATATAAAATCTAGACAGAAGCATTTTCAGAAATTTCTTTGTGATGTGTGACCTCAAGTAACAGAGTTCAACCTTTTTTTTGATATAGCAATTTGGAAACACTATTTTTGTAGAATCTTTAAGTGGATACTTGGATAACTGTGAAGGTTTCGTAGTAAACAGGAATATCTTCATATAAATCTAGTCAGAAGCATTCTCAGAAACTTCTTTGTGATGTGTTTCCTCAACTAACAGAGTTCAACCTTTCTTTTGATAGAGCAGTTTGGAAACACCCTTTTTGTAGAATCTGCAGGTGGATATTTGGATAACTGTGAAGATTTCGCTGGAAACGGGAATATCTTCATATAAAATCTAGACAGATGCATTCTCAGAAACTTCTTTGTGATGTGTGTCATGAGCTAAGAGAATTCAACCTTTCTTTTGATACAGAAGTTTGGAAACACACTTTTTGTAGAATGTGCAAGTGGACATTTGGATAACTGTGAAGATTTCGCTGGAAACGGGAATATCTTCATATAAAATCCAGACAGAAGCATTCTGAGAAACATCTTTGAGATGTGTGTCCTCCACTAACAGAGTTCAACCTTTCTTTTGATAGAGCAGTTTGGAAACACTCTTTTTGTAGAACCTATAAGTGGATATTTGGATAACTGTGAAGATTTCATTGGAAACGTGTATAACTTCATAAAAAATCTATACAGAAGCATTCTCAGAAACTTCTTTGTGATGTGTGCCCTCAACTAACAGAGTTCAACCTTTCTTCTGGTAGAGCAGTTTGGAAACACTCTTTGTGTAGAATCTGTAAGTGGATATTTGGATAGCTCTAACGATTTCATTGGAAACGGGAATATCTTCATCTAAAATCTAGACAGAAGCACTCTCAGAAACAACTTTGTGATATCTGCATTCACCTCACAGAGCTGGACATTCCCTTTCATAGAGCAGGATTGAAACACTCTTTCTATAGTATCTGCAAGTGGACATTTCAAGCGCTTTCAGGCCTATGGTGAAAAAGGAAATATCTTCCCATAAAATCTAGACAGAATCATTCTCAGAAACTAATTTGGGATATGTGTCCTCAACTAACAGAGTTCTTATTTTCTTTTGATACAGCAGTTTGGAAACAGTCTTTTTGTAGAATCTGCAAGTGGATATTTGGATAACTGTGAAGATTTCGTAGGAAACGGGAATATCATCATATAAAATCTAGACAGAAGCATTCTCAGAAACTTCTTTGTGATGTGTGTCCTCAACTTACAGAGTTCAACCTTTCTTTTGATAGAGCAATTTGGAAACACAGTTTTTGTAGAATCTGCAAGTTCATATTTGGATAACTGCGAAGATTTCGTTGGAAACCGGAATATCTTCATATAAAATCCAGACAGAAGCATTCTCAGAAACTTCCTTGTGATGTGTGTCCTCAAATAACAGAGTTCAACGTTTCTTGTGATGGAGCAGTTTGGAAACACTCTTTTTGTAGAACCTGTATGTGGATATTTGGATAGCTCTAACGATTTCTTTGGAAACGGGAATAACTTCATATAAAATCTGGACAGAAGCATTCTCAGAAACTTCTTTGTGATGTGTGTCCTCAAGCAACAGAGTTCAACCTTTCTTCTGATAGAGCAGTTTGGAAACTCTCTTTCTGTAGAATCTCTAATTGGATATTTTGATAGCTCCAACGATTTCGTTGGAAACTGGAATATCTTCATCTAAAATCTAGACAGAAGCACTCTCAGAAAGAACGTTGTGATATCTGCATTCCAGTCACAGAGCTGAACATTCCCTTTCATAGATCAGGGTTGAAACACTCTTTCAGTACTATTGGCAAGTGGACATTTCAAGTGCTTTCAGGCCTATGGTGAAAGAGGAAATTTCTTAACATAAAATCTAGACAGAAGCATTCTGAGAAGCAAATTTGGGATATGTGTCCTCAACTAACAGAGTTGAACCTTTCTTTTCATACAGGAGTTTGGAAACACTCTTTTTGTAGAATCTACAAGTGGATATTTGGATAACCGTGAAGATTTCATTGGAAACGGGAATATCTTCATATAAAACCTAGACAGAAGCATTGTCAGAAACTTCTTTGTGATGTGTGTCCTCAACTAACAGAGTTCAACCTTTCTTTTGATACAGCAATTTGGAAACAATCTTTTTGTAGAATCTGCAAGTGGATATTTGGATAACTGTGAAGATTTCGTTGGAAACGGGAATATCTTCATATAAAATCTAGACAGAAGCATTCTCAGAAACTTCTTTGTGATGTGTGTCCTTAAATAACAGAATTCAACCTTTCTTTTCATTCAGCAATCTGGAAACACTCTTTTTGTAGAATCTGCAAGTGGATATTTGGATAACTGTGAAGATTTCGTTGGAAACGGGAATATCTTCATATAAAATCTAGACAGAAGCATTCTCAGAAACATCTTTGTGATGTATGTCCTCAACTAACAGAGTTCAACCTTTCTTTTGATAGAGCAATTTGGAAACACTCTTTTTGTAGAATCTGCAACTGGATATTTGGATTACTGTGAAGATTTCGTTGGAAACGGGAATATTTTCATTTAAATCTAGACAGAAGCATTCTCCGAAACTTCTTCATGATCTGTGTCCTCAACTAAGAGAGTTCAACCTTTCTCTTGATACAGCAATTTGGAAACACTCTTTTTATAGAATCTGCAAGTGGATATTTTGATAACTGTGTAGATTTCGTTGGAAACGGGAATATCTTCATATAAAATACAGACAGATGCATTCTCAGAAACTTCTTTTTGATGTGTATCCTCAACTGAGAGAGTTAAACCTTTCTTTTGACATGGCAGCTTGGAAACACTCTTTTTGTTGAATCTGTAAGTGTATATTTGGATAGCTCTAATGATTTTTTTGGAAACGGGAATATCTTCATAGAAAATCTAGACAGAAGCATTCACAGAATCTTCTTTGTGATGTGAGTCCTCAACTAACAGAGTTCAACCTTTGTTTTGATGGAGCAATTTGGAAACACACATTTTGTACAATCTCTAAGTGGATATTTGGATAGCTCTAATGATTTCGTTGGAAACGGTAATATCTTCATCTAAAATCTAGACAGAAACACTCTCAGAGACAATTTTGTGATATCTGCATTCAAGTCACAGAGCCAAATATTCCTTTTCATAGAGCAGGATTGAAACACACTTTCTGTAAAATCTGCAAGTGGACATTTCAGTCACTTTCATTCCTATGGTGAAAAAGGAAATATCTTCCCATAAAATCTAGACAGAAGTATTCTCAGAAACTTATTTGGGATCTGTGTCCTCAAGTAGCACAGTTGAAACTTTCTTTTCATACAGCAGTTTGGAAACACTCTTTTTGTGGAAGCTGCAAGTGGATATTGGGATAACTGTGAAGATTTCGTTCAAACGGGTATATCTTCATATAAAATCTAGAGAGAAGCATTCCCAGAAACTTCTTTCAGATGTGTGTCCTCAACTAACAGAGTTCAATCTTTCTTTTGATACAGTAATTTGGAAACACTCTTTTTGTAGAATGTGCAAGTGGATATTTTGATAACTGTGAATATTTCCTTGGAAACGGGAATATCTTCATTTAAAATATGGACAGAAGCATTCTCAGAAACTTCTTTGTGATGTGTGTCCTCAAGTAACAGAGTTGAACCTTTCTTTTGATTGAGCAGTTTGGAAACCCTCTTATTGTAGAATCTCTAAGTGGATATTTGGATAGATCTAACGATTTCATTGGAAACGGGAAATATCTTCATCTTAAATCTAGACAGAAGCACTCTCAGAAAGAACGTTGTGATATCTGCATTCAAGTCACAGAGCTGAACATTCCCTTTCATAGAGCAGGATTGAAACACTCTTTCTGTAATATCGGCAAGGGGACGTTTCAAGCGCATTCAGGCCTATGGTGAAAAAGGAAATATCTTCCCATAAAATCTAGACAGAAGCATTCTCAGAAACAAATTTGGGATATGTATCCTCAACTAACAGAGTTGAACCTTTCTTTTCATACAGGAGTTTGGAAACACTCTTTTTGTAGAATCTGCAAGTGGATATTTGGATAACTGTGAAGATTTCGTAGGAAACGGGAATATCATCATATAAAATCTAGACAGAAGCATTCTCAGAAACTTCTTTGTGATGTGTGTCCTCAACTTACAGAGTTCAACCTTTCTTTTGATAGAGCAATTTGGAAACACAGTTTTTGTAGAATCTGCAAGTTCATATTTGGATAACTGCGAAGATTTCGTTGGAAACCGGAATATCTTCATATAAAATCCAGACAGAAGCATTCTCAGAAACTTCCTTGTGATGTGTGTCCTCAAATAACAGAGTTCAACGTTTCTTGTGATGGAGCAGTTTGGAAACACTCTTTTTGTAGAACCTGTATGTGGATATTTGGATAGCTCTAACGATTTCTTTGGAAACGGGAATAACTTCATATAAAATCTGGACAGAAGCATTCTCAGAAACTTCTTTGTGATGTGTGTCCTCAAGCAACAGAGTTCAACCTTTCTTCTGATAGAGCAGTTTGGAAACTCTCTTTCTGTAGAATCTCTAAGTGGATATTTTGATAGCTCCAACGATTTCGTTGGAAACTGGAATATCTTCATCTAAAATCTAGACAGAAGCACTCTCAGAAAGAACGTTGTGATATCTGCATTCCAGTCACAGAGCTGAACATTCCCTTTCATAGATCAGGGTTGAAACACTCTTTCAGTACTATTGGCAAGTGGACATTTCAAGTGCTTTCAGGCCTATGGTGAAAGAGGAAATTTCTTAACATAAAATCTAGACAGAAGCATTCTGAGAAGCAAATTTGGGATATGTGTCCTCAACTAACAGAGTTGAACCTTTCTTTTCATACAGGAGTTTGGAAACACTCTTTTTGTAGAATCTACAAGTGGATATTTGGATAACCGTGAAGATTTCATTGGAAACGGGAATATCTTCATATAAAACCTAGACAGAAGCATTGTCAGAAACTTCTTTGTGATGTGTGTCCTCAACTAACAGAGTTCAACCTTTCTTTTGATACAGCAATTTGGAAACAATCTTTTTGTAGAATCTGCAAGTGGATATTTGGATAACTGTGAAGATTTCGTTGGAAACGGGAATATCTTCATATAAAATCTAGACAGAAGCATTCTCAGAAACTTCTTTGTGATGTGTGTCCTTAAATAACAGAATTCAACCTTTCTTTTCATTCAGCAATCTGGAAACACTCTTTTTGTAGAATCTGCAAGTGGATATTTGGATAACTGTGAAGATTTCGTTGGAAACGGGAATATCTTCATATAAAATCTAGACAGAAGCATTCTCAGAAACATCTTTGTGATGTATGTCCTCAACTAACAGAGTTCAACCTTTCTTTTGATAGAGCAATTTGGAAACACTCTTTTTGTAGAATCTGCAACTGGATATTTGGATTACTGTGAAGATTTCGTTGGAAACGGGAATATTTTCATTTAAATCTAGACAGAAGCATTCTCCGAAACTTCTTCATGATCTGTGTCCTCAACTAAGAGAGTTCAACCTTTCTCTTGATACAGCAATTTGGAAACACTCTTTTTATAGAATCTGCAAGTGGATATTTTGATAACTGTGTAGATTTCGTTGGAAACGGGAATATCTTCATATAAAATACAGACAGATGCATTCTCAGAAACTTCTTTTTGATGTGTATCCTCAACTGAGAGAGTTAAACCTTTCTTTTGACATGGCAGCTTGGAAACACTCTTTTTGTTGAATCTGTAAGTGTATATTTGGATAGCTCTAATGATTTTTTTGGAAACGGGAATATCTTCATAGAAAATCTAGACAGAAGCATTCACAGAATCTTCTTTGTGATGTGAGTCCTCAACTAACAGAGTTCAACCTTTGTTTTGATGGAGCAATTTGGAAACACACATTTTGTACAATCTCTAAGTGGATATTTGGATAGCTCTAATGATTTCGTTGGAAACGGTAATATCTTCATCTAAAATCTAGACAGAAACACTCTCAGAGACAATTTTGTGATATCTGCATTCAAGTCACAGAGCCAAATATTCCTTTTCATAGAGCAGGATTGAAACACACTTTCTGTAAAATCTGCAAGTGGACATTTCAGTCACTTTCATTCCTATGGTGAAAAAGGAAATATCTTCCCATAAAATCTAGACAGAAGTATTCTCAGAAACTTATTTGGGATCTGTGTCCTCAAGTAGCACAGTTGAAACTTTCTTTTCATACAGCAGTTTGGAAACACTCTTTTTGTAGAATCTGTCAGTGAATATTTGGATAGCTCTAAGGATTTCGTTGGAAACGGGAATATCTTCATATAAAATCTAGACAGAAGCATTCTCAGAATCTTCTTTGTGATGTGTGTCCTCAACAAACTTAGTTCAAACATTCTTTTGATAGAGCAGTTTGGAAACACACTTTTTGTAGAATCTCTAAGTGGATATTTGGATAGCTCTAACTATTCTGTTGGAAACGGGAATATCTTCATTTAAAATTTAGACAGAAGCACTCTAAGAAACAACTTTACGATATCTACATTTCATTCACAGAGCTGAACATTCCCTTTCATAGAGAAGGATTGAAACACACTTTCTGTACTACCTGCAAGTGGACATTTCAGTCGCTTTCTGGCTTAAGGTGAAAAAGGAAATATCTTCCCATAAAATCTGGACAGAAGCATTCTCAGAAACTTATTTGGGATGTGTGTCCTCAACAAACAGAGTTGAAACTTTCTTTTCATACAGCAGTTTGGAAACACTCTTTTTGTGGAATCTGCAAGTTGATATTGGGATAACTGTGAAGATTTCGTTGGAAACGGGAATATCTTCATATAAAATCTAGACAGAAGCATTCCCAGAAACTTCTTTGTGAAGTGTGTCCTCAACTGACAGAGTTCAACCTTTCTTTTGATACAGCAATTTGGAAACACTCTTTTTGTAGAATCTGCAAGTGGATATTAGGATAACTGTGTAGATTTCTTGGGAAACGGGAATATCTTCATATAAAATACAGACAGATGCATTCTCAGAAACTTCTTTGTGATGTGTATCCTCAACTAAGAGAGTTGAACCTTTCTTTTGATAGAGCAGTTTGGAAACACTCTTTTTGTAGAATCTCTAAGTAGATATTTGGATAGCTCTAACGATTTCATTGTAAACGGGAATATCTTCATCTAAAATCTAGACAGAAGCACTCTCAGAAAGAACGTTGTGATATCTACATTCAAGTCACAGAGCTGAACATTCCCTTTCATAGAGCAGGATTGAAACACTCTTTCTGTCCTATCGGCAAGAGGACATTTCAAGCGCATTCAGGCCTATGGTGCAAAAGGAAATATCTTCCCATAAAATCTAGACAGAAGCATTCTCAGAAACAAATTTGGGATATGTGTCCTCAACTAACAGAGTTGAACCTTTCTTTTCATAGAGGAGTTTGGAAACACTCTTTTTGTAGAATCTGCAAGTGGATATTTGGATAACTGTGAAGATTTCGTTGGAAACGGGAATATCATCATATAAAATCTAGACAGAAGCATTCTCAGAAACTTCTTTGTGATGTGTGTCCTCAACTAACAGACTTCACCCTTTCTTTTGATACAGCAATTTGGAAACACTCTTTTTGTAGAATCTGCAAGTGGATATTTCGATAACTGTGAAGATTTCGTTGGAAACGGGAATATCTTCATATAAAATCTAGACAGAAGCATTCTCAGAAACTTCTTTGTGATGTGTGTCCTCAACTAAGAGTTCAACCTTTGTTTTGCTACAGCAATTTGAAACACTCTTTCTGTAGAATCTGCAAGTGGATATTTGGATAACTGTTAAGATTTCGTTGCAAACGGGAATATCTTCATATAAAATCTAGACAGAAGCATTCTCAGAAACTTCTCTGTGATGTATGTCCTCAACTAACAGAGTTCAACCTTTCTTTTCATACAGCAATTTGGAAACACCCTTTTTGTAGAATCTGCAAGTGGATATTTGCCTAGCTCTAACGATTTCATTGGAAACGGGAATATCTTCATATAAAATCTGGACAGAAGCATTCTCAGAAACTTCTTTGTGATGTGTGTCCTCAACTAACAGAGTTCAACCTTTCTTTCGATAGAGCAGTTTGGAAACACTCTTTTTGTAGAATCTCTAAGTGGATATTTGGATAGCTCTAACGATTTCATTGTAAACGGGAATATCTTCATCTAAAATCTTGACAGAAGCACTCTCAGAAAGAACGTTGTGATATCTGCATTCAAGTCACAGAGCTGAACATACCCTTGCATAGAGCAGGTTTGAAACACTCTTTCTGTACTATCTGCAAGTGGACATTTCAAGCGCTTTCAGGCCTATGGTGAAAAAGGAAATATCTTCCCATAACATCTAGACAGAATCCTTCTCAGAAAGAAATTTGGGATGTGTTTCCTCAACTAACAAAGATCAACCTTTCTTTTGATACAGCAATTTGGAATCACTCTTTTTGTAGAATCTGCAAGTGGATATTTGCGTAATTGTGAAGATTTCGTTGGAAACGGGAATATCTTGATATAAAATCCATTCAGAAGCATTCTCAGAAACTTCTTTGGGATGTGTGTCCTCAAATAACAGAATTCACCTTTCTTTTGATACAGCAATTTGGAAACACTCTTTTTGTAGAAGCTGCAAGTGGATATTTCGATATCAGTGAAGATGTCATTGGAAACGGGAATATCTTCATATAAAATCTAGACAGAAGCATTCTCAGAAACTTCTTTGTGATGTGTGTCCTCAACAAACGGAGTTCAACCTTTCTTTTCATACAGCAATGTGGAAAAACTCTTTTTGTAGAATCAGCAAGTGGATATTTGGAGAACTGAGAAGATTTCATTGGAAACGCGAATATCTTCATATAAAATCTAGACAGAAGCATTCTCAGAAACTTCTTTGTGATGTGTGTCCTCAACTAACGGAGTTCAAACTTTCTTTTGATTCAGCAGTTTGGAAACACTCTTTTTGTAGAATCTGCAATTGGATATTTGGGTAAGTGTGAAGATTTCATTGGAAATGGGAATATCTTCATATATAATTCAGAAAGAATCATTCTCAGAAACTTCTTTGTGATGTGTGTCCTCAACAAACAGAGTTTAACCTTTCTTTTGACAGAGCAGTTTGGAAACACTCTTTTTGTGGAACCTGTAAGGGGATATTTGGATAGCTCTAACGATTTCGTTGGAAACGGGAATATCTTCATATAAAATCTAGACAGAAGCATTCTCAGAATCTTCTTTGTGATGTTTGTCCTCATCTAACGAAGTTCAACCTTTCTTTTGATAGAGCAGTTTGGAAGCAAATTTTTGTAGAATCTCTAAGTGGATACTTGGATAGCTCTAACGATTCCATTGGAAACGGGAATATATTCATCTAAAATCTAGACAGAAGCACTCTAAGAAACAACTTTGTCATATCTGCATTCCAGTCACAGAGTTGAACATTCCCTTTCATAGAGCAGGATTGAAACACTCTTTCTGTACTATCTGCAAGTGGACACTTCAAGCGCCTTCATGCCTACGGTGAAAAAGGAAATATCCTACCATAAAATCTAGACAGAAGCATTCTCAGAAACAAATTTAGGATGTGTGTCCTCATCTAACAGAGATGAACCTTTCTTTTCATACAGCAGTTTGGAAACACTCTTTTTGTAGATTCTGCAAGTGGATATTTGGATAACTGTGAAGATTTCGTAGGGAACGGGAATATCTTCATATAAAGTCTAGACAGAATCATTCTCAGAAACATATTAGGGATGTGTGTCGTCAACTAACAGATTTGAGCCTTTCTTTTCATACAGCAGTTTGGAAACACTCTTTTTGTGGAAAGTGCAAGTGGATATTTGGATAACTGTGAAGATTTCGTTGGAAACGGGAATATCTTCATAAAAAACCCAAACAGAAGGATTCTCAGAAACTTCTTTGTGATGTGTGTCCTAAGCCAACAGAGTTCAACCTTTCTTTTGATACAGCAATTTGGAAACACTCTTTTTGTAGAGTCTGCAAGTGGATATTTGGATAACTGTGAAGATTTCTTTGGAAACGGGAATATTTACATTTAAATCTAGACAGAAGCATTCCCAGAAACTTCTTTGTGATGTGTGCCCTCAACTAACAGAGTTCAACCTTTCTTTTGATACAGCAATTTGGAAACACCCTTTTTGTAGAATCTGCAAGTGGATATTTGGATAACTGTGTAGATTTCTTTAGAAACGGGAATATCTACATATAAAATACAGACAGATGCATTCTCAGAAACTTCTTTGTGATGTGTATCCTCAACTAAGAGAGTTGAACCTTTCTTTTGATAGAGCAGTTTGGAAAAACACTTTTTGTCGAATCTCTAAGTGGATATTAGGATAGCTCTAACGATTTCACTGTAAACGGGAATATCTTCATCTAAATTCTAGACAGAAGCACTCTCAGAAAGAACGTTGTGATATCTGCATTCAAGTCACAGAGCTGAACATTCCCTTCCATAGAGCAGGATTGAAACACTCTTTCTGTACTATCGGCAAGTGGACATTTCTAGCGCATTCAGGCCAATGGTGAAAAAGGAAATATCTTCCCATAAAATCTAGATAGAAGCATTCTCAGAAACAAATTTTGGATATGTGTCCTCAACTAACAGAGTTGAAACTTTCTTCTCATACAGGAGTTTGGAAACACTCTTTTTGTACAATCTGCAAGTGGATATTTGGATAACTGTGAAGATTTCGCTGGAATCGGGAATATCATCATATAAAATCTAGACAGAAGCATTCTCAGAAACTTCTTTGTGATGTGTGTCCTCAACTAACAGAGTTCAACCTTTGTTTTGATACAGCAATTTGGAAACACTCTTTTTGTAGAATCTGCAAGTGGATATTTGGATAACAGTGAAGATTTCATTGGAAACGGGAATATCTTCATATAAAATTTAGACAAATGCATTCTCAGAAACTTCTTTGTGATGTGTGTCCTCAACTAAGAGTTCAACCTTTGTTTTGCTACAGCAATTTGGAAACACTCTTTCTGTAGAATCTGCAAGTGGATATTTGGATAACTGTTAAGATTTCGTTGCAAACGGGAATATCTTCATATAAAATCTGGACAGAAGCATTCTCAGAAACTTCTCTGTGATGTATGTCCTCAACCAACAGAGTTCAACCTTTCTTTTCATACAGCAATTTGGAAACACTCTTTTTGTAGAATCTGCAAGTGGATATTTGCATAGCTCTAATGATTTCATTGGAAACGGGAATATCTTCATATAAAATCTGGACAGAAGCATTCTCAGAAACTTCTTTGTGATGTGTGTCCTCAACTAACAGAGTTCAACCTTTCTTTTGACAGAGCAGTTTGGAAACACTCTTTTTGTAGAATCTGTAAGAGAATATTTGGATAGCTCTAACGATTTCTTTGGAAACGGGAATATCTTCATATAAAATCTAGACAGAAGCATTCTCAGAATCTTCTTTGTGATGTGTGGCCTCAACTAACAGAGTTCAACCTTTCTTTTGATAGAGCAGTTTGGAAACACACTATTTGTTGAATCTCTAAGTGGATATTTGGATAGCTCAAACGATTCCGTTGGAAACGGGAATATCTTCATATAAAATTTAGACAGAAGCACTCTAAGAAACAACTTTGTGATATCTGCATTCCAGTGACAGAGCTGAACATTCCCTTTCATAGAGTAGGATTGAAACACACTTTCTGTACTACCTGCAAGTGGACATTTCAAGCGCATTCAGGCCTATGGAGAAAAAGGAAATATCGTCCCAGAAAATCTAGACAGAAGCATTCTGAGAAACAAATTTGGGATATGTGTCCTCAACTAACAGAGTTGAACCTTTCTTTTCATACAGGAGTTTGGAAACACTCTTTTCGTAGAATCTGCAAGTGGATATTTGGATAACTGTGAAGATTTCGTTGGAAACGGGAATGTCATCATATAAAACCTAGACAGAAGCATTCTCAGAAACTTCTATGTGATGTGTGTCCTCAACTAACAGAGTTCAACCTTTGTTTTGATACAGCAATTTGGAAACACTCTTTTTGTAGAATCTGCAAGTGGATATTTGGATAACTGTGTAGATTTCTTTGGAAACGGGAATATCTTCATATAAAATACAGACAGATGCATTCTCAGAAACTTCTTTGTAATGTGTATCCTCAACTAAGAGAGTTGAACCTTTCTTTTGATAGAGCAGTTTGGAAACACTCTTTTTGTAGAATCTCTAAGTGGATATTTGGATAGCTCTAATGATTTCATTGTAAACGGGAGTATCTTCATCTAAAATCTAGACAGAAGCACTCTCAGAAAAAACGTTGTGATATCTGTATTCAAGTCACAGAGCTGAACATTCCCTTTCATAGAGCAGGATTGAAACACTCTTTCTGTCCTATCGGCAAGAGGACATTTCAAGCGCATTCAGGCCTATGGTGAAAAAGGAAATATCTTCCCATAAAATCTAGACAGAAGCATTCTCAGAAACAAATTTGGGATATGTGTCCTCAACTAACAGAGTTGAACCTTTCTTTTCATAGAGGAGTTTGGAAACACTCTTTTTGTAGAATCTGCAAGTGGATATTTGGGTAACTGTGAAGATTTCGTTGGAAACGGGAATATCATCATATAAAATCTAGACAGAAGCATTCTCAGAAACTTCTTTGTGATGAGTGTCCTCAGCTAACAGACTTCAAACTTTCTTTTCATACAGCAATTTGGAAACACTCTTTTTGTAGAATCTGCAAGTGGATATTTGGATAACGGTGAAGATTTCGTTGGAAACGGGAATATCTTCATATAAAATCTAGACAGAAGCATTCTCAGAATCTTCTTTGTGATGTGTGTCCTCAACTAACGAATTTCAACCTTTCTTTTGATAGAGCAGTTTGGAAAAAATTTTTGTAGAATCTGTAAGTGAATATTTGGATAGCTCTAACGATTCCGTTGGAAACGGGAATATCTTCATCTAAAATCAAGACAGATGTACTCTAAGAAACAACTTTGTGATATCTGCATTCCAGTCACAGAGTTGAACATTCCCTTTCATAGAGCAGGAATGAAACACTCTTTGTGTCCTATCGGCACGAGGACATTTCAAGCGCATTCAGGCCTACGGTGAAAAAGGAAATATCTTCCCATAAAATCTAGACAGAAGCATTCTCAGAAACAATTTTGGGATATGTGTCCTCAACTAACAGAGTTGAACCTTTCTTTTCATAGAGGAGTTTGGAAACACTCTTTTTGCAGAATCTGCAAGTGGATATTTGGATAACTGTGAAGATTTCGTTGGAAACGGGAATATCTTCATATAAAATCTAGACAGAAGCATTCTCAGAAACTTCTTTGTGATGAGTGTCCTCAACAAACAGATTTCAACCTTTCTTTTCATACAGCAATTTGGAAACACTCTTTTTGTAGAATCTGCAAGTGGATATTTGGATAACTGTGAAGATTTCGTTGGAAACGGGAATATCTTCATATAAAATCTAGACAGAAGCATTCTCAGAAACTTCTTTGTGATGTGTGTCCTCAACTATGAGTTCAACCTTTGTTTTGCTACAGAAATTTGGAAACACCCTTTCTGTAGAATCTGCAAGTGGATATTTGGATAACTGTGAAGATTTCTTTGGAAACGGGAATATCTTCATTTAAAATCTAGACAGAAGGATTCTGAAAAACTTCTTTGTGATGTGTGTCCTCAACTAACAGAGTTCAACCATTCTTTTGATACAGCAATTTAGAAACACACCTTTTGTAGAATCTGCAAGTGGATATTTGGATAACTGCGAAGATTTCATTGGAAACGGGAATATCTTCATATAAAATCTAGAGAGAAGCATTCTTAGAAGCAAATTTGGGATGTGTGTCCTCAACTAACAGAGTTGAACATTTCTTTTGGTACAGCACTTTGGAAACACTCTTTTTGTAGATTCTGCAAGTGGATATTTGGATAACTGTGAAGATTTCGTTGGAAACGGGAATATCTTCATATAAAATCCAGACAGAAGCATTCTCAGAAACTTCTTTGTGATGTGTGTCCTCAGCTAACAGAGTTCAACCTTTCTTTTCATACAGCAGTTTGGAAACTCTCTTTTTGTAGAATCTGCAAGTGGATATTTGATAACTGTGAAGATTTCGTAGGAAATGGGAATATCTTCATTTAAAATCCAGACGGAAGCATTCTGAGAAACTTCTTTGTGATGTGTGTCCTCAACTAACAGATTTCAAGCTTTCTTTTGATAGAGCAGTTTGGAAACACACTTTTTGTAGAATCTCTAAGTGGATATTTGGAAAGCTCTAATGATTTCATTGGAAACGGGAATATCTTCATCTAAAATCTCGACAGAAGCACTCTCAGAAACAACTTTGTGATATCTGCATTCAAGTCACAGATCTGAACATACCGTTGCATAGAGCAGTTTTGAAACACTCTTTCTGTACTATCTGCAAGTGGACATTTCAAGCCAATTCAGGCCTATGGTGAAAGAGGAAATATCTTCCCATGAAATCTAGACAGAATTATTTTCAGAAACTTATTTGGGATGTGTGTCCTCAACTAACAGTGCTGAATCTTTCTTTTGATACAGCAGTTTGGAAACACACATTTGTAGAATGTGCAAGTGGATATTTGGATAACTGTGAAGATTTCGTTGGAAACGGGAATATCTTCATATAAAATCTAGACAGAAGCATTCTCAAAAACTTCTTTGTGATGTGTGTCCTCAACTAACAGAGTTCAACCTTTCCTTTGATAGAGCAGTTTGAAAGCACTCTTTTTGTGGTATCTCTAAGTGGATATTAGGATAGCTCTAAGCATTTCGATGGAAACGGGAACATCTTCATATAAAATCCAGATAGAAGCATTCTCAGAAACTGCTTTGCGATGTGTGTCCTCAAGTAACAGAGTTCAACCTTTTTTCTTGATAGAGAAGTTTGGAAACACTCTTTTTGTAGAATCTCTAAGTGGATATTTGGATAACTGTGAAGATTTTGTTGGAAACGGGAATATTTTCATTTAAATCTAGACAGAGGCATTCTCAGAAACTTTTTTGTGACGTGTGTCCTCAACTAACCGAGTTCAAACTTTCTTTTGATATAGCAGTTTGGAAAGACTCTTTTTGTACAATCTGCAAGTGGATATTTGGATAATTGTGAAGATTGCGTTGGATACGTGAATATCTTAATCTAAAATCCGGAGAGAAGCACTCTCACAAACTACTTTGTGATATCTGCATTCAAGTCACAGAGCTCTACATCCGGTTTCAAAGAGCAGGTTTCAAACACTCTTTCTATACTACCTGGAAGTGAACATTTCGAGTGCTTTCAGGCCTATGGTGAAAAAGGAAGTATCATCCCTTAAAAACGAGACAGAACGATTCTCACAAAATTCTTTGTGACCTGTGTCCTCAACTAACGAATTCAACCTTCCTTTTGATACAGCAGTTTGGAAACACTATTTTGTAGAATCTGCAAGTGGATATTTGGATAACTGTGAAGATTCGTTGGAAACGGTATTATCTTCGTATAAAATGTACAGAGAGGCATTCTCAGAAACTTCTTTGTGATGTGTGTCCTCAACTAACCGAGTTCAAAATTTCTTTTGATACAGCAGCTTGGAAACACACTTTTCGTACAATCTGCAAGTGGATATTTGGATAACTGTGAATATTTCCTTGGAAAAGGGAATATCTTCATATAAAATCCAGACAGAAACATTCTCAGAAACTGCTTTGTGATGTGTGTCCTCAACTAACAGAGTTCAACCTTTCTTTTGATAGGGCAGTTTGGAAACACTCTATTTGTAGAATCTCTAAGTGGATATTTGGATAGCTCTAACGATTTCGTTGGAAACGGGAATATCTTCATCTAAAATCTAGACAGAAGCACTCTCAGAAACAACTTTGTGATATCTGCATTCAAGTCACAGAGCTGAACATACCGTTGCATAGAGCAGGTTTGAAACACTCTTTCTGTACTATCTGCAAGTGGACATTTCGAGCACATTCAGGCCTATGGTGAAAAAGGAAATATCTTCTCATAAAATCTAGACAGAATCATTCTCAGAAACAAATTTGGGATGTGGGTCCTCAACTAACAGAGTTCAACCTTTCTTTTGATTCAGCAGTTTGAAAAAACTCTTTTTGAAGAACCTCTAAGTGGATATTTGGATAACTGTGAAGATTTCGTTGGAAACAGGAATATCTTCATATGAAATCTGGACAGAAGCATTCTCAGAAAGTTCTTTGTGATGAGTGCCCTCAACTAACAGAGTTCAACCTTTCTTTTGACAGAGCAGTTTGGAAACACTCTTTTAGTAGAATCTGCAAGTGGATATTTGGATAACTGTGAAGATTTCGTTGGAAACGGGAATAACTTCGTATAAAATCCAGACAGAAGCATTCTCAGAAACTTCTTTGTGATGTGTGTGCTCAACTAACAGAGTTCAACATTTCTTTTGCTACAGCAATTTGAAAGCACTCTTTTTGTGGAATCTCTAAGTGGATATTTGGATAGCTCTAAAGATTTCATTGGAAACGGGAATATCTTCATCTAAAATCTAGACAGAAGCACTCTGAGAAACAACTTTGTGATATCTGCATTCAAGTCACGGAGCTGAACATTCCCTTTCATAAAGCAGTTTTGGAACACTCTTTCTGTACTATCTGAAAGTGGACATTTCAAGCGCTTTCAGGCCTATGGTGAAAAAGGAATTATCTTCCCATGAAATCTAGACAGAATCATTTTCAGAAACTTATTTGGGATGTGTGTCCTCAACTAACAGAGTTGAATCTTTCTTTTGATACAGCAGTTTGGAAACACCCTTTTGTAGAATGTGCAAGTGCATATTTGGATAACTGTGAAGATTTCGTTTTAAACGGGAATATCTTCATATAAAATCTAGACAGAAGCATTCTCAAAAACTTCTTTGTGATGTGTGTCCTCAACTAACAGAGTTCAACTTTTGCTTTGATAGACCAGATTGAAAGCACTCTTTTTTTGGAATCTGTAAGTGGACATTAGGATAGCTTTAAGGATTTCGATGGAAACGGGAATATCTTCATATAAAATCCAGATGGAAGCATTCTCAGAAACTGCTTAGTGATGTGTGTCCTCAACTAACAGATTTCAAGCTTTCTTTTGATAGAAGAGTTTGGAAACACACATTTGTAAAATCTCTAAGTGGATATTTGGATAGCTCTAATGATTTCATTGGAAACGGGAATATCTTCATCTAAAATCTAGACAGAAGCAGTCTCAGAAACAACTTTGTGATATCTGCATTCAAGTCACAGAGCTGAACATACCGTTGCATAGAGCAGTTTTGAAACACTCTTTCTGTACTATCTGCAAGTGGACATTTCAAGCCCATTCAGGCCTGTGGTGAAAAAGGAAATATCTTCCCATGAAATCTAGACAGAATTATTTTCAGAAACTTATTTGGGATGTGTGTCCTCAACTAACAGAGTTGAATCTTTCTTTTGATACAGCAGTTTGGAAACACTCTTTTTGTAGAATGTGCAAGTGGATATTTGGATAACTGAGAAGATTTCGTTGGAAACGGGAATATCTTCAAATAAAATCTAGACAGAAGCATTCTCAAAAACTTCTTTGTGATGTGTGTCCTCAACTAACAGAGTTGAACCTTTCCTTTGACAGAGCAGTTTGAAAGCACTCTTTTTGTGGAATCTCTAAGTGGATATTAGGATAGCTCTAAGGATTTCGATGGAAACGGGAATATCTTCATATAAAAACCAGATAGAAGCATTCTCAGAAACTGCTTTGTGATGTGTGTCCTCTACTAACAGACTTCAACCTTTCTTTTGACAGAGCAGTTTGGAAACACTCTTTTTGTAGAACCTGTAAGTGGATGTTTGGATAGCTCTAACGATTTCGTTGGAAACGGGAATATCTTCATATAAAATCTGGGCAGAAACATTCTCAGAAACTTCTTTGTGATGTGTGTCCTCAAGTAACAGAGTTCAGCCTTGTTTTTTGATAGAGAAGTTTGGAAACACTCATTTTGTAGAATCTCTAAGTGGATATTTGGATAACAGTGAAGATTTCGTTGGAAACGGGAATATTTTCATTTAAATCTAGACAGAGGCATTCTCAGAAACTTTTTTGTGATGTGTGTTCTCAATTAACCGAGTTCAAACTTTCTTTTGATACAGCAGTTTGGAAAGATTCTTTTTGTACAATCTGCAAGTGGATATTTGGATAATTGTGAAGATTTCGTTTGAAACGTGAATATCTTAATCTAAAATCCGGACAGAAGCACTCTCAGAAACTACTTTGTGATATCTGCATTCAAGTCACAGAGCTGTACATCCAGTTTCAAAGAGCAGGTTTCAAACTCTCTTTCTATAGTACCTGGAAGTGAACATTTCGAGCGCTTTCAGGCCTATGGTGAAAAAGGAAGTATCATCCCTTAAAAACGAGACAGAACGATTCTCACAAAATTCTTTGTGACCTGTGTCCTCAACTAAAAGAATTCAACCTTTCTTTTGATACAGCAGTTTGGAAACACTATTTTGTAGAATCTGCAAGTGGATATTTGAATAACTGTGAAGATTCGTTGGAAACGGGATTATGTTCGTATAAAATCTAGAGAGAAACATTCTCAGAAACTTCTTTGTAATGTGTGTCCTTAACTAACCGAAGTCAAATTTTCTTTTGATACAGCAGTTTGGAAACATTCTTTTTGTACAATCTGCAAGTGGGTGTTTGGATAACTGTGAAGATTTCATAGGAAACGGGAATATCTTCATATAAAATCCAGACAGAAGCATTCTCAGAAACTTCTTTGTGATGTGTGTCCTCAACTAACAGAGTTCAACCTTTCTTTGGATAGAGCAGTTCGGAAACACTCTTTTTGTAAAATCTCTAAGTGTATATTTGGATAGCACTAACGATTTCACTGGAAATGGGAATATCTTCATCTAAAATCAAGACAGAAGCACTCTCAGAAACCACTTTGTGATATCTGCATTTAAGCCACAGAGCTGAACATACCCTTTCATAGAGCAGGTTTGAAACACTCTTTCTGTACTATCTGCAAGTGGATATTTCGAGCGCATTGAGGCCTATGGTGGAAAAGGAAATATCTTCCCATAAAATCTAGACAGAATCATTCTCAGAAACAAATTGGGGATGTGTTTCCTCAACTAACAAAGTTCAACCTTTCTTTTTATACAGCAATTTGGAAACACTCTTTTTGTAGAATCTGCAAGTGGATATTTGCATAACTGTGAAGATTTCTTTGGAAACGGGAATATCTTCATATAAAACGTAGACAGGATCATTCTCAGAAACTTCTTTGTGATGTGTGTCCTCAACTAACAGAGTTCAACCTTTCTTTTGATAGAGCAGTTTGGAAACACTATTTTTGTAGTATCCCTAAGTGGATATTTGGATAGCACTAATGAATTCGATGGAAACGGGAATATCTTCATATAAAATCCAGACAGAAGCATTTTCAGAAACTTCTTGGTGATGTGTGTCCTCAAGTAACAGAGTTCACCCTTTCTTTTGATACAGCAATTTGGAAACACTCTTTTTGTAGAATCTGCAAGTGGATATTTGGATAACTGTGAAGATTTCATTGGAAACGGGAATATCATCATATAAAATCTAGACAGAAGCATTCTCAGAAACTTCTTTGTGATGGGTGTCCTCAACTAACAGAGTTCAAACTTTCTCTTCATACAGCAGTTTGGGAACACTCTTTTTGTAGAATCTGCATGTGGATATTTGGATAAATGTGAAGATTTCATTGGAAACGGGAATATCTTCATATAAAATCTAGACAGAAGCCTTCTCAGAAACTTCTTTCTGATGTGTGCCCTCAACTAACAGAGTTCAACCTTTCTTTTGATACAGCAGTTTGGAAACACTCTTTTTGTAGTATCTCTAAGTGGATATTTGGATAACTGTGAAGATTTCGCTGAAAACGTGAATATCTTCATATAAAACCTAGACAGAAACATTCTCACAAAATTCTGTGGGATGTGTGTGCTCAACTAACAGAGTTCAACCTTTCTTTTGATTCAGCAATTTGGAAACACTCTTTTTGTAGAATCTGTAAATGGACATTTTGATAGCTCTAACGATATTGTTGGAAACGGGAATATCTTTATATAAAATATAGACGGAAGCATTCTCAGAAACTTCTTTGTGATGTGTGTCCTCAACTAACAGAGTTTAACCTTTATTTTCATAGAGCAGTTAGGAAACACTCTTTTTGTAGAATCTCTAAGTGGATATTTGGATAGATCTAACAATTTCGTTGGAAACGGGAATATCTTCACCAAAAATCTAGAATGAAGCACTCTCAGAAACAACTTTGTGATATCTTCATTCAAGTCACAGAGCTGAACATTCCCTTTCATATGGCAGGTTTGAAACACTCTTTCTGTACTATCTGAAAGTGGACATTTCAAGCACTTTCAGGCCTACGGTGAAAAATGAAATATTTTTCCATAAAATCTAGACAGAAGTATTTTCAGAAGAAATTTGGGATGTGTGTCCTCAACTAACAGAGTTCAACTCTTCTTTTGATACATCAATTTGGAAACAGTCTTTTTGTAGAATGTGCAAGTGGATATTTATATAACTGTGAAGGTTTCCTTGGAAACTGGAGTATCTTCATATAAAATCCAGACAGAAGCATTCTCAGAAACTTCTTTGTGATGTGTGTCCTCAACTAACAGAGTTCAACCTTTCTTTTGTTAGAACAGTTTGGAAACACTCTTTTTGTAGAACCTGTAAGTGGATATTTGGATAGCTCTAACGATTTCATTGGAAACGGGAATATCTTCATCTAAAATCTAGACAGAAGCACTCTCAGAAACAACTTTGTGATATCTGCATTCAAGTCACAGAGCTGAACATTCGCCTTCATAGAGCAGGTTTGAAACACTCCTTCTGTACTATCTGCTAGTGGACATTTCAAGCGCATTGAGGCCAATGGTGAAAAAGGAAATATCTTCCCCTAAAATCTAGGCAGAATCATTCCCGGAAACAAATTTGGGATATGTGTCCTCAACTAACAGAGTTGAATCTTTCTTTTGATACAGCAGTTTGGAAACACTCTTTTTGTAGAATCTGCAAGTGGATATTTGGATAACTGTGAAGATTTCGTTGGAAACGGGAATATCTTCATATGAAATCTAGTCAGAAGCATTCTCAGAAACTTCTTTGTGATATGTGTCCGCAACTAACAGATTTCAACGTTTCTTTTGATAGAGCAGTTTGGAACCACTCTTTTTGTCGAATCTCTGAGTGGATATTTGGATAGCTCTAACGATTTCGATGGAAATGGGAATATCTTCATATAAAATCTGGACAGAAGCCTTCTCAGAAACGTCTTTGTGATGTGTGTCCTCAACTATCAGAGTTCCACCTGTGTTTTCATACAGCAATTTGGAAACGGGAATATCTTCATATAAAATCTAGACGGAAGAATTCTCAGAAACTTCTTTGTGATGTGTGTCCTCAACTAACAGAGTTCAACCTTTCTTTTGATACAGCAATTTGGAAACACTCTTTTTGTAGAATCTGCAAGTGGATATTTGGATAACTGGGAAGATTTCGTTGCAAACGTGAATATCTTCATATAAATTCCAGACAGAATCATTCTCATAAACTTCTTTGTGATGTGTGTCCTCAGTTAATATGGTTCATCCTTTCTTTTGATAGAACAGTTTGGAAACACTCTTTTTGTAGAATGTGCAAGTGGATATTTGGATAACTGGGAAGATTTCGTTGTAAACGGGAATATCTTCATCTAAAATCTAGACAGAAGCACTCTCAGAAATAACTTTGTGATATCTGCATTCAAGTCACAGAGCTGAACATTGCCTTTCATAGAGTAGGATTGAAACACTGTTTCTGTACTATCTGCAAGTGGACATTTCAAGCGCTTTCAGGACTATGGTGAGAAAGGAAACATCTTCCCATAAACTCTAGACAGAAGCATTCTCAGAAACAAATTTGGGTTGTGTGTCCTCAACTAACACAGTTGAAGCTTTCTTTTGATACAGCAGTTTGGAAACACTCTTTTTGTAGAAACTGCAAGTCTATACTTGGATAAATGTGAAGATTTCCATGGAAACGGGAATATCTTCATATAAAATCTAGACAGAAGGATTCTCAGAAACTTCTTTGTGATGTGTGTCCTCAACTAACAGAGTTCATCTTTGTTTTGATAAAGCAGTTTGGAAACACTCTTTTTGTAGAAACCCTATGTGCATTTGCGGATAGCTCTAACGATTTTGTTGGAAACGGGAATATCTTCAACTAAAATCTAGACAGAAGCATTCTCAGAAATATGTTTGTGATGTATGTCCTCAACTAACAGAGTTCAACCTTTCTTTTGATACAGCAATTTGGAAAAACTCTTTTTGTAGGATCTGCAAGTTGATATTTGCATAACTGTGAAGATTTCGTTGGATACTGGAATATTTTCTTTTAAATCTAGACAGAAGCATTCTCAGAAACTTCTTCGTGATGTGTGTCCTCAACTAACAGAGTTCAACCTTTCTTTGGATACAGCAATATGGAAACACTCTTTTTGTAGAATCTGCAAGTGGATATTTGGACAACTGTTTAGATTTCGTTGGAAACGGGAATATCTTCATATAAAATACAGACAGATGCATTCTCAGAAACTCCTTTGTGATGTGCATCCTCAACTAAGAGAGTTAAACATTTCTTTTGACAAGGCAGTTTAGAAACACTCTTTTTGTAGTATCTGTACATGTATATTTCGATAGCTCTAATGATTTCGTTGGAAACGGGAATATCTTCATAGAAAATCTAGACAGAAGCTTTCTCAGAATCTTCTTTGTGATGTGTGTCCTCAGCTAACAGAGTTCAACCTTTCTTTTGATAGAGCATTTTGGAAACACACTTTTTCTACAATCTCTAACTGGATATTTGGATAGCTCTAACGATTTCATTGGAAACGGTAATATCTTCATCTAAAATCTAGACAGAAACACTCTCAGAGAAAATTTTGTGATATCTGCATTCAAGTCACAAAGCTCAACATTCCCTTTCATAGAGCAGGATTGAAACACACTTTCTGTACTATCTGCAAGTGAACATTTCAGTCTCTTTCTGGACTATGGTGAAAAAGGAAATATCTTCCCATAAAATCTAGACAGAAGCATTCTCAGAACTATATTTGGGATGTGTGTCCTCAACTAACAGAGTAGAAACTTTCTTTTCATACAGCAGTTTGGAAATACTCTTTTTCTGGAATCTGCAAGTGGATATTGGGATAACTGTGAAGATTTCATTGGAAACGGGAATATCTTCATATAAAATCCAGACAGAAGCATTCTCAGAAACTTCTTTGTGATGTGTGTCCTAAACTCACAGAGTTCAACTTTTCTTTTGATAGAGCTGTTTGAAAACACTCTTTTTGTAGAATCTGTAAGTGGATATTTGGATAGCTGTAACGATTTCGTCGGAAACGGGAATATCTTCATTTAAAATCTAGACAGAAGCATTCTCAGAAACTTCTTTGTGATGTGTGTCCTCAAGCAACAGAGTTGAACGTTTCTTTTGATAGAGCAGTTTGGAAACACTCTTTATGCAGAATCCCTAAGTGCATATACGGATAGCTCTAACGATTTCATTGGAAACGGGAATATCTTCATCTAAAATCTAGACAGAAGCACTCTCAGAAACAGCTTTGTGATATCTGCATTGAAGTCACAGAGCTGAACATTGCCTTTCATAGAGCAGGACTGAAACAATCTTCCTGTAGTATCTGCAAGTGGACATATCAAGCGCTTTGAGGCCAATGGTGAAAAAGGAAATATCTTCCCATAAAATCAAGACATAAGCATTCTCAGAAACATATTTGGGAAGAGTGTGCTCAACTAACAGAGTTGAACCTGTCTTTTCATACAGCAGTTTATAAACACTCTTTTTGTAGAATCTGCAAGTGGATATTTGGATAACTGTGAAGATTTCGTAGGGAACGGGAATATCTTCATATAAAGTCTAGACAGAATCATTCTCAGAAACAAATTTGGGATGTGGGTCGTCAACTAACAGAGTTGAACCTTTCTTTTCATACAGCAGTTTGGAAACACTCTTTTTGTAGAAAGTGCAAGTGGATATTTGGATAACTGTGAAGATTTCGTTGGAAACGGGAATATCTTCATATTAACCCAAACAGAAGGATTCTCAGAAACTTCTTTGTGATGTGTGTCCTAAGCTAACAGAGTTCAACCTTTCTTTTCATACAGCAATTTGGAAACACTCTTTTTGTACAATCTGCAAGTGGATATTTGGATTACTATGAAGATTTCGTAGGAAACGGGAATATCTTCATATAAAATCAAGACAGAAGCATTCTCAGAAACTTCTTTGTGATGTGTGTCCTCAAATAACAGAGTTCAACCTTTCTTTTGATAGAGCAGTTTGGAAACACTCTATTTGTAGAATCTCTATGTGGATATTTGGATAGCTCTAACGATTTCATTGGAAACGGCAATATCTTCATCTAAAATCTAGACAGAAGCACTCTCAGAAACAACTTTGTGGTATCTGCATTCAGGTCACAGAGCTGAACATTCCCTTTCATACGGCAGGTTTGAAACACTCTTTCTGTACTATCTGCAAATGGGCATTACAAGCGCATTTAGTCCTATGGTGAAAAAGGAAATATCTCCCCATAAAATCTAGACAGAATCATTCTCAGAAACAAATTAGGGTTGTGTGTCCTCAACTAACAAAGCTGAACCTTTCTTTTGATACAGCAGTTTTGAAAAACCGTTTTTGTAGAATCTGCAAGTGTATATTTGGATAACTGTGAAGATTTCGTAGGGAACGGGAATATCTTCATATAAAGTCTAGACAGAATCATTCTCAGTAACAAATTTGGGATGTGTGTCCTCAACTAACAGAGTTCAACCTTTCTTTTGATACAGCAATTTGGAAACACTCTTTTTGTAGAATGTGCAAGTGAATATTTGGATAACTGTGAAGATTTCATTGGAAACGGGAATACCGTCATATAAAATCCAGACAGAAGGATTCTCAGAAATTTTTGTGATCTGTGTCCTCAACTAACAGAGTTCATCCTTTCTTTTGATAGAACAGTTTGGAAACACACTTTTTGTAGAATCTCTAAGTGGATATTTGTATAGCTCTAACGATTTCTTAGGAAATGGGAATATCTTGATATAAGATCTAGACAGAAGCCTTCTCAGAAACTTTTTCGTGATGTGTGTCCTCAAATAACAGAATTCAACCTTTCTTTTGATACAGCAATTTGGAAACACTCTTTTTGTCGAAGCTGCAGGTGGATATTTGGATATCTGTGAAGATTTCATTGGAAACGGGAATATCTTCATATAAAACCTAGACAGAAGCATTCTCAGAAACTTCTTTGTGATGTATGTCCTCAACTAACAGAGTTCAACCTTTCTTTTGATACAGCAATTTGGAAACACTCTTCTTGTAGAATCTGCAAGTGGATATTTGGATAACTGTGTAGATTTCTTGGGAAACGGGAATATCTTCATATAAAATACAGACAGATGCATTCTCAGAAACTACTTTGTGATGTGTATCCTCAACTAAGAGAGTTGAACCTTTATTTTGATAGAGCAGTTTGGAAACACTCTTTTTGTAGAATCTCTAAGTGGATATTTGGATAGCTCTAACGATTTCATTGTAAACGGGAATATCTTCATCTAAAATCTAGACAGAAGCACTCTCAGAAAGAACGTTGTGATATCTGCATTCAAGTCACAGAGCTGAACATTCCATTTCATAGAGCAGGATTGAAACACTCTTTCTGTACTATCGGCAAGTGGACTTTTCAAGTGCATTTAGGCCTATGGTGAAAAAGGAAATATCTTCCCATAAAATCTAGAGAGAAGCATTCTCAGAAAGTAATTTATGATATGTGTCCTCAACCAACAGAGTTGAACCTTTCATTTCATACAGGAGTTTGGAAACACTCTTTTTGTAGAATCTGCAAGTGGATATTTGGATAACTGTGAAGATTTCGTAGGAAACGGGAATATCTTCTTATAAAATCCAGACAGAATCATTCTGGGAAACGTCTTTGTGATGTGTGTTCTCTACTAACAGAGTTCAACCTTTCTTTTGATACAGCAATTTGGAAACACTCTTTTTCTAGAAGCTGTAAGTGGATATTTGGATAACTGTGAAGATTTCGTTGGAAACGGGAATATTTTCCTTTAAATCTAGACAGAAGCATTCTCAGAAACTTCTTTGTGATGCTTGTCCTCAACTAACAGAGTTCAACCTTTCTTTTGATACAGCAATTTGGAAACACTCTTTTTGTAGAATGTGCAAGTGGATATTTGGATAACTGTGTAGATTTCGTTGGAAACGGGAATATCTTCATCTGAAATCTAGACAGAAGCATTCTCAGAAACTTCTTTGTGATGTGTATCCTCAACTAAGAGAGTTAAACCATTCTTTTGACAGGGCAGTTTGGAAACACTCTTTTTGTAGAATCTGTAAGTGCATATTTGGATAGCTCTAATGATTTCGTTGGAAACGTTAATATCTTCATATAAAATCTAGACAGAAGCATTCTCAGAATCTTCTTTGTGATGTGTGTCCTCATCTAACAGAGTTCAGCCTTTCTTTTGATAGAGCAGTTTGGAAACACTCTTTTTGTAGAATCTCTAAGTGGACATTTGGATAGCTCTAATGATTTCTTTGGAAACGGGAATATCTTCATCTAAAATCTTGACAGAAACACTCTCACAAACAATTTTGTGATATCTGCATTCAAGTCACAGAGCTGAACATTCCCTTTCATAGAGCAGGATTGAAACACACTTTCTGTACTACCTGCAAGTGGACATTTCAGTCGCTTTCAGTCCTAAGGTGAAAAAGGAAATATCGTCCCATAAAATCTAGACAGAAGCATTCTTAGAAACTTATTTGGGATGTGTGTCCTCAACTAACAGAGTTCAACCTTTCTTTTGATACAGCAATTTGGAAACACTCTTTTCGTAGAATGTGCAGGTGGATATTTGGATAACTGTGAAGATTTCGTTGGAAACGGGAATATCTTCATATAAAATGCAGGCAGAAGCATTCTCAGAAACTTCTTTGTGATGTGTGTCAGCAACTAACAGAGTTCAACCTTTCTTTTGATAGAGCTGTTTGGAAACACTGTTTTTGTAGAACCTGTATGTGGATATTTGGATAGCTCTAACGATTTCATTGGAAACGCTAATATCTTCATATAAAATCTGGACAGAAGCATTCTCAGAATCTTCTTTGTGATGTGTGCCCTCAAGTAACAGAGTTGAACCTTTCTTTTGATAGAGCAGTTTGGAAACACTCTTTTTGTAGAATCTCTAAGAGGATATTTGGATAGCTCTAACGATTTCATTGGAGAAGGGAATTTCTTCATCTAAAGTCTTGACAGAAGCACCCTCAGAAACAACTTTGTGATATCTGCATTCAAGCCACAGAGCTGAATATTCCCTTTCATAGAGCAGGATTGAAACACTCTTTCTGTACTACCTGCAAGTGGGCATTTCTAGCGCTTTCAGGCCTATGGTGAAAAAGGAAATATCTTCCCATGAAATCCAGACAGAGGCATTCTCAGAAACAAATTTGGGTTGTGTGTCCTCAACTAACAGAGTAGATCCTTTCTTTTCATGCTGAAGTTTGGAAACAATCTTTTTGCAGAATCTGCTAGTGGATATTTGGATAACTGTGAAGATTTCGTTCTAAACGGAAATATCTTCATATAAAACCTAGACAGAAGCATTCTCAGAAACTTTTTTGTGATGTGTGTCCTCAACTAAGAGTTCAACCTTTCTTTTCATAGAGCAATTTGGAAACACTCTTTCTGTAGAATCTGCAAGTGGATATTTGGATAACTGTGAAGATTTCATTGGAAACGGGAATATCTTCATATAAAATCTAGACAGAAGCATTCTCAGAAACTTCTCTGTGATGTATGTCCTCAACTAACAGAGTTCAACCTTTCTTTTCATACAGCAATTTGGAAACACTCTTTTTGTAGAATCTGCAAGTTTATATTTGGATAGCTCTAACGACTTCGTTGGAAAGGGGAATATCTTCATCTAAAATCGAGACAGAAGCTCTCTCAGAAACAACTTTGTGATATCTGCGTTCAAGTCACAGAGCTGAACATTCCCTTTCATAGAGCAGAATTAAAACACTCTTTCTGTACTATCTGCAAGTGAACATTTCAAGCGCTTTCATGCCTATGGTGAAAAAGGAAATATTCTCCCATAAAATCTAGACAGAAGAATTCTCAGAAACAAATTTGGCTTGTGTGTCCTCAACTAAAAGAGTTCAACCTTTCCTTTCATACAGCAGTTTGGAAACACACTTTTTGTAGTATCTGCAAGTGGATATTTGGAAAAATGTGAAGATTTCGTTGGAAACGGGAATATCTTCATATAAAATCTAGACAGAAGCATTCTCAAAAACAAATTTGGGATGTGTGCCCTTAACTGACAGAGTTCAACCTTTCTTTTGATAGAGCAATTTGGAAACACTCTTTTTGTAGAATCTGCAATTGGATATTTGGATAACTGTGAAGATTTCGTAGGAAACGGGAATATCTTCATATAAAGTCTAGACAGAAGCATTCTCAGAAACATCTTTGTGATGTATGTCCTCAACTAACAGAGTTCAACCTTTCGTTTGATACAGCAATTTGGAAACACTCTTTTTGTAGAATCTGCAAGTTTATATTTGGATAACTGTGAAGATTTCGTTGGAAATGGGAATATTTTCATTTAAATCTAGACAGAAGCATTCTCAGAAACTTCTTCATGATGTGTGTCCTCAAGTAACAGAGTTCAACCTTTCTTTTGATATAGCAATTTGGAAACACTCTTTTTGTAGAATGTGCAGGTGGATATTTGGATAACTGTGTAGATTTCGTTGGAAACGGGAATATCTTCATATAAAATACAGACAGATGCATTCTCAGAAACTTCTTTGTGATGTGTATCCTCAACTAAGAGAGTTAAACCTTTCTTTTGACAGAGCAGTTTGGAAACACTCTTTTTGTAGTATATGTAAGTGTATATTTCGATAGCTCTAATGACTTCATTGGAAACGGGAATATCTTCATAGGAAATCTAGACAGAAGCATTCTCAGAATCTTCTTTGTGATGTGTGCCCTCAAGTAACAGAGTTGAACCTTTCTTTTGATAGAGCAGTTTGGAAACACTCTTTTTGTAGAATCTCTAAGAGGATATTTGGATAGCTCTAACGATTTCATTGGAGAAGGGAATTTCTTCATCTAAAGTCTTGACAGAAGCACCCTCAGAAACAACTTTGTGATATCTGCATTCAAGCCACAGAGCTGAATATTCCCTTTCATAGAGCAGGATTGAAACACTCTTTCTGTACTACCTGCAAGTGGGCATTTCTAGCGCTTTCAGGCCTATGGTGAAAAAGGAAATATCTTCCCATGAAATCCAGACAGAGGCATTCTCAGAAACAAATTTGGGTTGTGTGTCCTCAACTAACAGAGTAGATCCTTTCTTTTCATGCTGAAGTTTGGAAACAATCTTTTTGCAGAATCTGCTAGTGGATATTTGGATAACTGTGAAGATTTCGTTCTAAACGGAAATATCTTCATATAAAACCTAGACAGAAGCATTCTCAGAAACTTTTTTGTGATGTGTGTCCTCAACTAAGAGTTCAACCTTTCTTTTCATAGAGCAATTTGGAAACACTCTTTCTGTAGAATCTGCTAGTGGATATTTGGATAACTGTGAAGATTTCATTGGAAACGGGAATATCTTCATATAAAATCTAGACAGAAGCATTCTCAGAAACTTCTCTGTGATGTATGTCCTCAACTAACAGAGTTCAACCTTTCTTTTCATACAGCAATTTGGAAACACTCTTTTTGTAGAATCTGCAAGTTTATATTTGGATAGCTCTAACGACTTCGTTGGAAAGGGGAATATCTTCATCTAAAATCGAGACAGAAGCTCTCTCAGAAACAACTTTGTGATATCTGCGTTCAAGTCACAGAGCTGAACATTCCCTTTCATAGAGCAGAATTAAAACACTCTTTCTGTACTATCTGCAAGTGAACATTTCAAGCGCTTTCATGCCTATGGTGAAAAAGGAAATATTCTCCCATAAAATCTAGACAGAAGAATTCTCAGAAACAAATTTGGCTTGTGTGTCCTCAACTAAAAGAGTTCAACCTTTCCTTTCATACAGCAGTTTGGAAACACACTTTTTGTAGTATCTGCAAGTGGATATTTGGAAAAATGTGAAGATTTCGTTGGAAACGGGAATATCTTCATATAAAATCTAGACAGAAGCATTCTCAAAAACAAATTTGGGATGTGTGCCCTTAACTGACAGAGTTCAACCTTTCTTTTGATAGAGCAATTTGGAAACACTCTTTTTGTAGAATCTGCAATTGGATATTTGGATAACTGTGAAGATTTCGTAGGAAACGGGAATATCTTCATATAAAGTCTAGACAGAAGCATTCTCAGAAACATCTTTGTGATGTATGTCCTCAACTAACAGAGTTCAACCTTTCGTTTGATACAGCAATTTGGAAACACTCTTTTTGTAGAATCTGCAAGTTTATATTTGGATAACTGTGAAGATTTCGTTGGAAATGGGAATATTTTCATTTAAATCTAGACAGAAGCATTCTCAGAAACTTCTTCATGATGTGTGTCCTCAAGTAACAGAGTTCAACCTTTCTTTTGATATAGCAATTTGGAAACACTCTTTTTGTAGAATGTGCAGGTGGATATTTGGATAACTGTGTAGATTTCGTTGGAAACGGGAATATCTTCATATAAAATACAGACAGATGCATTCTCAGAAACTTCTTTGTGATGTGTATCCTCAACTAAGAGAGTTAAACCTTTCTTTTGACAGAGCAGTTTGGAAACACTCTTTTTGTAGTATATGTAAGTGTATATTTCGATAGCTCTAATGACTTCATTGGAAACGGGAATATCTTCATAGGAAATCTAGACAGAAGCATTCTCAGAATCTTCTTTGTGACGTGTGTCCTCAACTAACAGAGTTCAACCTTTCTTTTGATAGAGCAGTTTGGAAACACATTTTTTGTACAATCTCTAAGTGGATATTTGGATAGCTCTAATGATTTCGTTGGAAACGGTAATATGTTCATCTAAAATCTAGACAGAAACACTCTCAGAGACAAGTTTGTGATATCTGCATTCAAGTCACAGAGCTGAACATTTCCTTTCATAGAGCAGGATTGAAACACACTTTCTGTACTATCTGCAAGTGGACATTTCAGTCGCTTTCAGGCCTATGGTGAAAAAGGAAATATCTTCCCATAAAATCTAGACCGAAGCATTCTCAGAAACATATTTGCGATGTATGTCCTCAACTAACAGAGTTGAAACTTTCTTTTGATACAGCACTTTGGAAACACTCTTTTTGTAGAATCTACAAGTGTATATTTGGATAACTGTGAAGATTTTGTACGGAACGGGAATATCTTCATATAAAGTCTAGACAGAATCAATTCTCAGAAACAAATTTGGGAAGTGTGTCCTCATCTAACAGAGTTCAACCTTTCTTTTGATACAGGAATTTGGAAACACTCTTTTTGTAGAATCTGCAAGTGGATATTTGGATAACTGTGTAGATTTCATTGGAAACGGGAATATCATCATATAAAATCCAGACAGAAGGATTCTCTGAAATTTTTGTTATCTGTGTCCTCAACTAACCGAGTTCATCCTTTCTTTTGATAGAACAGTTTGGGTACACACTTTTTGTAGAATCTCTAAATGGATATTTGTATAGTTCTAACGATTTCTTTGGAAACGGGAATATCTTCATATAAAATCCAGACAGAAGCATTCTCAGAAACTTCTTTGTGATGTGTGTCCTGAAGTAACAGAGTCCAGCCTTTCTTTTGATAGAGCAATTTGGAAACACACTTTTTGTAGAATCTGCAAGTGGATATTTGGATAACTGTGTAGATTTCATTGGAAACGGGAATATCATCATATAAAATCCAGACAGAAGGATTCTCTGAAATTTTTGTTATCTGTGTCCTCAACTAACCGAGTTCATCCTTTCTTTTGATAGAACAGTTTGGGAACACACTTTTTGTAGAATCTCTAAATGGATATTTGTATAGTTCTAACGATTTCTTTGGAAATGGGAATATCTTGATATAAGATCTAGACAGAAGCATTATCAGAAACTTATTTGTGATGTGTGTCCTGAAGTAACAGAGTCCAGCCTTTCTTTTGATAGAGCAATTTGGAAACACACTTTTTGTAGAATCTGCAAGTGGATATTTGGATAATAGTGAAGATTTCGTTGGAAATGGGAATATCTTCATATAAAATCCATACAGAAGCATTCTCAGAAACTTCTTTGTGATGTGTGTCCTCAACTAACAGAGTTCAACCTTTCTTGTGGTAGAGCAGTTTGGAAACACTGTTTTGTAGAAACTGTAAGTGGATATTTGGATAGCTGTAACAATTTCATTCGAAACGGGAATATCTTCATATAAAATCTGGACAGAAGCATTCTCAGAAACTGCTTTGTGATGTGTTTCCTCAAGTAACAGAGTTCAACCTTTCTTTTGATAGACCAGTTTGGAAACACTCCTTTTGTAGAATCTCTAAGTGGATATTTTGATAGCTCTAACGATTTCGTTGGAAACTGGAATATCTTCTTCTAAAATCTAGACAGAAGCACTCTCAGAAAGAACGTTGTGATATCTGCATTCATGTCACAGAGTTGAACATTCCCTTTCATAGAGCAGGATTGAAACACTCTTTCTGTACTATCGGCAAGTGGACATTTCAACCACTTTCAGGCCTATGGTGAAAAAGGAAATATCTTCCCATAAAATCTAGACAGAAGCATTCTCAGAAACTTCTTTGTTATGTATGTCCTCAACTAACAGAGTTCAACCTTTCTTTTGATACAGCAATTTGGAAACATTCTTTTTGTAGAATCTGCAAGTGGATATTTGGATAACTGTGAAGATTTCTTTGGAAACGGAAACATTTTCATTTAAATCAAGACAGAAGCATTCTCAGAAACTTCTTTGTGATGTGTGTCCTCAACTAACAGAGTTCAACCTTTCTTTTGATACAGCAATTTGGAAACACTCTTTTTGTAGAATCTGCAAGTGGATATTTGGATAACTGTGTAGATTTCTTTGGAAACGGGAATATCTTCATATAAAATACAGACAGAAGCATTCTCAGAAACATCTTTGTGATGCGTATCCTCAACTAAGAGAGTTGAAACTTTCTTTTGATAGAGCAGTTTAGAAACACTCTTTTTGTAGAATCTCTAAGTGGATATTTCGATACCTATAACTGTTTCGTTGTAAACGGGAATATCTTCATCTAAAATCTAGACAGAAGCACTCTCAGAAAGAACGTTGTGATATCTGCATTCAAGTCACAGAGCTGAACATTCCCTTTCATAGAGCAGGATTGAAACACTCTTTCTGTACTATCGGCAAGTGGATATTTCAAGCGCATTCAGGCCTATGGTGAAAAAGGAAATATCTTTCCATAAAATCTAGACAGAAGCATTCTCAGAAACTTATTTGGGATGTGTGTCCTCAACTAACAGAGTTGAAACTTTCTTTTCATGCAGCAGTTTGGAAACACTCTTTTTGTGGAATCTGCTAGAGGATATTGGGATAACTGTGAAGATTTCATAGGAAACGGGAATATCTTCATATAAAATCTAGAGAGAAGCATTCCCAGAAACTTCTCTGTGATGTGTGTCCTCAACTAACAGAGTTCAACCTTTCTTTTGATGGAGCTGTTTGGAAACACTCTTTTTGTAGAACCTGTAAGTGGATATTTGGATAGCTCTAACGATTTCTTTGGAAACGGTAATATCTTCATATAAAATCTGGACAGAAGCATTCTCAGAAACTTCTTTGCGATATTTGTCCTCAAGTAACAGAGTTGAACCTTTTTTTTGATAGAGCAGTTTGGAAACACACTTTTTGTAGAATCTCTAAGTGGATATTTGGATAGCTCTAACGACTTCATTGGAAAAGGGAATTTCTTCACCTAAAGTCTAGACAGAAGCACCCTGAGAAAGAACTGTGTGATATCTGCATTCAAGTCACAGAGCTGAACATTCCCTTTCATAGAGCAGGATTGAAACACTCTTTCTGTACTATCTGCAAGTGGACATTTCAAGCGCTTTCAGTCCTATGGTGAAAAAGGGAATATCTTCCCATAAAATCCAGACAGAAGCATTCTCAGAAACAAATCTCGGTTGTGTGTCATCAACTAACAGAGTAGATCCTTTCTTTTCATACAGCAGTGTGGAAACAATCTTTTTGCAGAATCTGCAAGTGATTATTTGGATAACTGTGAAGATTTCGTTGGAAACGGGAATATCTTCCCATAAAATCCAGACAGAAGCATTCTCAGAAACTTTTTTATGATGTGTGTCGTCAACTAAGAGTTCAACCTTTGTTTTGCTACAGCAAATTGGAAACACTCTTTCTGTAGATTCTGCAAGTGAATATTTGGATAACTGTGAAGATTTCGTTGGAAACGGGAATATCTTCATATAAAATCTAGACAGAAGCATTCTCAGAAACTTCTTTGTGATGTGTGTCCTCAACTAAGAGAGTTCAACCTTTCTTTTGATACAGCAGTTTGGAAACACACTTTTTGTACAATCTGCAAGTGGATATTTGGATAAATATGAAGATTTCCTTGGAAACGGGAATATCTTCATATAAAATCCAGACAGAAGCATTCTGAGAAACTTCTTTGTGATGTGTGTCCTCAACTAACAGAGTTCTACCTTTCTTTTGACAGAGCATTTTGGAAACACTCTTTTTGTAGAATCTCTAAGTGGATATTTGGATAGCTCTTACGATTTCGTTGGAAACAGGAATATCTTCATATAAAATCTAGACAGAAGCATTCTCAGAATCTTCTTTGTGATGTGTGTCCTCAACTAACTAAGTTCAACCTTTCTTTTGATAGAGCAGTTTGGAAACACACTTTTTCTAGAATCTCTAAGTGGATATTTGGATAGCTGTAACGATTCCGTTGGAAACGGGAATATCTTCATCTAAAATTTAGGCAGAAGCACTCTAAGAAACAACTTTGTGATATCTGCATTCCAGTCACAGAGCTGAACATTCCCTTTCATAGAGCAGGATTGAAACACTCCTTCTGTACTATCTGCAAGTGGACATTTCTAGCGCTTTCAGGCCTATGGTGAAAAAGAAATATCCTCCCATAAAATCTAGACAGAAGCATTCTCAGAAACAAATTTGTGATGTGTGTCCTCAACTAACAGAGATGAAACTTTCTTTTCATACAGCAGTTTGGAAACACTATTTTTGTAGAATCTGCAAGAGAATATTTTGATAACTGTGAAGATTTCGTAGGGAATGGGAATATCTTCATATAAAGTCTAGACAGAATGATTCTCAGAAACAAATTCAGGATGTGTGTCGTCAACTAACAGAGTTGAACCTTTCTTTTCATACAGCAGTTTGGAAACACTCTTTTTGTAGAAAGTGCAAGTGGATATTTGGATAACTGTGAAGATTTCGTAGGAAACGGGAATATCTTCATATAAAATCCAGACAGAAGCATTCTCAGAAACTTCTTTGTGATGTGTGTCCTCAACTAACAGAGTTCAACCTTTCTTTTGATAGAGCAGTTTGGAAACTCTCGTTTTGTAGAATCTCTAAGTGGATATTTGGATAGCTCTAACGATTTCGTTGGAAACGAGAATATCTTCATCTAAAATCTAGACAGAAGCACTCTCAGAAACAACTTTCTGATATCTGCATTCAAGTCACAGAGCTGAACATACCCTTGCATAGAGCAAGTTTGAAACACTCTTTCTGTACTGTCTGCAAGTGGACATTTCAAGCGCTTTCAGGCCTATGGTGAAAAAGGATATATCTTCCCATAAAATCTAGACAGAATCCTTCTCAGAAACAAATTTGGGATGTGTATCCTCAACTAACAAAGATCAACCTTTCTTTGGATACAGCAATTTGGAATCACTCTTTTTGTAGAATCTGCAAGTGGATATTTGCATAACTGTGAAGATTTCGTTGGAAACGGGAATACCTTCAAATAAAACCCAGACAGTAGCATTCTCAGAAACTTCTTTGTGATGTGTGTCCTCAACTAACAGAGTTCTACCTTTCTTCTGATACAGCAGTTTGGAAACACTCTTTTTGTAGAATTTGTAAGTGGATATTTGGTTAGCTCTAACGATTTCATTAGAAACGGTAATATCTTCATATAAAAGCTAGACAGAGGCATTCTCAGAAACTCCTTTGTGTTGAGTGTCCTCAACTAACAGAGTTCATCCTTTCTTTTGATAGAGCAGTTTGGAAACACTCTTTTTGCAGAATCTGTAAGTGGATATTTGGATAGCTCTAACGATTTCATTGGAAATAGGAATATCTTCGTATAAAATCTAGACAGAAGCATTCTCAGAAACTTCCTTGTGAAGTGTGTCCTCAACTAAGAGAGTTCAACCTTTCTTTTGATAGAGCAGTTTTGAAACACTCTTTTTGTCGAATCACTAAGTGGATATTTGGATCTCTCTAACGATTTCGTTGGAAACGGGAATACCCTCATCTGAAATCTAGACAGAAGCACTCTCAGAAACACCTTTGGGATATCTGCATTCAAATCACGGAGCTGAACATTCCCTTTCATAGAGCAGGATTGTAACACTCTTTCTGTACTATCTGCAAGTGGACATTTCAAGCGCTTTCAGGCCTGTGGTGAAAACGGAAATATCTTCCCATAAAATCTAGACAGAAGCATTCTCAGAAACTTATTTGGGATGTGTGTCATCAACTAACAGAGTTGAACCTTTCTTTTCATACAGCAGTTTGGAAACACTCTTTTTGTAGAAAGTGCAAGTGGATAATTGGATATCTGTGAAGATGTCATTGGAAACGGGAATATCTTCATATAAAATCCAAACAGAAGCATTATCAGAAACTTCTTTGTGATGTGTGTCCTCAGGTAACAGAGTTCAACCTTTCTTTTCATACAGCAGTTTGGAAACACTCTTTTTGTAGAATCTGCAATTGGATATTTGGATAACTGTGAAGATTTCGTAGGAAACGGGAATATCTTCATATAAAGTCCAGACAGAAGCATTCTCAGAAACTTCTTTGTGATTTGTGTCCTCTAATAACAGTGCTCAACCTTTCTTTTGATAGAGCAGTTTGGAAACACTCTTTTTGTAGAATCTCTAAGTGGATATTTGGATAGCTCTAAAGATTTCGTTGGAAACGGGAATACCTTCATATAAAATACAGGCAGAAGGATTCTCAGAAACTGCTTTGTGATGTGTGTCCTCAACTAACAGAGTTTAACCTTTCTTATGACAGAGCACTTTGGAAACACTCTTTTTGTAGAATCTGTAAGTGGATAGTTGGATAGTTCTAACGATTTCATAGTAAACGGGAATATCTTCATCTAAAATCTAGACAGAAGCACTCTCTGAAACAACTTTGTGATATCTGCATTCAAGGCACAGAGCTGAACATTCCCTTTCATAGAGCAGGTTTGAAGCACTCTTTCTGTACTATCTGCAAGTGGACATTGCAAGCGCTTTCAGGCCTAAGGTGAAAAAGGTAATATCTTCCCATAAAATTTAGACAGATGCATTCTCAGAAACAAATTCGGGATGTGTGTCCTCAACTAACAGAGTTCAACCCTTCTTTTTATAGAGCAGTTTGGAAACACACTTTTTGTAGAATCTCTAAGTGGATATTTGGATAACTGTGAAGATATCCTTGGAAACGGGAATATCTTTATATAAAATCTGGACAGAAGCATTCTCAGAAACTTCTTTGTGATGTGTGTCCTCAACTAACAGAGTTCAACCTTTCTTTTGACTGAGCAGTTAGGAGACACTCTTTTTGTCAAATCTCTAAGTGGATATTTGGATAGCTCTAACGATTTCGATGGAAACGGGAGTATCTTCATATAAAATCTTGACAGAAGCATTCTCAGAAACTTCTTTGTGATGTGTGTCCTCAACTATCAGAGTTCAACATATATTTTGATACAGCTATTTGGAAACGGGAATAACTTCATATAAAATCTAGACAGAAGCATTCTCAGAAACTTCTTTGTGTTGTGTGTCCTCAACTAACAGAGTTCAACCTATCTTTGATACAGCAATTTGGAAACACTTTATTTGTAGAATGTGAAGGTGGATATTCGGATAACTGTGAAGATTTCATTGGAAGCGGGAATATCTTCATATAAAATCCAGACAGAAGGATTCACTGAAACTTTTTGTGATGTGTGTCCTCAACTAACAGATTTCAGCGTTTCTTATGATAGAGCAGTTTGGAAACACTCTTTTTGTAGAATCTCTAAGTGGATATTTGGATAACTGTGAAGATTTCGTTGGAAACGGGAATATCTTCATATAAAATCTGGGCAGAAGCATTCTCAGAAACTTCTTTGTGATGTGTGTCCTCAAGTAAGAGAGTTCAACCTTTCTTTTGATAGAGCAGTTTGGAAACACTCTTTTTGTAGAATCTCTAAGTGGATATGTGGATAACTGTGAAGATTACGTTGGAAACGGGAATATTTTCATTTAAATCTACACAGAGGCATTCTCAGAAACTTCTTTGTGTTGTGTGTCCTCAACTAACATAGTTCAACCTTTCTTTTGACAAAGCAGTTTGGAAACACTCTTTTTTGTAGAATCTGCAAGTGGATATTGGGATAGCTCTAACGATTTCATTGGAAACGGGAATATCTTCATATAAAATCTAGACAGCAGCATTCCAAGAAACTTCTGTGTGATGTGTGTCCTCAACTATCAGAGTTCAACCTATCTTTTGATACAGCAATTTGGAAACACTCTATTTGTAGAATGTGCAGGTGGGTATTCGGATAACTGTGAAGATTTCATTGGAAATTGGAATATCTTCATATAAAATCCAGACAGAAGGATTCTCTGAAACTTTTTGTGATGTGTGTCCTCAACTAACAGATTTCAGCCTTTCTTTTGATAGAACAGTTTGGAAACACTCTTTTTGTAGAATCTCTAAGTGGATATTTGGATAGCTCTAACGATTTCGTTGGAAACGGGAATATCCTCGTCTGAAATCTAGATAGAAGCACTCTCAGAAACAACTTTGTGATATCTGCATTCAAGTCACGGAGCTGAACATTCCCTTTCATAGAGCAGGTTTCAAACCCTCTTTATGTACTATCTGCAAGTGGACATTTCAAGTGCATTCAGGCCTATGGTGAAAAAGGAAATATCTTCCCATAAAATCTAGACAGAATCATTCTCAGAAACAAATTTTGGGTGTGTGTCCTCAACTAAGACATTTGAACCTTTCTTTTGATACAGCAGTTTGGAAACACACTTTTTGTAGAATGTGCAAGTGGATATTTGGATAACTGTGAAGATTTCATTGGAAACGGGAATATCTTCATATAAAATCCAAACAGAAGCATTCTGAGAAACTTCTTTGTGATATGTGTCCTCAACTAACAGAGTTCAACCTTTCTTTCCATGCCGCAGTTTGGAAACACTCTTTTTGCAGAATCTGCAAGTGGATAGTTGGATAACTGTGAAGATTTCGTAGGAAACGGGAATATCTTCATATAAAATCATGACAGAAGCATTCTCAGAAACTTCTTTGTGATGCGGGTCCTCAACTAACAGAGTTCAACCTTTCTTTTGATAGAGCAGTTTGAAAACACTCTTTTTGCAGAATCTCTAAGTGGATATTTGGACAACTGTTATGCTTTCATTGGAAACGGGAATATCTTCATATAAAATCTAGAGAGAAGCATTCTCAGAAACTTCTTTGTGATGTGTGTCCTCAACTAACAGAGTTCAACCTTTCTTCTGATAGAGCAATTTGGAAACACTCTTTTTGTAGAATCTGCAAGTGGATATTTGCATACCTGTGAAGATTTTGTTGGAAACGGGAAGATCTTCATATAAAACCCAGACAGAAGCATTCTCAGAAACTTCTTTGTGATGTGTGTCCTGAACTAACTGAGTTCAACTTTGTATTGATAGAGCAGTTTGGAAACACTCTTTTTGTAGAATCTCTAAGTGGATATTTGGATAGCTCTAACGATTTCGTTGTAAACGGAAATATCTCCATCTAAAATCTAGACAGAAGCACTCTCAGAAACAACTTTGTGATATCTGCATTCAAGTCACGGAGCTGAACATTCCCTTTCATAGAGCAGGTTTCAAACCCTCTTTATGTACTATCTGCAAGTGGACATTTCAAGTGCATTCAGGCCTATGGTGAAAAAGGAAATATCTTCCCATGAAATCTAGACAGAATCATTCTCAGAAACAAATTTTGGGTGTGTGTCCTCAACTAAGACATTTGAACCTTTCTTTTGATACAGCAGTTTGGAAACACACTTTTTGTAGAATGTGCAAGTGGATATTTGGATAACTGTGAAGATTTCATTGGAAACGGGAATATCTTCATATAAAATCCAAACAGAAGCATTCTGAGAAACTTCTTTGTGATATGTGTCCTCAACTAACAGAGTTCAACCTTTCAATGCAGCAGTTTGGAAACACTCTTTTTGCAGAATCTGCAAATGGATAGTTGGATAACTGTGAAGATTTCGTAGGAAACGGGAATATCTTCATATAAAATCATGACAGAAGCATTCTCAGAAACTTCTTTGTGATGCGGGTCCTCAACTAACAGAGTTCAACCTTTCTTTTGATAGAGCAGTTTGAAAACACTCTTTTTGTAGAATCTCTAAGTGGATATTTGGACAACTGTTATGATTTCATTGGAAACGGGAATATCTTCATATAAAATCTAGAGAGAAGCATTCTCAGAAACTTCTTTGTGATGTGTGTCCTCAACTAACAGAGTTCAACCTTTCTTCTGATAGAGCAATTTGGAAACACTCTTTTTGTAGAATCTGCAAGTGGATATTTGCATACCTGTGAAGATTTTGTTGGAAACGGGAAGATCTTTGTATAAAACCCAGACAGAAGCATTCTCAGAAACTTCTTTGTGATGTGTGTCCTGAACTAACTGAGTTCAACTTTGTATTGATAGAGCAGTTTGGAAACATTCTTTTTGTAGAATCTCTAAGTGGATATTTGGATAGCTCTAACGATTTCGTTGTAAACGGAAATATCTTCATCTAAAATCTAGACAGAAGCACTCTCTGAAAGAACTTTGTGATATCTGCATTCAAGTCACAGAGCTGAACATACCCTTTCATAGGACAGGTTTGAAACACTCTTTCTGTACTATCTGCAAGTGGACATTTCGAGCGCATTCAGGCCTGTGGTGAAAAAGAAAATATCTTCCCATAAAATCTAGACAGAATCATTCTCAGAAATAAATTTGGGATGTGTATCCTCAACTAACAAAGTTCAACCTTTCTTTTGATACAGCAATTTGATAACACACTTTTTGTATAATCTGCAAGTGGATATTTGCATATCTGCGAAGATTTCATTGGAAACGGGAATATCTTCAAATAAAATACAGACAGAAGCATTCTCAGAAACTGCTTTGGATGTGTGTCCTCAACTAACATAGGTCAACCTTTCTTTTGACAGAGCAGTTTGGAAACACTGTTTTTGTAGAATCTGTAAGTGGATATTTGGATAGCTCTAAGGATTTCATTTTAAACGGGAATATCTTAATCTAAAATCTATACAGAAGCACTCTCAGAAACAACTTTGTGACATCTGCGTTCAAGTCACAGAGCTGGACATTCCCTTTCATAGAGCAGGTTTGAAACGCTCTTTCTGTACTATCTGCAAGTGGACATTTCAAGCACTTTCAGGCCTATGGTGAAAAAGGAAATATCTTCCCATAAAATCTAGACAGAAGAATTCTCAGAAACGCATTTGGGATGTGTGTCCTTAACTAACAAAGTTGAACCTTTCTTTTGATACAGCAGTTTGGAAACACCCTTTTTGTAGAATCTTCAGGTGGATATTTGGATAACTGTGAAGATTTCGCTGGAAACGGGAATATCTTCATATAAAATCTAGACAGATGGATTCTCAGAAACTTCTTTGTGATGTGTGTCCTCAACTAACAAAGTTCAAACTTTCTTTTGATCCAGAAATTTGGAAACACTCTTTTTGTAGAATCTGCAGGTGGATATTTGGATAACTGTGAAGATTTCTTTGGAAACGGAAATATCTTCATATAAAATCCAGACAGAAGCATTCTCAGAAACTTCTTTGAGATGTGTGTTCTCAACTAACAGAGTTCAACCTTTCTTATGATACGGAAATTTGGAAACACTCTTTCTGTAGAATCTGCAAGTGGATATTTGGATAATTGTTAAGATTTCGTTGGAAACTGGAATATCTTCATTTAAAATCTAGACAGAAGCATTCTCAGAAACTTCTTTGTGATGTGTCCCCTCAATTAACAGAGTTCAACCTTTCTTTTGACAGAGCAGTTTGGAAACACTCTTTTTGTAGAATGTGCAAGTGGATATTTGGATAGCTCTAACGATTTCGATGGAAACGGGAATATCTTCATATAAAATCCAGATAGAAGCATTCTCAGAAACTGCTTTGTGATGTGTGTCCTCAACTAACAGAGTTCAACCTTTCTTTTGACAGAGCAGTTTGCAAACAATCTTTTTGTAGAATCTGTAAGTGGATATTTGGATAGCTCTAACGATTTCAGGGGAAACGGGACTATCTTCATATAAAATCCAGAGAGAATCATTCTCAGAAACTTCTTTGTGATGTGTGTCCTCAACTAACAAATTTCAAACTTTCTTTTGATAGAGCAGTTTGGAAACACTCTTTTTGTAGAATCTGCAAGTGGATATTTTGATTGCTCCAACGATTTCATTGGAAACGGGACTATCTTCATATAAAATCTAGAGAGAATCATTCTCATAAACTTCTTTGTGATGTGTGTCCTCATCTAACACATTTCAACCTTTCCTTTGATAGAGCAGTTTGGAAACACTCTTTGTGGAGAATCTCTAAGTGGATTTTTGGGTAGCTCTAACGATTTCGTTGGAAACGGGAATAACTTCATCTGAAATCTAGACAGAAGCAGTCTCAGAAACAACTTTGTGATATCTGCATTCAAGTCACAGAGCTGGATATTCCCTTTCATAGAGCAGGTTTGAAACACTCTTTCTGTAATATCTGAAAGTGCACATTTCAAGCGCTTTCAGGCCTATGGTGAAAAAGGAAATATCTTCCCATAAAATCTAGATGTGTGTCCTCAGCTAACAGAATAGAACCTTTCTTTTGATGCAGCAGTTTGTAAACACCCTTTTTGTAGAATCTGCAAGTGGATATTTGGATAACTGTGAAGATTTCTTTGGTAACGGGAATATCTTCATATAAAATCTAGACAGAAGCATTCTCAGAAACTTCTTTGTGATGTGTGTCCTCAACTAACAGAGGTCAACCTTTCTTTTGATACAGCAATTTGGAAACACTCTTTTTGTAGAATTTCTAAGTGGATATTTGGATAGCTCTAACGATTTCTTTGGAAACGGGAATATCCTCATCTGAAATCTAGACAGAAGTACTCTCAGAAACAACTTTGTGATATTTGCATTCAAATCACGGAGCTGAACATTCCCTTTCATAGAGCAGGATTGTAACACTCTTTCTGTACTATCTGCAATTGGACATTTCAAGTGCTTTCAGGCCTATGGTGAAAACGGAAATACCTTCCCATAAAATCTAGACAGAAGCATTCTCGGAAACTTATTGGGGATGTGTGTCGTCAACTAACAGAGTTGAACCTTTCTTTTCATACAGCAGTTTGGAAACACTCTTTTTGTAGAAAGTGCAAGTGGATATTTGGATAACTGTGAAGATGTCGTTGGAAACGGGAATATCTTCATATAAAATCCAAACAGAAGCATTCTCAGAAACTTCTTTGTGATGTGTGTCCACAGCTAACAGAGTTCAAACTTTCTTTACATACAGCAGTTTGGAAACACTCTTTTTGTAGAATCTGCAAGTGCATATTTGGATAACTGTGATGATTTCGTAGGAAATGGGAATATCTTCATATAAAATCCAGACAGAAGCATTCTCAGAAACTTCTTTGTGATTTGTGTCCTCTAATAACAGAATTCAACCTTTCTTTTGATAGAGCAGTTTGGAAACACTCTTTTTGTAGAATCTCTAAGAGGATATTTGGATTGCTCTAACGATTTCGTTGGAAACGGGAATATCTTCATCTAAAACCTAGACAGAAGCAGTCTCAGAAATAATTTTGTGATATCTGCATTCAAGTCACAGAGCTGAATATACCCTTGCATAGAGGAGGTTTGAGACACTCTTTCTGTACCATCTGCAAGTGTACATTTCGAGCGCATTCTGGCCTATTGTGAAAAAGGAAATATCTTCCCATAAAATCTAGAGAGAATCATTCTCAGAAACAAATTTGGGATGTGTATCCTCATCTAACAAAGTTCAACCTTTCTTTTGATGCAGCCATTTGGAAACACACTTTTTGTAGAATCTGCAAGTGGATATTTGGATAACTGTGAAGATTTCGTTGGAAACGGGAATACCTTCATATAAAATACAGGCAGAAGCATTCTCAGAAGCTGCTTTGTGATGTGTGTCCTCAACTAACAGAGTTTAACCTTTCTTATGACAGAGCACTTTGGAAACACTCTTTTTGTAGAATCTGTAAGTGGATATTTGGATAGTTCTAACGACTTCATTGTAAACGGGAATATCTTCATCTAAAATCTAGACAGAATCACTCTCTGAAACAACTTTGTGATATCTGCATTCAAGTCACAGAGCTGAACATTCCCTTTCATAGTGCAGGTTTGAAGCACTCTTTCTGTAATATCTGCAAGTGGACATTGCCAGCACTTTCAGGCCTAAGGTGAAAAAGGAAATATCTTCCCATAAAATTTAGACAGAAGCATTCTCAGAAACAAATTAGGGATGTGTGTCCTCAACTAACAGAGTTCAACCCTTCTTTTTATAGAGCAGTTTGGAAACACACTTTTTGTAGAATCTCTAAGTGGATATTTGGATAACTGTGAAGATTTCCTTGGAAACGGGAATATCTTTATATAAAATCTGGACGGAAGCATTCTCAGAAACTTCTTTGTGATGTGTGTCCTCAACTAACAGAGTTCAACCTTTCTTTTGACTGAGCAGTTTGGAAACACTCTTTTTGTCGAATCTCTAAGTGGATATTTGGATAGCTCTAACGATTTCGATGGAAACGGGAGTATCTTCATATAAAATCTTCATAGAAGCATTCTCAGAAACTTCTTAGTGATGTGTGTCCTCAACTATCAGAGTTCAACCAATATTTTGATACAGCTATTTGGAAACGGGAATAACTTCATATAAAATCTAGACAGAAGCATTCTCAGAAACTTCTTTGTGATATGTGTCCTCAACTAACAGAGTTATCCTTTCTTTTCATACAGCAGTTTGGAAACACTCTTTTTGTAGGGTCTACAAGTGGATATTTGGATAACTGTGAAGATTTCGTTGGAAACGGGAATAAATTCATATGAAATCTAGACAGAAGCATTCTCAGAAACTTCTTTGTGATGTGTGTCCTCAACTAACAGAGTTATCCTTTCTTTTCATACAGCAGTTTGGAAACACTCTTTTTGTAGAGTCTACAAGTGGATATTTGGATAACTGTGAAGATTTCATTGGAAACGGGAATATCTTCATATAAAATCTAGACCGAAGCATTCTCAGAAACTTCTTTGTGATGTGTGTCCTCAAGTAACAGAGTTGAACATTTCTTTTGATATTGCAATTTGGAAACACTCTTTTTGTAGAATCTGCAAGTGGATACTTGGATAACTGTGAAGATTTCGTTTTAAAGGGAATATCTTCATATAAAATCTAGACAGAAGCCTTCTCAGAAACTTCTTTGTGATGTGTGTCCTCAACTAACAGAGTTCAACCTTTCTTTTGATAGAGCAGTTTGGAAACACTCATTGTGTAGAATCTGTAAGTGGATATTTGGATAGGTCTAACGATTTCATTGTAAACGGAAATATCTCCATGTAAAATCTAGACAGAAGCACTCTCAGAAAGAACTTTGTGATATCTGCATTCAAGTCACGGAGCTGAACATTCCCTTTCGTAGAGCAGGATTTAAACACTCTTTCTGTACTATCTGCAAGTGGAAATTTCAAGCGCTTTCAGGCCTATGGTGAAAAAGGAAATATCTTCCCATAAAATCTAGACGGAAGCATTCTCAGAAACAAATTTGGGATGTGTGTCCTCAGCTAACAGAGTTGAACATTTCTTTTCGTACAGCAGTTTGGAAACAGTGTTTTTCTAGAATCTGCAAGTGGATGTTTGGATAACTGTAAAGATTTCTATGGAAACGGGAATATCTTCATATAAAATCTAGACAGAAGCATTCTCAGAAACTTCTTTGTGATGTGTGTCCTCTACTAACAGAGTTCAACCTTTCTTTTGATACAGCAGTTTGGAAACACTCTTTTTGTAGAATCTGCAAGTGGATATTTGGATAACTGTGAAGATTTCATTGGAAACGGGAATATCTTCATGTAAAATCCGGTAGAAGCATGCTCAGAAACTTCTTTGTGATGTGTGAGCTCAAGTAGCAGAGTTCAACCTTTCTTTTCATACAGCAGTTTGGAAACACTCTTTTTGTAGAATCTCTAAGTGGATATTTGGATAACTGTTAAGATTTCGTTGGAAACGGGAATATCTTCATATAAAATCTAGAGAGAAGCATTCTCAGAAACAAATTTGGGATGTGTGTCCTCAACTAACAGAGTTCAACCTTTCTTCTGATAGAGCAGTTTGGAAACACTCTTTTTGTAGAATCTCTAAGTGGATATTTGGTTAGCACTAACGATTTCTTTGGAAACTGGAATACTTTCATCTAAAATCTAGACAGAAGTACTCTCAGATAGAACGTTGTGATATCTGCATTCAAGTCACAGAACTGAACATTCCCTTTCATAGAGCAGGATTGAAACACTCTTTCTGTACTATCGGCAAGTGGGCATTTCAAGCGCTTTCAGGGCTATGGTGAAATAGGAAATGTCTTCGCATAAAATCTAGACAGAAGCGTTCTCAGAAACAAATTTGGGATATGTGTCCTCAACTAACAGAGTTGAACCTTTCTTTTCATACAGGAGTTTGGAAATACTCTTTTTGTAGAATCTGCAAGTGGATATTTGGATAACTGTGAAGATTTCGTTGGAAACGGGAATAACTTCATTGAAAATCTAGACAGAAGCATTCTCAGAAACTTCTTTGTGATGTGTGTCCTCAACTAACAGAGTTCAACTTTTCTTTTGATACAGCAATTTGGAAACACACTTTTTGTAGAATCTGCAAGTGTATATTTGGATAACTGTGAAGATTTTGTTGGAAACGGGAATATCTTCATATAAAATCTAGACAGAAGCATTCCCAGAAACTCCTTTGTGATGTGTGTCCTCATATAACAGAATTCAAACTTTCTTTTGATAGAGCAATTTGGAAACACTCTTTTTGTAGAATCTGCAAGTGGATATTTGCATACCTGTGAAGATTTCGTTGGAAACGGGAAGACATTCATATAAAACCCAGACAGAAGCATTCTCAGAAACTTCTTTGTGATGTGTCTCCGGAACTAACAGAGTTCAACATTCTTGTGATAGAGCAGTTTGGAAACATTCTTTCTGTAGAATCTCTAAGTGGATATTTGGATAGCGCTAACGATTTCATTGTAAACGGAAATATCTCCATCTAAAATCTAGACAGAAACACTCTCAGAAAGAACTTTGTGATATCTGCATTCAAGTCACGGAGCTGAACATTCCCTTTCATAGAGCAGGATTTAAACACTCATTCTGTACTATCTGCAAGTGGACATTTCAAGCGCTTTCAGGCCTATGGTGAAAAAGGAAGTATCTTCTCATAAAATCTAGACAGAAGCATTCTCAGAAACAAATTTGGGATGTGTGTCCTCAGCTAACAGAGTTGAACCTTTCTTTTGATACAGCAGTTTGGAAACAATCTTTTTGTAGAACCTGCAAGTGTGTATTTGGATAACTGTGAAGATTTTGTTGGAAACGGGAATATCTTCATATAAAATCTAGATAAAAGCATTCTCAGAAACTACTCTGTGATGTATGTCCTCAACTAACAGTGTTCAACCTTTCTTTTCATACAGCAATTTGGAAACACTCTTTTTGTAGAATCTGCAACTGGATATTTGGTTAACTGTGAAGATTTCTTAGGAAACGGGAATATCTTCACATAAAATCTAGACAGAAGCATTCACAGAATCTTCTTTGTGATGTGTGTCCTCAACTAACAGAGTTCAAACATTCTTTTGATAGAGCAATTTGGAAACACACTTTTTGTAGAATCTCTAAGTGGTTATTTGGATAGCTCTAACGATTTCGTTGGAAACGGGAATATCTTCATCTAAAATCAAGACAGAAGCACTCTAAGAAACAACTTTGTGATATCTGCCTTCCAGACACAGAGCTGAACAATCCCTTTCATAGAGGAGGATTGAAACTCACTTTCTGTACTATCTGCAAGTGGACTTTTCAGTCGCTTTCAGGCCTATGATGAAAAAGAATATCTTTCCATGAAATCTAGACAGAAGCATTCTCAGAAACTTATTTGGGATGTGTGTCCTCCACTAACAGAGTTGAAACTTTCTTTTCATACAGCAGTTTTGAAACATTCTTTTCGTGGGATCTGCAAGTGGATATTTGGATAACTGTGAAGATTTCGTTGGAAACGGGAATATCTTCATGTAAAATACAGATAGAAGCATTCTCAGAAACTTCTTTGAGATGTGTGTCCCTACTAACAGAGTTCAACCTTTCTTTTGATAGAGCAGTTTGGAAACACTCTTTTTGTAGAAGGTGTAAGTTTATATTTGGATAGCTCTAAAGATTTCGTTGGAAACGAGAATATCTTCATGTAAAATCGAGATAGAAATATTCTCAGAAACTTCTTTGTGATGTGTGTCCTCAACTAACAGATTTCAACATTCTTTTGATATAGCAGTTTGGAAACACTCTTTTTGTAGAATCTCTAAGTGGATATTTCTATAGCTCTAACGATTTCGCTGGAAACAGAAATATCTTCATCTCAAATCTAGACAGAAGCACTCTCAGAAACAACTTTGTGATAGCTGCATTCAAGTCACAGAGCTGAACATTCCCTTTCATAGAGCAGGATTGAAACACACTTTCTGTACTATCTGCAAGTGGACATTTCAAGCGCTTTCAGGCCTTTCGTGAAAAAGGAAATATCTTCCCATAAAATCTAGACAGAGGCACTCTCAGAAACAAATTTGGGATGTGTGTCTTCAGCTAACAGATTTGAACATTTCTTTTCATACAGCAGTTTGGAAACACTCTTTTTGTAGAATCTGCTAGTGGATATTTGGAAAACTGTGAAGATTTCGTTGGAAACGGGAATATCTTTACATAAAATCTAGACAGAAGCATTCACAGAATATTCTTTGTGATGTGTGCCCTCAACTAACAGAGTTCAAACTTTCTTTTGATACAGCAATTTGGAAACACACTTTTTGTAGAATCTCTAAGTGGTTATTTGGATAGCTCTAACGATTTCGTTGGAAACGGGAATATCTTCATCTAAAATCTAGACAGAAGCACTCTAAGAAACAACTTTGTGATATCTGCATTCCAGACACAGAGCTGAACAATCCCTTTCATAGAGGAGGATTGAAACACACGTTCTGTACTATCTGCAAGTGGACTTTTCAGTCGCTTTCAGGCCTATGATGAAAAAGGGAATATCTTTCCATAAAATCTAGACAGAATCATTCTCAGAAACTTATTTGGGATGTGTGTCCTCAACTAACAGAGTTGAAACTTTCTTTTCATACAGCAGTTTTGAAACATTCTTTTCGTGGGATCTGCATGTGGATATTTGGATAACTGTGAAGATTTCGTTGGAAACGGGAATATTTTCATATAAAATCCAGTGGGAAGCATTCTCAGAAACTTCTTTGTGATGTGTGTCCTCAAGTAACAGAGTTCAACCTTTTTTTGATAGAGCAGTTTGGAAAAACACTTTTTGTAGAATCTCTAAGTGGATATTTGGATAGCTCTAACGACTTCGTTGGAAAAGGGAATATCTTCATCTAAAATATAGACAGATGCACTCTCAGAAACAACTTTGTGATATCTGCGTTCAAGTCACAGAGCTGAACATTCCCTTTCATAGGGGAGGATTGAAACACTCTTTCTGTACTATCTGCAAGTGGACATTTCAATCACTTTCAGGCCTATGCTGAAAAAGGAAATATCTTCCCATAAAATCTAGGCAGAAGCATTCTCAGAAACAAATTTGGGATGTGTGTCCTCAACTAACAGAGTTAATCCTTTCTTTTCATACAGCATTTTGGAAACACTCTTTTTGTAGAAACTGCAAGTGGATATTTGGATAGCTCTAACGATTTCGTTGGAAACGGGAAAATCTTCATATAAAATCTGGACAGAAGCATTCTCAGAAACTTCTTTGTGATGTGTGTCCTCAGGTAACAGAGTTCAACCTTTCTTTTGACAGAGTAGTTTGGAAACACTCTTTTTGTAGAATCTGTAAGTGGATATTTGGATAGCTGTAACGATTTCGTTGGAAACGGCAATAACTTCAACTAAAATTTAGACAGAAGCACTCTCAGAAACAACTTTGAGATATCTGCTTTCAAGTCACAGAGCTGAACATTCCCTTTCATAGAGCAGGATTGAAACACTCTTTCTGTACTATCTGCAAGTGGACATTTCAAGTGCTTTCAGGCCTATGGTGAAAAAGGAAATATCTTCCTATAAAATCTAGACAGAAGCATTCTCAGAAACATCTTTGTGATGTGTGTCCTCAACTAAGAGAGTTCAACCTTTCTTTTGATGCAGCAATTTGGAAACACTCTTTTTGTGGAATCTGCAAGTGGATATTTGGATAATTGTGAAGATTTCGTTGGAAACGGGAATATCTTCATATAAAATACAGAAAGAAGCATTCTCAGAAACTTCTTTGAGATGTGTGTCCTCAACTAACAGAGTTCAACCCTTCTTTTGATAGAGCAGTTTGGAAACACTCTTTTTGTAGAAGCTGTAAGTGGATATTTGGATAGCTCTAAAGATTTCGTTGGAAACGAGAATATCTTCATATAAAATCGAGACAGAAACATTCTCAGAAACTTCTTTTTGATGTGTGTCCTCAACTAACAGAGTTCAACCTTTCTTTTGATAGAGCAGTTTGGAAACACTCTTTTTGTAGAAGCTGTAAGTGGATATTTGGATAGCTCTAAAGATTTCGTTGGAAACGAGAATATCTTCATATAAAATCGAGACAGAAACATTCTCAGAAACTTCTTTTTGATGTGTGTCCTCAACTAACAGATTTCAACATTCTTTTGATAGAGCAGTTTGGAAACACTCTTTTTGTAGAATCTGCAAGTGGCTATTTGGACAACTGTGATGATTTCGTTGGAAACGGGTATATCTTCATATAAAATCCAGACAGAAGCATTCTCAGAAACTTCTTCGTGATGTTTGTCCTCAATTAACAGAGTTGAACCTTTCTTTTGATTGAGCAGTTTGGAAACACGCTTTTTGTAGAATCTCTAAGTGGATATTTGAATAGCTCTTACGATTTCTTTGGAAACGGGAATATCTTAACTGAAAATCTAGACAGAAGCTCTCTCAGAAACAACTTTGTGATATCTGCATTCAGGTCACGGAGCTGAACATTCCCTTTCATAGAGCATGTTTGAAACACTCTTTCTGTACTTTCTGCAAGTGGACATTACAAGCGCATTCAGGCCTATGGTGAAAAAGGAAATATCTCCCCATAAAATCTAGACAGAATGATTCTCAGAAGCAAATTTGGGATATGTGTCCTCAACTAACTGAGTTGAACCTTTCTTTTGATACAGCAGATTTGAAAAACTCTTTTTGAAGAATGTGCAAGTGCATATTTGGATAACTGTAAAGATTTCGTAGGGAACGGGAATATCTTCATATAAAGTCAAGAGAGAATCATTCTCAGAAACAAATTTGGGATGTGTGTCCTCAACTAACAGAGTTCAACCTTTCTTTTGATACAGCAATTTGGAAACACTCTTTTTGTAGAATGTGCAAGTGGATATTTGGATAAATGTGAAGATTTCGTTTGAAATGGGAATATCTTCATATAAAATCCAGTCAGAGGCATTCTCAGAAACTTCTTTGTTATGTATGTCCTCAACTAATAGAGTTCAACATTCTTTGGATAGAGCAGTTTGGAAACACCCTTTTTGTAGAATCTCTAAGTGGGTGTTTGGATAGCTCTAACGATTTCTTTTGAAACGGGAATATCTTCATCTAAAATCTAGACAGAAGGACTCTCAGAAACAACTTTGTGATATCTGCATTCAAGTCACAGAGCTGAACATTCCCTTTCATAGAGGAGGATTGAAACACTCTTTCTGTACTATTTGCAAGTGGACATTTCAAGCGCTTTCAGGACTATGGTGTAAAAGGAAATATCTTCCCATAAAATCTAGACAGAAGCATTCTCAGAAAAAAAATTTGGGATCTGTATCCTCAACTAACTGAGTTGAACGTTTCTTTTGATACAGCAGTTTGGAAACACACTTTTTGTAGAATCTGCAATTGGATATTTGGATAACTGTGAAGATTTCTTTGGAAACGTTAATATCATCGTATAAAATCCAGACAGAAGCATTCTCAGAAACTTCTTGGTGATGTGTGTCCTCACCTAACAGAGTTCAAACATTCTTTTGATAGAGCAGTTTGGAAACACTCTTTTTGTAGAACCTGTAATTGGATATTTGGATAGTTCTAACAATTTCGTTGGAAACGGGAATATCTTCATGTAAAATCTGGGCAGAAGCATTCTCAGAAACTTCTTTGTGATGTGTGTCCTCAAGTAGCAGAGTTCAACCTTTCTTTTGATAGAGCAGTTCGGAAACACTCTTTTTGTAGAACCTGTAATTGGATATTTGGATAACTCTAACGATTTCGTTGGAAACGGGAATATCTTCATATAAAATCTATACAGAAGCATTCTCAGAAACTTGTTTGTGATGTGTGTCCTCAACTAACAGAGTTCAACCTTTCTTTTGATAGAGCAGTTTGGAAACACTCTTTTTGTAGTATCTCTAAGTGGATATTTGGATAACTGTGAAGATTTTGTTGGAAACGGGAATAACTTCATATAAAATCAATACAGAAGCATTCTCAGAAACTTCTTTGTGATGTGTGTCCTCAACTAACAGATTTCAAATTTCTTTTCATTCAGCAGTTTGGAAACAGTCTTTTTGTGGAATCTGCAAGTGGATATTTGGATAACTGTGAAGATTTCATAGGAAACGGGAATATCTTCATATAAAATCTAGACAGAAGCATTCTCAGAAACTTCTTTGGGATGTGTTTCCTCAACTAACAGAGTTCAAGCTTTCTTTTCACATAGCAATTTGGAAACACTCTTTTTGTAGAATCTGCAAGTGGGTACTTGGATAACAGTGAAGATTTCGTTGTAAACGGGAATATCTTCATATAAAATCCAGACAGAAGCCTTCTCAGAAACTTCGTTGTGATGTTTGTCCTCAACTAACAGAGTTCAACATTTCTTTTGATAGAGCAGTTTGGAAACACTCTTTGTGTAGAATCTCTAAGTTGATATTTGGATAGCTCTAACGATTTCGTTGGAAACGGAAATATCTTCACCTTAAATCTAGACAGAAGCACTCTCAGAAACAACTTTGTGATATCTGCATTCAAGTCACGGAGCTGGACATTCCCTTTCATAGAGCAGGTTTGAAACACTCTTTCTGTACTATCTGCAAGTGGACATTTCAAGCGCTTTCTGGCCTAGGGTGAAAAAGGAAATATCTTCCCATAAAATCTAGACAGAAGAATTCTGAGAAACAACTTTGGGATGTGTATCCTCAACTAACAGATTTGAACCTTTCTTTTGATACAGCAGTTTGGAAAAACCCTTTTTGTAGTATGTTAAGTCGATATTTGGGTAACTGTGGAGATTTCGCTGGAAACGGGAATATCTTCACATAAAATCTAGACAGATGCATTCTCAGAAACTTCTTTGTGATTTGCGTCCTCAAGTAACTGAGTTCAACCTTTCTTTTGATACAGCAGTTTGGAAACACACTTTTCGTAGAATCTGCAAGTGGATATTTGGATAACTGTGAAGGTTTCGTTGGAAACGGGAATATCTTCATATAAAATCCAGACAGAAGCATTCTGAGCAACTTCTTTGTGATGTGTGTCCTCAACTAACAGAGTTCAACTTTTCTTTTGATAGAGCAGTGTGGAAACACTCTTTTTGTAGAACCGGTAATTGGATATTTGGATAGCTCTGACGATTTCGTTGGAAACGGGAATATCTTCATATAAAATCTATACAGAAGCAGAAACTTGTTTGTGATGTGTGTCCTCAACTAACAGAGTTCAACCTTTCTTTTGATAGAGCAGTTTGGGAACACTCTTTTTGTAGAATGTCTAAGTGGATATTTGGATAACTGTGAAGATTTCATTGGAAACGGGAATAACTTCATATAAAATCTATACAGAAGCATTCTCAGAAACTTCTTTGTGATGTGTGTCCTCAACTAACAGATTTCAACCTTTCTTTTCATTCAGCAGTTTGGAAACAGTCTTTTTGTAGAATCTGCAAGTGGATATTTGGATAACTGTGGAGATTTCATAGGAAACGGGAAAATCTTCATATAAAATCTATACGGAAGCATTCTCAGAAACTTGTTTGTGATGTGTGTCCTCAACTAACAGAGTTCAACCTTTCTTTTGATAGAGCAGTTTGGGAACACTCTTTTTGTAGAATCTGTAAGTGGATATTTGGATAACTGTGAAGATTTCGTTGGAAACGGGAATAAATTCATATAAAATCTATACAGTAGCATTCTCAGAAACTTCTTTGTGATGTGTGTCCTCAACTAACAGATTTCAACCTTTCTTTTCATTCAGCAGTTTGGAAACAGTCTTTTTGTAGAATCTGCAAGTGGATATTTGGATAACTGTGAAGATTTCATAGGAAACGGGAATATCTTCCTATAAAATCTAGACAGAAGCATTCTCAGAAACTTCTTTGTGATGTGTGTCCTCAAGTAACAGAGTTCAACCTTTCTTTTGATAGAGCAGTTTGGAAACACTCTTTGTGTATAATCTGAAAGTGGATATTTGGATAGCTCTAACGATTTCATTGGAAACGGGAATATCTTCATTTATATCTAGACAGAAGCAGTGTCGGAGACAACTTTGTGATATCTGCATTCAAGTCACAGAGTTGGACATTCCCTTTCATAGAGCAGGTTTGAAACTCTCTTTCTGTACTGTCTGCAACTGGACATTTCAAGCGCTTTCAGGCCTATGGTGAAAAAGGAATTATCTTCCCATAAAATCTAGACAGAAGAATTCTGAGAAAGAAACTTGGGATGTGTGTCCTCAAGTAACAAAGTTGAACCTTTAATTTGATAAAGCAGTTTGGAAGCACCCTTTTTGTAGAATCTGCAAGTGGATATTTGGATAACTGTGAAGATTTCGTTGGAAACGGGAATATCTTCATATAAAATCTAGACAGAAGCATTCTCAGAAACTAATTTGTGATGTGTGTCCTCAACTAACATTGTTGAACCTTTCTTTTGATACAGCAATTTGGAAACACTCTTTTTGTAGTATCTCTAAGTGGATATTTGGATAACTGTGAAGATTTCGTTGGAAACGGGAAGAACTTCATATAAAATCTAGACAGAAGCATTCTCAGAAACTTCTTTTTGATGTGTGTCCTCAACTAACAGAGTTCATCCTTTCTTTTGATACAGCAATTTGGAAACACTCTTTTTGTAGGATCTGCAAGTGGATATTTGGATAACAGTGAAGATTTCGTTGGAAACGGGAATATTTTCATTTAAATCTAGACAGAAGCATTCTCAGAAACATCTTTGTGATGTGTGTCCTCAACTAACAGAGTTCAACCTTTCTTTTGATAGAGCAGTTTGGAAACACTCTTTTTGTAGAATACCTAAGTGGATATTTGGATAGCTCTAATGATTTCATTGGAAACGGGAATATCATCATCTAAAATCTAGACAGAAGCACTCTCAGAAACAAGTTTGCGATTCCTGTATTCAAGTCACGGAGCTGAAAATTCCCTTTCATAGAGCAGGTTTGAAACACTCTTCCTGTGCTATCTTCAAGTAGACTTTTCAAGCGCATTCAGACCTATGGTGAAAAAGGAAATATCTTCCCATAAAATCTAGAGAGAATCATTCTCAGAAACAAATTTGGGATTTGTATCCTCAACTAACAGAGTTGAACCTTTCTTTTGATACAGCAGTATGGAAACACTGTTTTTGTAGAATCTCTGAGTTGATATTCGGACAACTGTGAAGATTTCGTTGGAAACGGAAATATCTTCATATAAAATGTAGACAGAAGCATTGCCAGAAACTTCTTTGTGATGTGTGTCCTCAACTAACAGAGTTCAACCTTTCTTTTCATACAGCAATTTGGAAACACTCTTTTTGTAGAATCTGCCAGTGGACATTTGGATAACTGTGAAGATTTCGTTGGAAACGGGAATATCTTCATATAAAATCGAGACAGAAGCATTCTCAGAATCTCCTTTGTGTTGTGTGTCCTCAACTAATAGAGTTCAACCTTTCTTTTGATAGGGCATTTTGGAAACACTCTTTTTTTAGAATCTCTAAGTGGGTATTTGGATAGCTCTAACGATTTTGTTGGAAACGGTAATATCCTCATCTAAAACCTAGACAGAAGCACTCTCAGAAACAACTTTGTGATATCTGCATTCATGTCACGGAGCTGAACATTCCCTTTCATAGAGCAGGTTTAAAAAAATCTTTCTGTACTATCTGCAAGTGGACATTTCAAGCGCATTCAGACCTATGGTGAAAAAAGGAAATATCTTCCTTTGAAATCTAGACAGAATCATTTTCAGAAACAAATTTTGGATGTGTGTCATCAACTAACAGAGTTGAACCTTTCTTTTAATACAGCAGTTTGGAAACACTCTTTTTTTAGAATGTGCAAGTGGATATTTGGATAACTGTGAAGATTTCGTTGGAAACGGGAATATCTTCATATAAAATCTAGACAGAAGCATTCTCAGAAACTTCTTTGTGATGAGTGTCCTCAAATAACAGAATTCAACCTTTCTTTTGATACAGCAATTTGGAAACACTCTTTTTGTAGAAGCTGCAAGTGGATATTTGGATAACAGTGAAGATTTCGTTGGAAACGGTAATATCTTCATATAAAATCTAGACAGAAGCATTCTCAGAAACTTCTTTGTGATGTATGTCCTCAACTAGCAGAGTTCAACATTTCTTTTGATACAGCAATTTGGAAACACTCTTTTTGTAGAATCTGCAAGTGGATATTTGGATAACTGTGAAGATTTTGTTGGAAACGGGAATATTTTCATTTAAATCTAGCAGAAGCATTCTCAGAAACTTCTTCGTGATGCTTGTCCTCAACTAACAGAGTTCAACCTTTCTTTTGATACAGCAATTTGGAAACACTCTTTTTGTAGAATCTGCAAGTGGATATTTGGGTAACTGTGTAGATTTCGTTGGAAACGGGAATATCTTCATCTAAAATCTTGACAGAAGCATTCATAGAAACTTCTTTGTGATGTGTATCCTCAACTAAGAGAGTTAAACCATTCTTTTGACAGGGCAGTTTGGAAACACTCTTTTTGTAGAATCTGTAATTGCATATTTGGATAGCTCTAATGATTTCGTTGGAAACCTTAATATCTTCATATAAAATGTAGACAGAAGCATTCTCAGTATCTTCTTTGTGATGTGTGTCCTCATCTAACAGAGTTCAACCTTTCTTTTGATAGAGTAGTTTGGAAACACTGTTTTTGTAGAATGTCTAAGTGGATATTTGGATAGCTCTAACGATTTCTTTGGAATCGGGAATATCTTCATAGAAAATCTAGACAGAAACACTCTCAGAAACAACTTTGTGATATCTGCATTCAGGTCACAGAGCTGAACATTCCCTTTCATAGAGCAGGTTTGAAACACTCTTTCTGTACTATCTGCAAAAGGGCATTACAAGCGCTTTCAGGCCTATGGTGAAAAAGGAAGTATCTCCCCATAAAATCTAGACAGAATCATTCTCAGAAACAAATTTGGGTTGTGTGTCCCCAACAAACAGAGTTGAACCTTTCTTTTGATACAGCAGTTTTGAAAAACCCTTTTTGTATATTCTGCAAGTGTATATTTGGATAACTGTGAAGATTTCGTAGGGAACGGGAATATCTTCAAATAAACTCTAGACAGAATCATTCTCAGAAACAAATTTGGGATGTGTGTCCTCAACTAACAGAGTTCAACCTTTCTTTTGATACAGGAATTTGGAAACACTCTTTTTGTATTATGTGCAAGTGGATATTTGGATAACTGTGAAAATTTCGTTGGAAATGGGAATATCGTCATATAAAATCCAGACAGAAGGATTCTCAGAAATTTTTGTGATCTGTGTCGTCAACTAACAGAGTTCATCCTTTCTTTTGATAGAACAGTTTGGAAACAGTCTTTTTGTAGAATCTCTAAGTGGATATTTGGATAGTTCTAACGATTTCTTTGGAAACGGGAATATCTTGATATAAGATGTAGACAGAAGCATTCTCAGAAACTTCTTTGTGATGTGTGTCCTGAAGTAACAGAGTTCAACCTTTCTTTTGATAGAGCAGTTTGGAAACACTCTTTTTGTAGAATCTCTAAGTGGATATTTGGTTACCTCTAACGATTTTGTTGGAAACGGAAATATCTTCATCTAAAATCTAGACAGAAGCACTCTCAGAAAGAACTTGGTGGTATCTGCATTCAAGTCACAGAGTTGAAAACTCCCTTTCATAGAGCAGGATTGTAACACTCTTTCTGTACTATCTGCAGGTGGACATTTCAAGTGCTTTCAGGCCTATGGTGAAAAAGGAAATATCTTCCCATAAAATCTAGACAGAAGCACTCACAGAAACAAATTTGGGATGTGTGTCCTCAACGAACAGAGTTCAACCTTTCGTTTCATACAGAAGTTTGGAAACAAACTTCTTGTGGAAGCTGCAAGTGGATACTTGGATAACTGTGAAGATTTCCTTGGAAACAGGAATATCTTCACATAAAATCTAAACAGAAGCATTCTCAGAAACTTCTTTGTGATGTGTGTCCTCAAGTAACAGAGTTCAAACTTTCTTTTGATGGAGCAATTTGGAAACACACTTTTTGTAGAATCTGCAAGAGGATATTTGGATAACTGTGAAGATTTCATTGGAAATGGGAATATCTTCATATAAAATCCAGATAGAAGCATTCTCAGAAACATCTTTGAGATGTGTGTCCTCAACTAACAGAGTTCAACCTTTCTTGTGATAGAGCAGATTGGAAACACTGTTTTTGTAGAAACTGTAAGTGGCTATTTTGATAGCTGTAATGATTTAATTCGAAACGGGAATATCTTCATATGAAATCTAGACAGAAACATTCTCAGAAACTTCTTTGTGATGTGTGTACTCAACTATCTCAGTTCAACCTATATTTTGATACAGCAATTTGGAAACGGGAATATCTTCATATAAAATCTAGACAGAAGCATTCTCAGAAACTTCTTTGTGTTGTGTGTCCTCAACTAACACAGTTCAACCTATCTTTTGATACAGCAATTTGGAAACACTTTATTTGTAGAATGTGCAGGTGGATATTCGGATAACTGTGAAGATTTCTTTGGAAACGGGAATATCTTCATATAAAATCCAGACAGAAGGATTCTCTGAAACTTTTTGTGATGTGTGTCCTCAACTAACAGATTTCAGCCTTTCTTTTGATAGATCAGTTTGGAAACACTCTTTTTGTAGAATCTCTAAGTGGATATTTGGATAGCTCTAATGATTTCGTTGGAAACGGGAATATCATCATCTGAAATCTAGACAGAAGCACTCTCAGAAATAACTTTGTGATATCTGCATTCAAGTCACGGAGCTGAACATTCCCTTTCATAGAGCAGGTTTGAAACACTCTTTCTGTACTATCTGCAAGTGGACATTTCAAGCGCATTCTGGCCTATGGTGAAAAAGGAAATATCTTCCCATGAAATGTAGACAGAATCATTCTCAGAAACAAATTTTGCATGAGTGTCCTCAACTAACACAGTTGAACCTTTCTTTTGATACAGCAGTTTGGAAACTCTCTTTCTGTGGAATGTGCAAGAGGATATTTGGATAACTGTGAAGATTTCGTTGGAAATGAGAATATCTTCATGTAAAATACAGATACAAGCATTCTCAGAAACTGCTTTGTGATGTGTGTCCTCAACTAACGGAGTTCAACCTTTCTTTTGACAGAGCAGTTTGGAAACACTCTTTTGGTAGAATCTGTAAGTGGATATTTGGATAGCTCTAACGATTTCATTGGAAACGGAACTATCTTCATATAAAATCTAGAGAGTAGCATTCTCATAAACTTCTTCGTGATGTGTGTCCTCAACTAACACATTTCAACCTTTCTTTTGATTGAGCAGTTTGGAAACACTCTTTGTGGAGAATTTCTAAGTGGATTTTTGGATAGCTCTAACGATTTCGTTGGAAACGGGAATATCTTCATCTAAAATCTAGACAGAAGCAGTCACAGAAACAACTTTGTGATATCTCCATTCAAGTCACAGAGCTGGACATTCCCTTTCATAGAGCAGGTTTGAAACACTCTTTCTGTACTATCTGCAAGTGGACATTTCAAGCGCTTTCAGGCCTACCTTGAAAAAGGAAATATCTTCCCATAAAATCTAGACAGAAGCATTCTCAGAAACAAATTTTGTATGTGTGTCCTCAGCTAACAGAATTGAAACTTTCTTTTGATGCAGCAGTTTGTAAACACCCTTTTTGTAGAATGTGCAAGTGGATATTTGGATAACTGTGAAGATTTCGTTGGAAACGGGAATATCTTCATATAAAATCTAGACAGAAGCATTCTCAGAAACTTCTTTCTGATGTGTGTCCTGAACTAACAGAGGTCAACCTTTCTTTTGATACAGCAATTTGAAAACACTCTTTTTGCAGAATCTCTAAGTGGATATTTGGATAGCTGTAACGATTTCGTTGGAAACGGGAATATCCTCATCTGAAATCTAGACAGAAGCACTCTCAGAAACAACTTTGTGATATCTGCATTCAAATCACGGAGCTGAACATTCCCTTTCATAGAGCAGGATTGTAACACTCTTTCTGTACTATCTGCAAGTGGACATTTCAAGCGCTTTCAGGCCTACGGTGAAAACGGAAATATGTTCCCATAAAATCTAGACAGAAGCATTCTCAGAAACTTCTTCATGATGTGTGTCCTCAACTAACAGAGTTCAACCTTTCTTCTCATACAGCAGTTTGGAAACACTCTTTTTGTAGAATCTGAAAGTGGATTTTTGGATAACTGAGAAGATTTCATTGGAAACGGGAATATCTTCATATAAAATCAAGACAGAAGCATTCTCAAAAACTTCTTTGTGATGTGTGTCCTCAAGTAACAGAGTTCAACCTTTTTTTTGATATAGCAATTTGGAAACACTCTTTTGTAGAATCTGCAATTGGATATTTGGATAACTGTGAAGATTTCGTTGCAAATGGGAATATCTTCATATAAAATCCAGACAAAAGCTTTCTCAGAAACTTCTTTGTGATGTGTGTCCTCAACTAACAGAGTTCAACTTTTCTTTTGATAGAGCAGCTTGGAAACACTCTTTGTGTAGAGTCTGTAAGTGTATATTTGGATAGCTCTAACGATTTCATTGGAAACGGGAATATCTTCATCTAAAATCTAGACAGAAGCACTCTCAGAAAGAACTTTGTGATATCTGCATTCAAGTCAAAGAGCTGGACATTCCCTTTCATAGAGCAGGTTTGAAACCCTCTTTCTGTAGGGTCTGTAAGTGGATATTTGGAAAGCTCTAACGATTTCATTGGAAACGGGAATATCTTCATCTAAAATCTAGACAGAAGCACTCTCAGAAACAACTTTGTGATATCTGCATTCAAGTCACGGAGCTGAACATTCCCTTTCATAGAGCAGGATTGTAACCCTCTTTCTGTACTATATGCAAGTGGACATTTCAAGTGCATTCAGGCCTATGGTGAAAACGGAAATATCTTCCCATAAAATGTAGACAGAAGCATTCTTAGAAACTTAATCGGGATGTGTGACATCAACTAACACAGTAGAACGTTTCTTTTCATACAGTAGTTTGGAAACACTCTTTTTGTGGAAAGTGCAAGTGGATATTTGGATAACTGAGAAGATTTCGTTGGAAACGGGAATATCTTCAAATAAAATCCAAACAGAAGCATTCTCAGAAACTTCTTTGTGATGTGTGTCCTCAACTAACAGATTTCAACTTTTCTTCTCATACAGCAGTTTGGAAACTCTCTTTTTGTAGAATCTGCAAGTGGAAATTTGGATATCTGTGAAGATTTCATAGGAAAGGGGAATATCTTCATATAAAATCCAGACTGAAGCATTCTCAGAAACTTCTTTGTGATGTGTGTCCTCAACACACACAGTAAAGCCTTTCTTTTGACAGGGCAGTTTGGAGACACTCTTTTTGTAGAATCTGTAAGTGTATATTTGGATAGCTCTAACGATTTCGTTGGAAACGGCAATATCTTCATATAAAATCTAGACACAAGCATTCTCAGAATCTTCTTTGTGATGTGTGCCCTCAACTAACAGAGTTCAACATTTCTTTTGATAGAGCAGTTTGGAAACGCACTTTTTGTAGAATCTCTAAGTGGATATTTGGATAGCTCTAACGATTTCATTGGAAACGGGTATATCATCATATAAAATCTGGACAGAAGCATTCTCAGAAACTTCTTTGTGATGTGTGTCCTCAACTAACAGAGTTTAACCTTTGTTTTCATACAGCTGTTAGGAAACACTCTTTTTGTAGAATCTGCAACTGGATATTTGGATAACTGTGAAGATTTCATTGGAAAAGGGAATATCTTCATGTAAAATCTAGACAGAAGCATTCTCAGAAACTTCTTTGTGATGTGTGTCCTCAAGTAACAGAGTTCAACCTTTCTTTTGATATAGCAATTTGGAAGCACTCTTTTTGTAGAATCTGCAAGTGGATACTTGGATAACTGTGAAGATTTCATTGGAAACGGGAATATCTTCATGTAAAATCTAGACAGAAGCATTCTCAGAAACTTCTTTGTGATGTGTGTCCTCAACTAACAGAGTTCAACCTTTCTTTTGATAGAGCAGTTTGGAAACACTCTTTGTGTAGAATCTGTAAGTGGATATTTGGATAGCTCTAACGATTTCATTGGAAACGGGAATATCTTCATCTTAAATGTAGACAGAAGAATTCTCAGAAACAACTTTTGATATCTGCATTCAAGTCACAATGCTGGACATTCCCTTTCATAGAGCAGGTTTGAAGCACCCTTTCTGTACTATCTGCAAGTGGACATTTCAAGCGCTTTCAGGCCTATGGTGAAAAAGGAAATATCTTCCCATAAAATCTAGAGAGAAAAATTCTGAGAAACAAATTTGGGATGTGTGCCCTCAACTAACGGAGTGGAACCTTTCTTTTGATACAGCATTTTGGAAACACTCTTTTTGTAGAATCTGCATGTGGATATTTGGATAACTGTGAAGATTTCGCTGGAAACGGGAATATCTTCATATAAAATCTAGACAGATGCATTCTCAGAAACTTCTTTGTCATGAGTGTCCTCAACTGACAGAATTAAAACTTTCTTTTGATACAGCAGTTTGGAAACACACTTTTTTTAGAATCTGCAAGTGGATATTTGTATAACTGTGAAGATTTCGTTGGAAACGGGAATATCTTCATATAAAATCCAGACAGAAGCATTCTGAGAAACATCTTTGAGATGTGTGTCCTCCACTAACAGAGTTCAACCTTTCTTTTGATAGAGCAGTTTGGAAAAACTCTTTTTGTAGAACCTATAAGTGGATATTTGGATAGCTCTAATGATTCGGTTGGAAACGGGAATAATTTCATATACAATCTGGGCAGAAGCATTCTCAGAAACTTCTTTGTGATGTGTGTCCTCAACTAACAGAGTTCAACCTTTCTTTTGATAGAGCAGTTTGGAAACACTCTTTTTGTAGAATCTGTAAGTGGATATTTGCATAGCTCTATCGATTTCATTGGAAACCGGAATATCTTCATCTAATACCTAGACAGAAGCACTCTCAGAAACAACTTTGTGATATCTGCATTCAAGTCACAGAGCTGAACATACCCTTGCATAGAGCAGGTTTAAAACACTCTTTCTGTACTATCTGCAAGTGGACATTTCGAGCACATTCAGGCCTACGGTGAAAAAGGAAATACCTTCCCATAAAATCTAGACAGAATCATTCTCAGAAACAAATTTGGGATGTGTATCCTCAACTAACAAAGAGCAACCTTTCTTTTGATACAGTAATTTGGAAACACTTTTTTTGTAGGATCTGCAAGTGGATATTTGCAAAACTGTGAAGATTTCCTTGGAAACGGGAATATCTTCATATAATATCCAGGCAGAAGCATTCTCAGAAACTGCTTTGTGATGCGTGTCCTCAACTAACAGAGTTCAACCTTTCTTTTCACAGAGCAGTTTGGAAACACTCTTGTTGTAGAATCTGTAAGTGGATATTTGGATAGCTCTAACGAATTCATTGGAAACGGGAATATCTTCATATAAAATCTAGACAGAAGCATTCTCAGAAACTTCTTTGTGATGTGTGTCCTCAACTATCATATTTCAACCTTTCTTTTGATGGAGCAGTTTGGAAACGCACTTTTTGTCGAATCTCTAAGTGGATATTTGGATAGCTGTAACGATTTCGATGGAAAAGGGAATATATTCATATACAATCTAGACAGAAGCCTTCTCAGAAACAAATTTGGGTTGTGTATCCTCAACTAACGCAGTTCAACCTTTCTTTTGATACAGCAGTTTGGAAACACTCTTTTTGTAGAATCTGCAAGAGGATATTTGGATAAATGTGAAGATTTTGTTGGAAACGGGAATATCTTCATTGAAAATCTGGACAGAATCACTCTCAGAAACAAGTTTGTGATTCCTGTATTCAAGTCACAGAGCTGAAAATTCTCTTTCATGGAGTAGGTTTGTAACACTCTTCCTGTACTATCTTCAAGTGGACTTTTCATGCGCATTCAGACATATGGTGAAAAAGGAAATATCTTCCCAGGAAATCTAGACAGAATCATTCTCAGAAACAAATTTGGGATGTGTGTCCTCAACTAATACAGTTGAACCTTTCTTTTGATACAGGAGTTTGGAAACACACATTTTGTAGAATCTGCAAGTGGATAATTGGATAACTGTGAAGATTTCATTGGTAACGGGAATATCATCATATAAAATCCAGACAGAAGCATTCTGAGAAACTTCTTTGTGATGTGTGTCCTCAACTAACAGAGTTCAACCTTTCTTTTGATAGAGCAGTTTGAAAGGACTCTTTTTGTAGAATGTGCAAGTGGATATTTGGATAAATGTGAAGATTTCATTGGAAAAGGGAATATCTTCATATGAAATCCAGACAAAAGCATTCTCAGAAACTTCTTTGTGATGTGTGTCCTCAACTAACAGAGTTCAACATTTCTTTTGATAGAGCAGTTTGGAAACAAACTTTTTGTAGAATCTCTAAGTGGATATCTGGATAGCTGTAATGATTTCGTTGGAAACGGGAATATCTTCATATAAAATCTGGGCAGAAGCCTTCTCGGAAACTTCTTTGTGATGTGTGTCCACAACTAACAGATTTCAACCTTTCTTTTGATAGAGCAGTTTGGAAACACTCTTTTTGTCGAATCTCTAAGTGGATATTTGGATAGCTCTAACGATTTCAATGGAAACGGGAATACCTTCATATAAAATCTTGACAGAAGCATTCTCAGAAACGTCTTTGTGATGTGTGTCCTCAACTATCAGAGTTCAAGCTATCTTTTGATACAGCAATTTGGAAACGGGAATATCTTCATATAAAATCTAGACAGAAGCATTCTCAGAAACTTCTTTGTGACGTGTGTCCTCAGCTATCAGATTTCAACCTTTCTTTTGATACACAAATTTGGAAACACTCTATTTGTAGAATGTGCAGGTGGATATTCAGATAACTGTGACGATTTCATTGGAAACGGGAATATCTTCATATAAAATCCAGACAGAAGGATTCTCTGAAACTTTTTGTTATGTGTGTCCTCAACTAACAGATTTCACCTTTTCTTTTGAAAGAAGAGTTTGGAAACACTCTTTTTGTGGAATCTCTAAGTGGATATTTGGAAAGCTCTAACGATTTCGTTGGAAACGGGAATATCCTCATCTAAAACCTAGACAGAAGCAATCTGAGAAACAACTTTGTGATATCTGCATTCAAGTCACGGAGCTGAACATTCCCTTTCATAGAGCAGGTTTGAAACACTCTTTCTGTACTATCTGCAAGTGGACATTTCAAGCGCATTCAGGCCTATGGTGAAAAAGGAAATATCTTCCCATGAAATCTAGACAGAATCATTCTGAGAAACCAATTTTGGATGTGTGTCCTCAACTAACACAGTTGAAGCTTTCTTTTCATACAGCAGTTTGGAAACACTCTTTTTGTAGAATCTGCAAGGGGATATTTGGATAGCTCTAATGATTTCATTGGAAACGGGATTATCTTCATATAAAATCTAAACAGAAGCATTCTCTGAAACTTCTTTGTGATGTGTGTCCTCAACTAACAGATTTCACCCTTTCTTTTGATAGAGCAGTTTGGAAACACTCTTTGTGTGGAATCTCTAAGTGGATATTATGATAGCTCTAAAGATTTCATTGGAAACGGGAATATCTTCATCTAAAATCTAGACAGAAGCACTCTCAGAAACAACTTTGTGATATCTGCATTCAATTCACAGAGCTGAACATTCCCTTTTACAGAGCAGGATAGTAACACCCTTTCTGTTCTATGTGCATGTGGAGATTTCAAGCGCTTTCAGGCCTATTGTGAAAACGGAAGTATCTTCAAATAAAATGTAGACAGAAGCATTCTCAGAAACTTATTTGGGATGTGTGTCATCAACTGAAAGACTTGAACCTTTCTTTTCATACAGCAGTTTGGAAACACTCTTTTTGTAGAAAGTGCAAGTGGATATTTGAATAACTGTGAAGATTTAGTTGGAAATGGGAATATCCTCATATAAAATCCAAACATAAGCATTCTCAGAAACTTCTTTGTGATGTGTGTCCTCAACTAACAGAGTTGAACCTTTCTTTTCATACAGCAGTTTGGAAGCACTCTTTTTGAATAATCTGCAAGTGGATAGTTGGATAACTGTGAAGATTTCGTAGGAAACGGGAATATCTTCATATAAAATACTGACAGAAACATTCTCAGAAACTTCTTTGTGATGTGTGTCCTAAACTAACAGAGTTCAACCTTTCTTTTGATAGAGCAGTTTGGAAACACTCTTTTTGTAGAATCTCTAAGTGGATATTTGGATAGCTCTATCGATTTCATTGGAAACGGGAATATCTTCATCTAATATCTAGACAGAAGCACCCTCAGAAACAACTTTGTGATATCTGCATTCAAGTCACAGAGCTGAACATACCCTTGCATAGAGCAGGTTTGAAACACTCTTTCTGTACTATCTGCAAGTGGACATTTCGAGCACATTCAGGCCTATGGTGAAAAAGGAAATACCTTCCCATAAAATCTAGACAGAATTATTCTCAGAAACAAATTTGGGATGTGTATCCTCAACTAACAAAGATCAACCTCTCTTTTGATACAGTAATTTGGAAACACTGTTTTTGTAGAATCTGCAAGTGGATATTTGCAAAACTGTGAAGATTTCGTTGGAAACGGGAATATCTTCATATAAAATCCAGACAGAAGCATTCTGAGAAACCGCTTTGTGATGCGTGTCCTCAACTAACAGAGTTCAACCTTTCTTTTCACAGAGCAGTTTGGAAACACTCTTGTTGTAGAATCTGTAAGTGGATATTTGGATAGCTCTAACGATTTCATTGGAAACGGGAATATCTTCATATAAAATCTAGACAGAAGCATTCTCAGAAACTTCTTTGTGATGTGTGTCCTCAGCTATCATATTTCAACCTTCCTTTTGATTGAGCAGTTAGGAAACACACTTTTTGTCGAATCTCTAAGTGGATATTTGGATAGCTCTAACGATTTTGATGGAAAAGGGAATATATTCATATACAATCTAGACAGAAGCCTTCTCAGAAACAAATTTGGGATGTGTATCCTCAACTAACGCAGTTCAACCTTTCTTTTGATACAGCAGTTTGGAAACTCTCTTTTTGTAGAATCTGCAAGTGGATATTTGGATAACTGTGAAGATTTCGTTGGAAACGGGAATATCTTCATATAAAATCCAGACAGAAGCATTCTGAGAAACTTCTTTGTGATGTGTGTCCTCAACTAACAGAGTTCAGCCTTTCTTTTGATAGAGCAGTTTGAAAGCACTCTTTTTGTAGAATGTGCAAGTGGATATTTGGATAAATGTGAAGATTTCATTGGAAACGGGAATATCTTCATATGAAATCCAGACAAAAGCATTCTCAGAAACTTCTTTGCGATGTGTGTCCTCAACTAACAGAGTTCAACATTTGTTTTGATAGAGCAGTTTGGAAACAAACTTTTTGTAGAATCTCTAAGTGGATATCTGGATAGCTGTAATGATTTCGTTGGAAACGGGAATATCTTCATATAAAATCTGGGCAGAAGCCTTCTCGGAACCTTCTTTGTGATGTGTGTCCTCAAGTAACAGAGTTCAACCTTTCTTTTGATAGAGCAGTTTGGGAACACTTTTTTTGTAGAATCTCTAAGTGGATATTTGGATAACTGTGAAGATTTCATTGGAAACGGGAATATCTTCATATAAAATCCAGACAGAAGGATTCTCAGAAACTTCTTCGTGGTGTGTGTCCTCAACTAACAGAGTTAAACCTTTCTTTTGATAGAGCAGTTTGGAAACACTCTTTGTGTAGAATCTGTAAGTGGATATTTGGATAGCTCTAACAATTTCATTGGAAACGGGAAGATCTTCATCTAAAACCTATACAGAAGCACTCTCCGAAATAATTTTGTGATATCTGCATGCAAGTCACAGAGCTGGACATTCCGTTTCATAGAGCAGTTTTGAAACACTCTTTCTGTACTATCTGCAAGTGGACATTAAAAGCGCTTTCAGGCCTTTGGTGAAAAAGGAAATATCTTCCCATAAAATCTAGAAAGAAGAATTGTGAGAAACAAATTTGGGGAGTGTGCCCTCAACTAACAGAGTTGAACCTTTCCTTTGATACAGCACTTTGGAAACACCCTTTTTGTAGAATCTGCAGGCGGATATTTGGATAACTGTGGAGATTTCTCTGGAAACGGGAATATCTTCATGTAAAATCTAGACAGAAGCATTCTCAGAAACTTCTTTGTGATGTGTGTCCTCAACTAACAGAGTTCAACCTTTCTTTTGATACAGCAGTTTGGAAACACACTTTTTGTAGAATCTGCAAGTGGATAATTTGATAACTGTGAAGATTCATTGGAAACGGGAATTTCTTCATATGAATTCCAGACAGAAGCATTCTGAGAAACTTCTTTGTGATGTGTGTCCTCAACTAACAGAATTCAACCTTTCTTTTGACAGAGCAGTTTGGAAACAGTCTTTTTGGAGAACCTGTAAGTGGATATTTGGATAGCTGTAACGATTTTGTTGGAAACGGGAATATCATCATATAAAATCTGGGCAGAAGCATTCTCAGAAACTTCTTTGTGATGTGTGTCCTCAAGTAACAGAGTTCAACCTTTCTTTTGATAGAGCAGTTTGGGAACACTCTTTTTGTAGAATCTCTAAGCGGATATTTGGATAACTGTGAAGATTTCGTTGGAAACGGGAATAACTTCATATAAAATCTATACAGAAGCATTCTCAGAAACTTCTCTGTGATGTGTGTCCTCAACTAACAGAGTTCAAACTTTCTTTTGATACAGCAGTTTGGAAACACTCTTTTTGTAGAATCTGCAAGTGGATATTTGGATAACTGTTAAGATTTCATTGGAAACGGGAATATCTTCATATAAAATCTAGAGAGAAGCATTCTCAGAAACTTCTTTGTGATGTGTGTCCTCAATTAACAGAGTTCAACCTTTCTTTTGATACAGCAATTTTGCAACACTCTTTTTGTAGAATCTGCAAGTGGATATTTGGATAACTGTGAAGATTTCTTTCTAACCGGGAATATCTTCATATAAAATCTAGACAGAAGCATTCTCAGAAACTTCTTTGTGATGTGTGTCCTCAACTATCAGAGTTCAACCTATCTTTTGATATAACAATTTGGAAACGGGATTATCTTCATATAAAATCTAGACAGAAGCATTATCAGAAACTTCTTTGTGATGTGCGTCCTTAACTATCAGAGTTCAACCTCTCTTTTGATACAGCAATTTGGAAAGACTCTATTTGTAGAATGTGCAGGTGGATATTCGGATAACTGTGAAGATTTCATTGGAAACGGGAAAATCTTCATATGAAATCCAAACAGAAGGATTCTCTGAAACTTTTTGTGATGTGTGTCCTCAACTAACAGACTTCAACCTTTCTTTTGATACTGCAAGTTGGAAACACTCTTTTTGTAGAATCTGCAAGTGGATATTTGGATAACTGTGAAGATTTCGTTGGAAACGGGAATATCTTCATATAAAATCTAGACAGAAGCATTCTCAGAAACTTCTTTGTGATGTGTGTCCTCAACTTACAGAGTTCAACATTTCTCTTGATACAGCAATTTGGAAACAATCTTTTTGTAGAATCTGCAAGTGGATATTTGGATAACTGTGAAGATTTCTTTGGAAACGGGAATATCTTCATATAAAATCCAGACAGAAGCATTCTCAGAAACTCCTTGTGATGTGTGTCCTCAACTAACAGAGTTCAACCTTTCTTTTGATAGAGCAGTATGAAAGCACACTTTTTGTGGAATCTCTAAGTGGATATTAGGATAGCTCTAACGATTTCATTGGAAACGGGAATATCTTCATCTAAATTCTAGACAGAAGCACTCTCAGAAACAACTTTTTGATATCTGCATTCAAGTCATAGAGCTGAACATTCCCTTTCATAGATTAGGATTGTAACACTCTTTCTGTGCTATCTGCAAGTGGACATTGCAAGTGCTTTCAGACCAATGGTGAAAACCGAAATATCTTCCCATAAGATCTAGACAGAAGCATTCTCAGAAACTTATATGGGATGTGTGTCATCAACTAACGGAGTTGAACCTTCTTTTCATACAGTAGTTTGGAAACACTCTTTTTGTAGAAAGTGCAAGTGGATATTTGGATAACTGTGAAGATTTCGTTGGAAACGGGAATATCTTCATATAAAATCCAAACAGAAGCATTCTCGGAAACTTCTTCGGAAGTGTGTCCTCAACTAACAGAGTTCAACCTTTCTTCTCATACAGCAGTTTGGAAACACTCTTTTTGTAGAATCTGCGAGTGGATATTTGGATAGCTCTAACGATTTCGTTGGAAACGGGAATAACTTCATCTAAAATCTAGACAGAAGCACTCTCAGAAACAACTTTGTGATATCTGCATTCAAGTCACAGAGCTGAACACACCCTTTCATAGAGCAGGTTTGAAACACTCTTTCTGTACTATCTGCAAGTGGACATTTCGAGTGCATTCAGGCCTACGGTGAATATGGAAATGTCTTCCCACAAAATCTAGACAGAATCCTTCTCAGAGACAAATTTGGGATGTGTATCCTGAACTTAAAAAGTTCAACCTATCTTTTGATACAGCAATTTGGAAACGGGAATATCTTCATATAAAATCTAGACAGAAGCATTCTCAGAAACTTCTTTGTGATGTGTGTCCTTAACTATCAGAGTTCAACCTATCTTTTGATACAGCAATTTGGAAACACTCTATTTGTAGAATGCGCAGGTGGATATTCGGATAACTGTGAAGATTTCATTGGAAACGGGAAAATCTTCATATGAAATCCAGACAGAAGGATTCTCTGAAACTTTTTGTGATGTGTGTCCTCAACTAACAGATTTCAGCCTTTCTTTTGATAGAACAGTTTGGAAACACTCTTTTTGTTGAATCTCTATGTGGATATTTGGATAGCTCTAACGATTTTGTTGGAAACGGGAATATCCTCTTCTAAAATCTAGACAGAAGCACTCTCAGAAACAACTTTGTGATATCTGCATTCAAGTCACGGAGCTGAACATTCTCTTTCATAGAGCAGGTTTGAAACACTCTTTCTGAACTATCTGCAAGAGGACATTTCAAGAGTATTCAGGCCTATGGTGAAAAAGGAAATATCTTCCCATGAAATCTAGACAGAATCATTCTGAGAAACAAATTTTGGATGTGTGTCCTCATCTAAAGCAGTTGAAACTTTCTTTTGATACAGCAGTTTGGAAACACTCTTTTTGTAGAAAGTGCAAGTGGATATTTGGAAAGCTGTGAAGATTTCGTTGGAAACGGGAATATCTTCATATCAAATCCAAACAGAAGGATTCTCGGAAAATACTTTGGAAGTGTGTCCTCAACTAACAGAGTTTAACCTTTCTTCTCATACATCAGTTTGAAACACTCTTTTTGTAGAATCTGCAAGTGATATTTGGATAGCCCTAACGATTTCATTGGAAACGGGAATATATTCATATAAAATCTAGACAGAAGCATTCTCAGAAACTTCTATGTGATGTGTGTCCTCAACTAACAGATTTCAACCTTTCTTTTGATAGAGCAGTTTGGAAACGGGAATATCTTCATATAAAATCTAGACAGAAGCATTCTCAGAAACTTCTTTGTGATGTGTGTCCTCAACTATCAGAGTTCAACCTATCTTTTGATTCAGCATTTTGGAAACGGGAATATCTTCATATAAAATCTAGACAGAAGCATTCTCAGAAACTTCTTTGTGATGTGTGTCCTTAACTATCAGAGTTCAACCTTTCTTTTGATACAGCAATTTGGAAACACTCTATTGTAGAATGTGCAGGTGGATATTCGGATAACTGTGAAGATTTCATTGGAAACGGGAAAATCTTCATATGAAATCCAGACAGAAGGATTCTCTGAAACTTTTTCTGATTTGTGTCCTCAGCTAACAGATTTCAGCCTTTCTTTTGATAGAACAGTTTGGAAACACTCTTTTTGTAGAATCTCTATGTGGATATTTGGATTGCTCTAACGATTTTGTTGGAAACGGGAATATCCTCTTCTAAAATCTAGACAGAAGCACTCTCAGAAACAACTTTGTGATATCTGCATTCAAGTCACGGAGCTGAACATTCTCTTTCATAGAGGAGGTTTGAAACACTCTTTCTGTACTATCTGCAAGAGGACATTTCAAGCGTATTCAGGCCTATGGTGAAAAAGGAAATATCTTCCCATGAAATCTACACAGAATCATTCTGAGAAACAAATTTTGGATATGTGTCCTCATCTAACGCAGTTGAAACTTTCTTTTGACACAGCAGTTTGGAAGCACTCTTTTTGTAGAAAGTGCAAGTGGATATTTGGATAACTGTGAAGATTTCATTGGAAACGGGAATATCTTCATATCAAATCCAAACAGAAGCATTCTTGGAAAATTCTTTGGAAGAGTGTCCTCAACTAACAGAGTTTAACCTTTCTTCTCATACAGCAGTTTGAAACACTCTTTTTGTAGAATCTGCAAGTGATATTTGGATAGCTCTAACGATTTCATTGTAAACGGGAATGTCTTCATATAAAATCTAGACAGAAGCATTCTGAGAAACTTCTTTGTGATGTGTGTCCTCAACTAACAGATTTCAACCTTTCTTTTGATAGTGCAGTTTGGAAACACCCTTTTGTCGAATCTCTAGTGGATATTTGGATAGCTCTAACGATTTCGATGGAAACGGGAATATCTTCATATAAAATCTAGACAGAAGCATTCTCAGAAACTTCTTTGTGATGTGTGTCCTCAACTGTCAGATTTCAACCTATCTTTTGATATAGCAATTTGGAAACGGGAATATCTTCATATAAAATCTAGACAGAAGCATTCTCAGAAACTTCTTTGTGTTGTGTGTCCTTAACTATCAGAGTTCAACCTATCTTTTGATACAGCAATTTGGAAACACTCTATTTGTAGAATGTGCATGTGGATATTCGGATAACTGTGAAGATTTCATTGGAAACGGGAAAATCTTCATATGAAATCGAGACAGAAGGATTCTCTGAAACTTTTTGTGATGTGTGTCCTCAACTAACAGACTTCAACCTTTCTTTTGATACTGCAATTTGGAAACACTCTTTTTGTAGAATCTGCAAGTGGATATTTGGATAACTGTGAAGATTTCGTTGGAAACGGGAATATCTTCATATAAAATCCAGACAGAAGCATTCTCAGAAACTTCTTTGTGATGTGTGTCCTCAACTATCAGAGTTCAACTTATCTTTTGATACAGCAATTTGGAAACGGGAATATCTTCATATAAAATCTAGACAGAAGCATTCTCAGAAACTTCTTTGTGATGTGTGTCCTCAACTTACAGAGTTCAACATTTCTCTTGATACAGAAATTTGGAAACAATCTTTTTGTAGAATCTGCAAGTGGATATTTGGATAACTGTGAAGATTTCGTTGGAAACGGGAATATGTTCATATAAAATCCAGACAGAAGCATTCTCAGAAACTCCTTTGTGATGTGTGTCCTCAGCTAACAGAGTTCAACCTTTCTTTTTATAGAGCAGTTTGAAAGCACTCTTTTTGTGGAATCACTAAGTGGATATTAGGTTAGCTCTGACGATTTCATTGGAAACGGGAATATCTTCATCTAAATTCTAGACAGAAGCACTCTCAGAAACAACTTTGTGATATCTGCATTCAAGTCACAGAGCTGAATATTCCCTTTCATAGAGCAGGATTGTAACACTCTTTCTGAACTATCTGCAAGTGGACATTGCAAGTGCTTCCACGCCAATGGTGAAAACGGAAATATCTTCCCATAAAATCTAGACAGAAGCATTCTCAGGAACTTATTGGGGATGTGTGTCGTCAACTAACAGAGTTGAACCTTTCTTTTCATACAGTAGTTTGGAAACACTCTTTTTGTAGAAAGTGCGAGTGGATATTTGGATAACTGTGAAGATTTCGTTGGAAACGGGAATATCTTCATGTAAAATCCAAACAGAAGCATTCTCGGAAACTTCTTTGGAAGTGTGTCGTCAACTAACAGAGTTCAACATTTCTTCTCATACAGCAGTTTGGAAACACTCTTTTGTAGAATCTGCAAGTGGATATTTGGATAGCTCTAACGATTTCATTGGAAACGGGAATATCTTCATATAAAATCTAGACAGAAGCATTCTCAGAAACTTCTTTGTGATGCGTGTCCTCAACTAACAGATTTCAATCTTTCTTCTCATACAGCAGTTTGGAAACACACTTTTTGTCGAATCTCTAAGTGGATATTTGGATAGCTTTAACGATTTCAATGGAAACGGGAATATCTTCATATAAAATCTAGACAGAAGCATTCTCAGAAACTTCTTTGTGTTGTGTGTCCTCAACTATCAGAGTTCAACCTATCTTTTGATACAGCAATTTGGAAACGGGAATATCTTCATATAAAATCTAGACAGAAGCATTCTCAGAAACTTCTTTGTGATGTGTGTCCTTAACTATCAGAGTTCAACCTATCTTTTGATACAGCAATTTGGAAACACTCTATTTGTAGAATGTGCAGGTGGATATTCGGATAACTGTGAAGATTTCATTGGAAACGGGAAAATCTTCATATGAAATCCAGACAGAAGGATTCTCTGGAACTTTTTGTGATGTGTGTCCTCAACTAACAGTTTTCAGCCTTTCTTTTGATAGAACAGTTTGGAAACACTCTTTTTGTAGATTCTCTTTGTGGATATTTGGATAGCTCTAACAGTTTCGTTGGAAACGGGAATATCCTCATCTAAAATCTAGACAGAAACACTCTCAGAAACAACTTTTTGATATCTGTATTCAAGTCACAGAGCTGAACATTCCCTTTCACAGAGCAGAATTTTTACACTCTTTCTGTAGTATCTGCCAGTGGACATTGCAAGTGATTTCAGGCCAATGGTGAAAACGGAAATATCTTCCCATGAAATCTAGACAGAAGCATTCTCGGAAACTTATTTGGGATGTGTGTCGTCAACTAACGGAGTTGAACCTTTCTTTTCATACAGTAGTTTGGAAACACTCTTTTTGTAGAAAGTGCAAGTAGATATTTGGATAACTGTGAAGATTTCGTTGGAAATGGGAATATCTTCATATAAAATCCAAACAGAAGCATTCTCGGAAACTTCTTTGGAAGTGTGTCCTCAACTAACAGAGTTCAACCTATCTTTCGATACAGCAATTTGGAAACTCTTTATTTGTAGAATGTGCAGGTGGATATTCGGATAACTGTGAAGATTTCATTGGAAACGGGAAAATCTTCATATGAAATCCAGACAGAAGGATTCTCTGAAACTTTTCGTGACGTGTGTCTTCAACTAACAGATTTCAGCCTTTCTTTTGATAGAACAGTTTGGAAACACTCTTTTTGTAGAATCTCTAAGTGGATATTCGGATAGCTCTAACGATTTCGTTGGAAACGGGAATATCCTCATCTAAAATCTAGACAGAAGCACTCTCAGAAACAACTTTGTGATATCTGCATTCAAGTCACGGAGCTGAACATTCTCTTTCATAGAGCAGGTTTGAAACACTCTTTCTGTACTATCTGCAAGAGGACATTTCAAGCGTATTCAGGCCTATGGTGAAAAAGGAAATATCTTCCCACGAAATCTACACAGAATCATTCTGAGAAACCAATTTTGGATGTGTGTCCTCATCTAACGCAGTTGAACTTTTCTTTTGATACAGCAGTTTGGAAACAATCTTTTTGTAGAATGTGCAAGTGGATATTTGGATAACTGTGAAGATTTCGTTGGAAACGCGAATATCTTCTATAAAATCTGGACAGAAGCATTCTCAGAAACTTCTTTGTGATGTGTGTCCTCAACTAACAGACTTTAACCTTTCTTTTGATACAGCAATTTGGAAACACACTTTTTGCAGAATCTGCAAGTGGATATTTGGATAACGGTGAAGATTTCGTTGGAAACGGGAATATCTTCCTATAAAATCCAGACAGAAGCATTCTCAGAAACTTCTTTGTGATGTGTGTCCTCAACTTACACAGCTCAACATTTCTCTTGATATGGAAATTTGGAAACACTCTTTTTGTAGAATCTGCTAGTGGATATTTGGATAACTGTGAAGATTTCGTTGGAAACGGGAATATCTTCATATAAAATCCAGACAGAAGCATTCTCAGAAACTTCTTTGTGATGTGTGTCCTGAACTAACAGAGTTCAACCTTTCTTTTGATAGAGCAGTTTGAAAGCACTCTTTTTTTGGAATCTCTAAGTGGATATTACCTTAGCTCTAACGATTTCATTGGAAACGGGAATATCTTCATCTAAATTCTAGACAGAAGCACTCTCAGAAACAACTTTGTGATATCTGCATTCAAGTCACAGAGCTGAACATTCCCTTTCAAAGAGCAGGATTGTAACACTCTTTCCGTACTATCTGCAAGTGGACATTGCAAGTGTTTTCAGGCCAATGGTGAAAACGAAAATATCTTCCCATAAAACCTAGACAGAAGCATTCTCAGAAACTTATTTGGGATGTGTGTCGTCAACTAACAGAATTGAGCCTTACTTTTCATACAGTAGTTTGGAAACACTCTTTTTGTAGAAAGTGCAAGTGAATATTTGGATAACTGTGAAGATTTCGTTGGAAATGGGAATATCTTCAAATAAAATCCAAACAGAAGCATTCTCGGAAACTTCTTTGGAAGTGTGTCCTCAACAAAGAGAGTTCAACTTTCTTCTCATACAGCAGTTTGGAAACACTCTTTTTGTAGAATCTGCAAGTGGATATTTGGATAGCTCTAACGATTTCATTGGAAACAGGAATATCTTCAAATAAAATCTAGACAGAAGCATTCTCAGAAACTTCTTTGTGATGTGTGTCCTCAACTATCAGAGTTCAACCTATCTTTTGATACAGCGATTTGGAAACAGGAATATCTTCATATAAAATCTAGACAGAAGCATTCTCAGAAACTTCTTTGTGATGTGTGTCCTTAACTATCAGAGTTCAACCTATCTTTCGATACAGCAATTTGGAAACACTTTATTTGTAGAATGTGCAGGTGGATATTCGGATAACTGTGAAGATTTCATTGGAAACGGGAAAATCTTCATATGAAATCCAGACAGAAGGATTCTCTGAAACATTTCGTGACGTGTGTCTTCAACTAACAGATTTCAGCCTTTCTTTTGATAGAACAGTTTGGAAACACTCTTTTTGTAGAATCTCTATGTGGATATTCGGATAGCTCTAACGATTTCGTTGGAAACGGGAATATCCTCATCTAAAATCTAGACAGAAGCACTCTCAGAAACAACTTTGTGATATCTGCATTCAAGTCACGGAGCTGAACATTCTCTTTCATAGAGCAGGTTTGAAACACTCTTTCTGTACTATCTGCAAGAGGACATTTCAAGCGTATTCAGGCCTATGGTGAAAAAGGAAATATCTTCCCACGAAATCTACACAGAATCATTCTGAGAAACCAATTTTGGATGTGTGTCCTCATCTAACGCAGTTGAACTTTTCTTTTGATACAGCAGTTTGGAAACAATCTTTTTGTAGAATGTGCAAGTGGATATTTGGATAACTGTGAAGATTTCGTTGGAAACGGGAATATCTTCTATAAAATCTGGACAGAAGCATTCTCAGAAACTTCTTTGTGATGTGTGTCCTCAACTAACAGACTTCAACCTTTCTTTTGATACAGCAATTTGGAAACACTCTTTTTGCAGAATCTGCAAGTGGATATTTGGATAACGGTGAAGATTTCGTTGGAAACGGGAATATCTTCATATAAAATCCAGACAGAAGCATTCTCAGAAACTTCTTTGTGATGTGTGTCCTGAACTAACAGAGTTCAACCTTTCTTTTGATAGAGCAGTTTGAAAGCACTCTTTTTTTGGAATCTCTAAGTGGATATTACCTTAGCTCTAACGATTTCATTGGAAACGGGAATATCTTCATCTAAATTCTAGACAGAAGCACTCTCAGAAACAACTTTGTGATATCTGCATTCAAGTCACAGAGCTGAACATTCCCTTTCAAAGAGCAGGATTGTAACACTCTTTCCGTACTATCTGCAAGTGGACATTGCAAGTGTTTTCAGGCCAATGGTGAAAACGAAAATATCTTCCCATAAAACCTAGACAGAAGCATTCTCAGAAACTTATTTGGGATGTGTGTCGTCAACTAACAGAATTGAGCCTTACTTTTCATACAGTAGTTTGGAAACACTCTTTTTGTAGAAAGTGCAAGTGAATATTTGGATAACTGTGAAGATTTCGTTGGAAATGGGAATATCTTCAAATAAAATCCAAACAGAAGCATTCTCGGAAACTTCTTTGGAAGTGTGTCCTCAACAAAGAGAGTTCAACTTTCTTCTCATACAGCAGTTTGGAAACACTCTTTTTGTAGAATCTGCAAGTGGATATTTGGATAGCTCTAACGATTTCATTGGAAACAGGAATATCTTCAAATAAAATCTAGACAGAAGCATTCTCAGAAACTTCTTTGTGATGTGTGTCCTCAACTATCAGAGTTCAACCTATCTTTTGATACAGCGATTTGGAAACAGGAATATCTTCATATAAAATCTAGACAGAAGCATTCTCAGAAACTTCTTTGTGATGTGTGTCCTTAACTATCAGAGTTCAACCTATCTTTCGATACAGCAATTTGGAAACACTTTATTTGTAGAATGTGCAGGTGGATATTCGGATAACTGTGAAGATTTCATTGGAAACGGGAAAATCTTCATATGAAATCCAGACAGAAGGATTCTCTGAAACATTTCGTGACGTGTGTCTTCAACTAACAGATTTCAGCCTTTCTTTTGATAGAACAGTTTGGAAACACTCTTTTTGTAGAATCTCTATGTGGATATTCGGATAGCTCTAACGATTTCGTTGGAAACGGGAATATCCTCATCTAAAATCTAGACAGAAGCACTCTCAGAAACAACTTTGTGATATCTGCATTCAAGTCACGGAGCTGAACATTCTCTTTCATAGAGCAGGTTTGAAACACTCTTTCTGTACTATCTGCAAGAGGACATTTCAAGCGTATTCAGGCCTATGGTGAAAAAGGAAATATCTTCCCACGAAATCTACACAGAATCATTCTGAGAAACCAATTTTGGATGTGTGTCCTCATCTAACGCAGTTGAACTTTTCTTTTGATACAGCAGTTTGGAAACAATCTTTTTGTAGAATGTGCAAGTGGATATTTGGATAACTGTGAAGATTTCGTTGGAAACGGGAATATCTTCTATAAAATCTGGACAGAAGCATTCTCAGAAACTTCTTTGTGATGTGTGTCCTCAACTAACAGACTTCAACCTTTCTTTTGATACAGCAATTTGGAAACACTCTTTTTGCAGAATCTGCAAGTGGATATTTGGATAACGGTGAAGATTTCGTTGGAAACGGGAATATCTTCCTATAAAATCCAGACAGAAGCATTCTCAGAAACTTCTTTGTGATGTGTGTCCTCAACTTACACAGCTCAACATTTCTCTTGATATGGAAATTTGGAAACACTCTTTTTGTAGAATCTGCAAGTGGATATTTGGATAACTGTGAAGATTTCGTTGGAAACGGGAATATCTTCATATAAAATCCAGACAGAAGCATTCTCAGAAACTTCTTTGTGATGTGTGTCCTGAACTAACAGAGTTCAACCTTTCTTTAGATAGAGCAGTTTGAAAGCACTCTTTTTTTGGAATCTCTAAGTGGATATTACCTTAGCTCTAACGATTTCATTGGAAACGGGAATATCTTCATCTAAATTCTAGACAGAAGCACTCTCAGAAACAACTTTGTGATATCTGCATTCAAGTCACAGAGCTGAACATTCCCTTTTAAAGAGCAGGATTGTAACACTCTTTCCGTACTATCTGCAAGTGGACATTGCAAGTGTTTTCAGGCCAATGGTGAAAACGGAAATATCTTCCCAGAAAACCTAGACAGAAGCATTCTCAGAAACTTATTTGGGATGTGTGTCGTCAACTAACAGAATTGAGCCTTACTTTTCATACAGTAGTTTGGAAACACTCTTTTTGTAGAAAGTGCAAGTGGATATTCGGATAACTGTGAAGATTTCGTTGGAAACGGCAATATCTTCATATAAAATCCAAACAGAAGCATTCTCGGAAACTTCTTTGGAAGTGTGTCCTCAACTAACAGAGTTCAACCTTTCTTCTCATACAGCAGTTTGGAAACACTCTTTTTGTAGAATCTCTAAGTGGATATTTGGATAGCTCTAACGTTTTCGATGGAAACGGGAATATCTTCATATAAAATCTAGACAGAAGCCTTCTCAGAAACTTCTTTGTGATGTGTGTCCTCAACTATCAGAGTTCAACCTATCTTTTGATACAGCAATTTGGAAACACTCTATTTGTAGAATGTGCAGGTGGATATTCGGATAACTGTGAAGATTTCATTGGAAACGGGAAAATCTTCATATGAAATCCAGACAGAAGGATTCTCTGAAACTTTTTGTGATGTGTGTCCTCAACTAACAGATTTCAGCCTTTCTTTTGATAGAACAGTTTGGAAACACTCTTTTTGTAGAATCTCTATGTGGATATTTGGATAACTCTAATGATTTCGTTGGAAACGGGAATATCCTCATCTAAAATCTAGACAGAAGCACTCTCAGAAACAACTTTGTGATATCTGCATTCAAGTCACGGAGCTGAACATTCTCTTTCATAGAGCGTGTTTGAAACACTCATTCTGTACTATCTGCAAGAGGCCATTTCAAGCGTATTCAGGCCTACGGTGAAAAAGGAAATATCTTCCCATGAAATCTAGACAGAATCATTCTGAGAAACAAATTATGGATGTGTTTCCTCATCTAACGCAGTTGAACCTTTCTTTTGATACAGCAGTTAGGAAACACTCTTTTTGTAGAATGCGCAAGTGGATATTTGGATAACTGTGAAGATTTCGTTGGAAACGCGAATATTTTCTTATAAAATCTGGACAGAAGCATTCTCAGAAACTTCTTCGTGATGTGTGTCCTCAACTAACAGACTTCAACCTTTCTTTTGATACAGCAATTTGGAAACACTCTTTTTGTAGAATCTGCAAGTGGATATTTGGATAACTGAGAAGATTTCATTGGAAACGGGAATATCTTCATATAAAATCTAGACAGAAGCATTCTCAGAAACTTCTTTGTGATGTGTGTCCTCAACTTACAGAGTTCAACATTTCCCTTGATATGGAAATTTGGAAACAATCTTTTTGTAGAATCTGCAAGTGGATATTTGGATAACTGTGAAGATTTCGTTGGAAACGGGAATATCTTCATATAAAATCCAGACAGAAGCATTCTCAGAAACTTCTTTGTGATGTGTGTCCTCAACAAACAGAGTTCAATCATTCTTTTGATAGAGCAGTTTGAAAGCACTCTTTTTGTGGAATCTCTAAGTGGATATTTGGTTAGCTCTAACGATTTCGTTGGAAACGGGAATATCTTCATCTAAATTCTAGACAGAAGCACTCTCAGAAACAACTTTGTGATATCTGCATTCAAGTCACAGAGCTGAACATTCCCTTTCAAAGAGCAGGATTGTAACACTCTTTCTGTACTATCTGCAAGTCGACATTGCAAGTGCTTTCAGGCCAATGGTGAAAACTGAAACATCTTCCCATAAAATCTAGACAGAAGCATTCTCAGAAAGTTATTTGGGATGTGTGTCATCAACTAACAGAGTTGAACCTTTCTTTTCATACAGTAGTTTGGAAATACTCTTTTTGTAGAAAGTGCAAGTGGATATTTGGATAACTGTGAAGATTTCGTTGGAAACGGGAATATCTTCATATAAAATCCAAACAGAAGCATTCTCGGAAACTTCTTTGGAAGTGTGTCCTCAACTAACAGAGTTCAACCTTTCTTTTGATAGAGCAGTTTGGAAACACTCTTTTTGTCGAATCTCTATGTGGATATTTGGATAGCTCTAACGATTTTGACGGAAACGGGAATATCTTCATATAAAATCTAGACAGAAGCATTCTCAGAAGCTTCTTTGTGATGTGTGTCCTCAACTAACAGATTTCAACCTTTCTTTTGATAGAGCAGTTTGGAAACACTCTTTTTGTCGAATCTCTAAGTGGATATTTGGATAGCTCTAACGATTTCGACGGAAACGGGAATATCTTCGTATAAAATCTAGACAGAAGCATTCTCAGAAACTTCTTTGTGATGTGTGTCCTCAACTATCAGAGTTCAACCTGTCTTTTGATACAGAAATTTGGAAATGGGAATATCTACATATAAAATCTAGACAGAAGCATTCTCAGAAACTTCTTTGTGATGTGTGTCCTCAACTTACAGAATTCAACATTTCCCTTGATATGGAAATTTGGAAACAATCTTTTTTTAGAATCTGCAAGTGGATATTTGGATAACTGTGAAGATTTCGTTGGAAACGGGAATATCTTCATATAAAATCCAGACAGAAGCATTCTCAGAAACTTCTTTGTGATGTGTGTCCTCAACTAACAGAGCTCAATCTTTCTTTTGATAGAGCAGTTTGAAAGCACTCTTTTTGTGGAATCTCTAAGTGGATATTAGGTTAGCTCTAACGATTTCGTTGGAAACGGGAATATCTTCATCTAAATTCTAGACAGAAGCGCTCTCAGAAACAACTTTGTGATATCTGCATTCAAGTCACAGAGCTGAACATTCCCTTTCAAAGAGCAGGATTGTAACTCTCTTTCTGTACTATCTGCAAGTCGACATTGCAAGTGCTTTCAGGCCAATGGTGAAAACTGAAATATCTTCCCATAAAATCTAGACAGAAGCATTCTCAGAAAGTTATTTGGGATGTGTGTCATCAACTAACAGATTTGAACCTTTCTTTTCATACAGTAGTTTGGAACCACTCTTTTTGTCGAATCTCTAAGTGGATATTTGGATAGCTCTAACGATTTCGACGGAAACGGGAATATCTTCATATAAAATCTAGACAGAAGCATTCTCAGAAACTTCTTTGTGATGTGTGTCCTTAACTATCAGAGCTCATCCTATCTTTTGATACAGCAATTTGGAAACACTCTATTTGTAGAATGCGCAGGTGGATATTCGGATAACTGTGAAGATTTCATTGGAAACGGGAAAATCTTCATATGAAATCCAGACAGAAGGATTCTCTGAAACTTTTTGTGATGTGTGTACTCAACTAACAGATTTCAGCCTTTCTTTTGATAGAACAGTTTGGAAACACTCTTTTTGTAGAATCTCTAAGTGGATATTTGGATAGGTCTAACGGTTTCGCTGGAAACGGGAATATCCTCATCTAAAATCTGGACAGAAGCATTCTCAGAAACTTCTTTGTGATGTGTGTCCTCAACTAACAGACTTATACCTTTCTTTTGATACAGCAGTTTGGAAACACTCTTTTTGTAGAAAGTGCAAGTGGATATTTGGATAACTGTGAAGATTTCGTTGGAAACGGGAATGTCTTCATATAAAATCTAGACAGAAGCATTCTCAGAAACTTCTTTGTGATGTGAGTCCTCAACTTACAGAGTTCAACATTTCTCTTGATACAGAAATTTGGAAACAATCTTTTTGTAGAATCTGCAAGTGGATATTTGGATAACTGTGAAGATTTCGTTGGAAACGGGAATATCTTCATATAAAATCCAGACAGAAGCATTCTCAGAAACTACTTTGTGATGTGTGTCCTCAACTAACAGAGTTCAAGCTTTCTTTTGGCAGCGCAGTTTGAAAGCACTCTTTTTGTGGAATCTCTAAGTGGATATTAGGTTAGCTCTAAGGATTTCGTTGGAAATGGGAATATCTTCATCAAAATTCTAGACAGAAGCATTCTCAGAAACTTCTTTGTGATGTGTGTCCTCAACTAACAGATTTCAACCTTTCTTTTGATAGAGCAGTTTGGAAACACTCTTTTTTGTCGAATCTCTAAGTGGATATTTGGATAGCTCTAACGATTTCGATGGAAACGGGAATATCTTCATATAAAATCTAGACAGAAGCATTCTCAGAAACTTCTTTGTGATGTGTGTCCTCAACTATCAGAGTTCAACCTATCTTTTGATACAGCAATTTGGAAACACTCTATTTGTAGTATGTGCTGGTGGATATTGGGATAAGTGTGAAGATTTCATTGGAAACGGGAAAATCTTCATATGAAATCCAGACAGAAGGATTCTCTGAACCTTTTTGTGATGTGTGTCCTCAACTAACAGATTTCAGCCTTTCTTTTGATAGAACAGTTTGGAAACACTCTTTTTGTACAATCTGCAAGTGGATATTTGGATAGCTCTAACGATTTCACTGGAAACGGGAATATCCTCATCTAAAATCTAGACAGAAGCACTCTCAGAAACAACTTTATGATATCTGCATTCAAGTCATGGAGTTGAACATTCTCTTTCATAGAGCAGGTTTGAAACACTCTTTCTATACTATCTGCAAGAGGACATTTCAAGCGTATTCGGGCCTATGGTGAAAAAGGAAATATCTTCCCATGAAATCTAGACAGAATAATTCTGAGAAGCAAATTTTGGATGTGTGTCCTCATCTAACGCAGTTGAACCTTTCTTTTTTTTTTTTTTTTTTTTTTTCTTTTTTTTTTTTTTTTTTTTTTTTTTATTATACTTTAAGTTTTAGGGTACGTGTGCACATTGTGCAGGTTAGTTACATATGTATACATGTGCCATGCTGGTGGTATATCTCCCAATGCTATCCCTCCCCCCTCCCCCCACCCCACAACAGTCCCCAGAGTGTGATATTCCCCTTCCTGTGTCCATGTGATCTCATTGTTCAGTTCCATCATTCTCAGTAAACTATCGCAAGAACAAAAAACCAAACACCGCATATTCTCACTCATAGGTGGGAACTGAACCTTTCTTTTGATACAGCAGTTTGGAAACACCCTTCTTGTAGAATGTGCAAGTGGATATTTGGATAACTGTGAAGATTTCGTTGGAAACGCGAATATCTTCATATAAAATCTGGACAGAAGCATTCTCAGAAACTTCTTTGTGATGTGTGTCCTCAACTAACAGAGTTCAACCTTTCTTTTGATAGAGCAGTTTGAAAGCACTCTTTTTGTGGAATCTCTAAGTGGATATTACCTTAGCTCTAACGATTGCGTTGGAAAAGGGAATATCTTCATCTAAATTCTAGACAGAAGCACTCTCAGAAACTTCTTTGTGATGTGTGTCCTCAACTAACAGATTTTAACCTTTCTTTTGATAGAGCAGTTTGGAAACACACTTTTTGTCGAATCTCTAAGTGGATATTTGGATAGCTCTAACGATTTCGATGGAAACGGGAATATCTTCACATAAAATCTAGACAGAAGCATTCTCAGAAACTTCTTTGTGATGTGTGTCCTCAACTATCAGAGTTCAACCTATCTTTTGCTACAGCAATTTGGAAACGGGAATATCTTCATATAAAATCTAGACAGAAGCATTCTCAGAAACTTGTTTGTGATGTGTGTCCTTAACTATCAGAGTTCAACCTATCTTTTGATAGAGCAATTTGGAAACACTCTATTTGTAGAATGAGCAGGTGGATATTCGGATAACTGTGAAGATTTCATTGGAAACGGGAAAATCTTCATATGAAATCGAGACAGAAGGATTCTCTGAAACTTTTTGTGATGTGTGTTCTCAACTAACAGATTTCAGCCTTTCTTTTGATACAACAGTTTGGAAACACTCTTTTTGTAGAATCTCTAAGTGGATGTTTGGATAGCTCTAACGATTTCGTTGGAAACGGGAATATCCTCATCTAAAATCTAGACAGAAGCACTCTCAGAAACAACTTTTTGATATCTGCATTCAAGTCACGGAGTTGAACATTCTCTATCATAGAGCAGGTTTGAAGCACTCTTTCTGTACTATCTGCAAGAGGACATTTCAAGCGTATTCAGGCCTATGGTGAAAAAGGAAATATGTTCCCATGAAATCTAGACAGAATCATTCTGAGAAGCAAATTTTGGATGTGTGTCCTCAGCTAACGCAGCTGAACCTTTCTTTTGATACAGCAGTTTGGAAACACTCTTTTTGTAAAATGTGCAAGTGGATATTTGGATAACTGTGAAGATTTCGTTGGAAACGAGAATATCTTCATATAAAATCTAGACAGAAGCATTCTGAGAAACTTCTTTGTGATGTGTGTCCTCAACTTACACAGTTCAACATTTCTCTTGATACAGAAATTTGGAAACAATCTTTTTGTAGAATCTGCAAGTGGATATTTGGATAACTGTGAAGATTTCGTTGGAAACGGGAATATCTTCATATAAAATCCAGAAAGAAGTATTCTCAGAAATTCCTTTGTGATGTGTGTCCTCAACTAACAGAGTTAAACCTTTCTTTTGATAGAGCAGTTTGAAAACACTCTTTTTGTGGAATCTCTAAGTGGATATTAGGTTAGCTCTAACGATTTCGTTGGAAACGGGAATATCTTCATCTGAATTCTAGACAGAAGCACTCTCAGAAACAACTTTGTGATATCTGCATTCAAGTCACAGTGCTGAACATTCCGTTTCATAGAGCAGGATTGTAACAATCTTTCTGTACTATCTGCAAGTAGACATTGCAAGTGCTTTCAGGCCAATGGTGAAAAGGGAAATATCTTCCCATAAAATCTAGACAGAAGCATTCTCAGAAACTTATTTGGGATGTGTGTCGTCAACTAACCGAGTTGAACCTTTCTTTTCATACAGTAGTTTGGAAACACTCTTTTTGTAGGAAGTGCAAGTGGATATTTGGATAACTGTGAAGATTTCGTTGGAAACGGGAATATCTTCATATAAAATCCAAACAGAAGCATTCTCGGAAACTTCTTTGGAAGTGTGTCCTCAAATAACAGAGTTCAACCTTTCTTCTCATACAGCGGTTTGGAAACATTCTTTTTGTAGAATCTTCAAGTGGATATTTGGATAGCTCTAACGATTTCATTGGAAACGGGAATATCTTCATATAAAATCTAGACAGAAGCATGCTCAGAAACTTCTTTGTGATGTGTGTCCTCAACTAACAGATTTCAAACTTTCTTTTGGTAGAGCAGTTTGGAAACACTCTTTTTGTCCAATCTCTAAGTGGATATTTGGATAGCTCTAACGATTTTGATGGAAACGGGAATATCTTCATATAAAATCAAGAAAGAAGCATTCTCAGAAACTTCTTTGTGATGTGTGTCCTCAACTATCAGAGTTCAACCTATCTTTTGATACATCAATTTGGAAACGGGAATATCTTCATATAAAATCTAGACAGAAGCATTCTCAGAAACTTCTTTGTGATGTGTGTCCTTAACTATCAGAGTTCAACCTATCTTTTGATAGAGCAATTTGGAAACACTGTATTTGTAGAATGAGCAGGTGGATATTCGGATAACTGTGAAGATTTCATTGGAAACGGGAAAATCTTCATATGAAATCGAGACAGAAGGATTATCAGAAACTTTTTGTGATGTGTGCATTCAACTAACAGATTTCAGCCTTTCTTTTGATAGAACAGTTTGGAAACACTCTTTTTGTAGAATCTCTAAGTGGATATTTGGATAGCTCTAACGATTTCTTTGGAAACGGGAATATCCTCATCTAAAATCTAGACAGAAGCACTCTCAGAAACAACTTTGTGATATCTGCATTCAAGTCACGGAGCTGAACATTCTCTTTCATAGAGCAGGTTTGAAACAGTCTTTCTGTACTATCTGCAAGAGGACATTTCCAGCGTATTCAGGCCTATGGTGAAAAAGGAAATATCTTCCCATGAAATCTAGACAGAATAATTCTGAGAAGCAAATTTTGGATGTGTGTCCTCATCTAACGCAGTTGAACCTTTCTTTTGATACAGCAGTTTGGAAACACTCTTTTTATAGAATGTGCTAGTGGATATTTGGATAACTGTGAAGATTTCATTGGAAACGCGAATATCTTCATATAAAATCTGGACAGAAGCATTCTCAGAAACTTCTTTGTGATGTGTGTCCTCAACTAACAGAGTTCAACCTTTCTTTTGATAGAGCAGTTTGAAAGCACTCTTTTTGTGGAATCTCTAAGTGGATATTACCTTAGCTCTAACGATTGCGTTGGAAACGGGAATATCTTCATCTAAATTCTAGACAGAAGCACTCTCAGAAACTTCTTTGTGATGTGTGTCCTCAACTAACAGACTTCAACCATTCTTTCGATACAGGAATTTGGAAATACTCTTTTTGTAGAATCTGCAAGTGGATATTTGGATAACTGTGAAGATTTCGTTGGAAACGCGAATATCTTCATATAAAATCGGGACAGAAGCATTCTCAGAAACTTCTTTGTGATGTGTGTCCTCAACTAACAGACTTCAACCTTTCTTTTGATACAGCAATTTGGAAACACTCTTTTTGTAGAATCTGCAAGTGGATATTTGGATAACTGTGAAGATTTCGTTGGAAACGGGAATATCTTCATATAACATCTAGACAGAAGCATTCTCAGAAACTTCTTTGTGATGTGTGTCCTCAACTTACAGAGTTCAACATTTCTCTTGATACAGAAATTTGGAAACAATCTTTTTGTAGAATCTGCAAGTGGATATTTGGATAACTGTGAAGATTTCGTTGGAAACGGGAATATCTTCATATAAAATCTAGACAGAAACATTCTCAGAAACTTCTTTGTGATGTGTGTCCTCAGCTTACAGAGTACAACATTTCTCTTGATACAGAAATTTGGAAACAATCTTTTTGTAGAATCTGCAAGTGGATATTTGGATAACTGTGAAGATTTTGTTGGAAACGGGAATATCTTCATATAAAATCCAGACAGAAGCATTCTCAGAAACTCCTTTGTGATGTGTGTCTTCAACTAACTGAGTTCAACCTTTCTTTTGATAGAGCAGTTTGAAAGCACTCTTTTTGTGGAATCTCTAAGTGGATATTAGGTTAGCTCTAACGATTTCGTTGGAAACGGGAATATCTTCATCTAAATTCTAGACAGAAGCACTCTCAGAAACAACTTTGTGATATCTGCATTCAAGTCAGAGAGCTGAACATTCCCTTTCATAGAGCAGGATTGTAACACTCTTTCTGTACTATCTGCAAGTGGACATTGCAAGTGCTTTCAGGCCGATGGTGAAAACGGAAATATCTTCCCATAAAATCTAGACAGAAGCATTCTCAGAAACTTATTTGGGATGTGTGTCGTCAACTAACAGAGTTGAACCTTTCTTTTCATACAGTAGTTTGGAAACACTCTTTTTGTAGAAAGTGCAAGTGGATATTTGGATAACTATGAAGATTTCGAAGGAAACGGGAATATCTTGATATAAAATCCAAACAGAAGCATTCTCGGAAACTTCTTTGGAAGTGTGTCCTCAACTACCAGAGTTCAACCTTTCTTCTCATACAGCAGTTTGGAAACACTCTTTTTGTAGAATCTTCAAATGAATATTTGGATAGCTCTAACGATTTCATTGGAAACGGGAATATCTTCATATAAAATCTAGACAGAAGCATTCTCAGAAACTTCTTTGTGATGTGTGTCCTCAACTAACAGATTTCAACCTTTCTTTTGATAGAGCAGTTTGGAAACACTCTTTTTGTCGAATCTCTAAGTGGATATTTGGATAGCTCTAACGATTTTGATGGAAACGGGAATATCTTCATATAAAATCTACACAGAAGCATTCTCAGAAACTTCTTTGTGATGTGTGTCCTCAACTATCAGAGTTCAACCTATCTTTTGATACAGCAGTTTGGAGACGGGAATATCTTCATATAAAATCTTGACAGAAGCATTCTCAGAAACTTCTTTGTGATGTGTGTCCTTAACTATCAGAGTTCAACCTGTCTTTTCATACGGCAATTTGGAAACAAACTATTTGTAGAATGTGCAGGTGGATATTCGGATAACTCTGTAGATTTCATTGGAAACCGGGAAATCTTCATATGAAATCCAGACAGAAGGATTCTCTGAAATTTTTTGTGACGTGTGTCCTCAACTAACAGATTTCAGCCTTTCTTTTGATAGAACAGTTTGGAAAAACCCTTTTTGTAGAATCTCTAAGTGGATATTTGGATAGCTCTAACGATTTCGTTGGAAACGGGAATATCCTCATCTAAAATCTAGACAGAAGCACTCTCAGAAACAACTTTGTGATATCTGCATTCAAGTCACGGAGCTGAACATTCTCTTTCATAGAGCAGGTTTGAAACACTCTTTCTGTACTATCTGCAAGAGGAAATTTGAAGCGTATTCAGGCCTAAGGTGAAAAAGGAAATATCTTCCCATGAAATCTAGACAGAATCATTCTGAGAAACAAATTTTGGATGTGTGTCCTCATCTAACGCAGTTGAACCTTTCTTTTGATACAGCAGTTTGGAAACACTCTTTTTGTAGAATGTGCAGGTGGATATTTGGATAACTGTGAAGATTTCGTTGGAAACGCGAATATCTTCATATAAAATCTGGACAGAAGCATTCTCAGAAACTTCTTTGTGATGTGTGACCACAACTAACAGACTTGTACCTTTGTTTTGATACTGCAATTTGGAAACACTTTTTTTGTAGAATCTGCAAGTGGATATTTGGATAACTGTGAAGATTTTGTTGGAAACGGGAATATCTTCATATAAAATGTAGACAGAAGCATTCTCCGAAACTTCTTTGTGATGTGTGTCCTCAACTTACACAGTTCAACATTTCTCTTGATACAGAAATTTGGAAACAATCTTTTTGTAGAATCTGCAAGTGGATATTTGGATAACTGAGAAGATTTCGTTGGAAACGGGAATATCTTCATGTAAAATCCAGACAGAGGCATTCTCAGAAACTCCTTTGTGATGTGTGTCCTCAACTAACAGAGTTCAACCTTTCTTTTGATAGAGCAGTTTGAAAGCACTCTTTTTGTGAAATCTCTAAGTGGATATTAGGTTAGCTCTAACGATTTCGTTGGAAACGGGAATATCTTCATCTAAATTCTAGACAGAAGCACTCTCAGAAACAACTTTGTGATATCTGCATTCAAGTCACAGAGCTGAACATTCCCTTTCATAGAGCAGGATTGTAACACTCTTTCTGTACTATCTGCAAGTGGACATTGCAAGTGCTTTCAGGCCAATGGTGAAAACGGAAATATCTTTCCATAAAATCTAGACAGAAGCATTCTCAGAAATTTATTTGGGATGTGTGTCATCAACTAACAGAGTTGAACCTTTCTTTTCATACAGTAGTTTGGAAACACTCTTTCTGTAGAAAGTGCAAGTGCATATTTGGATAACTGTGAAGATTTCGTTGGAATCGGGAATATCTTCATATAAAATCCAAACAGAAGCATTCTCAGAAACTTCTTTGGAAGTGTGTCCTCAACTAACAGAGTTCAACCTTTCTTCTCATACAGCAGTTTGGAAACACCCTTTTTGTAGAATCTGCAAGTGGATATTTGGATAGCTCTAACGATTTCATTGGAATCGGGAATATCTTCATATAAAATCTAGACAGAAGCAGTGTCAGAAACTTCTTTGTGATGCGTGTCCTCAACTAACAGATTTCAACCTTTCTTTTGATAGAGCAGTTTGGAGATACTCTTTTTGTCGAATCTCTAAGTGGATATTTGGATAGCTCTAATGATTTCGATGCAAACGGGAATATCTACATATAAAATGTAGACAGAAGCCTTCTCAGAAACTGCTTTGTGATGAGTGTCCTCAAGTAACAGAGTTCAACCTTTCTTTTGATACTGCAATTTGCAAACACTCTTTTTGTAGAATCTGCAAGTGGATACTTTGATAAATGTGAAGATTTGTTGTAAACGGGAATATCTTCATATAAAATCCAGACAGAAGCCTTCTCAGAAACATCGTTTTGATGTGTGTCCTCAACTAACAGAGTTCATCCTTTCTTTTGATAGAGCAGTTTGGAAACACTCGTTGGGTAGAATCTGTAAGTTGATATTTGGATAGCTCTAACGATTTCATTGGATACGGTAATATCTTCACCTTAAATCTAGGCAGAAGCACTCTCAGAAACAACTTTGTGAAATCTGCATACAAGTCACAGAGCTGAACATTCCCTTTCATAGAGCAGGTTTGAAACACTCTTTCTGTACTATCTGCAAGTGGACATTTGAAGCGATTTTTGGCCTATGGTGAAAAAGGAAATATCTTCCCATAAATTCTAGACAGAAGAATTCTGAGAAACATATTTGGGATGTGTGTCCTCAACTATCAGAGTTGAAGCTTTCTTTGATACAGCAGTTCGGAAACACACTTTTTGTAGAATCTGCAGGTGGATATTTGGATAACTGTGGAGATTTCGCTGGAAACGGGAATATCTTCATATAAAATCTAGACAGATGCATTCTCTGAAACTTCATTTTGATGTGTGTCCTCAACTAATAGAGTTCAACCTTTCTTTTGATACAGCAATTTGGAAACACACTTTTTGTAGAATGTGCAAGTGGATATTTGGATAACTGTGAAAATTTCATTGGAAACGGGATTATCTTCATATAAAATTCAGACAGAAGCATTCTGAGAAACTACTTTGCGATGTGTGTCCTCAACTAACAGAGTTTCACCTTTCTTTTGATAGAGCAGTTTGGAAACACACTTTTTGTAGAACCTGTAAGTGGATATTTGGATAGCTCTTATGATTTCGTTGGAAACGGGAATATCTTCATATAAAATCTGGGCAGAAGCATTCTAAGAAACTTCTTTGTGATGTGTGTCCTCAAGTAACAGAGTTCAACCTTTCTTTTGATAGAGCAGTTTGGGAACACTCTTTTTGTAGAGTCTCTAAGTGGATATTTGGATAAACGTTAAGATTTCTTTGGAAACGGGAATATCTTCATATAAAATCTGGGCAGAAACATTCTCAGAAACTTCTTTGTGATGTGTGTCCTCAAGTAACAGAGTTCAACCTTTCCTTTGATAGAGCAGTTTGGAAACACTCTTTTTGTAGAATCTCTAAGTGGATATTTCAATAACTGTGAAGATTTCACTGAAAACGGGAATATCTTCATATAAAATCTAGACAGAAGCATTCTGAGAAACTTCTTTGTGATGTGTTTCCTCAACTAACAGAGTTCAACCTTTCTTTTGATACAGCAATTTGGAAACACCCTTTTTGTAGAATCTCTAAGTGGATATTTGGATTGCTCTAACGATTTTGTTGGAAACGGGAATATCCCCATCTAAAATCTAGAAAGAAACACTCTCAGCAACAACTTGGTGATATCTGTATTCAAGTCACGGAGCTGAACATTCCCTTTCATAGAGCAGGTTTCAAAAACTCTTTCTGTACTATCTGCAAGTGGACATTTCAAGCGCTTTCAGGCCTATGGTGAAAAAGGAAATATTTTCCCATGAAATCTAGACAGAATCATTTTCAGAAACAAATTTTGGTTGTGTGTCCTCAACTAACAGTGTTGAACCTTTCTTTTGATACAGCAGTTTGGAAACACTCTTTTTTGTAGAATCTGCAGGTGGATATTTGCATAACTGTGAAGATTTCGTTGGAAACGGGAATATCTCCATATAAAATCCAGGCAGAAGCCTTCTCAGAAACTGCTTTGCTATGAGTGTCCTCAACTTACAGAGTTCAACCTTTCTTTTGACAGAGTAGTTTCGAAACACTCTTTTTCTAGAATCTGTAAGTGGATATTTGGATAGCTCTAACGATTTCATTGGAAACGGGAATAACTTCATATAAAATCTAGACAGAAGCATTCTCAGAAACTTCTTTGTGATGTGTGTCCTCAACTAACAGATTTCAACCTTTCTTTTGATAAAGCAGTTTGGAGACACTCTTTTTGTTGAATCTCTAAGTGGATATCTGGATAGCTCTAACGATTTCAATGGAAACGGAAATATCTTCATATAAAATCTAGACAAAAGCATTCTCAGAAACTTCTTTGTGATGTGTGTCCTCAACTATCAGAGTTCAACCTATGTTTTGATACAGCAATTTGGAAACACTCTATTTGTAGAATGTGCAAGTGGATATTCGGATAACTGTGAAGATTTCCTTGGAAACGGGAATATCTTCATATAAAATCCAGAGAGAAGGATTCTCTGAAACTTTTTGTGATGTGTGTCCTCAACTAACCGAGTTCAAACCTTCTTTTGATACAGCAGTTTGGAAACACTCTTTTTGTAGAATCTCTAAGTGGATATTTCAATAACTGTGAAGATTTCATTGAAAACGGGAATATCTTCATATAAAGTCTAGACAGAAGCATTCTGAGAAACTTCTTTGTGATGTGTTTCCTCAACTAACAGAGTTCAACCTTTCTTTTGATACAGCAATTTGGAAACACCCTTTTTGTAGAATCTCTAAGTGGATATTTGGATTGCTCTAACGATTTCGTTGGAAACGGGAATATCCCCATCTAAAATCTAGAAAGAAACACTCTCAGCAACAACTTGGTGATATCTGCATTCAAGTCACGGAGCTGAACATTCCCTTTCATAGAGCAGGTTTGAAAAACTCTTTCTGTACTATCTGCAAGTGGACATTTCAAGCGCTTTCAGGCCTATGGTGAAAAAGGAAATATTTTCCCATGAAATCTAGACAGAATCATTTTCAGAAACAAATTTTGGTTGTGTGTCCTCAACTAACAGTGTTGAACCTTTCTTTTGATACAGCAGTTTGGAAACACTCTTTTTTGTAGAATCTGCAGGTGGATATTTGCATAACTGTGAAGATTTCGTTGGAAACGGGAATATCTCCATATAAAATCCAGGCAGAAGCCTTCTCAGAAACTGCTTTGTTATGAGTGTCCTCAACTAACAGAGTTCAACCTTTCTTTTGACAGAGTAGTTTCGAAACACTCTTTTTCTAGAATCTGTAAGTGGATATTTGGATAGCTCTAACGATTTCATTGGAAACGGGAATAACTTCATATAAAATCTAGACAGAAGCATTCTCAGAAACTTCTTTGTGATGTGTGTCCTCAACTAACAGATTTCAACCTTTCTTTTGATAAAGCAGTTTGGAGACACTCTTTTTGTTGAATCTCTAAGTGGATATCTGGATAGCTCTAACGATTTCAATGGAAACGGAAATATCTTCATATAAAATCTAGACAAAAGCATTCTCAGAAACTTCTTTGTGATGTGTGTCCTCAACTATCACAGTTCAACCTATGTTTTGATACAGCAATTTGGAAACACTCTATTTGTAGAATGTGCAAGTGGATATTCGGATAACTGTGAAGATTTCCTTGGAAACGGGAATATCTTCATATAAAATCCAGAGAGAAGGATTCTCTGAAACTTTTTGTGATGTGTGTCCTCAACTAACAGAGTTCAAACCTTCTTTTGATACAGCAGTTTGGAAACACTCTTTTTGTAGAATCTCTAAGTAGATATTTGGATAGGTGTAACGATTTCGTTGGAAACCGGAATATCTTCATCTAAAATCTAGACAGAAGCACTCTCAGAAAGACCTTTGTGATATCTGCATTCAAGTCACAGAGCAGAATATACCCTTGCATAGAGCAGGTTTGAAACACTCTTTCTGTACTAACTGCAAGTGGACATTTCGAGCGCATTGAGGCCTATGGTGAAAAAGGAAATATCTTCCCATAAAATCTAGACAGAATTATTTTCAGAAACAAATTTGGGATGTGAATCCTCAAGCAACAAATGTCATCCTTTCTTTTAATACAGCAATTTGGAAACACTCTTTTTGTAGAATGTGGAAGTGGATATTTGGATAACTGTGAAGGTTTCATTGCAAACGCGAATATCTTCATATAAAATCTAGACAGAAACATTCTGAGAAACTTCTTTGTGATGTGTGTCCTCAACTAACGGACTTCCACCTTTCTTTTGACACAGCAATTTGGACACACACTTTTTGTAGAATCTGCAAGTGGATATTTGGATAACTGTGAAGATTTCGTTGGAAACGGGAATATCTTCATATAAAATCCAAACAGAAGCATTCTCACAAACTTCTTAGTGATATGTGTCCTCAACTAACAGAGTTCAGCCTTTCTTTTCATACAGCAGTTTGGAAACACTCTTTTTGTAGAATCTGCAAGTGGATATTTGGATAACTGTGAAGATTTCGTTGGAAACGTGAATATCTTCATATAAAATCCTGACAGAAGCATTCTCAGAAACTTCTTTGTTATGCGTGTTCTCAACTAACAGAGTTCAAACTTTCTTTTGATGGAGCAGTTTGAAAACACTCTTTTTGTAGAATCTCTAAGTGGATATTAGGATAGCTTTATCGATTTCATTGGAAACGGGAATATCTTCATCTAAAATCTAGGCAGAAGCACTCTCAGAAACAACTTTGTGATACCTGCATTCAAGTCACAGATCTGAACATTCCCTTTCATAGAGCAGGATTGTAACACTCTTTCTGTACTATCTGCAAGTGGACATTTCAAGCGCTTTCAGGCCTATGGTGAAAACGGAAATATCCTCCCATAAAATCTAGACAGAAGCATTCTCAGAAACTTATTTGGGATGTGTGTCATCAACTAACAGAGTTGAATCTTTCTTTTCATACAGAAGTTTGGAAACAATCTTTTTGTAGAATCTGCAAGTGGATATTTGGATAACTGGGAAGATTTCGTAGGAAACGGGAATATCTTCATATAAAATCCGGACAGAAGCATTCTCAGAAACTACTTAGTGATGTGTGTCCTCAACTAACAGAGTTCAACCTTTCTTTTGACAGAGCAGTTTGGAAACACTCTTTTTGTAGTTTCTGTAAGTGGATATTTGGATAGCGGTAACAATTTCGTTGGAAACGGGAATATCTTCATATAAAATCTGGACACAAGCATTCTCAGAAACTTCTTTGTGATGTGTGTCCTCAACGAACAGAGTTCAACCTTTCTTTTGAGACAGCAATTTGGAAACACTCTTTTTGTAGGGTCTGCAAGCGGATATTTGGATAACTGTGAAGATTACGTTGGATACGGGAATATCTTCATATAAAATCTAGACAGAAGCATTCTCAGAAACTTCTTTGTGATGTGTGTCCTCAACTATCAGAGTTCAACCTATCTTTTGATACAGCAATTTGGAAACACTCTATTTGTAGAATGTGCAGTTGGATATTCGGATAACTGTGAAGATTTCTTTGGAAACGGGAAAATCTTCATATAAAATGCAGACAGAAGTATTCTCTGAAACTTTTTGTGATGTGTGTCCTCAACTAACCGATTTCAGCCTTTCTTTTTATAGAACAGTTTGGAAACACTCTTTTTGTAGAATTTCTAAGTGGATATTTGGATAGCTCTAACGATTTCGTTGGAAACGGGAATATCCTCATCTAAAATCTAGACAGAAGCGCTATCAGAAACAGCTTTGTGATATCTGCATGCAAGTCACGGAGCTGAACATTCCCTTTCATAGAGCAGGTTTGAAACACTCTTTCTGTACTATCTGCAAGTGGACATTTCAAGCGTATTCAGGCCTAAGGTGAAAAAGGAAATATCTTCCCATGAAATCTAGACAGAATCATTCTCAGAAACAAATTTTGGATGTGTGTCCTCTACTAACACAGTTGCACCATTCTTTTGCTACAGCAGGTTGGAAACACTCTTTTTGGAGGATGTGCAAGTGGATATTTGGATAACTGTGAAGATTTCTTTGGAAACGGGAATATCTTCATATAAAATCCAGACAGAAGCATTCTCAGAAACTTCTTTGTGATGTGTGTCCTCAACTATAAGTGTTCAAACTTTCTTTTGACAGAACAGTTTGAAAACACTCTTTTTGTAGAATCTGCAAGTGGATATTTGGATAGCTCTATCGATTTCATTGGAAACGGGAATATCTTCATATAAAATCTAGACAGAAGCATTCTCAAAAAGTTCTTTGTGATGTGTGTCCTCAACTAACAGAGTTCAACCTTTCTTTTGATAGAGCAGTTTGGAAACACTCTTTGTGTAGTTTCTGTAATTGGATATTTGGATAGCTGTAACAATTTCTTTGGAAATGGGAATATCTTCATATAAAATCTAGACAGAAGCATTCTCAGAAACTTCTTTGTGATGTGTGTCCTCAACGAACAGAGTTCAACATTTCTTTTGATAGAGCAGTTTGGAAACACTCTTTTTGTAGAATTTCTAGGTGGATATTTGGATACCTCTAGCGATTTCATTGGAAACGGGAACATCTTCATCTAAAATCTAGACAGAAGCACTGTCTGAAACAACTTTGTGACATCTGCATTCAAGTCACAGAGCTGAATATTCACTTTCATAGAGCAGGTTTGAAGCACTCTTTCTGTACTATCTGCAAGTGGACATTGCAAGCGCTTTCAGGCCTATGGTGAAAAAGGAAATATCTTCCCATAAAATCTACACAGAAGCATTCTCAGAAACCAATTCAGGACGTGTGTCCTCAACTATCAGAGTTCAACCTTTCTTTTGATACAGCAGTTTGGAAACACACTTTTTGTAGAATCTGTAAGTGGATATTTGGATAACTGTGAAGATTTCATCGGAAACAGGAATATCTTCATATAAAATCCGGACAGAAGCATTCTCAGAAGCTTCTTTGTGATGTTTGTCCTCAACTAACAGAGTTCAACTTTTTTTTTGATACAGCAATTTGGAAACACTCTTTTTGCTGAATCTGCAAGTGGATATTTGGATACCTGTGAAGATTTCGTTGGAAACGGGAATATCTTCATATAAAATCTAGACAGAAGCATTCTCAGAAACTTCTTTGTGGTGTGTGTCCCCAACTCACAGAGTTCAAGCTTTCTTTTGGTACTGCAATTTGGAAACATTCTTTTTGTAGAATCTGCAAGTGGATATTTGGATAACTGTGAGGATTTCATTGGAAACGGGAATATCTTCATATAAAATCCAGACAGAAGCATTCTCAGAAACTTCATTGTGATGTGTGTCCTCAACTAACAGAGTTCAACCTTTCTTTTGATAGAGCAGTTTGGAAACACTCTTTTTGTATAATCAGCAAGTGGATATTTGGTTAGCAGTAAAGATTTCGTTGGAAACGGGAATACCTTCATCTAAAATCTAGACAGAAGCACTCTCAGAAACAACTTTGTGATATCTGCATTCAAGTCACAGAGCTAAACATACCCTTTCATAGAGCAGGTTTGAAACACTCTTTCTCTACTATCTGCAAGTGGACATTTCGAGCGCATTCAGGCCTATGTTGAAAAAGGAAATGTCTTCCCATAAAATCTAGACAGAATCATTCTCAGAAACAAATTTGGGATGTGTGTCCTCAACTAACAAAGTTCAAACTTTCTCTTGATATGGCAATTTGGAAACATTCTTTTTGTAGAATCAGCAAGTGGATATTTGGATAACTGTGAAGAATTCCTTTTAAACGGGAATAACTTCATATAAAATCTAGACAGAAGCATTCTCAGAAGCTTCTTTGTGATGTGTGTCCTCAATTAACATAGTTCAATCTTTCTTTTGATAGAGCAGTTTGGAAACACTCTTTTTGTAGAATCTCTAAGTGCATATTTGAATAGCTGGAACGATTTCTTTGGAAACGGAAATATCTTGATATAAGATACAGACAGAAGCATTCCCAGAAACTTCTTTGTGATGTGTGTCCTCAACTAACAGTGTTCAACCTTTCTCTTGATACAGAAATTTGGAAACACCATTTTGTAGAATGTGCAAGTAGATATTTGGATAACTGAGAAGATTTCGTTGGAGACAGCAATATCTTCATATTAAATCTGGACAGAAGCATTCTCAGAAACTTCTTTGTGATGTGTGTCCTCATGTAACAGAGTTCCACCTTTCTTTTGATAGAGCAGTTTGGAAACACACTTTTTTTAGAATCTCTAAGTGGATATTTCGATAGCTCCAACAGTTACTGTGGAAACGGGAATACCTTCATCTAAAATCTAGACAGAAGCACTCTCAGAAACAACTTTGTGATATCTGCATTCAAGTCACAGAGCTGAATATTCCTTTTCATAGTGTATGATTGAAACACTCTTTCTGTACAATCTGCAAGTGGACATTTCAAGTGCTTTCATTCCTATGGTGAAAAAGGATATATATTCCCATAAAACCTAGACAGAAGCATTCACAGAAACAAATTTGGGATGTGTGTCCTCATCTAGCAGAGTTGAACCTTTCTTTTCATACAGCAGTTTGGAAGCACTCTTTTTGTAGAATCTGTAAGTGGATATTTGGATAACTGTGAAGATTTCGTTGGAAACGGGAATATCTTCATATAAAATCTAGACAGAAGCGTTCTCAAAAACTTCTTTTTTATGTGTGTCCTCAACTAACAGTGTTCATCTTTTCCTTTGATACAGCAATTTGGAAACACTCTTTTTGTAGAATCTGCCAGTGGATATTTCTATAACTGTGAAGATTTCATTGGAAACGGGAATATCTTCATATAAAATCCACACAGAAGCATTCTCAGAAACTTCTTTGTGATGTGTGTCCTCAACTAACAGAGTTCAACTTTCTTTCAACAGAGCAGTTTGGAAACACTCATTTTGTAGAATCTGTAAGTGGATATTTGGATAGCTCTAACAATTTCATTGGAAACGGGAATATCTTCATATAAAATCTAGACAGAAGCATTCTCCGAAACTTCTTTGTGTTGTGTGTCCTCATCTAACAGATTTCAACCTATCTTTTGATAGAGCAGTTTGGAAACACTCTTTTTGTGGAATCTCTAAGAGGATATTTGGATAGCTCTAACGATTTCAAAGGAAACGGGAATATCTTCATATAAAATCTAGACAGAAGCATTCTCAGAAACTTTTTTGTGATGTATGTCCTCAACTACCTGAGTTCAACCTATCTTTTGATACAGCCATTTGGAAACGGGAATATCTTCATATGAAATCTAGACCGAAGGAGTCTCCGTAACTTCTTTGTGATGTGTGTCCTCAACTAACAGAGTTCAACCTTTCTTTTGATACAGCAATTTGGAAACACTCTTTTTGTAGAATCAGCAAGTGGATATTTGCATAACTGTGAAGATTTCATTGGAAAAGGGAATATCTTCATATAAAATCCAGACAGAAGTATTCTCAGAAACTGCTTCGTGATGTGTGTCCTCAACTAACAGAGTTCAACCTTTCTTTTAACAGAGCAGTTTGGAAACACACTTTTTGTAGAATCTGTAAGTGGATATTTGGATAGATCTAACGATTTCATTGGAAACGGGAATATCTTCATATAAAACCTAGACAGAAGCATTCTCAGAAACTCCTTTGTGATGTGTGTCCTCAACTAACAGAGTTCAACCTCTCTTTTGATACAGCAATTTGGAAACAATCTTTTTGTAGAGTCTGAAAGTGGATATTTGGATAAATGTGAAGATTACCTTGGAAACGGGAATATCTTCATATAAAATCTAGGCAGAAGCATTCTCAGAAACTTTTTTGTGATGTGTGTCCTCACCTAACAGAGTTCAAACTTGCTTTTGATACAGCAATTTGGAAACACTGTTTTCATAGAATCTGCAATTGGATATTTGGATTACGGTGAAGACTTCGTTGGAAACGGGATTATCTTCGTATAAAATCTAGACAGAAGCATTCTCAGAAACTTCTTTGTGATGTGTGTCCTCAACTAACAGAGGTCAACCTTTCTTTTGATACAGCAATTTGGAAACACACTTTTTGTATAATCTCTAAGTGGATATTTGGATAGGTCTAACGATTTCGTTGGAAACGGGAATATCTTCATATAAAATCCAAACAGAAGCATTCTCAGAAACTTCTTTGTGATGTGTGTCCTCAAGTAACAGAGTTCAACCTTTCCTTTGATAGAGCAGTTTGGAAACACTCTTTTCGTAGAATCTCTAAGTGGATATTTCGATAACTGTGAAGATTTCATTGAAAACGGGAATATCTTCATATAAAATCTAGACAGAAGTATTCTCAGAAACTGCTTTGTGATGAGTGTCCTCAACTAACAGAGTTCAACCTTTCTTTTGACAGAGTAGTTTCGAAACACTCTTTTTCTAGAATCTGTAAGTGGATATTTGGATAGCTCTAACGATTTCATTGGAAAAGGGAATAACTTCATATAAAATCTAGACAGAAGCATTCTCAGAAACTTCTTTGTGATGTGTGTCCTCAACTAACAGATTTCAACCTTTCTTTTGATAAAGCAGTTGGGAGACACTCTTTTTGTTGAATCTCTAAGTGGATATCTGGATAGCTCTAACGATTTCGGTGGAAACGGGAATATCTTCACATAAAATCTAGACAAAAGCATTTTCAGAAACTTCTTTGTGATGTGTGTCCTCAACTATCAGAGTTCAACCTATGTTTTGATACAGCAATTTGGAAACACTCTATTTGTAGAATGTGCAAGTGGATGTTCGGATAACTGTGAAGATTTCTTTGGAAACGGGAATATCTTCATATAAAATCCAGACAGAAGGATTCTCTGAAACTTTTAGTGATGTGTGTCCTCAACTACCAGATTTCACCCTTTCTTTTGATAGAACGGTTTGGTAACACACTTTTTGTAGAATCTCTAAGTGGATATTTGGATAGCTCTAACGATTTCGTTGGAAACGGGAATATCCTCATCTAAAATCTAGACAGAAGCACTCTCAGAAACAACTTTGTGATATCTGCATTCAAGTCACGGAGCTCAACATTCCCTTTCATACAGCAGGTTTGAAACACTCTTTCTGTACTAACTGCAAGTGGACATTTCAAGCGCATTCATGCCTATGGTGAAAAAGGAAATATCTTCCCATGAAATCTAGACAGAACCATTCTCAGAAACAAATTTTGGATGTGTTTACTCAACTAACACAGTTGAAGCTTTCTTTTGATACTGCAGTTTGGAAACACTCTTTTTGTAGAATCTGCAAGTGGATATTTGCATAATTGTGAAGATTTCATTGGAAACGGGAATATCATCATATAAAATCCAGACAGAAGTATTCTCAGAAACTGCTTCGTGATGTGTGTCCTCAACTAACAGAGTTCAACCTTTCTTTTAACAGAGCAGTTTGGAAACACACTTTTTGCAGAATCTGCAAGTGGATATTTGGATAGATCTAACGATTTCATTGGAAACGGGAATATCTTCATATAAAAGCTAGACAGAAGCATTCTCAGAAACTCCTTTGTGATGTGTGTCCTCAACTAACAGAGTTGAACCTTTCTTCTGATACAGCAGTTTGGAAACACTCTTTTGTAGAGTCTGAAAGTGGATATTTGGATAACTGTGAAGATTACCTTGGAAACGGGGATATCTTCATATAAAATCTAGGCAGAAGCATTCTCAGAAACTTTTTAGTGATGTGTGTCCTCACCTAACAGAGTTCAAACTTTCTTTTGATACAGCAATTTGGAAACACTCTTTTCATTGAATCTGCAATTGGATATTTGGATAACGGTGAAGACTTCGATGGAAACGGGATTATCTTCATATAAAATCTAGACAGAAGCATTCTCAGAAACTTCTTTGTGATGTGTGTCCTCAACTAACAGAGGTCAACCTTTCTTTTGATACAGCAATTTGGAAACACACTTTTTGTATAATCTCTAAGTGGATATTTTTATAGCTCTAACGATATCGTTGGAAACGGGAATATCTTCATATAAAATCTGGGCAGAAGCATTCTCAGAAACTTCTTTGTGATGTGTGTCCTCAAGTAACAGAGTTCAACGTTTCCTTTGATAGAGCAGTTTGGAAACACTCTTTTTGTAGAATCTCTAAGTGGATATTTCGATAACTGTGAAGATTTCATTGAAAACGGGAATATCTTCATATAAAATCTAGACAGAAGCATTCTGAGAAACTTCTTTGTGATGTGTTTCCTCAACTAACAGAGTTCAACCTTTCTTTTGATACAGTAATTTGGAAACACTCTTTTTGTAGAATCTCTAAGTGGATATTTGGATTGCTCTAACGATTTCGTTGGAAACGGGAATATCCCCATCTAAAATCTAGAAAGAAACACTCTCAGCAACAACTTGGTGATATCTGCATTCAAGTCACGGAGCTGAACATTCCCTTTCATAGAGCAGGTTTGAAAAACTCTTTCTGTACTATCTGCAAGTGGACATTTCAAGCGCTTTCAGGCCTATGGTGAAAAAGGAAATATCTTCCCATGAAATCTAGACAGAATCATTTTCAGAAACAAATTTTGGTTGTGTGTCCTCAACTAACAGTGTTGAACCTTTCTTTTGATACAGCAGTTTGGAAACACTCTTTTTTGTAGAATCTGCAGGTGGATATTTGCATAACTGTGAAGATTTCGTTGGAAACGGGAATATCTCCATATAAAATCCAGGCAGAAGCCTTCTCAGAAACTGCTTTGTGATGAGTGTCCTCAACTAACAGAGTTCAACCTTTCTTTTGACAGAGTAGTTTCGAAACACTCTTTTTCTAGAATCTGTAAGTGGATATTTGGAGAGCTCTAACGATTTCATTGGAAACGGGAATAACTTCATATAAAATCTAGACAGAAGCATTCTCAGAAACTTCTTTGTGATGTGTGTCCTCAACTAACAGATTTCAACCTTTCTTTTGATAAAGCAGTTTGGAGACACTCTTTTTGTTGAATCTCTAAGTGGATATCTGGATAGCTCTAACGATTTCAATGGAAATGGAAATATCTTCATATAAAATCTAGACAAAAGCATTTTCAGAAACTTCTTTGTGATGTGTGTCCTCAACTATCAGAGTTCAACCTATGTTTTGATACAGCAATTTGGAAACACTCTATTTGTAGAACGTGCAAGTGGATATTCGGAAAACTGTGAAGATTTCCTTGGAAAGGGGAATATCTTCATATAAAATCCAGACAGAAGGATTCTCTGAAACTTTTTGTGATGTGTGTCCGCAACTACCAGATTTCACCCTTTCTTTTGATAGAACGGTTTGGAAACACACTTTTTGTAGAATCTCTAAGTGGGTATTTGGATAGCTCTAACGATTTCGTTGGAAACGGGAATATCCTCATCTAAAATCTAGACAGAAGTACTCTCAGAAACAACTTTGTGATATCTGCATTCAAGTCACGGAGCTCAACATTCCCTCTCATAGTGCAGGTTTGAAACACTCTTTCTGTACTATCTGCAAGTGGACATTTCAAGCGCATTCAGGCCTATGGTGAAAAAGGAAATATCTTCCTCTGAAATCTAGACAGAACCATTCTCAGAAACAAATTTTGGATGTGTGTACTCAACTAACACAGTTGAAGCTTTCTTTTGATACAGCAGTTTGGAAACACTCTTTTTGTAGAACCTGTATGTGGATATTTGGATAGCTCTAACGATCCCTTTGGAAACGGGAATATCTTCATATAAAATCTGGGCAGAAGCATTCTCAGAAACTTCTTTGTGATGTCTGTCCTCATGTAACAGAGTTCAACCTTTCCTTTGATAGAGCAGTTTCGAAACACTCTTTTTGTAGAATCTCTAAGTGGATATTTCGATAAATGCGAAGATTTCGTTGGAAACGGGATTATTTTCATTTAAATTTAGACAGAGGCATTCTCAGAAACTTCTTTGTGATGTGTGTCCTCAACTAACAGAGTTCAACCTCTCCTTTGACAGAGCAGTTTGGAAACATTCTTTTTGTAGTATCTGTAAATGGATATTTGGAAAGCTCCTACGATTTCGTAGGAAACGGGAATATCTTCATATAAAATCTAGACAGAAGCATTCTCAGAAACTTCTTTGTGATGTGTGTCCTCAACTAACAGAGTTCAACCTTTCTTTTGACAGAGCAGTTTGGAAACACTCTTTGTGTAGAATCTCTAAGTGGATATTTGGATAGCTCTAACGATTTTGTTGGAAACGGGAATATCTTCACCTAAAATCTAGACAGAAGCACTCTCAGAAACAACTTTGTGATATCTGCATTCAAGTCACAGAGCTGAACATTTACTTTCATAGGGCAGGTTTGAAGCACTCTTTCTGTACTATCTGCAAGTGGACACTGCAAGCGCTTTCAGGCCTATGGTGAAAAAGGGAATATCTTCCCATAAAATTTAGACAGAAGCATTCCCAGGAACAAATTCGGGATGTGTGTCCTCAACTAACAGAGGTCATCCTCTCTTTTGATACAGCAGTTTGGAAACACACTTTTTGTAGAATCTCTAAGTGGATATTTGGATAACTGTGAAGATTTCCTTGGAAACGGGAATATCTTCATATAAAATCCGGACAGAAGCATTCTCAGAAACTTCTTTGTGATGTGTGTCCTAAACTAACAGAGTTCAATCTTTCTTTTGACAGAGCAGTTTGGAAACACTCTTTAAGTAGAATCTGCAAGTGGATATTTGGATAACTGTGAAGATTTCGTTGGAAACGGGAGTATCTTCTTACAAAATCCAGACAGAAGCATTCTCAGAAACTTCTTTGTGATGTGTGTCCTCAGCTAACAGAGTTCAACGTTTCTTTTGACAGAGCAGTTTGGAAAAACTCTTTTTGTAGAATCTGTAAGTGGATATTTGGATAGCTATAACGATTTCATTGGAAACGGGAATATCTTCATATAAAATCTAGACAGAAGCATTCTCAGAAACTTCTTTGTGATGTGTGTCATCAACTAACAGAGTTCAAACTTTCTTTTGACAGAGCAGTTTGGAAAGACTCTTTTTGTAGAATCTGTAAGTGGATATTTGGATAGCTCTAACGATTTCATTGGAAACGGGAACATCTTCATATAAAATCTAGACAGAAGCATTCTCAGAAACTTCTTTGTGATATGTGTCCTCAACTAACAGAGTTCAACCTTTCTTTTGATAGAGCAGTTGGGAAACACTCTTTTCGTAGAATCTGTAAGTGAATATTTGGATAGATCTAACGATTTCATTGGAAACGCTAATATCTTCATATAAAATCTAGACAGAAGCATTCTCAGAAACTTCTTTGTGATGTGTGTCCTCAGCTAACAGAGTTCAACCTTTCTTTTGATACAGCAATTTGGAAGCACTCTTTTTGTAGAATCTGCAAGTGGATATTTGGATAACTGGGAAGATTACCTTGGATTCGGGAATATCTTCAAATAAAATGTAGACAGAAGCATTCTCACAATCTTCTTTGTGATGTGTGTCCTCAACTAACAGAGTTCAAACTTTCTTTTGATACAGCAATTTGGAAACACTCTTTTCGTAGAATCTGCAATTGGATATTTGGATAACTGTGAAAACTTCGTTGGAAACGGGAATATCTTCATATAAAATCTAGACAGAAGCATTCTCAGCAACTTATTTGTGATGTGTGTCCTCAACTAACAGAGGTCAACCTTTTCTTTTGATACAGCAATTTGGAAACACACTTTTTGTAGAATCTCTAAGTGGATATTTGGATAGCTCTAACGATTTTGTTGGAAACGAGAATATCTTCATCTAAAATGTAGACAGAAGCATTCTCAGAAACAACTTTGTGATATCTACATTGAAGTCACAGAGCTTGACATTCCCTTTCATAGAGCAAGTTTGAAACACTCTTTCTGTACTATCTGCAAGTGGACATTTCAAGCGCGTTCAGGACTATGGTGAAAAAGGAAATATCTTCCCATAAAATCTAGACAGAAGAATTCTGGGAAACAAATTTGGGATGTGTGTCCTCAACTAACAGAGTTGAAACTTTCTGTTGATACAGCAGTTTGGAAACACACTTTTTGTAGAATCTGCAGGCGGATATTTGGATAACTGTGAAGATTTCATTGGAAACGGGAATATCTTCATATAAAATCCAGACAGAAGCATTCTGAGAAACCTCTTTGTGATGTGTGTCCTCAACTAACAGAGTTCAACCTTACTTTTGATAGAGCAGTTTGGAAACACTCTTTTTGTAGAACCTGTAAGTGGATATTTGGATAGCTCTATCGATTTCATTGGAAACGGGAACATCTTCATATAAAATCGGGGCAGAAACATTCTCAGAAACATCTTTGTGATGTGTGTCCTCAAGTAACAGAGTTCAACCTTTCTTTTGATAGAGTAGTTTCGAAACACTCTTCTTGTAGAATCTCTACGTGGATATTTGGATAACTGTGAAGATTTTGTTGGAAACGGGAATATTTTCATTTAAATCTAGACAGAGGCATTCTCAGAAACTTCTTTGTGATGTGTGTCCTCAACTAACAGATTTCATCCTTTCTTTTCATACAGTAATTTGGAAACACTCTTTTTGTAGAATCTGCAAGTGGATATTTGGATAACTGTGAACATTTCGTAGGAAACGGGAATATCTACATATAAAATCCTAACAGAAGCATTATCGGAAACTTCTTTGTGATGCGTGTGCTCAACTAACAGAGTTCAACCTTTCTTTTGATAGAGCAGTTTGAAAACACTCTTTTTGTAGAATCTCTAAGTGGATATTAGGATAGCTCTAACGATTACGTTGGAAACGGGAATATCTTCATCTAAAATCTAGACAGAAGCACTCTCAGAAACAACTTTGTGATATCTGCCTTCATGTCACAGAGCTGAACATTCCATTTCATAGAGAAGGATTGTAACACTCTTTCTGCCCTATCTGCAAGTGGACATTTCAAGCACTTTCAGGCAAATGGTGAAAAAGGAAATGTCTTCCCATAAAATCTAGACAGAATCTTTCCCAGAAACAAATATGGTATGTGTATCCTCAACTAACAAAGATCAACATTTCTTTTGATACAGCAATTTGGAAACACTCTTTTTGTATAATCTGCAAGTGGATATTTGCATAACTGTGAAGATTTCGTTGAAAACGGGAATATCTTCATATAAAATCTAGACAGAAGCATGATCATAAACTTCTTTCTGATGTGTTTCCTCAACTAACAGAGGTCAACCTTTCTTTTGGTACAGCAATTTGGAAACACACTTTTTGTAGAATCTCTAAGTGGATATTTGGATTGCTCTAAAGATTTCGTTGGAAACGGGAATATCCTCATCTAAAATCTAGAAAGAAACACTCTCAGAAACAACTTTGTGATATCTGCATTCATGTCACGGAGCTGAACATTCCCTTTCATAGAGCAGGTTTGAAACACTCTTTCTGTACTATCTGCAAGTGGACATTTCAAGCGCTTTCAGTCCTATAGTGAAAAAGAAAATATCTTCCCATGAAATCCAGACAGAATCATTTTCAGAAACAAATTTCGGTTCTGTGTCCTCAACTAACAGAGTTGAACCTTTCTTTTGATACAGCAGTTTGGAAACGCTCTTTTTTGTAGAATCTGCAAGTGGATATTTGCATAACTGTGAAGAGTTTGTTGGAAACGGGAATATCTCCATATAAAATCCAGGCAGAAGTATTCTCAGAAACTGCTTTGTGATGTGTGTCCTAAACTAACAGAGTTCAACCTTTCTTTTGACAGAGTAGTTTGGAAACACTCTTTTTGTAGAATCTGTAAGTGGATATTTGGATAGCTCTAACGATTTCATTGGAAACGGGAATAACTTCATATGAAATCTAGACAGAAGCATTCTCAGAAACTTCTTTGTGATGTGTGTCCTCAAGTAACAGATTTCAACCTTTCTTTTCATAAAGCAGTTTGGAGACACTCTTTTTGTTGAACCTCTAAGTGGATATCTGGATAGCTCTAACGATTTCGCTGGAAACGGGAGTATCTTCATATAAAATCTAGACAGAAGCATTCTCAGAAACTTCTTTGTGATGTGTGTCCTCAACTATCAGAGTTGAACATATCTTTTGATACAGCAATTTGGAAATGGGAATATATTCATATAAAATCTAGACAGAAGCATTCTCAGAAACTTCTTTGTTATGTGCGTCCTCAGCTAACAGAGTTCAACCTTTCTTTTTATACAGCAGTTTGGAAACACTCTTTTTGTCGAATCTGTAAGTGGATATTTGGATAACTGTGAAGATTTCGTAGGAAAAGGGAATATTTTCACATAAAATCCAGACAGAAGCATTCTCAGAAACTTCTTTGTGATGTGTGTCCTCAACTAACAGAGTTCAACCTTTCTTTTGATAGAGCAGTTTGGAAACACACTTTTTGTACGATTTCTAAGTGGATATTTGAATAGCTCTAACGATTTCGTTGGAAACGGGAATATCTTCATCTAAAATCTAGACAGAAGCACTCTCAGAAACAACTTTGTGATATCTGCATTCAACTCACAGAGCTGAACATACCCTTGCATAGAGCAGGTATGAAACACTCTTTGTGTACTATCTGCTAGTGGACATTTCGAATGCATTCATCCCTATGGTGAAAAAGGAAATATCTTGCCATGAAATCTAGACAAAATCATTCTCAGAAGCAAATTTTGGATGTGTGTCCTCAACTAACACAATTGAAGCTTTCTTTTGATACAGCAGTTTGGAAACACTCTGTTTGTGGAATGTGCAAGTGGATATTTGGATAACAGTGAAGATTTCGGTGGAAACACGAATATCTTCATATAAAATCTAGACAGAAGCATTCTCAGAAACTTCCTTGTGATGTGTGTCCTCAACTAACAGAGTTCAACCTTTCTTTTTATACAGCAGTTTGGAAACACTCTTTTTGTAGAATCTGCAAGTGGATATTTGGATAACTGTGAACATTTCGTAGGAAACGGGAATATCTACATATAAAATCCTAACAGAAGCATTATCGGAAACTTCTTTGTGATGCGTGTGCTCAACTAACAGAGTTCAACCTTTCTTTTGATAGAGCAGTTTGAAAACACTCTTTTTGTAGAATCTCTAAGTGGATATTAGGATAGCTCTAACGATTACGTTGGAAACGGGAATATCTTCATCTAAAATCTAGACAGAAGCACTCTCAGAAACAACTTTGTGATATCTGCCTTCAAGTCACAGAGCTGAACATTCCATTTCATAGAGAAGGATTGTAACACTCTTTCTGCCCTATCTGCAAGTGGACATTTCAAGCACTTTCAGGCAAATGGTGAAAAAGGAAATGTCTTCCCATAAAATCTAGACAGAATCTTTCCCAGAAACAAATATGGTATGTGTATCCTCAACTAACAAAGATCAACCTTTCTTTTGATACAGCAATTTGGAAACACTCTTTTTGTAGAATCTCCAAGTGGATATTTGCATAACTGTGAAGATTTCGTTGAAAACGGGAATATCTTCATATAAAATCTAGACAGAAGCATTATCATAAACTTCTTTCTGATGTGTTTCCTCAACTAACAGAGGTCATCCTTTCTTTTGGTACAGCAATTTGGAAACACACTTTTTGTAGAATCTCTAAGTGGATATTTGGATTGCTCTAAAGATTTCGTTGGAAACGGGAATATCCTCATCTAAAATCTAGAAAGAAACACTCTCAGAAACAACTTTGTGATATCTGCATTCATGTCACGGAGCTGAACATTCCCTTTCATAGAGCAGGTTTGAAACACTCTTTCTGTACTATCTGCAAGTGGACATTTCAAGCGCTTTCAGGCCTATAGTGAAAAAGAAAATATCTTCCCATGAAATCCAGACAGAATCATTTTCAGAAACAAATTTCGGTTCTGTGTCCTCAACTAACAGAGTTGAACCTTTCTTTTGATACAGCAGTTTGGAAACGCTCTTTTTTGTAGAATCTGCAAGTGGATATTTGCATAACTGTGAAGAGTTTGTTGGAAACGGGAATATCTCCATATAAAATCCAGGCAGAAGTATTCTCAGAAACTGCTTTGTGATGTGTGTCCTAAACTAACAGAGTTCAACCTTTCTTTTGACAGAGTAGTTTGGAAACACTCTTTTTGTAGAATCTGTAAGTGGATATTTGGATAGCTCTAACGATTTCATTGGAAACGGGAATAACTTCATATGAAATCTAGACAGAAGCATTCTCAGAAACTTCTTTGTGATGTGTGTCCTCAAGTAACAGATTTCAACCTTTCTTTTCATAAAGCAGTTTGGAGACACTCTTTTTGTTGAACCTCTATGTGGATATCTGGATAGCTCTAACGATTTCGATGGAAACGGGAGTATCTTCATATAAAATCTAGACAGAAGCATTCTCAGAAACTTCTTTGTGATGTGTGTCCTCAACTATCAGAGTTGAACATATCTTTTGATACAGCAATTTGGAAATGGGAATATCTTCATATAAAATCTAGACAGAAGCATTCTCAGAAACTTCTTTGTTATGTGCATCCTCAGCTAACAGAGTTCAACCTTTCTTTTTATACAGCAGTTTGGAAACACTCTTTTTGTCGAATCTGTAAGTGGATATTTGGATAACTGTGAAGATTTCGTAGGAAACGGGAATATTTTCACATAAAATCCAGACAGAAGCATTCTCAGAAACTTCTTTGTGATGTGTGTCCTCAACTAACAGAGTTCAACCTTTCTTTTGATAGAGCAGTTTGGAAACACACTTTTTGTACGATTTCTAAGTGGATATTTGAATAGCTCTAACGATTTCGTTGGAAACGGGAATATCTTCATCTAAAATCTAGACAGAAGCACTCTCAGAAACAACTTTGTGATATCTGCATTCAACTCACAGAGCTGAACATACCCTTGCATAGAGCAGGTATGAAACACTCTTTGTGTACTATCTGCTAGTGGACATTTCGAATGCATTCATCCCTATGGTGAAAAAGGAAATATCTTGCCATGAAATCTAGACAAAATCATTCTCAGAAGCAAATTTTGGATGTGTGTCCTCAACTAACACAATTGAAGCTTTCTTTTGATACAGCAGTTTGGAAACACTCTGTTTGTGGAATGTGCAAGTGGATATTTGGATAACAGTGAAGATTTCGGTGGAAACACGAATATCTTCATATAAAATCTAGACAGAAGCATTCTCAGAAACTTCCTTGTGATGTGTGTCCTCAACTAACAGAGTTCAACCGTTCTTTTGATACAGCAATTTGGAAACAGTCTTTTTGTAGAATCTGCATGTGGATATTTGGATAACTGTGAAGATTTCGTTGGAAACGGAAATATCTTCATATAAAATCTAGACAGAAGTACTCTCAGAAACCACTTTGAGATATCTGCATTCAAGTAACAGAGGTGAACATTCCCTTTCATAGAACAGGTTTGAAACACACTTTCTGTACTATCTGCAAGTGGACATATCAAGCGCTTTCAGGCCTATGGTGAAAAATGAAATATCTTCACATAAAATCTAGACAGAGGGTTTCTCAGAAACAAATTTGCGATGTGTGTCCTCAAGTAACAGAGTTGAACCTTTCCTTTCTGATAGCAGATTGGAAACACTCTTTTTGTAGAATCTGCAAGTGGATATTTGGATAACTGTGAAGATTTCTTTGGAAGCGGGAATATCTTCATATAAAATCGAGACAGAAGCATTCTCAGAAACTACTTTTTGATGTGTGCCCTCAACTAACAGAGGTCAACCTTTCTTTTCGTAGAGCAGTTTGGAAACACTCTTTTTCTAGAATCTCTAACAGGATATTTGGAAAGCTCTAACGATTTCGTTGGAAACGGGGATATCTTCATCTAAAATCTAGACAGAAGCACTCTCAGAAACAATTTTGTGATATCTGCATTCAAGTCACAGATCTGAACATTCCCTTTCATAGAGCAGGTTTGAAACACTCTTTCAGTACTATGTTCAAGTGGACATTTCAAGCGCATTCAGGCCTATGGTGAAAAAGGAAATATCTTCCCATAAAATCTAGGCAGAATTATTCTCAGAAACAAATTTGGGATATGTGTTCTCAACTAACAGAGTTGAACGTTTCTATTGATACAGCAGTTTGGAAACACTCTTTTTGTAGAATCTGCAAGTGGATATTTGGATAACTGTGAAGATTTCGTTGGAAACGGGAATATCTTCATATAAAATCCAGACAGAAGTATTCTCAGAAACTGCTTTGTGATGTGTGTCCTCAACTAACAGAGTTCATCCTTTCTTTTGACATAGCAGTTTGAAAACACACTTTTTGTAGAATCTGTATGTGGATATTTGCATAGCTCTAATGATTTCGTTGGAAACGGTAATATCTTCATCTAAAATCCGGACAGAAGCACTCTCAGAAACTACTTTGTGATATCTGCATTCAAGTCACAGAAGTGTACATCCCGTTTCATAGAGCAGGTTTCAAACACTCTTTCTGTAGTACCTGGAAGTGAACATTTCGAGCGCTTTCAGGCCTATGGTGAAAAAGGAAATATCTTCCCTTAAAAGCGAGACAGAATGATTCTCACAAAATTCTTGTGACCTGTGTCCTCAACTAACAGAATTCAACCTTTCTTTTGATGCAGCAGTTTGGAAACAGTATTTTGTAGAATCTGCAAGTGGATATTTTGATAACTGTGAAGATTCGTTAGAAATGGTATTATCTTCGTATAAAATCTAGAGAGAAGCATTCTCAGAAACTGTTTTGTGATATGTGTCCTCAACTAACAGAGTTCATCCTTTCTTTTGATAGAGCAGTTTGGAAACACTCTTTTTGTAGAACCTGTAAGTGGATATTTCGATAGCTCTAATGATTTAGTTGGAAACGGGAATATCTTCATATAAAATCTGGACAGAAGCATTCTCAAAAATTTCCTTGAGATGTGTGTCCTCAACTAACAGAGTTCATTCTTTCTTTTGATACAGCAGTTTGGAAACACTCTTTTTGCAGAATCTGCAAGTGGATATTTGGATAACTGTGAAGATTTCGTTGGAAACGAGAATATCTTCATATAAAATCCAGACAGAAACATTCTCAGAAACTGCTTTGTGATGTGTGCCCTCATCTAACAGAGTTCAACCTTTCTTTTGGTACAGCAGTTTGGAAACTCTCTTTTTGTAGAATATCTAAGTGGATATTTGAATAGCTCTAACGATTTCGTTGGAAACGGGAATATTTTCATCTAAAATCTAGACAGAAGCACTCTCAGAAAGAACTTTGTGATATCTGCATTCAAGTCGCAGACCTGAACATTGCCTGTCTTAGAGCAGGATTGAAACACTCTTTCTGAACTTTCTGCAAGTGGACATATCAAGCGCTTTCAGACCTATGGTGAAAAAGGAAATATCTTCCCATAAAATCTAGACAGAAGCAATCTTAGAAACAAATTTGGGATGTGTGTCCTCAACTAACAGAGTTGAACCTTTCTTTTGATACAGCAATTTGGAAACACTCTTTTTATAGAATCTGCAAATGGATATTTGGATAACTGTGAAGATTTCCTTGGAAACGGGAATATCTTCCTATAAAATCCAGACAGAAAGATTCTCAGAAACTGCTTTGTGATATGTGTCCTCAACTAACAGAGTTCAACCTTTCTTTTGATAGAGCAGTTTGGAAACACTCTTTTTGTAGAACCTGTAAGTCGATATTTCGATAGCTCTAATGATTTAGTTGGAAACGGGAATGTCTTCATATAAAATCTGGACAGAAGCATTCTCAGAAACTTCTTTGAGATGTGTATCCTCAACTAACAGAGTTCAACGTTTCTTTTGATACAGCAATTTGGAAACACTCTTTTTGTAGTATGTGCAAGTGGATATTAGGATAACTGTGAAGATTTCCTTGGAAACGGGAATATCTTCGTATAAAATCCAGACAGAAACATTCTCAGAAACTGCTTTATGATGTGTGACCTCAACTAACGGAGTTCAACGTTTCTTTTGATAGAGCAGTTTGGAAACACTCTTTTTGTAGAACCAGTATGTGGATATTTGGATAGCTCTAATGATTTAGTTGGAAACGGGAATATCTTCATGTAAAATCTGGACAGAAGCATTCTCTGAAACTTCTTTGTGATGTGCTTGCTCAACTAACAGAGTTAAACCTCTCTTTTGATGCAGAAATTTGGAAACACTCTTTTTGTATAATGTGCAAGTAGATATTTGGATAACTGTGAAGATTTCGTTGGAAACGGGAATATCTTCATATAAAATCGAGACAGAAGCATTCTCTGAAACTTCTTTGTGATGTGTGTCCTCAACTAACAGAATTCAACCTTTCTTTTGATGGAGCAGTTTGGAAACACTCTTTTTGTAGAATCTCTCAGTGGATATTTGGTGAGCTCTAACGATTTCATTGGAAACGGGAATATCGTCATCTAAAATCTAGACAGAAGCACTCTCATCAACAACTTTGTGAATCTGTGTTCAAGTCACAGTGCTGAACATTCCCTTTCATAGAGTAGGTTGGAATCTCTCTTTCTGTACTATCTGCAAGTGGACATTTCAAGCACATTGAGCCCTATGGTGAAAAAGGAAATATCTTCCCATAAAATCCAGACGGAATCATCCTCAGAAACAAATTTGGGATGTGTGTCCTCAACTAACAGAGTTGAACCTTTCTTTTGATACAGTAGTTTGGAAACATAATTTTGTACAATCCGCAAGTGGATATTTGGATAACTGTGAAGACTTCGTTGGAAACGGGAATATCTTCATATAAAATCGAGACGGAAGCATTCTCTGAAACTTCTTTGTGATGTGTGTCCTCAACTAACAGATTTCAACCTTTCCTTTGATAGAGCAGTTTGGAAACACTCTTTTTGTAGAATCTGTAAATGGATGTTTGGATATCTCTAATGATTTCATTGGAAACGGGAATATTTCGACTAAAATCTAGACAGAAGCATTCTCAGAAACTTCTTTGTGATGTGTGTCCTCAACTAACAGAATTCAACATTTCTTTTGATAGAGCAGTTTGGAAACACTCTTTTTATAGAATCTCTAAGTGGGTAATTAGGGAGTTCTAACGATTTCATTCGAAACCGGAATATCATCATCTAAAATCTAGAGAGAAGAACTCTCATAAACAACTTTGTGAATCTGCGTTCAAGTCACAGAGCTGAACATTCCCTTTCATAGAGTAGGTTGGAAACACTCTTTCTGTACTATCTGCAAGTGGAATTTTCAAGCACATTGAGGCCTATGGTGAAAAAGGAAATATCCTCCCAGAAAATCTAGACGGAATCATACTCAGAAACAAATTTGGGATGTGAGTCCTCAACTAACAGGGTTGAACCTTTCTTTTGATACAGCAGTTTGGAAACTTTCTTTTAGTAGAATCCGCAAGTGGATATTTGGATAACTGTGAAGATTTTGTTGGAAACGAAAATATTTTCATATAAACTCTAGACAGAGGCATTCTCAGAAACTTCTTTGGGATGTGTGTCCTCAACTAACAGAGTTGAACCTTTCTTTTGATACAGCAATTTGGAAACACTCTTTTTGTAGAATCTCTAAGTGGATATTTGGACAACTGTGAAGATTTCGTTGGAAACACCAATATCTTCATATAAAATCTAGACAGAAGCATTCTCCGAAACTTCTCTGTGATGTGTGTCCTCAACTAACCAAGTTCAACCTTTCTTTTGATTCAGAAATTTGGAAACAGTCTTTTTGTAGAACCTGCAAGTGGATATTTGGATAACTGTAAAGATTTCGATGGAAACGGGAATATCTTCATATATAATTCAGACAGAAACACTCTCAGAAACTGCTTTGTGAAGTGTATCCTCAACTAACAGAGTTTAACCTTTCTTTTGACAGAGCCATTTGGAAACACTCTTTTTGTATAATCTGTAAATGGATATTTGGATAGGTCTAACGATTTCGTTGGAAACGGGAATATCCTCATATAAAATATAGACAGAAGCATTCTCAGAAACTTCTTTGTGATGTGTGTCCTCAACTAACAGAGTTCAACCTTTCTTTTGATACAGCAATTTGGAAACACACTTTTTGTAGAATGTGCAAGTGGATATTTGGATAACTGTGAAGATTTCCTTGGAAACTAGAGTATCTTCATATAAAATCCAGACAGAAGCATTCTCAGAAACTTCTTTGTGATGTGTGTCCTCAACTAACAGAATAAAAAATTTCTTTTAACAAGGCCATTTGGAAACACTCTTTTTATACAATCTGTAAGTGTGTATTTGGATAGCTCTAAAGATTTCGTTGGAAACGGGAATATCTTCATATAAAATCTAGACTGAAGCATTCTCAGATTCTTCTTTGTGAAGTGTGTCCCCATGTAACAGAGTTCAACCTTTCTTTTGATAGAGCAGTTTGGAAACACACTTTTTGTAGAATCTCTAAGTGGATATTTAGATAGCTCTAACGATTTCGTTGGAAACGGGAATATCTTCATCTAAAGTCTAGACAGAAGCACTCTCAGAAAGGACTTTGTGATATCTGCATTCAAGTCAAGAGCTGAACATTCCCTTTCATAGAGGAGGATTGAAACACTCTTTCCGTACTATCTGGAAGTGGACATTTCAAGCGCTTTCAGGCCTATCGGTGAAAAAGAAATATCTTCCCATAAATTCTAGACAGAAGCATTCTCAGAAACAAATTTGGGATGTGTGTCCTCAACTAACAGAGGTGAACCTTTCTTTTCATACAGCAGTTTGGAAACACCCTTTTTGTAGAATCTGCAAGTGGATATTTGGATAACTGTGAAGATTTCGTTGGAAACAGGAATATCTTCATATAAAATCCAGACAGAAGCCTTCTCAGAAACTTCTTTGTGATGTGTGTCCTCAACTAACAGACTTCAACTATCTTTTCATAGAGCAGTTTGGAATCACTCTTTGTGTAGCATCTCTAAGTGAATATTTGGATAGCTCTAACGACTTCTTTGGAAACGGGAATATCTTCATCTAAAATCTAGACAGAAGCACTCTCAGAAACAACTTTGTGATATCTGCATTCAAGTCACAGAGCTGAACATTCCCTTTCATAGAGGAGGATCGAAACACTCTTTCTGTACTATCTGCAAGTGTACATTTCAAGCGCTTTCAGGCCTATGGTGAAAAAGGAAATATCTTCCCATAAAATCTAGACAGAAGGATTCTCAGAAGCAAATTTGGGATGTGTGACCTCAACTAACTGAGTTGAAACTTTCTTTTCATACAGCAGTTTGGAAACAGTCTTTTTGTAGAATCTGCAAGTGGATATTTGGATAGCTCTAACGATTTCTTTAGAAAGGGGAATATCTTCATATAAAAGCTTTACAGAAGCATTCTCAGAAACTTCTTTGGGATGTGTTTCCTCAGCTATCAGAGTTCAACCTATAATTTGATACACCAATTTGGAAACACACTTTTTGTAGAATCTGCAAGTGGATATTTGGATAACTGTGAAGATTTCGTTGGAAACGAGAATATCTTCATATAAAATCCAGACTTAAGGATTCTCAGAAATTTTTGTGATGTGTGTCCTCAACTATCAGAGTTCAACCTTTCTTTTGATACAACAGTTTGGAAACACTCTTTTTGTAGATTCTCTAAGTGGATATTTGGATAGCTCTAACGATTTCGTATTAAACGGGAATATCCTAATCTAAAATCTAGACAGAAGAAGTCTCAGAAATAACTTTGTGATTTCTGCAGTCAAGGCACAGAGCTGAACATTCCCTTTCATAGAGCAGGTTTGAAACCCCCTTTCTGTGCTATCTGCAAGTGGACATTTCAAGTGCATTCTGGGCTGTGGTGAAAAAGGAAATATCTTCCCATGAAATCTAGACAGAATCATTCTCAGAAACAAATTTGCGATGTGTGTCCTCAACTAACAGAGTTGAACATTTCTTTTCAAATAGCAGTTTGGAAACACACTTTTTGTCAATTCTGCAAGTGGATTTTTGGATAACTGTTAAGATTTCATTGGAAACGGGAATATACTCATATAAAATCTAGACAGAAGCATTCTCAGAAACGTCTTTGTGATGTGTGTCCTCAGCTAACAGAGTTAAACCTTTCTTTTGATAGAGCAGTTTGGAAACACACTTTTTGTAGAATCTCTAAGTTGACATTAGGATAGCTCTAACGATTTCATTGGAAACGCGAATATCTTCATTTAAAATCTAGACAGAAGCACTCTCAGAAACAACTTTGTGATATCTGCATTCAAGTCACGGATCTGAACATTCCCTTTCATAGAGCAAGTTGGAAACAATCTTTCTGTACTATCTGCAAGTGGACAATTCAAGCGCATTGAGGCCTATGGTGAAAAAGGAAATATATTCCCATAAAATCGAGACGGAATCATCCTCAGAAACAAATTTGGGATGTGTGTCCTCAACTAACAGAGTTGAACCTTTCTTTAGATACAGCAGTTTGGAAACATCCTTTTTGTAGAATCCACAAGTGGATATTTGGATAACTGTGAAGATTTCATTTGAAACGGGATTATTTTCTTATAAAATCTAGACAGAAGCATTCTCAGAAACTTCTTTGTGATGTGTGTCCTCAACAAACAGAGTTCAACCTTTCTTTTGATACTGCAATTTGGAAACACTCTTTTTGTTGAATCAGCAAGTGGATATTTGGATAACTGTTAAGATTTCGTTGGAAACCGGAATATCTACATATGAAACCTAGACAGAAGCATTCTCAGAAACTCCTTTGTGATGTGTATCCTCAACTAACAGAGTTCACCCTTTCTTTTGATACAGCAATTTGGAAACACTCTTTTTGTAGAATCTGCAAGTGGATATTTGGATAACTGTGAAGATTTCGTTGGAAACGGGAATATCTTCATATAAAATCTAGACAGAAGCATTCTCAGAAACTTCTTTGTGATGTGTGTCCTCAACTAACAGAGTTCATCCTTTCCTTTCATACAGCAGTTTTGAAACAGTCTTTTTCTGGAATCTGCAAGTGGATATTTGGATAGCTGTGAAGATTTCACTGGAAACGGGAATACCTTCATATAAAATCTAGACAGAAGCATTCTCAGAAACTTCTTTGTGATGTGTGTCCTCAACTAACAGAGTTCAACCTTTCTTTTGATACAGCAATTTGGAAACAATCTTTTTGTAGAATGTGCAAGTGGATATTTGGATAACCGTGAAGATTTCGTTGGAAACGGGAATATCTTCATATAAAATCTAGACAGAAGCATTCTCAGAAACTTCTTTGTGATGTGCTTCCTCAACTAACAGAGTTCAACCTTTCTTTTGATACAGCAATTTGGAAATACAGTTTTTGAAGAATGTGCAAGTGGATCTTTCGATAACTGTGAAGATTTCGTTGGAAACGGGAATATCTTCATATATAATCCAGACAGAAGCATTCTCAGAAACTTCTTTGTGATGTCTGTCCTCAACAAACAGAGTTTAACCTTTCTTTTGACAGAGCCGTTTGGAAACACTCTTGTTGTAGAATCTGTAAATGGATATTTGGATAGCTCTAACGATTTCGTTGGAAAAGGGAATATCTTCATATAAAATATAGACACAAGCATTCTCAGAAACTTCTTTGTGATGTGTGTCCTCAACTAAGAGAGTTCAACCTTTCTTTTGATAGAGCAGTTTGGAAACACTCTTTTTGTAGAATCTCTAAGTGGATATTTGGATAGCTCTAACCATTTTGCAGGAAACGGGAATATCTTCACCGAAAATCTAGACAGAAACACACTCAGAAACATCTTTGTGATATCTGCATTCAAATCACCGTGCTGAACATTGCCTTTCATACGGCAGGTTAGAAACACTCTTTCTGTACTATCTGCAAGTGGACATTTCAAGCAGTTTCAGGCCTATGGTGAAAAATGAAATATTTTCCCATAAAATCTATACAGATGGATTCTCAGAAACAAATTTGGGATGTCTGTCCTCAACTACCACAGTTGAACCTTTCTTTTGATACAGCAGTTTGGAAACACAGTTTTTGTAGAATCTCTGAGTGGATATTTGGATAACTGTGAAGATTTTTTGGAAACGGGAATATCTTCATATAAAATCTAGACAGAAGCATTCTCAGAAACTTCTTTGTGAAGTGTGTCCTCACCTAAGAGGGTTCAACCTTTCTTTTCATACAGGAATTTGGAAACACTCTTTTTTTAAAATCTGCAAGTGGATATTTGGATAACTGTGAAGATTTCGTTGGAAACGGGAATATCTTCATATAAAATCCAGACAGAAGCATTCTCAGAAACTGCTTTGTGATGTGTGTCCTCAAGAAACAGAGTTCATACTTTCTTTCGACAGAGCACTTTGGAAACACTCTTTTTGTAGAATCTCTAAGTGGATATTTGGATAGCTCTAACGATTTCATTGGAAACGGGAATGTCTTCATATAAAATCCAGACAGAAGCAATCTCAGAAACTGCTTTGTGATCTGTGACCTCAACTAACAGATTTCAACCTTTCTTTTGATAGAGCAGTTTGGAAACAATCTTTTTGTAGAATCTCTAAGTGGATATTTGGATAGCTCTAACGATTTCGTTGGAAACGGGAATATCTTCATATAAAATCTAGACAGAAGCATTCTCAGAAACAACTTTGTGATGTGTGTCCTCAACTAACAGACTTCGACCTTTCTCTTGATACAGCAATTTGGAAGCAATCTTTTTGTAGAATGTGCAAGTGGATATTTGGATTACTGTGAGGATTTCGTTGGAACCGGTAATATCTTCATATAAAATCCAGACAGAAGCATTCTCAGAAACTGCTTTGTGATGTGTGTCCTCAAATAATAGAGTTCAACCTTTCTTTTGATACAGCAATTTGGAAACACAGTTTTTGAAGATTGTGCAAGTGGATCTTTCGATAACTGTGAAGATTTCGTTGGAAACGGGAATATCTTCATATATAATCCAGACAGAAGCATTCTCAGAAACTTCTTTGTGATGTCTGTCCTCAACAAACAGAGTTTAACCTTTCTTTTGACAGAGCCGTCTGGAAACACTCTTGTTGTAGAATCTGTAAATGGATATTTGGATAGCTCTAACGATTTCATTGGAAAAGGGAATATCTTCATATAAAATATAGACACAAGCATTCTCAGAAACTTCTTTGTGATGTGTGTCCTCAACTAAGAGAGTTCAACCTTTCTTTTGATAGAGCAGTTTGGAAACACTCTTTTTGTAGAATCTCTAAGTGGATATTTGGATAGCTCTAACCATTTTGTTGGAAACGGGAATATCTTCACCGAAAATCTAGACAGAAACACACTCAGAAACATCTTTGTGATATCTGCATTCAAGTCACCGAGCTGAACATTGCCTTTCATACGGCAGGTTAGAAACACTCTTTCTGTACTATCTGCAAGTGGACATTTCAAGCGGTTTCAGGCCTATGGTGAAAAATGAAATATTTTCCCATAAAATCTATACAGATGGATTCTCAGAAACAAATTTGGGATGTGTGTCCTCAACTAACAGAGTTGAACCTTTCTTTTGGTATAGCAGTTTGGAAACACTCTGTTTGTAGAATCTGCAAGTGGATATTTGGATAATGGTGAAGATTTCGTTGGAAACGGGAATATGTTCATATAAAATCTAGACAGAAGCATTCTAAGAAAATTCTTTCTGATGTGTGTCCTCAACTAACAGAGCTCAAGCTTTCTTTTGATACAGCAATTTGGAAACACTCTTTTTGTAGAATGTGCAAGTGGATATTTGGATAACTGTGAAGATTTCCTTGGAAACTAGAAGATCTTCATATAAAATCCAGACAGAAGCATTCTCAGAAACTTCTTTGTGATGTGTGTCCTCAACTAACAGAGTTCAACCTTTCTTTTGATAGAGCAATTTGGAAACACTCTTTTTGTAGAATGTGCTAGTGGATATTTGGATAACTGTGAAGATTTCGTTTGAAACGGGAATATCTTCACATAAAATCTAGACAGAAGCATTCTCAGAAACTTCTCTGTGATGTGTGTCCTCAACAGAGTTCAACCTTTATTTGGATACAGCAATTAGGAAACACTCTTTTTGTAGAGTCAGCAAGTTTATATTTGGATAACTGTGAATATTTCGTTGGAAACGGGAATATCTTCATCTATAATTTAGACAGAAGCACTCTCAGAAACAAATTTGTGATATCTGCATTCAAGTCACAGAGCTGAACATACCCTTTCATAGAGCAGGTTTGAAATACTCTTTCTGTACAATCTGCAAGCGGACATTTCGAGCGCATTCAGGCCTATGCTGAAAAAGGAAATATCTTCCCATAAAATCTAGACAGAATCATTCTCAGAAACAAATTTGGGATGTGTATCCTCAACTACTGCAGTTGAACCTTTCTTTTGATACAGCAGTTTGGAAACACAGTTTTTGTAGAATCTCTGAGTGGATATTTGGATAACTGTGAAGATTTTTTGGAAACGGGAATGTCTTCATATGAAATCTAGACAGAAGCATTCTCAGAAACTTCTTTGTGAAGTGTGTCCTCACCTAAGAGGGTTCAACCTTTCTTTTCATACAGGAATTTGGAAACACTCTTTTTTTAAAATCTGCAAGTGGATATTTGGATAACTGTGAAGATTTCGTTGGAAACGGGAATATCTTCATATAAAATCCAGACAGAAGCATTCTCAGAAACTGCTTTGTGATGTGTGTCCTCAAGAAACAGAGTTCATACTTTCTTTCGACAGAGCACTTTGGAAACACTCTTTTTGTAGAATCTCTAAGTGGATATTTGGATAGCTCTAACGATTTCATTGGAAACGGGAATGTCTTCATATAAAATCCAGACAGAAGCAATCTCAGAAACTGCTTTGTGATCTGTGACCTCAACTAACAGATTTCAACCTTTCTTTTGATAGAGCAGTTTGGAAACAATCTTTTTGTAGAATCTCTAAGTGGATATTTGGATAGCTCTAACGATTTCGTTGGAAACGGGAATATCTTCATATAAAATCTAGACAGAAGCATTCTCAGAAGCAACTTTGTGATGTGTGTCCTCAACTAACAGACTTCGACCTTTCTTTTGATACAGCAATTTGGAAGCAATCTTTTTGTAGAATGTGCAAGTGGATATTTGAATTACTGTGAGGATTTCGTTGGAACCGGTAATATCTTCGTATAAAATCCAGACAGAAGCATTCTCAGAAACTGCTTTGTGATGTGTGTCCTCAAATAATAGAGTTCAACCTTTCCTTTGATAAAGCAGTTTGAAAACACTCTTTTTGTAGAACCTGTATGTGGATATTTGGATAGCTCTAACGATTTCGTTGGAAACGGGAATATCTTCATATAAAATCTAGACAGAAGTATTCCCAGAAACTTATTTGTGATGTGTGTCCTCAACTAACAGAGTTCAAACTTTCTTTTGATAGAACAGTTTGGAAACACACTTTTTGTAGAATCTCTAAGTGGATATTTGGATAGCTCTAACGATTTCGTTGGAAACGGGAATTTCTTCATCTAAAATTTAGACAGAAGCACTCTCAGAAACAACTTTGTGATATCTGCGTTCAAGTCACAGAGCTGAACATTCCCTTTCTTAGAGCAGGATTGGAACACTCTTTCTGTATTGTCTGAAAGTGGACATTTCAAGTGCTTTCAGGCCTATGGTGAAAAGGGAAATATCTTCCCATAAAATTTAGACAGAAGCATTCTCGGAAACAAATTTGGGAAATGAGTCCTCAACTAAAAGAGTTGAACCTTTCTTTTAATACAGCAGTTTTGAAAAACTCTTTTTGTAGAGTCTGCAAGTGGATATTTGGATATTAACTGAGAAGATTTTGTTGGAAACGGGAATATCTTCGTATAAAATCTAGACAGAAGCATTCTCAGAAACTTCTTTGTGATGTGTGTCCTCAACTAACAGAGTTCAACATTTCTTTTGACAGAGCAGTATGGAAACACTCTTTTTGCAGAATCTGTAAGTGGATATCTGGATAGCTCTAACGCTTTCGTTGGAACCGGTAATATCTACATCTAAAATCTAGACAGAAGCACTCTTAAAAACTACTTTGTGATATCTGCGTTGAGGTCACAGAGCTGAACATTCCCTTTCAAAGAGCAGGTTTCAAACATTCTTTCTGTAGTACCTGGAAGTGAACATTTCGAGCGATTTCAGGCCTATGGTGAAAAAGGAAATTTCTTCCCATAAAAACGAGACAGAATGATTCTCACAAAATTCTTTGTGATGAGTGTCCTCAACTAACAGAATTCAACCTTTCTTTTGATACAGCAGTTTGGAAACACTATTTTGTAGAATCTGCAATTAGATATTTGGATAACTGTGAAGACTCGTTGGAAAAGGGAATATCTTCATATAAAATCTAGACAGAAGCATTCTCAGAAACTTCTTTGTGATGTGTGTCCTCAGCTAACCGAGTTCAAACTTTCTTTTGATACAGCTGTTTTTAAACACTCTTTTTGTACAATCTGCATGTGGATATTTGGATAATTGTGAAGATTTCGTTGGAAACGGGAATATCTTCATATAAAATCCAGACAGAAGCATTCTCAGAAACTTCTTTGTGATGTGTGTCCTCAACTAACAGAGTTCAACATTTCTTTTGATACAGAAGTATGGAAACACTCTTTTTGTTGAATCTGTAAGTGGATATTTGGATAGCTCTTAAGATTTCGTTGGAAACGGGAATATCTTCATCTAAAATCCGGAGAGAAGCACTCTCAGAAAATACTTTGTGATATATGCATTCAAGTCACAGAGCTGAACATTCCCTTTCATAGAGCAGGATTGGAACACTCTTTCTGTACTATCTGCAAGTGGACATTTCAAGCGCTTTCAGGCCTATGGTGAAAAAGGAAATATCTTCCCATAAAATCTAGACAGAAGCATTCTTGGAAACAAATTCGGGATGTGTGTCCTCAACTAACATAGTTCAACCTTTCTTTTCATACAGCAGTTTGGAAACACTCTTTTTGTAGAATCTGTAAATGGATATTTGGATAGCTCTAACGGTTTCATTGGAAATAGGAATATCTTCATATAAAATCTAGACAGAAGCATTCTCAGAAACTTCTTTGAGATGTGTGTCCTCAACTAACAGAGTTCAACATTTCTTTTGATACACCACTTTGGAAACACTCTTTTTGTAGAATCTGCAGGTGGATATATGGATAACTGTGAAGATCCCTTTGGAAAAGGTAATATCTTCATATAAAATCTAGACAGAATCATTCTCAGAAACTGATTTGTGATGTGTGTCCTCAACTAACAGAGTTCAACCTTTCAATTGATAGAGCAGTTTGGAAACACTCTTTTTGTAGAATCTGCAAGTGGATATTTGGATAGCTCTAACGATTTCGTTGGAAATGGGAATGTCTTCAGATAAAATCTTGACAGAAGCATTCTCAGAAACTTCTTTGTGATGTGTGTCCTCAGCGAACAGAGTTCAAACTTTTTTTGATAGAGCAGTTTGGAAACACTCTTTTTGTAGAATCTCTATGCGGATACTTGGATAGCTCTAACTATTTCTTTGGAAATTGGAATATCTTCATCTAAAATCTCGACAGAAGCACTCTTAGAAACAACTTTGTGATATCCGCATTCAAGTCACAGAGCTGAACATTCCCTTTCATAGAGCAGGTTTGAAACACTCTCTCTATACTATCTGCAAGTGCAGATATCAAGCGCATGCAGGCCTATGGGGAAAAAAGAAATATCTATGAATAAAATCTAGATAGAATCATTCTCAGAAACAAATTTGGGATGTGTGTCCTCAACTAACAGAGGTCAACCTTTCTTTTGATAGAGCAGTATGGAAACACTCTTTTTGTTGAATCTGTAACTGGATATTTGGATAGCTCTAAAGATTTCGTTGGAAATGGGAATATCTTCATCTAAAATCCACACAGTAGCACTCTCAGAAACTACTTTGTGATATCTGCATTCAAGTCACAGAGGTGTACATCCCGTTTCATAGAGCAGGTTACAAACACTCTTTCTGTAGTATCTGGAAGTGAACAATTCGAGCGCTTTCAGGCCTATGGTGAAAAAGGAAATACCTTCCCATAAAAAGGAGACAGAAAGATTCTCACAAAATTCTTTGTGATGTGTGTCCTCACCTAACAGAATTCAACCTTTCTTTTGATACAGCAGTTTGGAAACACTGTTTTGTAGAATCTGAAATGGATATTTGGACAACTGTGAAGATTCGTTGGAAACGGCATTATCTTCGTATAAAATCTAGGGAGAAGCATTCTCAGAAACTTCTTTGTGATGTGTGTCCTCTAATAACCGAGTTCAAACTTTCTTTACATACAACAGTTTGGAACCACTCTTTTTGTAGAATCTCTAAGTGGATATATGGATAGCTCTAACGATTTGGTTGGAAACGGGAATATCTTCATATAAAATCTGGACAGAAGCATTCTCAGAAACTTCTTTGTGATGTGTGTCCTCAACTAACAGAGTTCAACCTTTCTTTTGACAGAGCAGTTTGGAAACACTCTTTTTCTAGAACTTGTTGGTGGATATTTGGATAGCTCTAACGATTTGGTTGGAAACGGGAATATCTTCATATAAAATCTGGACAGAAACATTCTCAGAAACTTCTTTGTGATGTGTGTCCTCAACTAACAGAGTTCAACCTTTCTTTTGACACAGCAGTTTGGAAACACTCTTTTTCTAGAACTTGTTGGTGGATATTTGGATAGCTCTAACGATTTCTTTGTAAACGGGAATATCTACATATAAAATCTGGACAGAAGCTTTCTCAGAAACTTCTTTGTGATGTGTGTCCTCAACTAACAGAGTTGAAACTTTCTTTTGACAAAGCAGTTTGGAAACACTCTTTTTGAAGAATCTGTAAGTGGATATTTGGATAGCTCTAATGATTTCGTTGGAAACGGGAATATCTTCATCTAAAATCCAGACAGAAGCACTCTCAGAAACCACTTTGTGATATCTGCTTTGAAGTCACAGAGCTGAATATTCGCTTTTATAGAGCAGGTTGAAACACTCTTTCTGTACTATCTGCAAGTGGACATTTGAAGCGCTTTCAGTCCTATGGTGAAAAATGAAATATCTTCCCATAAAACCTAGACAGAAGCATATTCAGAAACAAATTTGGGATGTGTGTCCTCAACTAACAGAGTTGAACCTTTCTTTTCATACAGCAGTTTGGAAACACACTTTTTGTAGAATCTAGAAGTGGATATTTGGATAACTGTGAAGATTTCATTGGAATCGGGAATATCTTCATATAAAATCCAGGAAGAAGCATTCTCAGAAACTGCTTTGTGATGTGTGTCCTCAACTAATAGAGTTCAACCTTTCTTTTGACAGAGTAGTTTGGAAACACTCTTTTTGTAGAATCGGTAGGTGGATATTTGGATAGCTCTAACGATTTCATTGGAAACGGGAATATCTTTATATAAAATCTAGACAGAAGCATTCTCAGAAACTTCTTTGTGATGTGTGTCCGCGACTAACCAAGTTCAAACTTTCTATTGATACAGCAGTTTGGAAACACTCTTTTTGTACAATCTGCAAGTGGATAGTTGGATAATTGTGAAGATTTCGATGGAAAAGGGAATATCTTCATATAAAATCCAGACAGAAGTATTCTCAGAAACTTCTTTGTGATGTGTGTCCTCAACTAAGAGAGTTCAACCTTTCTTTTGATACAGCAACTTGGAAACACACTTTTTTTAGAATCTGCAAGTGGATATTTGGAAAACTGTGAAGATTTCATTGGAAACTTGAATATCTTCAAATAAAATCTGGGCAGAAGAATTCTCAGAAACTTCTTTGTGATATGTATCCTCAAGTAACAGAGTTCAACCTTTCTTTTGATAGAGCAGTTTGGAAACACTCTTTTTGTAGAATCTGCAAGTGGATATTTGGATAACTGTGAAGATTTCGTTGGAAACGGTAAAAACTTCATATAAAATCTATACAGAAGCATTCTCAGAAACTTCTTTGTGATGTTTGTCCTCAAATAACAGAGTTCAACCTTTCCTTTCATACAGCAGTTTGGAAACACTCTTTTTGAATAATCTGCAAGTGGATATTTGGATAACTGTGGAGATATCATTGGAAATGGGAATATTTTCATATAAAATCCAGACAGAAGCATTCTCAGAAGCTTCCTTGTGATGTATGTCCTCAATTAACAGATTCCAACCTTTCTTTTGATAGAGAAGTATGGAAACACTCTTTTTGTAGAATCTCTAAGTGGATATTTGCATAGCTCTTTTGATTTTGTTGGAAACGGGAATATCTTCATCTAAAATCTAGACAGAAGCACTCTCAGAAACAACTTTGTGATATATCTGCATTCAGGTCACAGAGCTGAACATTCCCTTTCATAGAGCAGGTTTGAAACACTCTTTCTGTACTATCTGCAAGTGGACATTACAAGCGCATTCAGGCCTACGGTGAAAAAGGAAATATCTCCCCATAAAATCTAGACAGAATCATTCTGAGAAACAAATTTGGGATGTGTGTCCTCAACTAACAGAGTTCAATCTTTCTTTTGATACAGCAGTTTGGAAACACAATTTTTGTAGAATCTGCAAGTGGATATTTGGATAAATGTGAAGATTTCGTTGGAAACGGGAATATCTTCTTGTAAAATCCAGACAGAAGCATTCTCAGAAACTCCTTTGTGACGTGTGACCGCAACCAACAGAGTTCAACCATTCTTTTGACAGAGCAGTTCGGAAACACTCTTTTTGTAGAATCTGTAAGTGGATATTTGGATAGCTCTAACGATTTCGTTGGAAACGGGCATATCTTAATATAAAATCCAGACAGAAGCATTCAAAGAAACTGCTTTGTGATGTGTGTCCTCAACTAACAGAGTTCAACCTTTCTTTTGACAGAGCAGTTTGGAAAGACTCTTTTTGTAGAATCTCTAAGTGGATATTTGGTTAAATGTGAAGATTTCGTTGGAAACGGGAATAACTTCATATAAAATCTGGACAGAAGCATTCTCAGAAACTTCTTGGTGATGTGTGTCCTCAACTAACAGAGTTCAACCTTTCTTTTGACAGAGCTGTTTGGAAACACTCTTTTAGTAGAATCTGTAAGTGGATATTTGGATAACTGTGAAGATTTCGTTGGAAACCGGAATACCTTCATCTAAAATCTAGAGTGAAGCATTCTCAGAAGCTTCTTTGTGATGTGTGTCCTCAACTAACAGAGCTCAACATTTCCTTTGGTACAGCAATTTGGAAACATTCTTTTTGTAGAATCTGCAAGTGGATATTTGGATAACTGTGAAGATTTCGTTGGAAACGGGAATATGTTCATATAAAATCCAGACAGAAGCATTCTCAGAGTCTTCTTTGTGATGTGTGCCCTCAGCTAACAGAGTTCAACCTTTCTTTTGATAGAGCAGTTTGAAAACACTCTTTTTGTAGAATCTCTAAGTGGATATTAGTGTAGCTCTGACGTTTTCGTTGGAAACGGGAATATCTTCATCTAAAATCTAGACAGAAGCACTCTCAGAAACAACTTTGTGATATCTGCATTCAAGTCACAGAGCTGAACATTCCCTTTCATTGAGCAGGATTGTGACACTCTTTCTGTACTAGCTGCAGGGGGACATTTCAAGCACTTTCAGGCCAATAGTGAAAACGGAAATATCTTCCCATAAAATCTAGATAGAAGCATTCTCAGAAACTTATTTGGGATGTGTTTCATCAACTAATAGAGATGAACCTTTCTTTTCATACAGCAGTTTGGAAACACTCTTTTTGTAGAAAGTGCAAGTGGATATTTGGATAACTGTGAAGATTTCGTTGGAAACGGGAATATCTTCATATAAAATCCAAACAGAAGCATTCTCGGAAACTTCTTGGCAATGTGTGTCCTCAACTAACAGAGTTCAACCTTTCTTCTCATACAGCAGTTCGGAAACACACTTTTTGTAGAATCTGCAAGTGGATATTTGGTTAACTTTGAAGATTTCATAGGAAACGGGAATATCTTCATATAAAATCCAGACAGAATCATTCACAGAAACTTCTTTGTGAAGTGTGTCCTCAACTAACAGAGTTCATCCTTTCCTTGATAGAGCAGTTTGGAAACACTCTTTTTGTAGAATGTGTAAGTGGATATTTCGTTATCTCTAACGATTTCATTGGAAACGGGAATATCTTCATATAAAGTCTGGACAGAAGCATTCTCAGTAACTACTTTGTGATGTGTGTCCTCAAGTAACAGAGTTGAACCTTTCTTTTGATAGAGCAGTGTGGAAACATTCCTTTTGTAGAATCACCAAGTGGATATTTTGATATCTCTAAAGATTTTGTTGGAAACGGGAATATCTTCATCTAAAATCTAGACAGAAGCACTCTCAGAAACCACTTTGCGATATCTGCATTCAAGTCGCATAGCTGAACATTCAGTTTCATAGAGCAGGATTGGAAAACTCTTTCTGTACTATCTGCAAGTAGACATTTGAAGCGCTTTCAGGCCTATGGTGAAAAGGGAAATATCTTCAAATAAAATATAGACAGAATCATTCTCAGAACCAAATTTGGGATATGTGCCCTCATCTAACAGAGTTCAACCTTTCTTTTGATACAGCAGTTTGGAAACTCTCTTTTTGTAGAATCTGCAAGTGGATATTTGGATAACTGTGAAGATTTCATTGGAAACGGGAATATGTTCATATAAAATCCAAACAGAAGCATTCTCAGAATCATCTTTGTGATGTGTGTCCTCAACTAACAGAGTTCAACCTTTCTTTTGATAGAGCAGTTTGGAAACACTCTTTTTGTAGAATCTGTAAGTGGATATTTGGTTAGCTCTAATGATTTCATTGGAAACGGGAATATCTTCATATAAAGTCTGGACAGAAGCATTCTCAGTAACTACTTTGTGATGTGTGTCCTCAAGTAACAGATTTGAACCTTTCTTTTGATAGAGCAGTTTAGAAACTCTCTTTTTGTAGTATCTCTAAGTGGATATTTTGATATCTCTAAAGATTTCGTTGGAAGCGGGAATATCTTCGTCTAAAATATGGACAGAAGCACTCTCAGAAACAACTTTGTGATATCTGCATTCAAGTCACAGAGCTGAACATTCTGTTTCATAGAGCAGGATTGGAACACTCTTTCTGTACTATCTGCAAGTAGACATTTCAAGCGCTTTCATGCCTATGGTGAAAAGGGAAAGATCTTCCAATAAAATATAGACAGAATCATTCTCAGAACCAAATTTGGGATATGTGTCCTCATCTAACAGAGTTCAAACTTTCTTTTGATGCAGCAGTTTGGAAACACTCTTTTTGTAGAATCTGCATGTGGATATTTGGATAAATGTGAAGATTTCGTTGGAAACGGGTATATCTTCATATAAAATCTAGAGAGAAGCATTCTCGGAAACTTCTTTGTGATGTGTGTCCTCAGCTAACAGAGTTCATCCTTTCCTTTGATACAGCAATTTGGAAACATTCCTTTTGTAGAATCTGCAAGTGGATATTTGGATTACTGTGAAGATTTCATTATAAACGGGAATATCTTCATATAAAATCCAGACAGAAGCATTCTCAGAAACTTCTTTGTGATGTGTGTCCTCAACTAGCAGAGTTCAACCTTTCTTTTGACAGAGCAGTTTGGAAACACTCTTTATGTAGAATCTGCAAGTGGATATTTGGATAGCTCTAATGATTTCATTGGAAACGGGAATATCTTGATATAAAATATAGACAAAAGCATTCTCAGAAACTTCTTTGTGATGTGTGTCCTCAACAAAGAGAGTTCAACCTTTCTTTGATAGAGCAGTTTGCAAACACTCTTTGTGTAGAATCTGTAAGTGGATATTTGGAAAGCTCTAACGATTTCGATGGAAACAGGAATATCTTCATCTAAAATCTAGACAGAAGCACTCTCTGAAACAACTTTGTGATATCTGCATTCAAGTCACAGAGGTGAACATTCCCTTTCATGGTGCAGGTTTGAAGCACTCTTTCTGTACTATCTGCAAGTGGACATTGCAAGCACTTTCAGGCCTGTGGTGAAAACGGAAATATCTTCCTATAAAATCTAGACAGAAGCATTCTCAGAAACTTCTTTGTGATGTGTGTCCTCAACTAACAGAGTTCAACCATTCTTTTGATACAGAAATCTGGAAACACTCTTTTTGTAGAATCTGCAAGTGGATATTTGGATAACTGTGAAGATTTCGTTGGAAACGGGAATATCTTCATATAAAATCTAGACAGAAGCATTCTCAGAAACTTCTTTGTGATGTGTGTCCTCAATTAACAGAGTTCAACCTTTCTTTTGATAGAGCAGTTTGGAAACACACTTTTTGTGGAATCTTTAAGTGGATACTGGGATAGCTCTAACGATTTCTTTGGAAATGGGAATTTCTTCATCTAAAATCTAGACAGAAGCACTCTCAGAAACTAGTTTGTGATATCTGCATTCAATTCATAGAGCTGAACATTCCCATTCGTAGAGCAGGATTGAAACACTCTTTCTGTAGTATCTGGAAGTGGACATTTCGAGCGCTTTCAGGCCTATGGTGAAAAAGGAAATATCTTTCCATAAAAATGAGACGGAAGCATTCTCGGAAACTTATTTCGGATGTGCGTCCTCAACTAACAGTGTTGACCCTTTCTTTTGATACAGCAGTTTGGAAACACTCTTTTTGTAGGATCTACAAGTGGATATTTGGATAACTGTGAAGATTTCGTTGGAAACGGGAATATCTTCATATAAAATATAGACAGAAGCATTCTCAGAAACTTCTTTGTGATGTTTGTCCTCAACTAACAGAGTTCAGCCTTTCTTTTGATAGAGCAGTTTGGAAACACACTTTTTGTAGAATCTTTAAGTGGATATTGGGATAGATCTAACGATTTCATTGGAAACGTGAATATCATCATCTAAAATCTAGACACAAGCACTCTCAGAAACTACTTTGTGATATATACATTCAACTCACAGATCTGAACGTTCCCTTTCTTAGAGCAGGTTTGGAACACTCTTTCTGTACTATCTGCTAGTGGACATTTTGAGCGCTTTCAGGCCTATGCTGAAAAAGGAAATATCTTCCGATAAAAATGAGACGGAAGCATTGTCAGAAACTTATTTGGGACATGTGTCCTCAACAAACAGAGTTGAACCTTTCTCTTGATACAGCAGTTTGGAAACAAAATTTTTGTACAATCTGCAAGTGGATATTTGGATAACTGTGAAGATTTCATTGGAAACGGGAATATGTTCATCTAAAATCTAGACAGAAGCATTCTCAGAAACTTCTTTGTGATGTGTGTCCTCAACTAACAGAGTTTAACTTTTCTTTTGATAGAGCAGTACGGAAGCACTCTTTTTGTAGAATCTGTTAATGGATATTGGAATAGCTCTAATGATATCTTTGGAAACGGGAATATCTTCATCTAAAAGCTAGACAGAAGCACTCTCAGAAACAACTCTGTGATATCTGCATTGAAGACACAGAGCTGAACATTCCCTTTCATAGAGCAGGTTTGAAGCACTCTTTCTGTACTATCTGCAAGCGGACATTTGAAGCGCTTTCAGGCCTGTGGTGAAAAAAGAAATATCTGTCCATAAAACCTAGACAGAAGCATTCTCAGAAACAAATTTGGGATGTGTGTCCTCAACTAACAGAGTTCAACCTTTCTTTTGATAGAGCAGTTTGGAAACACACTTTTTGTAGAATCTGTAAGTGGATATTTGGATAGATGTAACGATTTCATTGGAAACGGGAATATCTTCATCTAAAATATAGACAGAAGCACTCTCAGAAACTACTTTGTGATATCTGCATTCAAGTCACAGAGCTGAACATTCCCTTTCATAGAGCAGGTTTGAAACACTCTTTCTGTAGTATCTGGAAGTGGACATTTCGAGCGCTTTCAGGACTATGGTGAAAAAGGATATATCTTTCCACAAAAATGAGACAGAAGCATTCTCACAAACATATTTGGGATGTGCGTCCTCAACTAACAGTGTTGACCCTTTCTTTTGATACAGCAGTTTGGAAACACTCTTTTTGTAGGATCTACATGTGGATATTTGGATAACTGTGAAGATTTCGTTGGAAACGGGAATATCTTCATATAAAATGTAGACAGAAGCACTCTCAGAAATAACTTTATGATATCTGCATTCAAGTCACACAGCTAAACATTTCCTTTCATACGGCAGTTTTGAAACACTCTTTCTGTACTGTCTGCAATTGGACATATCAAGCGCTTTCAGGCCTATGGTGAAAAATGAAATATCTTCCCATAAAATCTAGACAGAACGATTCTCAGAAACAAATTTGGGATGTGTGTCCTCAACTAACAGAGGTCAACCCTTCTTTTGATACAGCAATTTGGAAACACTCTTTTTGTAGAAACGGCTAGTGGATATTTGGATAACTGTGAAGATTTCGTTGGAAACGGGATTATCTTGATATAAAATACAGACATAAGCATTCTCAGAAACTTCTTTGTGATGTGTCTCCTCAACTAACAGAGTTCAACCTTTCTTTTGATAGAGCAGTTTGGAAACACTCTTTTTGTAGAACCTCTAAGTGGATATTTGGATAGCTCTAACAATTTCGTTGGAAACGGGAATATCTTCATCTATAATCTAGACAGAAGCACTCTCAGAAACAACTTTGTGATATCTGCATTCAAGTCACAGAGCTGAACATTCGCTTTCATAGAGCAGGATTGAAAAACTCTTTCTGTACTATCTGCAAGTGGAGATTTCAAGCGCTTTCAGGCCTATGGTGAAAAAGGAAATATGTTCCAAAATCTAGACAGAAGCATTCTCAGAAACAAATTTGGGATGAGTGTGCTGAACTAACAGATTTGAACCTTTCTTTTCATACAGCAGTTTGGAAACACTCTTTTTGTAGAATCTGCAAGTGGATATTTGGATAACTCTGACGATTTCGTTGGAAACGGGAATATCTTCATATAAAATCTAGAGAGAAGCATTCTCAGAGACTTCTTTGTGATGTGTGTCCTCAACCAATAGAGTTCAACTTTTCTTTTGATACAGCAATTTGGAAACACACTTTTTGTAGAATGTGCAAGTGAATATTTGGATAACTGTGAAGATTTCGTAGGAAACGGGAATATCTTCATATAAAATCCAGACAGAAGCATTCTCAGAAACTTCTTTGTGCGGTGTGTCCTCAACTAACAGAGTTCAACCTTTCTTTTGAGAGAGCAGTTTGGAAACACTCTTTTTGTAGAATCTCTAAGTGGATATTTGCACAGCTCTAACGATTTCATTGGAAACGGTAATATCATCATCTAAAATCTAGACAGAAGCACTCTCAGAAACAACTTTGTGATATCTGCATTCAAGTCACAGAGCTGAACAATCCCTTTCATGGAGCAGGATTGAAACACTCTTTCTCTACTATCTGCAAGTGGACATTTGAAGCACTTTCAGGCCTATGATGAAAAAGGAAATATCTTACCCAAAAATCTAGACAGAAGCATTCTCAGAAACAAACTTGGGATGTGTGTCCTCAACTAACAGAGTTGAATCTTTCTTTTGATACAGCAGTTTGGAAACACTCTTTTTGTAGAATGTGCAAGTGGATATTTGGATAACTGTGAAGATTTCGTTGGAAACTGGAATATTTTCATATGAAATCCAGACAGAAGAATTCTCAGAAACTTTTTGTGATGTGTGTCCTTAACTAACAGAGTTCATCCTTTCTTTCGATAGAACAGTTTGGAAACACCCCTTTTGTAGAATCTCTAAGTGGATATTTGGATAGCTCTAACGATTTCGTTGGAAACGGGAATATCTTCATCTAAAATCTGGACAGAAGCACTCACAGAAACTACTTTGTGACGTGTGTCCTCAACTAACAGAGTTCGACCATTCTTTTGATACAGCAATTTGGAAACACTCTTTTTGTAGAATGTGCAAGTGGACATTTGGATAACTGTGAAGGTTTCTTTGGAAACGGGAATATCTTCATCTAAAATCTAGACAGAAGCACTCTCAGAAACAACTTTGTGATATCTGCATTCAAGTCACAGAGGTGAACATTCCCTTTCATAGAGCAGGTTTGAAAAACTGTTTCGGTACTATCTGCAAGTGGACATTTCAAGCACATTCAGGCCTACGGTGAAAAAGGAAATATCTTCACATGAAATCCAGACGGAAGCATTCTCAGAAACTTCTTTGTGATGTGTGTCCTCATCTATGAGAGTTCAACCTTTCTTGTGACTGTGCAGTTTCGAAACACTCTTTTTGTAGAATCTGCAAGTGAATATTTGGATATCTAACGATTTCGTTGGTAACGGGAATAACTTCATCTAAAATCTAAACAGAAGCACTCTCACAAACTACTTTTAGAAATCTTCTTTCAACTCACAGAGCTGAACATTCCCTTTCTGAGAGCAGGTTTTTAACACTCTTTCTGTACTTTCTGCAAGTGGACATTACAAGCGCTTTGAGGCCTATGGTGAAAAAGGAAATATCTTCCCAGAAAATCTAGACAGAATCATTCTCAGAAAGAAATTTAGGATATGTGTCCTCAACTAACAGAGTTCAACGTTTCTTTTGACAGAGCAGTTTTGAAACACTCTTTTTGTGGAATCTGCAAGTGGATATTTGGATAGCTCCTACGATTTCGTTGGAAACGGGAATATCTTCGTTTAAAATCTACACAGAAGCATTCTCAGAAACTTCTTTGTGATGTGTGTCCTCAACTAACAGAGTTCAAACTTTCTTTTGATACAGCAATTTGGAAACACTCTTTTTGTAGAATCTCTAAGTGGATATTTGGATACCTCTAACAATTTCATTGGAAACGGGAATATCTTCATCTAAAATCTAGACAGAAGAACTCTCAGAAACAACTTTGTGATATCTGCATTCAAGTCACAGAGCTGAACATTCCCTTTCATAGAGTAGGTTTGAAACACACTTTCTGTACTATCTGCAAGTGGACGTTTCAAGCGCATTCATGCCTATGGTGAGAAAGGAAATATCTTCCCATAAAATCTAGACGGAATCATTCTCAGAAACAAATTTGGGATGCGTGTCCTCAACTAACAGAGTTGAACCTTTCTTTTGATACGGCAGTTTGGAAACAGTCTTTTTGTAGAATCTGCAAGTGGATGTTTGGATAACTGTGAAGATTTCATTGGAAACGGGAATATCTTCATACAAAATCTAGACAGAAGCATTCTCAGAAACTTCTTTGTGATGTGTGTCCTCAACTAAGAGAGTTCAACATTTCTTTTGCTACAGCAATTTGGAAACACTCTTTTTGTAGAATCTGCAGGTGGATATTTGGATAACTGTGAAGATTTCGTTGGAAACGGGAATATCTTCATATAAAATCTAGACAGAAGCATTCTCAGAAACTTCTTTGTGATGTGTGTCCTCAACTAACAGAGTTCAACCTTTCTTTTCATACAGCAGTTTGGGAACACTCTTTTTGTAGAATCTGCAAGTGGATATTTGGATAACTGTGAAGATTTCATTGGAAACGGGAATATCTTCATCTAAAATCCAGACAGATGCATTCTCAGAAACTTCTTTGTGATGTGTGCCCTCAAGTAACAGAGTTCAACCTTTCTTTAGCAGAGCAGTTTGGAAACACTCTTTTTGTAGAATATCTAAGTGGATATTTGGATAGCTCTAACGATTTCTTTGGAAACGGGAATATCTTCATCTAAAATCTAGACAGAAGGACTCTCAGAAACAACTTTGTGATATCTGCATTCAAGTCACAGAGCTGAATATTCCCTTTCATAGAGAAGGATTGAAACACTCATTCTGTACTATCTGCAAGTGGACGTTTCAAGCGCTTTCAGGCCTGTGGTGAAAAAGGAAATATCTTCCCATAAAATCTAGACAGAAGCATTCTCAGAGACTTAAATGGGAAGTGTGTCCTCAACTAACAGAGTTGAACCTTTCTTTTGATACAGCAGTTTGGAAACACTCTTTTTGTAGATTCTCTAAGTGGATATTTGGATAGCTCTAACGATTTCGTATTAAACGGGAATATCCTAATCTAAAATCTAGACAGAAGAAGTCTCAGAAATAACTTTGTGATTTCTGCAGTCAAGGCACAGAGCTGAACATTCCCTTTCATAGAGCAGGTTTGAAACCCCCTTTCTGTGCTATCTGCAAGTGGACATTTCAAGTGCATTCTGGGCTGTGGTGAAAAAGGAAATATCTTCCCATGAAATCTAGACAGAATCATTCTCAGAAACAAATTTGCGATGTGTGTCCTCAACTAACAGAGTTGAACATTTCTTTTCAAATAGCAGTTTGGAAACACACTTTTTGTCAATTCTGCAAGTGGATTTTTGGATAACTGTTAAGATTTCATTGGAAACGGGAATATACTCATATAAAATCTAGACAGAAGCATTCTCAGAAACGTCTTTGTGATGTGTGTCCTCAGCTAACAGAGTTAAACCTTTCTTTTGATAGAGCAGTTTGGAAACACACTTTTTGTAGAATCTCTAAGTTGACATTAGGATAGCTCTAACGATTTCATTGGAAACGCGAATATCTTCATTTAAAATCTAGACAGAAGCACTCTCAGAAACAACTTTGTGATATCTGCATTCAAGTCACGGATCTGAACATTCCCTTTCATAGAGCAAGTTGGAAACAATCTTTCTGTACTATCTGCAAGTGGACAATTCAAGCGCATTGAGGCCTATGGTGAAAAAGGAAATATATTCCCATAAAATCGAGACGGAATCATCCTCAGAAACAAATTTGGGATGTGTGTCCTCAACTAACAGAGTTGAACCTTTCTTTAGATACAGCAGTTTGGAAACATCCTTTTTGTAGAATCCACAAGTGGATATTTGGATAACTGTGAAGATTTCATTTGAAACGGGATTATTTTCTTATAAAATCTAGACAGAAGCATTCTCAGAAACTTCTTTGTGATGTGTGTCCTCAACAAACAGAGTTCAACCTTTCTTTTGATACTGCAATTTGGAAACACTCTTTTTGTTGAATCAGCAAGTGGATATTTGGATAACTGTTAAGATTTCGTTGGAAACCGGAATATCTACATATGAAACCTAGACAGAAGCATTCTCAGAAACTTCTTTGTGATGTGTATCCTCAACTAACAGAGTTCACCCTTTCTTTTGATACAGCAATTTGGAAACACTCTTTTTGTAGAATCTGCAAGTGGATATTTGGATAACTGTGAAGATTTCGTTGGAAACGGGAATATCTTCATATAAAATCTAGACAGAAGCATTCTCAGAAACTTCTTTGTGATGTGTGTCCTCAACTAACAGAGTTCATCCTTTCCTTTCATACAGCAGTTTTGAAACAGTCTTTTTCTGGAATCTGCAAGTGGATATTTGGATAGCTGTGAAGATTTCACTGGAAACGGGAATACCTTCATATAAAATCTAGACAGAAGCATTCTCAGAAACTTCTTTGTGATGTGTGTCCTCAACTAACAGAGTTCAACCTTTCTTTTGATACAGCAATTTGGAAACAATCTTTTTGTAGAATGTGCAAGTGGATATTTGGATAACCGTGAAGATTTCGTTGGAAACGGGAATATCTTCATATAAAATCTAGACAGAAGCATTCTCAGAAACTTCTTTGTGATGTGCTTCCTCAACTAACAGAGTTCAACGTTTCTTTTGATACAGCAATTTGGAAATACAGTTTTTGAAGAATGTGCAAGTGGATCTTTCGATAACTGTGAAGATTTCGTTGGAAACGGGAATATCTTCATATATAATCCAGACAGAAGCATTCTCAGAAACTTCTTTGTGATGTCTGTCCTCAACAAACAGAGTTTAACCTTTCTTTTGACAGAGCCGTTTGGAAACACTCTTGTTGTAGAATCTGTAAATGGATATTTGGATAGCTCTAACGATTTCGTTGGAAAAGGGAATATCTTCATATAAAATATAGACACAAGCATTCTCAGCAACTTCTTTGTGATGTGTGTCCTCAACTAAGAGAGTTCAACCTTTCTTTTGATAGAGCAGTTTGGAAACACTCTTTTTGTAGAATCTCTAAGTGGATATTTGGATAGCTCTAACCATTTTGTTGGAAACGGGAATATCTTCACCGAAAATCTAGACAGAAACACACTCAGAAACATCTTTGTGATATCTGTATTCAAATCACCGAGCTGAACATTGCCTTTCATACGGCAGGTTAGAAACACTCTTTCTGTACTATCTGCAAGTGGACATTTCAAGCGGTTTCAGGCCTATGGTGAAAAATGAAATATTTTCCCATAAAATCTATACAGATGGATTCTCAGAAACAAATTTGGGATGTCTGTCCTCAACTACCACAGTTGAACCTTTCTTTTGATACAGCAGTTTGGAAACACAGTTTTTGTAGAATCTCTGAGTGGATATTTGGATAACTGTGAAGATTTTTTGGAAACGGGAATATCTTCATATAAAATCTAGACAGAAGCATTCTCAGAAACTTCTTTGTGAAGTGTGTCCTCACCTAAGAGGCTTCAACCTTTCTTTTCATACAGGAATTTGGAAACACTCTTTTTTTAAAATCTGCAAGTGGATATTTGGATAACTGTGAAGATTTCGTTGGAAACGGGAATATCTTCATATAAAATCCAGACAGAAGCATTCTCAGAAACTGCTTTGTGATGTGTGTCCTCAAGAAACAGAGTTCATACTTTCTTTCGACAGAGCACTTTGGAAACACTCTTTTTGTAGAATCTCTAAGTGGATATTTGGATAGCTCTAACGATTTCATTGGAAACGGGAATGTCTTCATATAAAATCCAGACAGAAGCAATCTCAGAAACTGCTTTGTGATCTGTGACCTCAACTAACAGATTTCAACCTTTCTTTTGATAGAGCAGTTTGGAAACAATCTTTTTGTAGAATCTCTAAGTGGATATTTGGATAGCTCTAACGATTTCGTTGGAAACGGGAATATCTTCATATAAAATCTAGACAGAAGCATTCTCAGAAACAACTTTGTGATGTGTGTCCTCAACTAACAGACTTCGACCTTTCTCTTGATACAGCAATTTGGAAACAATCTTTTTGTAGAATGTGCAAGTGGATATTTGGATTACTGTGAGGATTTCGTTGGAACCGGTAATATCTTCATATAAAATCCAGACAGAAGCATTCTCAGAAACTGCTTTGTGATGTGTGTCCTCAAATAATAGAGTTCAACCTTTCTTTTGATACAGCAATTTGGAAACACAGTTTTTGAAGAATGTGCAAGTGGATCTTTCGATAACTGTGAAGATTTCGTTGGAAACGGGAATATCTTCATATATAATCCAGACAGAAGCATTCTCAGAAACTTCTTTGTGATGTCTGTCCTCAACAAACAGAGTTTAACCTTTCTTTTGACAGAGCCGTTTGGAAACACTCTTGTTGTAGAATCTGTAAATGGATATTTGGATAGCTCTAACGATTTCATTGGAAAAGGGAATATCTTCATATAAAATATAGACACAAGCATTCTCAGAAACTTCTTTGTGATGTGTGTCCTCAACTAAGAGAGTTCAACCTTTCTTTTGATAGAGCAGTTTGGAAACACTCTTTTTGTAGAATCTCTAAGTGGATATTTGGATAGCTCTAACCATTTTGTTGGAAACGGGAATATCTTCACCGAAAATCTAGACAGAAACACACTCAGAAACATCTTTGTGATATCTGCATTCAAGTCACCGAGCTGAACATTGCCTTTCATACGGCAGGTTAGAAACACTCTTTCTGTACTATCTGCAAGTGGACATTTCAAGCGGTTTCAGGCCTATGGTGAAAAATGAAATATTTTCCCATAAAATCTATACAGATGGATTCTCAGAAACAAATTTGGGATGTCTGTCCTCAACTAACAGAGTTGAACCTTTCTTTTGGTATAGCAGTTTGGAAACACTCTGTTTGTAGAATCTGCAAGTGGATATTTGGATAACTGTGAAGATTTCCTTGGAAACTAGAAGATCTTCATATAAAATCCAGACAGAAGCATTCTCAGAAACTTCTTTGTGATGTGTGTCCTCAACTAACAGAGTTCAACCTTTCTTTTGATAGAGCAATTTGGAAACACTCTTTTTGTAGAATGTGCTAGTGGATATTTGGATAACTGTGAAGATTTCGTTTGAAACGGGAATATCTTCACATAAAATCTAGACAGAAGCATTCTCAGAAACTTCTCTGTGATGTGTGTCCTCAACAGAGTTCCACCTTTATTTGGATACAGCAATTAGGAAACACTCTTTTTGTAGAGTCAGCAAGTTTATATTTGGATAACTGTGAAGATTTCGTTGGAAACGGGAATATCTTCATCTAAAATTTAGACAGAAGCACTCTCAGAAACAAATTTGTGATATCTGCATTCAAGTCACAGAGCTGAACATACCCTTTCATAGAGCAGGTTTGAAATACTCTTTCTGTACAATCTGCAAGCGGACATTTCGAGCGCATTCAGGCCTATGCTGAAAAAGGAAATATCTTCCCATAAAATCTAGACAGAATCATTCTCAGAAACAAATTTGGGATGTGTATCCTCAACTACCGCAGTTGAACCTTTCTTTTGATACAGCAGTTTGGAAACACAGTTTTTGTAGAATCTCTGAGTGGATATTTGGATAATTGTGAAGATTTTTTGGAAACGGGAATGTCTTCATATAAAATCTAGACAGAAGCATTCTCAGAAACTTCTTTGTGAAGTGTGTCCTCACCTAAGAGGGTTCAACCTTTCTTTTCATACAGGAATTTGGAAACACTCTTTTTTTAAAATCTGCAAGTGGATATTTGGATAACTGTGAAGATTTCGTTGGAAACGGGAATATCTTCATATAAAATCCAGACAGAAGCATTCTCAGAAACTGCTTTGTGATGTGTGTCCTCAAGAAACAGAGTTCATACTTTCTTTCGACAGAGCACTTTGGAAACACTCTTTTTGTAGAATCTCTAAGTGGATATTTGGATAGCTCTAACGATTTCATTGGAAACGGGAATGTCTTCATATAAAATCCAGACAGAAGCAATCTCAGAAACTGCTTTGTGATCTGTGACCTCAACTAACAGATTTCAACCTTTCTTTTGATAGAGCAGTTTGGAAACAATCTTTTTGTAGAATCTCTAAGTGGATATTTGGATAGCTCTAACGATTTCGTTGGAAACGGGAATATCTTCATATAAAATCTAGACAGAAGCATTCTCAGAAGCAACTTTGTGATGTGTGTCCTCAACTAACAGACTTCGACCTTTCTTTTGATACAGCAATTTGGAAGCAATCTTTTTGTAGAATGTGCAAGTGGATATTTGAATTACTGTGAGGATTTCGTTGGAACTGGTAATATCTTCGTATAAAATCCAGACAGAAGCATTCTCAGAAACTGCTTTGTGATGTGTGTCCTCAAATAATAGAGTTCAACCTTTCCTTTGATAAAGCAGTTTGAAAACACTCTTTTTGTAGAATCTGTAAGTGGATATTTGGATAGCTCTAACGATTTCGTTGGAAACGGGAATATCTTCATATAAAATCTAGACAGAAGTATTCCCAGAAACTTATTTGTGATGTGTGTCCTCAACTAACAGAGTTCAAACTTTCTTTTGATAGAACAGTTTGGAAACACACTTTTTGTAGAATCTCTAAGTGGATATTTGGATAGCTCTAACGATTTCGTTGGAAACGGGAATTTCTTCATCTAAAATTTAGACAGAAGCACTCTCAGAAACAACTTTGTGATATCTGCGTTCAAGTCACAGAGCTGAACATTCCCTTTCTTAGAGCAGGATTGGAACACTCTTTCTGTATTGTCTGAAAGTGGACATTTCAAGTGCTTTCAGGCCTATGGTGAAAAGGGAAATATCTTCCCATAAAATTTAGACAGAAGCATTCTCGGAAACAAATTTGGGAAATGAGTCCTCAACTAAAAGAGTTGAACCTTTCTTTTAATACAGCAGTTTCGAAAAACTCTTTTTGTAGAATCTGCAAGTGGATATTTGGATATTAACTGAGAAGATTTTGTTGGAAACGGGAATATCTTCGTATAAAATCTAGACAGAAGCATTCTCAGAAACTTCTTTGTGATGTGTGTCCTCAACTAACAGAGTTCAACATTTCTTTTGACAGAGCAGTATGGAAACACTCTTTTTGCAGAATCTGTAAGTGGATATCTGGATAGCTCTAACGCTTTCGTTGGAACCGGTAATATCTACATCTAAAATCTAGACAGAAGCACTCTTAAAAACTACTTTGTGATATCTGCGTTGAGGTCACAGAGCTGAACATTCCCTTTCAAAGAGCAGGTTTCAAACATTCTTTCTGTAGTACCTGGAAGTGAACATTTCGAGCGATTTCAGGCCTATGGTGAAAAAGGAAATTTCTTCCCATAAAAACGAGACAGAATGATTCTCACAAAATTCTTTGTGATGAGTGTCCTCAACTAACAGAATTCAACCTTTCTTTTGATACAGCAGTTTGGAAACACTATTTTGTAGAATCTGCAATTAGATATTTGGATAACTGTGAAGACTCGTTGGAAAAGGGAATATCTTCATATAAAATCTAGACAGAAGCATTCTCAGAAACTTCTTTGTGATGTGTGTCCTCAGCTAACCGAGTTCAAACTTTCTTTTGATACAGCTGTTTTTAAACACTCTTTTTGTACAATCTGCATGTGGATATTTGGATAATTGTGAAGATTTCGTTGGAAACGGGAATATCTTCATATAAAATCCAGACAGAAGCATTCTCAGAAACTTCTTTGTGATGTGTGTCCTCAACTAACAGAGTTCAACATTTCTTTTGATACAGAAGTATGGAAACACTCTTTTTGTTGAATCTGTAAGTGGATATTTGGATAGCTCTTAAGATTTCGTTGGAAACGGGAATATCTTCATCTAAAATCCGGAGAGAAGCACTCTCAGAAAATACTTTGTGATATATGCATTCAAGTCACAGAGCTGAACATTCCCTTTCATAGAGCAGGATTGGAACACTCTTTCTGTACTATCTGCAAGTGGACATTTCAAGCGCTTTCAGGCCTATGGTGAAAAAGGAAATATCTTCCCATAAAATCTAGACAGAAGCATTCTTGGAAACAAATTCGGGATGTGTGTCCTCAACTAACATAGTTCAACCTTTCTTTTCATACAGCAGTTTGGAAACACTCTTTTTGTAGAATCTGTAAATGGATATTTGGATAGCTCTAACGGTTTCATTGGAAATAGGAATATCTTCATATAAAATCTAGACAGAAGCATTCTCAGAAACTTCTTTGAGATGTGTGTCCTCAACTAACAGAGTTCAACATTTCTTTTGATACACCACTTTGGAAACACTCTTTTTGTAGAATCTGCAGGTGGATATATGGATAACTGTGAAGATCCCTTTGGAAAAGGTAATATCTTCATATAAAATCTAGACAGAATCATTCTCAGAAACTGATTTGTGATGTGTGTCCTCAACTAACAGAGTTCAACCTTTCAATTGATAGAGCAGTTTGGAAACACTCTTTTTGTAGAATCTGCAAGTGGATATTTGGATAGCTCTAACGATTTCGTTGGAAATGGGAATGTCTTCAGATAAAATCTTGACAGAAGCATTCTCAGAAACTTCTTTGTGATGTGTGTCCTCAGCGAACAGAGTTCAAACTTTTTTTGATAGAGCAGTTTGGAAACACTCTTTTTGTAGAATCTCTATGCGGATACTTGGATAGCTCTAACTATTTCTTTGGAAATTGGAATATCTTCATCTAAAATCTCGACAGAAGCACTCTTAGAAACAACTTTGTGATATCCGCATTCAAGTCACAGAGCTGAACATTCCCTTTCATAGAGCAGGTTTGAAACACTCTCTCTATACTATCTGCAAGTGCAGATATCAAGCGCATGCAGGCCTATGGGGAAAAAAGAAATATCTATGAATAAAATCTAGATAGAATCATTCTCAGAAACAAATTTGGGATGTGTGTCCTCAACTAACAGAGGTCAACCTTTCTTTTGATAGAGCAGTATGGAAACACTCTTTTTGTTGAATCTGTAACTGGATATTTGGATAGCTCTAAAGATTTCGTTGGAAATGGGAATATCTTCATCTAAAATCCACACAGTAGCACTCTCAGAAACTACTTTGTGATATCTGCATTCAAGTCACAGAGGTGTACATCCCGTTTCATAGAGCAGGTTACAAACACTCTTTCTGTAGTATCTGGAAGTGAACAATTCGAGCGCTTTCAGGCCTATGGTGAAAAAGGAAATACCTTCCCATAAAAAGGAGACAGAAAGATTCTCACAAAATTCTTTGTGATGTGTGTCCTCACCTAACAGAATTCAACCTTTCTTTTGATACAGCAGTTTGGAAACACTGTTTTGTAGAATCTGAAATGGATATTTGGACAACTGTGAAGATTCGTTGGAAACGGCATTATCTTCGTATAAAATCTAGGGAGAAGCATTCTCAGAAACTTCTTTGTGATGTGTGTCCTCTAATAACCGAGTTCAAACTTTCTTTACATACAACAGTTTGGAACCACTCTTTTTGTAGAATCTCTAAGTGGATATATGGATAGCTCTAACGATTTGGTTGGAAACGGGAATATCTTCATATAAAATCTGGACAGAAGCATTCTCAGAAACTTCTTTGTGATGTGTGTCCTCAACTAACAGAGTTCAACCTTTCTTTTGACAGAGCAGTTTGGAAACACTCTTTTTCTAGAACTTGTTGGTGGATATTTGGATAGCTCTAACGATTTGGTTGGAAACGGGAATATCTTCATATAAAATCTGGACAGAAACATTCTCAGAAACTTCTTTGTGATGTGTGTCCTCAACTAACAGAGTTCAACCTTTCTTTTGACACAGCAGTTTGGAAACACTCTTTTTCTAGAACTTGTTGGTGGATATTTGGATAGCTCTAACGATTTCTTTGTAAACGGGAATATCTACATATAAAATCTGGACAGAAGCTTTCTCAGAAACTTCTTTGTGATGTGTGTCCTCAACTAACAGAGTTGAAACTTTCTTTTGACAAAGCAGTTTGGAAACACTCTTTTTGAAGAATCTGTAAGTGGATATTTGGATAGCTCTAATGATTTCGTTGGAAACGGGAATATCTTCATCTAAAATCCAGACAGAAGCACTCTCAGAAACCACTTTGTGATATCTGCTTTGAAGTCACAGAGCTGAATATTCGCTTTTATAGAGCAGGTTGAAACACTCTTTCTGTACTATCTGCAAGTGGACATTTGAAGCGCTTTCAGTCCTATGGTGAAAAATGAAATATCTTCCCATAAAACCTAGACAGAAGCATATTCAGAAACAAATTTGGGATGTGTGTCCTCAACTAACAGAGTTGAACCTTTCTTTTCATACAGCAGTTTGGAAACACACTTTTTGTAGAATCTAGAAGTGGATATTTGGATAACTGTGAAGATTTCATTGGAATCGGGAATATCTTCATATAAAATCCAGGCAGAAGCATTCTCAGAAACTGCTTTGTGATGTGTGTCCTCAACTAATAGAGTTCAACCTTTCTTTTGACAGAGTAGTTTGGAAACACTCTTTTTGTAGAATCGGTAGGTGGATATTTGGATAGCTCTAACGATTTCATTGGAAACGGGAATATCTTTATATAAAATCTAGACAGAAGCATTCTCAGAAACTTCTTTGTGATGTGTGTCCGCGACTAACCAAGTTCAAACTTTCTATTGATACAGCAGTTTGGAAACACTCTTTTTGTACAATCTGCAAGTGGATAGTTGGATAATTGTGAAGATTTCGATGGAAAAGGGAATATCTTCATATAAAATCCAGACAGAAGTATTCTCAGAAACTTCTTTGTGATGTGTGTCCTCAACTAAGAGAGTTCAACCTTTCTTTTGATACAGCAACTTGGAAACACACTTTTTTTAGAATCTGCAAGTGGATATTTGGAAAACTGTGAAGATTTCATTGGAAACTTGAATATCTTCAAATAAAATCTGGGCAGAAGAATTCTCAGAAACTTCTTTGTGATATGTATCCTCAAGTAACAGAGTTCAACCTTTCTTTTGATAGAGCAGTTTGGAAACACTCTTTTTGTAGAATCTGCAAGTGGATATTTGGATAACTGTGAAGATTTCGTTGGAAACGGTAAAAACTTCATATAAAATCTATACAGAAGCATTCTCAGAAACTTCTTTGTGATGTTTGTCCTCAAATAACAGAGTTCAACCTTTCCTTTCATACAGCAGTTTGGAAACACTCTTTTTGTAGAATCTGCAAGTGGATATTTGGATAACTGTGGAGATATCATTGGAAATGGGAATATTTTCATATAAAATCCAGACAGAAGCATTCTCAGAAGCTTCCTTGTGATGTATGTCCTCAATTAACAGATTCCAACCTTTCTTTTGATAGAGAAGTATGGAAACACTCTTTTTGTAGAATCTCTAAGTGGATATTTGCATAGCTCTTATGATTTTGTTGGAAACGGGAATATCTTCATCTAAAATCTAGACAGAAGCACTCTCAGAAACAACTTTGTGATATATCTGCATTCAGGTCACAGAGCTGAACATTCCCTTTCATAGAGCAGGTTTGAAACACTCTTTCTGTACTATCTGCAAGTGGACATTACAAGCGCATTCAGGCCTACGGTGAAAAAGGAAATATCTCCCCATAAAATCTAGACAGAATCATTCTGAGAAACAAATTTGGGATGTGTGTCCTCAACTAACAGAGTTCAATCTTTCTTTTGATACAGCAGTTTGGAAACACAATTTTTGTAGAATCTGCAAGTGGATATTTGGATAAATGTGAAGATTTCGTTGGAAACGGGAATATCTTCTTGTAAAATCCAGACAGAAGCATTCTCAGAAACTCCTTTGTGACGTGTGACCGCAACCAACAGAGTTCAACCATTCTTTTGACAGAGCAGTTCGGAAACACTCTTTTTGTAGAATCTGTAAGTGGATATTTGGATAGCTCTAACGATTTCGTTGGAAACGGGCATATCTTAATATAAAATCCAGACAGAAGCATTCAAAGAAACTGCTTTGTGATGTGTGTCCTCAACTAACAGAGTTCAACCTTTCTTTTGACAGAGCAGTTTGGAAAGACTCTTTTTGTAGAATCTCTAAGTGGATATTTGGTTAAATGTGAAGATTTCGTTGGAAACGGGAATAACTTCATATAAAATCTGGACAGAAGCATTCTCAGAAACTTCTTGGTGATGTGTGTCCTCAACTAACAGAGTTCAACCTTTCTTTTGACAGAGCTGTTTGGAAACACTCTTTTAGTAGAATCTGTAAGTGGATATTTGGATAACTGTGAAGATTTCGTTGGAAACCGGAATACCTTCATCTAAAATCTAGAGTGAAGCATTCTCAGAAGCTTCTTTGTGATGTGTGTCCTCAACTAACAGAGCTCAACATTTCCTTTGGTACAGCAATTTGGAAACATTCTTTTTGTAGAATCTGCAAGTGGATATTTGGATAACTGTGAAGATTTCGTTGGAAACGGGAATATGTTCATATAAAATCCAGACAGAAGCATTCTCAGAGTCTTCTTTGTGATGTGTGCCCTCAGCTAACAGAGTTCAACCTTTCTTTTGATAGAGCAGTTTGAAAACACTCTTTTTGTAGAATCTCTAAGTGGATATTAGTGTAGCTCTGACGATTTCGTTGGAAACGGGAATATCTTCATCTAAAATCTAGACAGAAGCACTCTCAGAAACAACTTTGTGATATCTGCATTCAAGTCACAGAGCTGAACATTCCCTTTCATTGAGCAGGATTGTGACACTCTTTCTGTACTAGCTGCAGGGGGACATTTCAAGCACTTTCAGGCCAATAGTGAAAACGGAAATATCTTCCCATAAAATCTAGATAGAAGCATTCTCAGAAACTTATTTGGGATGTGTTTCATCAACTAATAGAGATGAACCTTTCTTTTCATACAGCAGTTTGGAAACACTCTTTTTGTAGAAAGTGCAAGTGGATATTTGGATAACTGTGAAGATTTCGTTGGAAACGGGAATATCTTCATATAAAATCCAAACAGAAGCATTCTCGGAAACTTCTTGGCAATGTGTGTCCTCAACTAACAGAGTTCAACCTTTCTTCTCATACAGCAGTTCGGAAACACACTTTTTGTAGAATCTGCAAGTGGATATTTGGTTAACTTTGAAGATTTCATAGGAAACGGGAATATCTTCATATAAAATCCAGACAGAATCATTCACAGAAACTTCTTTGTGAAGTGTGTCCTCAACTAACAGAGTTCATCCTTTCCTTGATAGAGCAGTTTGGAAACACTCTTTTTGTAGAATGTGTAAGTGGATATTTCGTTATCTCTAACGATTTCATTGGAAACGGGAATATCTTCATATAAAGTCTGGACAGAAGCATTCTCAGTAACTACTTTGTGATGTGTGTCCTCAAGTAACAGAGTTGAACCTTTCTTTTGATAGAGCAGTGTGGAAACATTCTTTTTGTAGAATCACCAAGTGGATATTTTGATATCTCTAAAGATTTTGTTGGAAACGGGAATATCTTCATCTAAAATCTAGACAGAAGCACTCTCAGAAACCACTTTGGAAAATCTGCATTCAAGTCGCATAGCTGAACATTCAGTTTCATAGAGCAGGATTGGAAAACTCTTTCTGTACTATCTGCAAGTAGACATTTGAAGCGCTTTCAGGCCTATGGTGAAAAGGGAAATATCTTCAAATAAAATATAGACAGAATCATTCTCAGAACCAAATTTGGGATATGTGTCCTCATCTAACAGAGTTCAACCTTTCTTTTGATACAGCAGTTTGGAAACTCTCTTTTTGTAGAATCTGCAAGTGGATATTTGGATAACTGTGAAGATTTCATTGGAAACGGGAATATGTTCATATAAAATCCAAACAGAAGCATTCTCAGAATCATCTTTGTGATGTGTGTCCTCAACTAACAGAGTTCAACCTTTCTTTTGATAGAGCAGTTTGGAAACACTCTTTTTGTAGAATCTGTAAGTGGATATTTGGTTAGCTCTAATGATTTCATTGGAAACGGGAATATCTTCATATAAAGTCTGGACAGAAGCATTCTCAGTAACTACTTTGTGATGTGTGTCCTCAAGTAACAGATTTGAACCTTTCTTTTGATAGAGCAGTTTAGAAACACTCTTTTTGTAGTATCTCTAAGTGGATATTTTGATATCTCTAAAGATTTCGTTGGAAGCGGGAATATCTTCGTCTAAAATATGGACAGAAGCACTCTCAGAAACAACTTTGTGATATCTGCATTCAAGTCCCAGAGCTGAACATTCTGTTTCATAGAGCAGGATTGGAACACTCTTTCTGTACTATCTGCAAGTAGACATTTCAAGCGCTTTCATGCCTATGGTGAAAAGGGAAAGATCTTCCAATAAAATATAGACAGAATCATTCTCAGAACCAAATTTGGGATATGTGTCCTCATCTAACAGAGTTCAAACTTTCTTTTGATGCAGCAGTTTGGAAACACTCTTTTTGTAGAATCTGCATGTGGATATTTGGATAAATGTGAAGATTTCGTTGGAAACGGGTATATCTTCATATAAAATCTAGAGAGAAGCATTCTCGGAAACTTCTTTGTGATGTGTGTCCTCAGCTAACAGAGTTCATCCTTTCCTTTGATACAGCAATTTGGAAACATTCCTTTTGTAGAATCTGCAAGTGGATATTTGGATTACTGTGAAGATTTCATTATAAACGGGAATATCTTCATATAAAATCCAGACAGAAGCATTCTCAGAAACTTCTTTGTGATGTGTGTCCTCAACTAGCAGAGTTCAACCTTTCTTTTGACAGAGCAGTTTGGAAACACTCTTTATGTAGAATCTGCAAGTGGATATTTGGATAGCTCTAATGATTTCATTGGAAACGGGAATATCTTGATATAAAATATAGACAAAAGCATTCTCAGAAACTTCTTTGTGATGTGTGTCCTCAACAAAGAGAGTTCAACCTTTCTTTGATAGAGCAGTTTGCAAACACTCTTTGTGTAGAATCTGTAAGTGGATATTTGGAAAGCTCTAACGATTTCGATGGAAACAGGAATATCTTCATCTAAAATCTAGACAGAAGCACTCTCTGAAACAACTTTGTGATATCTGCATTCAAGTCACAGAGGTGAACATTCCCTTTCATGGTGCAGGTTTGAAGCACTCTTTCTGTACTATCTGCAAGTGGACATTGCAAGCACTTTCAGGCCTGTGGTGAAAACGGAAATATCTTCCTATAAAATCTAGACAGAAGCATTCTCAGAAACTTCTTTGTGATGTGTGTCCTCAACTAACAGAGTTCAACCATTCTTTTGATACAGAAATCTGGAAACACTCTTTTTGTAGAATCTGCAAGTGGATATTTGGATAACTGTGAAGATTTCGTTGGAAACGGGAATATCTTCATATAAAATCTAGACAGAAGCATTCTCAGAAACTTCTTTGTGATGTGTGTCCTCAATTAACAGAGTTCAACCTTTCTTTTGATAGAGCAGTTTGGAAACACACTTTTTGTGGAATCTTTAAGTGGATACTGGGATAGCTCTAACGATTTCTTTGGAAATGGGAATTTCTTCATCTAAAATCTAGACAGAAGCACTCTCAGAAACTAGTTTGTGATATCTGCATTCAATTCATAGAGCTGAACATTCCCATTCGTAGAGCAGGATTGAAACACTCTTTCTGTAGTATCTGGAAGTGGACATTTCGAGCGCTTTCAGGCCTATGGTGAAAAAGGAAATATCTTTCCATAAAAATGAGACGGAAGCATTCTCGGAAACTTATTTCGGATGTGCGTCCTCAACTAACAGTGTTGACCCTTTCTTTTGATACAGCAGTTTGGAAACACTCTTTTTGTAGGATCTACAAGTGGATATTTGGATAACTGTGAAGATTTCGTTGGAAACGGGAATATCTTCATATAAAATATAGACAGAAGCATTCTCAGAAACTTCTTTGTGATGTTTGTCCTCAACTAACAGAGTTCAGCCTTTCTTTTGATAGAGCAGTTTGGAAACACACTTTTTGTAGAATCTTTAAGTGGATATTGGGATAGATCTAACGATTTCATTGGAAACGTGAATATCATCATCTAAAATCTAGACACAAGCACTCTCAGAAACTACTTTGTGATATATACATTCAACTCACAGATCTGAACGTTCCCTTTCTTAGAGCAGGTTTGGAACACTCTTTCTGTACTATCTGCTAGTGGACATTTTGAGCGCTTTCAGGCCTATGCTGAAAAAGGAAATATCTTCCGATAAAAATGAGACGGAAGCATTGTCAGAAACTTATTTGGGACATGTGTCCTCAACAAACAGAGTTGAACCTTTCTCTTGATACAGCAGTTTGGAAACAAAATTTTTGTACAATCTGCAAGTGGATATTTGGATAACTGTGAAGATTTCATTGGAAACGGGAATATGTTCATCTAAAATCTAGACAGAAGCATTCTCAGAAACTTCTTTGTGATGTGTGTCCTCAACTAACAGAGTTTAACTTTTCTTTTGATAGAGCAGTACGGAAGCACTCTTTTTGTAGAATCTGTTAATGGATATTGGAATAGCTCTAATGATATCTTTGGAAACGGGAATATCTTCATCTAAAAGCTAGACAGAAGCACTCTCAGAAACAACTCTGTGATATCTGCATTGAAGACACAGAGCTGAACATTCCCTTTCATAGAGCAGGTTTGAAGCACTCTTTCTGTACTATCTGCAAGCGGACATTTGAAGCGCTTTCAGGCCTGTGGTGAAAAAAGAAATATCTGTCCATAAAACCTAGACAGAAGCATTCTCAGAAACAAATTTGGGATGTGTGTCCTCAACTAACAGAGTTCAACCTTTCTTTTGATAGAGCAGTTTGGAAACACACTTTTTGTAGAATCTGTAAGTGGATATTTGGATAGATGTAACGATTTCATTGGAAACGGGAATATCTTCATCTAAAATATAGACAGAAGCACTCTCAGAAACTACTTTGTGATATCTGCATTCAAGTCACAGAGCTGAACATTCCCTTTCATAGAGCAGGTTTGAAACACTCTTTCTGTAGTATCTGGAAGTGGACATTTCGAGCGCTTTCAGGACTATGGTGAAAAAGGATATATCTTTCCACAAAAATGAGACAGAAGCATTCTCACAAACATATTTGGGATGTGCGTCCTCAACTAACAGTGTTGACCCTTTCTTTTGATACAGCAGTTTGGAAACACTCTTTTTGTAGGATCTACATGTGGATATTTGGATAACTGTGAAGATTTCGTTGGAAACGGGAATATCTTCATATAAAATGTAGACAGAAGCACTCTCAGAAATAACTTTATGATATCTGCATTCAAGTCACACAGCTAAACATTTCCTTTCATACGGCAGTTTTGAAACACTCTTTCTGTACTGTCTGCAATTGGACATATCAAGCGCTTTCAGGCCTATGGTGAAAAATGAAATATCTTCCCATAAAATCTAGACAGAACGATTCTCAGAAACAAATTTGGGATGTGTGTCCTCAACTAACAGAGGTCAACCCTTCTTTTGATACAGCAATTTGGAAACACTCTTTTTGTAGAAACGGCTAGTGGATATTTGGATAACTGTGAAGATTTCGTTGGAAACGGGATTATCTTGATATAAAATACAGACATAAGCATTCTCAGAAACTTCTTTGTGATGTGTCTCCTCAACTAACAGAGTTCAACCTTTCTTTTGATAGAGCAGTTTGGAAACACTCTTTTTGTAGAACCTCTAAGTGGATATTTGGATAGCTCTAACAATTTCGTTGGAAACGGGAATATCTTCATCTATAATCTAGACAGAAGCACTCTCAGAAACAACTTTGTGATATCTGCATTCAAGTCACAGAGCTGAACATTCGCTTTCATAGAGCAGGATTGAAAAACTCTTTCTGTACTATCTGCAAGTGGAGATTTCAAGCGCTTTCAGGCCTATGGTGAAAAAGGAAATATGTTCCAAAATCTAGACAGAAGCATTCTCAGAAACAAATTTGGGATGAGTGTGCTGAACTAACAGATTTGAACCTTTCTTTTCATACAGCAGTTTGGAAACACTCTTTTTGTAGAATCTGCAAGTGGATATTTGGATAACTCTGACGATTTCGTTGGAAACGGGAATATCTTCATATAAAATCTAGAGAGAAGCATTCTCAGAGACTTCTTTGTGATGTGTGTCCTCAACCAATAGAGTTCAACTTTTCTTTTGATACAGCAATTTGGAAACACACTTTTTGTAGAATGTGCAAGTGAATATTTGGATAACTGTGAAGATTTCGTAGGAAACGGGAATATCTTCATATAAAATCCAGACAGAAGCATTCTCAGAAACTTCTTTGTGCGGTGTGTCCTCAACTAACAGAGTTCAACCTTTCTTTTGAGAGAGCAGTTTGGAAACACTCTTTTTGTAGAATCTCTAAGTGGATATTTGCACAGCTCTAACGATTTCATTGGAAACGGTAATATCATCATCTAAAATCTAGACAGAAGCACTCTCAGAAACAACTTTGTGATATCTGCATTCAAGTCACAGAGCTGAACAATCCCTTTCATGGAGCAGGATTGAAACACTCTTTCTCTACTATCTGCAAGTGGACATTTGAAGCACTTTCAGGCCTATGATGAAAAAGGAAATATCTTACCCAAAAATCTAGACAGAAGCATTCTCAGAAACAAACTTGGGATGTGTGTCCTCAACTAACAGAGTTGAATCTTTCTTTTGATACAGCAGTTTGGAAACACTCTTTTTGTAGAATGTGCAAGTGGATATTTGGATAACTGTGAAGATTTCGTTGGAAACTGGAATATTTTCATATGAAATCCAGACAGAAGAATTCTCAGAAACTTTTTGTGATGTGTGTCCTTAACTAACAGAGTTCATCCTTTCTTTCGATAGAACAGTTTGGAAACACCCCTTTTGTAGAATCTCTAAGTGGATATTTGGATAGCTCTAACGATTTCGTTGGAAACGGGAATATCTTCATCTAAAATCTGGACAGAAGCACTCACAGAAACTACTTTGTGACGTGTGTCCTCAACTAACAGAGTTCGACCATTCTTTTGATACAGCAATTTGGAAACACTCTTTTTGTAGAATGTGCAAGTGGACATTTGGATAACTGTGAAGGTTTCTTTGGAAACGGGAATATCTTCATCTAAAATCTAGACAGAAGCACTCTCAGAAACAACTTTGTGATATCTGCATTCAAGTCACAGAGGTGAACATTCCCTTTCATAGAGCAGGTTTGAAAAACTGTTTCGGTACTATCTGCAAGTGGACATTTCAAGCACATTCAGGCCTACGGTGAAAAAGGAAATATCTTCACATGAAATCCAGACGGAAGCATTCTCAGAAACTTCTTTGTGATGTGTGTCCTCATCTATGAGAGTTCAACCTTTCTTGTGACTGTGCAGTTTCGAAACACTCTTTTTGTAGAATCTGCAAGTGGATATTTGGATATCTAATGATTTCGTTGGTAACGGGAATAACTTCATCTAAAATCTAAACAGAAGCACTCTCACAAACTACTTTTGGAAATCTTCTTTCAACTCACAGAGCTGAACATTCCCTTTCTGAGGTTTTTAACACTCTTTCTGTACTTTCTGCAAGTGGACATTACAAGCGCTTTGAGGCCTATGGTGAAAAAGGAAATATCTTCCCAGAAAATCTAGACAGAATCATTCTCAGAAAGAAATTTAGGATATGTGTCCTCAACTAACAGAGTTCAACGTTTCTTTTGACAGAGCAGTTTTGAAACACTCTTTTTGTGGAATCTGCAAGTGGATATTTGGATAGCTCCTACGATTTCGTTGGAAACGGGAATATCTTCGTTTAAAATCTACACAGAAGCATTCTCAGAAACTTCTTTGTGATGTGTGTCCTCAACTAACAGAGTTCAAACTTTCTTTTGATACAGCAATTTGGAAACACTCTTTTTGTAGAATCTCTAAGTGGATATTTGGATACCTCTAACAATTTCATTGGAAACGGGAATATCTTCATCTAAAATCTAGACAGAAGAACTCTCAGAAACAACTTTGTGATATCTGCATTCAAGTCACAGAGCTGAACATTCCCTTTCATAGAGTAGGTTTGAAACACACTTTCTGTACTATCTGCAAGTGGACGTTTCAAGCGCATTCATGCCTATGGTGAGAAAGGAAATATCTTCCCATAAAATCTAGACGGAATCATTCTCAGAAACAAATTTGGGATGCGTGTCCTCAACTAACAGAGTTGAACCTTTCTTTTGATACGGCAGTTTGGAAACAGTCTTTTTGTAGAATCTGCAAGTGGATGTTTGGATAACTGTGAAGATTTCATTGGAAACGGGAATATCTTCATACAAAATCTAGACAGAAGCATTCTCAGAAACTTCTTTGTGATGTGTGTCCTCAACTAAGAGAGTTCAACATTTCTTTTGCTACAGCAATTTGGAAACACTCTTTTTGTAGAATCTGCAGGTGGATATTTGGATAACTGTGAAGATTTCGTTGGAAACGGGAATATCTTCATATAAAATCTAGACAGAAGCATTCTCAGAAACTTCTTTGTGATGTGTGTCCTCAACTAACAGAGTTCAACCTTTCTTTTCATACAGCAGTTTGGGAACACTCTTTTTGTAGAATCTGCAAGTGGATATTTGGATAACTGTGAAGATTTCATTGGAAACGGGAATATCTTCATCTAAAATCCAGACAGATGCATTCTCAGAAACTTCTTTGTGATGTGTGCCCTCAAGTAACAGAGTTCAACCTTTCTTTAGCAGAGCAGTTTGGAAACACTCTTTTTGTAGAATATCTAAGTGGATATTTGGATAGCTCTAACGATTTCTTTGGAAACGGGAATATCTTCATCTAAAATCTAGACAGAAGGACTCTCAGAAACAACTTTGTGATATCTGCATTCAAGTCACAGAGCTGAATATTCCCTTTCATAGAGAAGGATTGAAACACTCATTCTGTACTATCTGCAAGTGGACGTTTCAAGCGCTTTCAGGCCTGTGGTGAAAAAGGAAATATCTTCCCATAAAATCTAGACAGAAGCATTCTCAGAGACTTAAATGGGAAGTGTGTCCTCAACTAACAGAGTTGAACCTTTCTTTTGATACAGCAGTTTGGAAACAGTCTTTTTGTAGAATCTGCAAGTGGATATTTGGATAACTATGAAGATTTCGTTGGAAACGGAAATATATTCATGTAAAACCTGGAGAGAAACATTGTCAGAAACTTCTTTGTGATGTGTGTCGCCAACTAACAGATTTCAAACTTTCTTTTGATAGAGCCATTTTGAAACACTCTTTTTGTAGAATCTGTAAATGGATATTTGGATAGCTCTAACGATTTCTTTGGAAACGGGAATATCTTCATCTAAAATCTAGACAGAAGCACTCTCAGAAAAAACTTTGTGATATCTGCATTCAAGTCACAGAGCTGAACATTTCCTTTCATAGAGCAGGTTTGAAACACTCTTTCTGTACTATCTGCAAGTAGACATTTCATGCGCTTTCAGGCCTATGGTGAAAAATGAAATATCTTCCCATAAACCTAGACAGAAGCATTTTGAGAAACAAATTTGGGATGTGTGTCCTCAACTAACAGAGTTGAGCCTCTCTTTTGATACAGCAGTTTGGAAACACACTTTTCCTAGAATCTGCAAGTGGATATTTGGATAACTGTGAAGATTTCATTGGAAACGGGAATATCTTCATATAAAATCCAGAGAGAAGCATTCTCAGAAACCTCTTTGTGACGTGTGTCCTCAACTAACAGAGTTCAACCTTTCTTTTGACAGAGCAGTTTGGAAACACTCTTTTTTTAGAATCTGTAAGTGGATATTTGATAGCTCTAATGATTTCGTTGAAAACGGGAATATCTTCATATAAAATATAGACAGAAGCATTCTCAGAAACTTCTTTGTGATGTGTGTCCTCAGCTAACAGAGTTCAACCTTTCTTTTGACAGAGCTGTTTGGAAACACTCTTTTTGTAGAATCTCTAATTGGATATTTGGATACCTCTAACGATTTGTTGGAAACGGGAATACCTTCATCTAAAATCTAGACAGAAGCACTCTCTGAAACAACTTTGTGATATCTGCATTCAAGTCACAGAGCTGAACATTTACTTTCATAGAGCAGGTTTGAAGCACTCTTTCTCTACTATCTGCAAGTGGACATTACAAGAGCTTTCAGGCCTACGGTGAAAAGGGAAATATCTTTCCATAAAATTTAGATAGAAGCATTCTCAGAAACAAATTGGGGATATGTGTCCTCAACTAACAGAGTTCAACCTTTCTTTTGATACAGCAATTTGGAAACACCCTTTTTGTAGGATCTGCAAGTGGATATTTGCATAACTGTGAATATTTCATTGGAAACGGGAATATCTTAATATAAAATCCAGACAGAAATATTCTCAGAAACTTCTTTGTGATATGTGTCCTCAACTAACTGAGTTCAACTTTTCTTTTCATACAGCAGTTTGGAAACACTCTTTTTTGTAGAATCTGCAAGTGGATATTTGGATAACTGTGAAGATTTCGTAGGAAAGGGGAATATCTTCATATAAAATCCTGACAGAAGCATTCTCAGAAACTTCTTTGTGATGTGAGTCCTCAACTAACAGAGTTCAAACTTTCTTTTGATAGAGCAGTTTGAAAACACTCTATTTGTAGAATCTCTAAGTGGATATTAGGACATCACTAACGACTCTGTTGGAAACGGGAATATCTTCATCTAAAATCTAGACAGAAGCACTCTCAGAAACAACTTTGTGATATCTGCATTCAATTCACAGAGCTGAACATTCCCTTTCACAGAGAAGGATTGTAACACTCTTTCTGTACTATCTGCAAGTAGACATTTCAAGCACTTTCAGGCCAATGGTGAAAAGGGAAATATCTTCCCATAAAATCTAGACAGAAGCATTCTCAGAAACTTATTTGGGATGTGTGTCGTCAACTAACAGAGTTGAACCTTTCTTTTCATACAGCAGTTTGGAAACACTCTTTTTGTAGAATCTGCAAGTGGATATTTGCATAACTCTGAAGATTTCTTTGGAAACGGGAATATCTTAATATAAAATCCAGACAGAAATATTCTCAGAAACGTCTTTGTGATGTGTGTCCTCAACTAACAGAGCTCAACCTTTCTTTTGACAGAGCAGTTTGGAAACACTCTTTTTGTAGAATCTTCAACTGGATATTTGGATAGCTCTAACGATTTCATTGGAAACGGGAAAATCTTCATATAAAACCTAGACAGAAGCATTCTCAGAAACTTCTCTGTGATGTGTTTCCTCAACTAACAGAGTTCAACCTTTCTTTTGATACAGCAATTTGGAAACACTCTTTTTGTAAAGTCTGCAAGTGGATATTTGGATAACTGTGAAGATTATGTTGGATATGGGAATATCTTCATATAAAATCTAGACCGAAGCATTCTCACAAACTTCTTTGTGATCTGTGTCTTCAACTAACAGGGTTCAAACTTTCTTTTGATACAGCAATTTGGAAACACACTTTTCGCAGAATCTGCAATTGGATATTTGGATAACTGTGAAGATTTCGTTTTAAACGGGAATATCTTCATATAAAATCTAGACAGAAGCATTCTCAGAAACTTCTTTGTGATGTGTTTCCTCAACTAACAGAAGTCAACCTTTCTTTTGATACAGCAATTTGGAAACACTCTTTATGTAGAATCTCTAATTGGATATTTGGATTGCTCTAACGATTTCGTTGGAAACGGGAATATTCTCATCTAAAATCTAGACAGAAGCAATCTCAGAAACAACTTTGTGATATCTGAATTCACGTCACGGAGCTGAACATTCCGTTTCATAGAGCAGGTTTGAAACACTCTTTCTGTACTATCTGCAAGTGGACATTTCTAGCACATTCAGGCCTATGGTGAAAAAGGAAATATCTTCCCATGAAATCTAGACAGAATCATTTTCAGAAAAAAATTTTTGTTGTGTGTCCTCAACTAACAGATTTGAAACTTTCTTTTGATACAGCAGTTTGGAAACACTCTTTTTGTAGTATCTGCAAGTGGGTATTTGCATAACTTTGAAGATTTCGTTGGAAACGGGAATATCTCCATATAAAATCCAGGCAGAAGGATTCTCAGAAACTGCTTTGTGATGTGTGTCCTCAACTAACAAAGTTCAACCTTTCTTTTCACAGAGCAGTTTGGAAACACTCTTTTTGTAGAATCTGTAAGTGGATATTTGGATAGCTCTAACGATTTCATTGGAAACGGGAATAACTTCATATAAAATCTAGAAAGAACCATTCTCAGAAACTTCTTTGTGATGTGTGTCCTCAACTATAAGTGTTCAACCTATCTTTTGATAAAGCAATTTGGAAACGGGAATATCTTCATACAAAATCCAGACAGAAGCATTCTCAGAAACTTCTTTGTGATCTGTGTCCTCAACTAACAGAGTTCAACCTTTCTTTTGATACAGCAATTTGGAAACACTCTTTTTGTAGAATCTGCAAGTGGATATTTGGATAACTGTGAAGATTTTGTTGGAAACGGAAATATATTCATATAAAATGCAGACAGAAGAATTCTCAGAAACTTCTTTGTGATGTGTGTCCTCAACTAACAGAGTTCATCCTTTCTTTTGACAGAGCAGTTTGAAAACACTCTTTTTGTAGAATCTGTATGTGGATATTTGGATAGCTCTAATGATTTCGTGGGAAACGGGAATATCTTCATCTAAAATCCGGACAGAAGCACTCTCAGAAACTACTTTGTGATATCTGCATTCAAGTCTCAGAGCTGTACATCCCGTTTCATAAAGCAGGTTTCAAACACTCTTTCTGTAGTACCTGGAAGTGAACATTTCGAGCGCTTTCAGGCCTATGGTGAAAAAGGAAATATCTTCCATAAAAACGAGACAGAACGATTCTCAAAACATTCTTTTTGACGTGTGTCCTCAACTAACCGAATTCAACCTTTCTTTTGAAACAGCAGTTTGGAAACACTATTTTGTAGGATCTGTAAGTGGATATTTACATAACTGTGAAGATTCGTTGGAAACGGGAATATCTTAGTATAAAATCTAGACAGAAGCATTCTCAGAAACTTATTTGTGATGTGTGCCCTCAACTAACCGAGTTCAAATTTTCTTTTGATACAGCAGTTTGGAAACACTCTTTTTGTGCAATCTGCAAGTGGATATTTGGTAACTGTGAAGATTTCACTGGAAACGGGAATATCTTCCTATAAAATCCAGACAGAAGCATTCTCAGAAACTTCTTTGTGATGTGTGTCCTCAACTAACAGAGTTCAACCTTTCTTTTGATACAGCAATGTGGCAACACTCTTTCTGTAGAATCTGTAATTGGATATTTGGATAACTGTGATTATTTCCTTGGAAACGGGAATATCTTCATATAAAATCCAGACAGAAGCATTCTCAGAAACTTCTTTGTGATGTGTGTCCTCACCTAACAGAGTTCAGCCTTTCTTTTGAGAGCAATTTGGAAACACTCTTTTTGTAGAATCTGCAAGTGGATATTTGGATAACTCTAACGATTTCGTTGGAAACGGGAATATCTTCTTCTAAAATCTAGACAGAAGCACTCTCAGAAACAACTTTGTGATATCTGCATTCAAGTCACAGAGCTGAACATTGCCTTTCATAGAGCAGGATTGAAACACTCTTTCTGTACTGTCTGCAAGTGGACATTTCAAGTGCTTTCAGGCCAATGGTGTAAAAGGAAATATCTTCCCATAAAATCTAGACAGAAGCATTCTCAGAAACAAATTTAGGATGTGTGTCCTCAACTAACAGAGTTGAAACTTTCTTTTCATACAGGAGTTTGGAAACACTCTTTTTGTAGAATCTGCAATTGGATATTTGCAAAACTGTGAGGATTTCGTTGGAAACGGGAATATCTTCATATAAAATCTGGGCAGAAGCATTCTCAGAAACAAATTTCTGATGTTTGCCCTCAACTAACAGAGTTCAACCTTTCTTTTGATACAGCAATTTGGAAACACTTTTTTTGTAGAATCTGAAAGTGGATATTTGGATAACTGTGAAGATTTCATAGGAAATGAGAATATCTTCATATAAAATCCAGACAGAAACATTCTCAGAAACTGCTTTGTGATGTGTGTCCTCATCTAACAGAGTTCAACCTTTCTTTTGATAGAGCAGTTTGGAAACACTCTTTTTGTAGAATCTCTAAGTGGATATTTGAATAGCTCTAATGATTTCTTTGGAAACGGGAATATCTTCATCTAAAATCTAGACAGAAGCACTCTCAGAAACTACTTTGTGATATCTGCATTCCAGTCACCGAGCTGAACATACGCTTTCATAGAGCAGGTTTGAAACACTCTTTCTGTACTGTCTGCAAGTGGACATATCAAGTGCTTTCAGACCTATGGTGAAAAAGGAAATATCTTCCCATACAATATAGACAGAAGCATTCTCAGAAACTTCTTTGTGATGTGTGTCCTCAACTAACAGAGTTCAACCTTTCTTTTGACAGAGCAGTTTGAAAACACTCTTTTTGTAGAATCTGTATGTGGATATTTGGATAGCTCTAATGATTTCTTTGGAAACGGGAATATCTTCATCTAAAATCTAGACAGAAGCACTCTCAGAAACTACTTTGTGATATCTGCATTCCAGTCACCGAGCTGAACATACGCTTTCATAGAGCAGGTTTGAAACACTCTTTCTGTACTATCTGCAAGTGGACATATCAAGCGCATTCAGGCCTATGTTGAAAAAGGAAATGTCTTCCCATAAAATCTAGACAGAATAATTCTCACAAAGAAATTTGGGATGTGTATCTTCAACTAACAACGTTCAACCTTTCTTTTGATACTGCAACTTGGAAACACCCTTTTTGTAGAATATGCAGGTGGATATTTGCATAACTGTGAAGATTTCGTTAGAAACGGGAATATCTTCATATAAAATCCAGACAGAAGTATTCTCAGAAACTGCTTTGTGATGTGTATCCTCAACTAACAGAGTTCAACCTTTCTTTTGACAGAGCAGTTTGGAAACACTCTATTTGTAGAATCTGTAAGTGGATATTTGGATAGCTCTAACGATTTCAAGGCAAACGGGAATATCTTCATATAAAATCTAGACAGAAACATTCTCAGAAACTTCTTTGTGATGTGTGTCCTCAACTAACAGAGTTCAACCTTTCTTTTGATAGAGGAGTTTGAAAGCACTATTTTTCTGGAATCTCTAAGTGGATATTAGGATAGCTCTAACGATTTCATTGGAAACGGGAATATCTTCATCTAAAATCTAGACAGAAGCACTCTCAGAAACAACTTTGTGATATCAGTATTCAAGTCACAGAGCTGAACATTCCCTTTCATAGAGAAGGATTGTAACACTCTTTCTGTACTATCTGCAAGTGGACATTTCAAGCGCTTTCAGGCCTATGGTGAAAACGGAAATATCTTACCATAAAATCTAGACAGAAGCATTCTCAGAAACTTATTTGGGATGTGTGTCGTCAACTAACGGAGTTGAACATTTCTTTTCATACAGCAGTTTGGAAACACTCTTTTTGTAGAATCTGCAAGTGGATATTTGCATAACTGGGAAGATTTCATTGGAAACGCGAATATCTTCATATAAAATCTAGACAGAAGCATTCTCAGAAACTTCTTTGTGATGTGTGTGCTCAGCTAACCGTGTTCAACCTTTCTTCTGATACAGCAATTTGGAAACTCTCTTTTTGTAGAGTGTGCAAGTGGATACTTGGATAACTGTGAATATTACGTTGGATGCGGGAATGTCTTCATATAAAATCTAGACAGAAGCATTCTCAGAAACTTGTTTGTGATGTGTGTCCTCAACTGTCAGAGTTCAACCTATCTTTTCACACAGCAATTTGGAAACACTCAATTTGTAGAATATGCAGGTGGATATTCGGATCACTGTGAAGATTTCACTGGAAAGGGGAAAATCTTCATATAAAATCCAGACAGAAGCATTCTCAGAAACTTCTTTGTGATGTGTGTCCTCAACTATCACAGTTCAAACTTTCTTTTAACAGAGCAGTTTGGAAACACACTTTTTGTAGAATCTGCAAGTGGATATTTGGATAGCTCTAACAATTTCGTTGGAAACGGGAATATTTTCATATAAAATCTAGACAGAAACATTCTCAAAAACTTCTTTGTGATGTGAGTCCTCAATTAACAGAGTTCAACCTTTGTTTTGATAGAGCAGTTTGGAAACACTCTTTGTGTAGAATCTGTAAGTGGATATTTGGATAGTTCTAATGATTTCGCTGGAAAAGGTAATATCTTCATCTAAAATCTAGACAGAAGCACTTTCAGAAACAACTTTGTGATATCTGCATTCAAGTCCCAAAGCTGAACATTTCCTTTCATAGAGCAGGTTTGAAATACTCTTGCTGTACTCTCTGCAAGTGGACATTTCGAGCGCATTGAGGCCTATGTTGAAAAAGGAAATGTCTTCCCATAAAATCTAGACAGAATCATTCTCAGAAACAAATTTGGGATGTGTATCTTCAACTAACAAAGTTCAACTTTCTTTTGATACAGCAATTTGGAAACAATCTTTTTGTAGAATCTGCATGTGGATATTTGCATTACTGTGAAGATTTCGTTCGAAACGGGAATATCTTCATATTAAACCTAGACAGAAGCATTCTCAGAAACTTCTTTGTGATGTGTGTCCTCAACTAACAGAGTTGAACCTTTCTTTTCATACAGCAATTTGGAAACATTCTTTTTGTAGAATCTGCAAGTGGATATTTGGATAACTGTGAAGATTTCGTTGGAAACGGAAAATCTTCATATAAAATCCAGACAGAAGCATTCTCATAAACTTCATTGTGATGTGTGTCCTCGTCTAACAGAGTTCAACCTTTCTTTTGATAGAGCAGTTTGGAAACACTCTTTTTGTAGAATCTCTAAGTGGATATTTGGATAGCTCTAACGATTTTGTTGGAAACGAATATCTTCATCTAAAATCTAGACAGAAGCACTCTCTGAAACAACTTTGTGATATCTACATTCAAGTCAGAGAGCTGAACATTCCCTTTCATAGAGTAGGTTTGAAACACTCTTTCTGTGCTATCTGCAAGTGGACATTTCAAGCGCATTCAGGCGTATTGAGAAAAAGGAAATATCTTCCCATGAAATCTAGACAGAATCATTCTCAGAAACAAATTTTGGATGTGTGTCCTAAACTAACACAGTTGAACCTTTCTTTTGATACACCAGTTTGGAAACACTCTTTTTGTAGAATCTGCAAGTGGATATTTGGATAACTGTGAAGATTTCGTTGGAAGCAGGAATATCTTCATATAAAATCTAGACAGAAGCATTCTCAGAAACTTCTTTGTGGTCTGTGTCCTCAACTAACACAGTTCAACCTTTCTTTTGACAGAGCAGTTTGGAAACACTCTTTTAGTAGAATCTGCAAGTGGATATTTGTATAACTGTGAAGATTTCCTTGGAAACGGGAATATCTTCATATAAAACCTAGACAGAAGGATTCTTAGAAACTTCTTTGTGATGTGTGTCCTCAACTAACAGAGTTCAACCTTTCTTTTGATACAGCAATTTGGAAACACTCTTTTTGTAGAATCTCTAAGTTGATATTTGGATAGCTCTAAAGATTTCGTTGGAAACGGGAGTATCCTCATCTGAAATCTACACAGATGCTCTCTCAGAAACATCTTTGTGTCATCTGCATTCAAGTCACAGAGCTGAACATTCCTTTTCATAGAGCAGGATTGGAACACTCTTTCTGTACTATCTGCAAGTAGACATTTCAAGCGCTTTCAGGCCTATGGTGAAAAGGGAAATATCTTCCAACAAAATCTAGACAGAATCATTCTCAGAACCAAATTTGGGATATGTGTCCTCATCTAACAGAGTTCAACCTTTCTTTTGATACAGCAGTTTGTAAACACGCTTTATGTAGAATCTGCAAGTGGATATTTGGATAAATGTGAAGATTTCGTTGGAAACGGTAATATCTACTTGTAAAATCCAGACAGAAACATTCTCAGAAACTCCTTTGTGATGTGTGACCGCAACCAACAGAGTTCAAACATTCTTTTGACAGAGTAGTTCGGAAACACTCTTTTTGTACAATCTGTAAGTGGATATTTGGATAGCTCTAACGATTTCGTTGGAAACGGGAATATCTTCATCTAAAATCTAGACAGAAGCACTCTCAGAAACAGCTTTGTGATATCTGCATTCAACTCACAGAGCTGAACATTCCCTTTCTTAGAGCAGGTTTGGAACTCTCTTTCTGTACTATCTGCAAGTGGACATTTCGAGTGCATACAGGCCTATGGTGAAAAAGGAAATATCTTCCGATAGAAACGAGACAGAAGCATTGTCAGAAACTTATTTGGGACGTGTGTCCTCAACAAACGGAGTTGAACCTTCCTTCTGATACAGCAGTTTGGAAACACTCTTTTGTAGAATCTGCAAGTGGATATTTGGATAACTGTGAAGATTTCATTGGTAACGGGAATATCTTCATATAAAATCTAGACAGAAGCATTCTCAGAAACTTCTTGGTGATGTATGCCCTCAACTAACAGATTTCAACCATTCTTTTGATAGAGCAGTTTGGAAACACTCTTTTTGTAGAATCTCTAAGTGGATATTTGGATAGCTCTAACGATTTCGTTGGAAACGGGAATATCTTCATATAAAATCTAGACAGAAGCACTGTCAGAAACAACTTTGTGATATCTGCGTTCAAGACACAGAGCTGAGCATTCCCTTTCATAGAGCAGGTTTGAAACACTCTTTCTGTACTATGTGCAAGTGGACATTTCAAGTGCCTTCAGGCCTATGGTGAAAAAGGAAATATCTTCCCATAAATTCTAGACAGAATCATTTAGAAAGAAATTTGGGATATGTGTCCTCAACTAACAGAGTTGAACCTTTCTTTTGATACAGCAGTTTGGAAACACACTTTTTGTAGAATCTGAAAGTGGATATTTGGATAACTGAGAAGATTTCATTGGAAACCGGAATATCTCCATATAAAATGTAGACAGAAGCATTCTCAGAAACTGCTTTGTGATGTGTTTCCTCAACTAACAGACTTCAACCTTTCTTTTGATACAGCAATTTGGAAACACTCTTTTTGTAGAATCCGCAAGTGGATAATTGGATTACAGTGAAGATATCGTTGGAAACGGGAATATATTTTATAAAATCCAGACAGAAGCATTCTCAGAAACTTCTTTGTGGTGTGTGTCCTCAACTAACAGAGTTCATCCTTTCTTTTGACAGAGCAGTTTGGAAACACTCTTTTTGTAGAATCTGTAAGTGGATATTTGGATAGATCTAAAGATTTCGTTGGAAACGGGAATATCTTCATCTAAAATCTAGACAGAAGCACTCTCAGAGACAACTTTGTGATATCTGCTTTCAAGTCACAGAGCTGATCATTGTCTTTCGTAGAGCAGGTCTGAAACACTCTTTCTGTACTATCTGCATGTGGACATTTCAAGCGCTTTCAGGCGTATGGTGAAAAACGAAATATCTTCCCATAAAATCTAGACAGAAGCATTCTCAGAAACAAATTCGGGATGTGTGTCCTCAACTAACAGAGTTGAAACATTCTTTTGATACTGCAGATTGGAAACTCTCTTTTTGTAGAATCTGCAAGTGGATATTTGGATAACTGTGAAGATTTCGTTGGAAACGGGAATATCTTCATATAAAATCTAGACAGAAGCATTCTCAGAAACTTCTTTGTGAAGTGTGTCCTCAGCTAACAGAGTTCAACCTTCCTTTTGATACAGCAATTTGGAAACACTCTTTTTGTAGAATCTGCAAGTGGATATTTGATAACTGTGAAGATTTCTCTGGAAACGAGAATATCTTCATATAAAATCTAGACAGAAGCATTCTCAGAAACTTCTTTGTGATGTATGCCCTCAACTAACAGAGTTCAACCTTTCTTTTGATGCAGGAATTTGGAAACACTCTTTTTGTAGCACCTGGAAGTGGATATTTGGATAACTGTGAAGATTTCATTCGAAACGTTAATTTCTTCATATAAAATTCAAATAGAAGCATTCTCAGAAACTTCTTTGTGATGTGTGTCCTCAAGTAACAGAGTTCAACCTTTCTTTTGATAGAGCAGTTTGGAAACACTCTTTTTGTGGAATCTGCAAGTGGATATTTGGATAAATGTGAGGATTTTGTTGGAAACGGGAATATCTTCATATAAAATCTAGACAGAAGCATTCTCGGAAACTTCTTTGTGATGTGTGTCCTCAACTAACAGAGTTAAACCTTTCTTTTGATACAGCAATTTGGAAACACTCTTTTTGTAGAATCTGCTAGTGGATATTTGGATAACTGTCAAGATTTCTCTGTAAACGGGAATATCTTCATATAAAATCCAGACAGAAGCATTCTCAGAAACTGCTTTGTGATGTGTGTCCTCAACTAACAGAGTTCAACCTTTCTTTTGATAGAGCAGTATTGAAACACACTTCTTGTAGAACCTGTAAGTGGATATTTTGATAGCTCTATGGATTTCGTTGGAAACGGGAATATCTTCATATAAAATATGGCCAGAAGCATTCTCAGAAACTTCTTTGTGATGTGTGTCCTCAACTAACGGAGTTGAACCTTTCTTTTGACAGAGTAGTTTGGAAACATTCTTTTTGTAGAATCTTAATGTGGATATTTTGATTTCTCTAACGATTTCGTTGGAAACGGGAATATCTTCATATAAAATCAAGACAGAAGCATTCTCAGAAACTTCTTTGTGATGTGTGCCCTCAACAAACAGAATTCAACATTTGTTTTGATAGAGCAGTTTGGAAACACACTTTTTGTAGAATGTCTAAGTGGATATTTTGATGGCTCTAAAGATTTCGTTGGAAACGGGAATATCTTCAACTAAAATCTAGACAGAAGTACTCACAGAAACAACTTTGTGATATTTGCATTCAAGTCACACAGCTGAACATTCCCTTTCATAGAGCAAATTTGAAACACTCTTTTTGTACTATCTGCAAGTGGACATTTCAGGCGATTTCAGGCATATGGTGAAAAAGGAAATATCTTCATATAAAATCTAGACAGAGGCATTCTCAGGAACAAGTTCCGGATGTGTTTCCTCAACTAACAGAGTTGAACATTTCTTTTGATACAGCAGTTTGGAAACACAATTCTTGTAGAATCTGCAAGTGGATATTTGGATAACTGAGAAGATTTCATTGGAAACAGGAATATCTTCATATAAAATCTAGACAGAAGCATTCTCAGAAACTGCTTTGTGATGTGTGTCCTCAACTAACAGACTTCAACCTTTCTTTTGATACAGCAATTTTGAAACACTCTTTTTGTAGAATCCGCAAGTGGATAATTGGATTACAGTGAAGATTTCTTTGGAAACGGGAATATATTCTTATAAAATCCAGACAGAAGCATTCTCAGAAACTTCTTTGGGGTGTTTGTCCTCAACTAACAGAGTTCATCCTTTCTTTTGACAGAGCACTTTGGAAACACTCTTTTTGTAGAATCTGTAAGTGGATATTTGGATAGATCTAACGATTTCGTTGGAAACGGGAATATCTTCATCTAAAATCTAGACAGAAGCACTTTCAGAAACAACTTTGTGATATCTGCATTCAAGTCACAGAGCTGAACATTCCCTTTCATAGAGCCGGATTGTAACACTCTTTCTGTAGTAACTGCAGGTGGACATTTCAATCACTTTCAGGCCTATAGTGAAAATGGAAATATCTTCCCATAAAATCTAGATAGAAGCTTTCTCAGAAACTTATTTGGGATGTGTGTCGTCAACTAATAGAGATGAACCTTTCTTTTCATACAGCAGTTTGGAAACACTCTTTTTGTAGAAAGTGCAAGTGGATATTGGAGAACTGTGAAGATTTCGTTGGAAACGGGAATATCTTCATATAAAATCCAAACAGAAGAATTCTCGGAAATTTCCTTGTGATGTGTGTCCTCAACTAACAGAGTTCAACCTTTCTTCTCATACAGCAGTTCGGAAACACTCTTTTTGTAGAATCTGCTAGTGGATATATGGATAACTGTGAAGATTTCATAGGAAACAGGAATATCTTCAAACAAAATCCAGACAGAAGCATTCACAGAAACTTCTTTGTGATGTGTGTCCTCAAGTAACAGAGTTCAACCATTCTTTTGACAGAGTAGTTCGGAAACAGTGTTTTTGAAGAATCTGTAAGTGGATATTTGGATAGCTCTAACGATTTCGTTGGAAACGGGAATATCTTCATATAAAATCTAGACAGAAGCATTCTCAGAAACTTCTTTGTGATGTGTGTCCTCAACTAACTGAGTTAAACATTTCTTTTGATAGAGCAGTTTTTAAACACTCATTTTGTAGAATCTCTAAGTGGATATTTGGATAGCTCTAAAGATTTCGTTGGAAAGGAGAATATCTTCATCTTAAATCAAGACAGAAGCACTCTCAGAAACAACTTTGTGATATCTGCATTCAAGTCACAGAGCTGAACATTCCTTTTCATAGAGCAGGATTGGAACACTCTTTCTGTACTATCTGCAAGTAGACATTTCAAGCGCTTTCAGGCCTATGGTGAAAAGGGAAATATCTTCCAACAAAATCTAGACAGAATCATTCTCAGAACCAAATTTGGGATATGTGTCCTCATCTAACAGAGTTCAACCTTTCTTTTGATACAGCAGTTTGTAAACACGCTTTATGTAGAATCTGCAAGTGGGTATTTGGATAAATGTGAAGATTTCATTGGAAACGGTAATATCTACTTGTAAAATCCAGACAGAAACATTCTCAGAAACTCCTTTGTGATGTGTGACCGCAACCAACAGAGTTCAAACATTCTTTTGACAGAGTAGTTCGGAAACACTCTTTTTGTACAATCTGTAAGTGGATATTGGGATTGCTCTAACGATATCTTTGGGAACGGGAATATCTTCGTCTAAAAGCTAGACAGAAGCACTCTCTGAAACAACTCTGTGATATCTGCCTTGAAGACACAGAGCTGAACATTCCATTTCATAGAGCAGGTTTGAAGCACTCTTTCTGTAGTATCTGGAAGGGGACATTTCGAGCGCTTTCAGGCCTACGATGAAAAAGGAAACATGTTCCCATAAAAACGAGACAGAAGCAATCTCAGAAACGTATTTGGGATGTGTGTCCTCAACTAACAGATTTGAAACTTTCTTTTGATACAGCAGTTTGGAAACACTCTTTTTGTATAATCTGCAAGTGGATATTTGGATAACTGTGAAGATTTCGTTGGAAACGGGAGTATCTTCATATAAAATCTAGACAGAGGCATTCTCAGAAAATTCTTTGTGATGTGTGTCCTCAACTAACACAGTTCACCCTTTCTTTTGATAGAGCCGTTTGGAAACACTCTTTTTGTAGAATCTCTAAGCGGATATTTGAATAACTGTGAAGATTTTGTTGGAAACGGGAATATCTTCATATAAAATCTAGACAGAAGCATTCTCATAAACTGCTTTGTGATGTGTGTCCTCAACTACCAGAGTTCAACCTTTCTTTTGGTACAGCAATATGGCAACACTCTTTTTGTAGTATCTGCAATTGGATATTTGGATAACTGAGAAGATTTCTTTGGAAACGGGAATATCTTCATATAAAATCCAGACAGAAGCATTCTCAGTAACTGCTTTGTGTTGTGTGCCCTCAACTAACAGAGTTCAACCTTTCTTTTGATAGAGCAGTTTGGAAACACTCTCTTTGTAGAATCTTTAAGTGGATATTGGGATAGCTCTAACGATATCTTCGGAAACGGGAACATCTTCATCTAAAACCTAGACAGAAGCACTCTCAGAAACAACTCTGTGATATCTGCATTGAAGACACAGAGCTGAACATTCCCTTTCATAGAGCAGGTTTGAAGCACTCTTTCTGTAGTATCTGGAAGTGGACATTTCTAGCGCTTTCAGGCCTATGGTAAAAAAGGAAACATCCTACCATAAAAACGAGACAGAAGCAATCTCAGAAACGTATTTGGGATGTGTGTCCTCAACTAACAGAGTTGAACCTTTCTTTCCAAACAGCAGTTTGGAAACACTCTTTTTGTAGAATCTGCAAGTGGATATTTGAATAACTATGAAGATTTCATTGGAAACGGGAATATCTTCATATAAAATCTGGACAGAAACATTCTCAGAAACTTCTTTGTGATATGTGTCCTCAACTAACAGAGTTCAACCATTCTTTTGATACAACAATTTGGAAACACTCTTTTTGTAGAATCTGCAAGTGGATATTTGGATAACTGAGAAGATTTCATTGGAAACAGGAATATCTTCATATAAAATCTAGACAGAAGCATTCTCAGAAACTGCTTTGTGATGTGTGTCCTCAACTAACAGACTTCAACCTTTCTTTTGATACAGCAACCTTTCTTTTGACAGAGCACTTTGGAAACACTCTTTTTGTAGAATCTGTAAGTGGATATTTGGATAGATCTAACGATTTCGTTGGAAACGGGAATATCTTCATCTAAAATCTAGACAGAAGCACTTTCAGAAACAACTTTGTGATATCTGCATTCAAGTCACAGAGCTGAACATTCCCTTTCATAGAGCCGGATTGTAACACTCTTTCTGTAGTAACTGCAGGTGGACATTTCAATCACTTTCAGGCCTATAGTGAAAATGGAAATATCTTCCCATAAAATCTAGATAGAAGCTTTCTCAGAAACTTATTTGGGATGTGTGTCGTCAACTAATAGAGATGAACCTTTCTTTTCATACAGCAGTTTGGAAACACTCTTTTTGTAGAAAGTGCAAGTGGATATTGGAGAACTGTGAAGATTTCGTTGGAAACGGGAATATCTTCATATAAAATCCAAACAGAAGAATTCTCGGAAATTTCCTTGTGATGTGTGTCCTCAACTAACAGAGTTCAACCTTTCTTCTCATACAGCAGTTCGGAAACACTCTTTTTGTAGAATCTGCTAGTGGATATATGGATAACTGTGAAGATTTCATAGGAAACAGGAATATCTTCAAACAAAATCCAGACAGAAGCATTCACAGAAACTTCTTTGTGATGTGTGTCCTCAAGTAACAGAGTTCAACCATTCTTTTGACAGAGTAGTTCGGAAACAGTGTTTTTGAAGAATCTGTAAGTGGATATTTGGATAGCTCTAACGATTTCGTTGGAAACGGGAATATCTTCATATAAAATCTAGACAGAAGCATTCTCAGAAACTTCTTTGTGATGTGTGTCCTCAACTAACTGAGTTAAACATTTCTTTTGATAGAGCAGTTTTTAAACACTCATTTTGTAGAATCTCTAAGTGGATATTTGGATAGCTCTAAAGATTTCGTTGGAAAGGAGAATATCTTCATCTTAAATCAAGACAGAAGCACTCTCAGAAACAACTTTGTGATATCTGCATTCAAGTCACAGAGCTGAACATTCCTTTTCATAGAGCAGGATTGGAACACTCTTTCTGTACTATCTGCAAGTAGACATTTCAAGCGCTTTCAGGCCTATGGTGAAAAGGGAAATATCTTCCAACAAAATCTAGACAGAATCATTCTCAGAACCAAATTTGGGATATGTGTCCTCATCTAACAGAGTTCAACCTTTCTTTTGATACAGCAGTTTGTAAACACGCTTTATGTAGAATCTGCAAGTGGGTATTTGGATAAATGTGAAGATTTCATTGGAAACGGTAATATCTACTTGTAAAATCCAGACAGAAACATTCTCAGAAACTCCTTTGTGATGTGTGACCGCAACCAACAGAGTTCAAACATTCTTTTGACAGAGTAGTTCGGAAACACTCTTTTTGTACAATCTGTAAGTGGATATTGGGATTGCTCTAACGATATCTTTGGGAACGGGAATATCTTCGTCTAAAAGCTAGACAGAAGCACTCTCTGAAACAACTCTGTGATATCTGCCTTGAAGACACAGAGCTGAACATTCCATTTCATAGAGCAGGTTTGAAGCACTCTTTCTGTAGTATCTGGAAGGGGACATTTCGAGCGCTTTCAGGCCTACGATGAAAAAGGAAACATGTTCCCATAAAAACGAGACAGAAGCAATCTCAGAAACGTATTTGGGATGTGTGTCCTCAACTAACAGATTTGAAACTTTCTTTTGATACAGCAGTTTGGAAACACTCTTTTTGTATAATCTGCAAGTGGATATTTGGATAACTGTGAAGATTTCGTTGGAAACGGGAGTATCTTCATATAAAATCTAGACAGAGGCATTCTCAGAAAATTCTTTGTGATGTGTGTCCTCAACTAACACAGTTCACCCTTTCTTTTGATAGAGCCGTTTGGAAACACTCTTTTTGTAGAATCTCTAAGCGGATATTTGAATAACTGTGAAGATTTTGTTGGAAACGGGAATATCTTCATATAAAATCTAGACAGAAGCATTCTCATAAACTGCTTTGTGATGTGTGTCCTCAACTACCAGAGTTCAACCTTTCTTTTGGTACAGCAATATGGCAACACTCTTTTTGTAGTATCTGCAATTGGATATTTGGATAACTGAGAAGATTTCTTTGGAAACGGGAATATCTTCATATAAAATCCAGACAGAAGCATTCTCAGTAACTGCTTTGTGTTGTGTGCCCTCAACTAACAGAGTTCAACCTTTCTTTTGATAGAGCAGTTTGGAAACACTCTCTTTGTAGAATCTTTAAGTGGATATTGGGATAGCTCTAACGATATCTTCGGAAACGGGAACATCTTCATCTAAAACCTAGACAGAAGCACTCTCAGAAACAACTCTGTGATATCTGCATTGAAGACACAGAGCTGAACATTCCCTTTCATAGAGCAGGTTTGAAGCACTCTTTCTGTAGTATCTGGAAGTGGACATTTCTAGCGCTTTCAGGCCTATGGTAAAAAAGGAAACATCCTACCATAAAAACGAGACAGAAGCAATCTCAGAAACGTATTTGGGATGTGTGTCCTCAACTAACAGAGTTGAACCTTTCTTTCCAAACAGCAGTTTGGAAACACTCTTTTTGTAGAATCTGCAAGTGGATATTTGAATAACTATGAAGATTTCATTGGAAACGGGAATATCTTCATATAAAATCTGGACAGAAACATTCTCAGAAACTTCTTTGTGATATGTGTCCTCAACTAACAGAGTTCAACCATTCTTTTGATACAACAATTTGGAAACACTCTTTTTGTAGAATCTGCAAGTGGATATTTGGATAACTGAGAAGATTTCATTGGAAACAGGAATATCTTCATATAAAATCTAGACAGAAGCATTCTCAGAAACTGCTTTGTGATGTGTGTCCTCAACTAACAGACTTCAACCTTTCTTTTGATACAGCAATTTTGAAACACTCTTTTTGTAGAATCCGCAAGTGGATAATTGGATTACAGTGAAGATTTCTTTGGAAACGGGAATATATTCTTATAAAATCCAGACAGAAGCATTCTCAGAAACTTCTTTGGGGTGTTTGTCCTCAACTAACAGAGTTCATCCTTTCTTTTGACAGAGCACTTTGGAAACACTCTTTTTGTAGAATCTGTAAGTGGATATTTGGATAGATCTAACGATTTCGTTGGAAACGGGAATATCTTCATCTAAAATCTAGACAGAAGCACTTTCAGAAACAACTTTGTGATATCTGCATTCAAGTCACAGAGCTGAACATTCCCTTTCATAGAGCCGGATTGTAACACTCTTTCTGTAGTAACTGCAGGTGGACATTTCAATCACTTTCAGGCCTATAGTGAAAATGGAAATATCTTCCCATAAAATCTAGATAGAAGCTTTCTCAGAAACTTATTTGGGATGTGTGTCGTCAACTAATAGAGATGAACCTTTCTTTTCATACAGCAGTTTGGAAACACTCTTTTTGTAGAAAGTGCAAGTGGATATTGGAGAACTGTGAAGATTTCGTTGGAAACGGGAATATCTTCATATAAAATCCAAACAGAAGAATTCTCGGAAATTTCCTTGTGATGTGTGTCCTCAACTAACAGAGTTCAACCTTTCTTCTCATACAGCAGTTCGGAAACACTCTTTTTGTAGAATCTGCTAGTGGATATATGGATAACTGTGAAGATTTCATAGGAAACAGGAATATCTTCAAACAAAATCCAGACAGAAGCATTCACAGAAACTTCTTTGTGATGTGTGTCCTCAAGTAACAGAGTTCAACCATTCTTTTGACAGAGTAGTTCGGAAACAGTGTTTTTGAAGAATCTGTAAGTGGATATTTGGATAGCTCTAACGATTTCGTTGGAAACGGGAATATCTTCATATAAAATCTAGACAGAAGCATTCTCAGAAACTTCTTTGTGATGTGTGTCCTCAACTAACTGAGTTAAACATTTCTTTTGATAGAGCAGTTTTTAAACACTCATTTTGTAGAATCTCTAAGTGGATATTTGGATAGCTCTAAAGATTTCGTTGGAAAGGAGAATATCTTCATCTTAAATCAAGACAGAAGCACTCTCAGAAACAACTTTGTGATATCTGCATTCAAGTCACAGAGCTGAACATTCCTTTTCATAGAGCAGGATTGGAACACTCTTTCTGTACTATCTGCAAGTAGACATTTCAAGCGCTTTCAGGCCTATGGTGAAAAGGGAAATATCTTCCAACAAAATCTAGACAGAATCATTCTCAGAACCAAATTTGGGATATGTGTCCTCATCTAACAGAGTTCAACCTTTCTTTTGATACAGCAGTTTGTAAACACGCTTTATGTAGAATCTGCAAGTGGGTATTTGGATAAATGTGAAGATTTCATTGGAAACGGTAATATCTACTTGTAAAATCCAGACAGAAACATTCTCAGAAACTCCTTTGTGATGTGTGACCGCAACCAACAGAGTTCAAACATTCTTTTGACAGAGTAGTTCGGAAACACTCTTTTTGTACAATCTGTAAGTGGATATTGGGATTGCTCTAACGATATCTTTGGGAACGGGAATATCTTCGTCTAAAAGCTAGACAGAAGCACTCTCTGAAACAACTCTGTGATATCTGCCTTGAAGACACAGAGCTGAACATTCCATTTCATAGAGCAGGTTTGAAGCACTCTTTCTGTAGTATCTGGAAGGGGACATTTCGAGCGCTTTCAGGCCTACGATGAAAAAGGAAACATGTTCCCATAAAAACGAGACAGAAGCAATCTCAGAAACGTATTTGGGATGTGTGTCCTCAACTAACAGATTTGAAACTTTCTTTTGATACAGCAGTTTGGAAACACTCTTTTTGTATAATCTGCAAGTGGATATTTGGATAACTGTGAAGATTTCGTTGGAAACGGGAGTATCTTCATATAAAATCTAGACAGAGGCATTCTCAGAAAATTCTTTGTGATGTGTGTCCTCAACTAACACAGTTCACCCTTTCTTTTGATAGAGCCGTTTGGAAACACTCTTTTTGTAGAATCTCTAAGCGGATATTTGAATAACTGTGAAGATTTTGTTGGAAACGGGAATATCTTCATATAAAATCTAGACAGAAGCATTCTCATAAACTGCTTTGTGATGTGTGTCCTCAACTACCAGAGTTCAACCTTTCTTTTGGTACAGCAATATGGCAACACTCTTTTTGTAGTATCTGCAATTGGATATTTGGATAACTGAGAAGATTTCTTTGGAAACGGGAATATCTTCATATAAAATCCAGACAGAAGCATTCTCAGTAACTGCTTTGTGTTGTGTGCCCTCAACTAACAGAGTTCAACCTTTCTTTTGATAGAGCAGTTTGGAAACACTCTCTTTGTAGAATCTTTAAGTGGATATTGGGATAGCTCTAACGATATCTTCGGAAACGGGAACATCTTCATCTAAAACCTAGACAGAAGCACTCTCAGAAACAACTCTGTGATATCTGCATTGAAGACACAGAGCTGAACATTCCCTTTCATAGAGCAGGTTTGAAGCACTCTTTCTGTAGTATCTGGAAGTGGACATTTCTAGCGCTTTCAGGCCTATGGTAAAAAAGGAAACATCCTACCATAAAAACGAGACAGAAGCAATCTCAGAAACGTATTTGGGATGTGTGTCCTCAACTAACAGAGTTGAACCTTTCTTTCCAAACAGCAGTTTGGAAACACTCTTTTTGTAGAATCTGCAAGTGGATATTTGAATAACTATGAAGATTTCATTGGAAACGGGAATATCTTCATATAAAATCTGGACAGAAACATTCTCAGAAACTTCTTTGTGATATGTGTCCTCAACTAACAGAGTTCAACCATTCTTTTGATACAACAATTTGGAAACACTCTTTTTGTAGAATCTGCAAGTGGATATTTGGATAACTGAGAAGATTTCATTGGAAACAGGAATATCTTCATATAAAATCTAGACAGAAGCATTCTCAGAAACTGCTTTGTGATGTGTGTCCTCAACTAACAGACTTCAACCTTTCTTTTGATACAGCAATTTTGAAACACTCTTTTTGTAGAATCCGCAAGTGGATAATTGGATTACAGTGAAGATTTCTTTGGAAACGGGAATATATTCTTATAAAATCCAGACAGAAGCATTCTCAGAAACTTCTTTGGGGTGTTTGTCCTCAACTAACAGAGTTCATCCTTTCTTTTGACAGAGCACTTTGGAAACACTCTTTTTGTAGAATCTGTAAGTGGATATTTGGATAGATCTAACGATTTCGTTGGAAACGGGAATATCTTCATCTAAAATCTAGACAGAAGCACTTTCAGAAACAACTTTGTGATATCTGCATTCAAGTCACAGAGCTGAACATTCCCTTTCATAGAGCCGGATTGTAACACTCTTTCTGTAGTAACTGCAGGTGGACATTTCAATCACTTTCAGGCCTATAGTGAAAATGGAAATATCTTCCCATAAAATCTAGATAGAAGCTTTCTCAGAAACTTATTTGGGATGTGTGTCGTCAACTAATAGAGATGAACCTTTCTTTTCATACAGCAGTTTGGAAACACTCTTTTTGTAGAAAGTGCAAGTGGATATTGGAGAACTGTGAAGATTTCGTTGGAAACGGGAATATCTTCATATAAAATCCAAACAGAAGAATTCTCGGAAATTTCCTTGTGATGTGTGTCCTCAACTAACAGAGTTCAACCTTTCTTCTCATACAGCAGTTCGGAAACACTCTTTTTGTAGAATCTGCTAGTGGATATATGGATAACTGTGAAGATTTCATAGGAAACAGGAATATCTTCAAACAAAATCCAGACAGAAGCATTCACAGAAACTTCTTTGTGATGTGTGTCCTCAAGTAACAGAGTTCAACCATTCTTTTGACAGAGTAGTTCGGAAACAGTGTTTTTGAAGAATCTGTAAGTGGATATTTGGATAGCTCTAACGATTTCGTTGGAAACGGGAATATCTTCATATAAAATCTAGACAGAAGCATTCTCAGAAACTTCTTTGTGATGTGTGTCCTCAACTAACTGAGTTAAACATTTCTTTTGATAGAGCAGTTTTTAAACACTCATTTTGTAGAATCTCTAAGTGGATATTTGGATAGCTCTAAAGATTTCGTTGGAAAGGAGAATATCTTCATCTTAAATCAAGACAGAAGCACTCTCAGAAACAACTTTGTGATATCTGCATTCAAGTCACAGAGCTGAACATTCCTTTTCATAGAGCAGGATTGGAACACTCTTTCTGTACTATCTGCAAGTAGACATTTCAAGCGCTTTCAGGCCTATGGTGAAAAGGGAAATATCTTCCAACAAAATCTAGACAGAATCATTCTCAGAACCAAATTTGGGATATGTGTCCTCATCTAACAGAGTTCAACCTTTCTTTTGATACAGCAGTTTGTAAACACGCTTTATGTAGAATCTGCAAGTGGGTATTTGGATAAATGTGAAGATTTCATTGGAAACGGTAATATCTACTTGTAAAATCCAGACAGAAACATTCTCAGAAACTCCTTTGTGATGTGTGACCGCAACCAACAGAGTTCAAACATTCTTTTGACAGAGTAGTTCGGAAACACTCTTTTTGTACAATCTGTAAGTGGATATTGGGATTGCTCTAACGATATCTTTGGGAACGGGAATATCTTCGTCTAAAAGCTAGACAGAAGCACTCTCTGAAACAACTCTGTGATATCTGCCTTGAAGACACAGAGCTGAACATTCCATTTCATAGAGCAGGTTTGAAGCACTCTTTCTGTAGTATCTGGAAGGGGACATTTCGAGCGCTTTCAGGCCTACGATGAAAAAGGAAACATGTTCCCATAAAAACGAGACAGAAGCAATCTCAGAAACGTATTTGGGATGTGTGTCCTCAACTAACAGATTTGAAACTTTCTTTTGATACAGCAGTTTGGAAACACTCTTTTTGTATAATCTGCAAGTGGATATTTGGATAACTGTGAAGATTTCGTTGGAAACGGGAGTATCTTCATATAAAATCTAGACAGAGGCATTCTCAGAAAATTCTTTGTGATGTGTGTCCTCAACTAACACAGTTCACCCTTTCTTTTGATAGAGCCGTTTGGAAACACTCTTTTTGTAGAATCTCTAAGCGGATATTTGAATAACTGTGAAGATTTTGTTGGAAACGGGAATATCTTCATATAAAATCTAGACAGAAGCATTCTCATAAACTGCTTTGTGATGTGTGTCCTCAACTACCAGAGTTCAACCTTTCTTTTGGTACAGCAATATGGCAACACTCTTTTTGTAGTATCTGCAATTGGATATTTGGATAACTGAGAAGATTTCTTTGGAAACGGGAATATCTTCATATAAAATCCAGACAGAAGCATTCTCAGTAACTGCTTTGTGTTGTGTGCCCTCAACTAACAGAGTTCAACCTTTCTTTTGATAGAGCAGTTTGGAAACACTCTCTTTGTAGAATCTTTAAGTGGATATTGGGATAGCTCTAACGATATCTTCGGAAACGGGAACATCTTCATCTAAAACCTAGACAGAAGCACTCTCAGAAACAACTCTGTGATATCTGCATTGAAGACACAGAGCTGAACATTCCCTTTCATAGAGCAGGTTTGAAGCACTCTTTCTGTAGTATCTGGAAGTGGACATTTCTAGCGCTTTCAGGCCTATGGTAAAAAAGGAAACATCCTACCATAAAAACGAGACAGAAGCAATCTCAGAAACGTATTTGGGATGTGTGTCCTCAACTAACAGAGTTGAACCTTTCTTTCCAAACAGCAGTTTGGAAACACTCTTTTTGTAGAATCTGCAAGTGGATATTTGAATAACTATGAAGATTTCATTGGAAACGGGAATATCTTCATATAAAATCTGGACAGAAACATTCTCAGAAACTTCTTTGTGATATGTGTCCTCAACTAACAGAGTTCAACCATTCTTTTGATACAACAATTTGGAAACACTCTTTTTGTAGAATCTGCAAGTGGATATTTTGATAACTGTGAAGATTTCTTTGGAAACGGGAATATATTCATGTAAAATGTAGACAGAAGCATTCTCAGAAACTTCTTTGTGGTGTGTGTCTTCAACTAACAGACTTCAACCTTTCTTTTGATACATCAAATTGGAAACACTCTTTTTGTAGAATCTGCAAGTGGATATTTGGATAACTGTGAAGATTTCGTTGGAAACTGGAATATCTTCATATAAAATCCAGACAGAAGCGTTCTTAGAAACTTCTCTGTGATGTGTGCCCTCAACTAGCAGAGTTCCACCTTTCTTTTGATAGAACAGTTTGGAAACACTCTTTTTGCAGAATCTCTAAGTTTATATTTGGATAGCTCTAACAATTTCATTGGAAACGGGAATATCTTCTTCTAAAATCTAGACAGAAGCACTCTCAGAAACAACTTTGTGATATCTGCCTTCAAGTCACAGAGCTGAACATTCCCTTTCATAAAACAGGTTTGAAACACTCTTTCTGTACTATCTGCAAGTGGATATTTCAAGCGGATTCAGGCCTATGGTGAAAAAGGAAATATCTTCCCATAAAATGTAGACAGAATAATTCTCAGAAACAAATTCGGGATGTGTGTCCTCAACTAACAGAGTTGAAACTTTCTTATGATACAGCAGTTTGGAAACATTCTTTTTGTAGAATCTGCAAGTGTATATTTGGATGACTGTGAAGATTTCGTTGGAAACGGGAATATCTTCATATAAAATACAGACAGAAGAATTCTCAGAAACTGCTTTGTGATGTGTGTCCTTAACTAACAGAGTTGAACGTTTCTTTTGTTAGAGCAGTTTGGAAAAACTCTTTTTGTAGAATCTGTTAGTGGATATTTGGATAGCTCTAAGGATTTCGTAGGAAACGGGAATATCTTCATATAAAATCTAGACAGAAGGATTCTCAGAAACTTCTTTGTGATGTGTGTCCTCTACTAACAGAGTTCGTCCTTTCTTTTGATAGAGCAGTTTGGAAACACTCTTTTTGTAGAATCTCTACGTCGATGTTTGGATAGCTCTAATGATTTCGTTGGAAACGGGAATATCTTCATCTAAAGTCTAGACAGAAGCACTCTCAGAAACAACTTTGTGATATCTGCATTCAAGTCACAGAGCTGAACATACCCTTTCATAGAGCAGGTTTCAAACCCTCTTTCTGTACTATCTGCAAGTGGATATTTCAAGCTCATTCAGGCCTATGGTGAAAAAGGAAATATCTTCCCATAAAATCTAGACAGAAGAATTCTCAGAAACAAATTTGGGATGTGTGTCCTCAACTAAGAGAGTTGAAACTTTCTTTTGACAGAGTAGTTTGGAAACATTCTTTTTGTAGAATCTTAATGTGGATATTTTGATATCTCTAAAGATTTCTTTGGAAACGGGAATATCTTCATATAAAATCAAGACAGAAGCATTCTCAGAAAGTGCTTTTTGATGTGTGTCCTCAACTAACAGAGTTCAACCTTTCTTTGGAGAGAGCAGTTTGGAAACTCTCTTTTTGTAGGATCTGAATGTGGATATTTGGATAGCTATAACGATTTCATTGGAAACGGGAATATCTTCATGTAAAATCAAGACAGAAGCATTCTCAGAAACTTCTTTGTGATGTGTGTCCTCAACTAACAGAGTTCAACGTTTCTTTTGATAGAGCGGTTTGGAAACACTCTTTTTGTAGAATCTCTAAGTGGATATTTGGATGGCTCTAAAGATTTCTTTGGAAACGGGAATATCTTCAACTGAAATCTAGACCGAAGCACTCTCAAAAACAACTTTGTGATATCTGCATTCAAGTCACGGAGCTGAACATTCCCTTTCATAGAGCAGGTTTGAAACATTGTTTCTGTACTATCTGCAAGTGGACATTTCAAGTGATTTCAGGAATATGGTGAAAAAGGAAATATCTTCCCATAAAATCTAGACAGAAGTATTCTCAGAAACTTCTTTGTGATGTGTGTCCTCAAGTAACAGAGTTCAACCTTTCTTTTGACACAGAAATTTGGAAACACTCTTTTTGTAGTATCTGCAAGTGTATCTTTGGATAACTGTGAAGATTTCGTTGGAAACGGGAATATCTTCATATAAAATACAGACAGAAGAATTCTCAGAAACTGCTTTGTGATGTGTGTCCTTAACTAACAGAGTTGAACGTTTCTTTTGTTAGAGCAGTTTGGAAAAACTCTGTTTGTAGAATCTGTAAGTGGATATTTGGATAGCTCTAAGGATTTCGTAGGAAACGGGAATATCTTCATATAAAATCTAGACAGAAGCATTCTCAGAAACTTCTTTGTGATGTGTGTCCTCTACTAACAGAGTTCGTCCTTTCTTTTGATAGAGCAGTTTGGAAACACTCTTTTTGTAGAATCTCTACGTCGATGTTTGGATAGCTCTAACGATTTCGTTGGAAAGGAGAATATCTTCATCTAAAGTCTAGACAGAAGCACTCTCAGAAACAACTTTGTGATATCTGCATTCAAGTCACAGAGCTGAACATACCCTTTCATAGAGCAGGTTTCAAACCCTCTTTCTGTACTATCTGCAAGTGGACATTTCAAGCTCATTCAGGCCTATGGTGAAAAAGGAAATATCTTCCCATAAAACTTAGACAGAAGCATTCTGAGAAACAAATTTGTGATGTGTGTCCTCAACTAACAGAGTTGAACCTTTCTTTTGACAGAGTAGTTTGGAAACATTCTTTTTGTAGAATCTTAATGTGGATATTTTGATATCTCTAACGATTTCGTTGGAAACGGGAATATCTTCATATAAAATCAAGACAGAAGCATTCTCAGAAACTTCTTTGTGATGTGTGTCCTCAACAAACAGAATTCAACATTTCTTTTGATAGAGCAGTTTGGAAACACACTTTTTGTAGAATGTCTAAGTGGATATTTTGATGGCTCTAAAGATTTCGTTGGAAACGGGAATATCTTCAACTAAAATCTAGACAGAAGTACTCTCAGAAACAACTTTGTGATATTTGCATTCAAGTCACACAGCTGAACATTCCCTTCCATAGAGCAAATTTGAAACACTCTTTTTGTACTATCTGCAAGTGGACATTTCAGGCGATTTCAGGCATATGGTGAAAAAGGAAATATCTTCATATAAAATCTAGACAGAGGCATTCTCAGGAACAAGTTCTGGATGTGTTTCCTCAACTAACAGAGTTGAACATTTCTTTTGATACAGCAGTTTGGAAACACAATTTTTGTAGAATCTGCAAGTGGATATTTGGTTAACTGAGAAGATTTCATTGGAAACAGGAATATCTTCATAGAAAATCTAGACAGAAGCATTCTCAGAAACTGCTGTGTGATGTGTGTCCTCAACTAACAGACTTCAACCTTTCTTTTGATACAGCAATTTTGAAACACTCTTTTTGTAGAATCCGCAAATGGATAACTGGATTACAGTGAAGATTTCTTTGGAAACGGGAATATATTCTTATAAAATCCAGACAGAAGCATTCTCAGAAACTTCTTTTGGGTGTTTGTCCTCAACTAACAGAGTTCATCCTTTCTTTTGACAGAGCACTTTGGAAACACTCTTTTTGTAGAATCTGTAAGTGGATATTTGGATAGATCTAACGATGTCGTTGGAAACGGGATTATCTTCATCTAAAATCTAGACAGAAGCACTTTCAGAAACAACTTTGTGATATCTGCATTCAAGTCACAGAGCTGAACATTCCCTTTCATAGAGCCGGATTGTAACACTCTTTCTGTAGTAACTGCAGGTGGACATTTCAATCGCTTTCAGGCCTATAGTGAAAATGGAAATATCTTCCCATAAAATCTAGATAGAAGCTTTCTCAGAAACTTATTTGGGATGTGTGTCATCAACTAATAGAGATGAACCTTTCTTTTCATACAGCAGTTTGGAAACACTCTTTTTGTAGAAAGTGCAAGTGGATATTTGGAGAACTGTGAAGATTTCGTTGGCAACGGGAATATCTTCATATAAAATCCAAACAGAAGCATTCTCGGAAATTTCTTTGTGATGTGTGTCCTCAACTAACAGAGTTCAACCTTTCTTCTCATACAGCAGTTCGGAAACACTCTTTTTGTAGAATCTGCTAGTGGATATATGGATAACTGTGAAGATTTCATAGGAAACAGGAATATCTTCAAACAAAATCCAGACAGAAGCATTCACAGAAACTTCTTTGTGATGTGTGTCCTCAAGTAACAGAGTTCAACCATTCTTTTGACAGAGTAGTTTGGAAACACTGTTTTTCATGAATCTGTAAGTGGATATTTGGATAGCTCTAACGATTTCATTGGAAACGGGAATATCTTCATATAAAATCTAGACAGAAGCATTCTCAGAAACTTCTTTGTGATGTGTGTCCTCAACTAACTGAGTTAAACATTTCTTTTGATAGAGCAGTTTTTAAACACTCATTTTGTAGAATCTCTGAGTGGATATTTGGATAGCTCTAAAGATTTCGTTGGAAAGGAGAATATCTTCATCTTAAATCAAGACAGAAGCACTCTCAGAAACAACTTTGTGATATCTGCATTCAAGTCACAGAGCTGAACATTCCTTTTCATAGAGCAGGATTGGAACACTCTTTCTGTACTATCTGCAAGTAGACATTTCAAGCGCTTTCAGGCCTATAGTGAAAAAGGAAATATCTTCCCATAAAACTTAGACAGAAGCATTCTGAGAAACAAATTTGTGAGGTGTGTCCTCAACTAACAGAGTTGAACCTTTCTTTTGACAGAGTAGTTTGGAAACATTCTTTTTGTAGAATCTTTATGTGGATATTTTGATATCTCTAACGATTTCTTTGGAAACGGGAATATCTTCATATAAAATCAAAACAGAAGCATTCTCAGAGACTTCTTTGTGATGTGTGTCCTCAACAAACACAGTTCAACATTTCTTTTGATAGAGCAGTTTGGAAACACACTTTTTGTAGAATGTCTAAGTGGATATTTTGATGGCTCTAAAGATTTCGTTGGAAACGGGAATATCTTCAACTAAACTCTAGACAGAAGTACTCTCAGAAACAACTTTGTGATATTTGCATTCAAGTCACACAGCTGAACATTCCCTTTCATAGAGCAGGTTTGAAACAGTCTTTCTGTACTCTCTGCAAGTGGACATTTCAGGCGATTTCAGGCATATGGTGAAAAAGGAAATATCTTCCCATAAAATCTAGACAGAAGAATTCCGGGAAACAAATTTGGGATGTGTGTCCTCAACTAACAGAGATGAACCTTTCTTTTGATACAGCAATTTGGAAACACACTTCTGGTAGAATCCGCAGATGGATATTTGCATAACTGTGAAGATTTCGTTGGAAACGGGAATATCTTCATATAAAATCTAGACAGAAGCATTCTGAGAAACTTCTTTGTGATATGTGTCCTCAGCTAACAGAGTTCAACCTTTCTTTTCATAGAGCAGCTGGAAACACTCTTTTTGTAGAACCTGTAAGTGGATATTTGGATAGCTCTAACGATTTCGTTGGAAACGGGAATATCTTCATATAAAATCTGGGCAGAAGCATTCTCAGAAACTTCTTTGTGATGTGTGTCCTCAAGTAACAGAGTTAAACCTTTCTTTTGGTAGAGCAATTTGGAAACACTCTTTTTGTAGAATCTGCTAGTGGATATTTGGATAACTGTCAAGATTTCTCTGTAAACGGGAATATCTTCATATAAAATCCAGACAGAAGCATTCTCAGAAACTGCTTTGTGATGTGTGTCCTCAACTAACAGAGTTCAACCTTTCTTTTGATAGAGCAGTTTTGAAACACACTTCTTGTAGAACCTGTAAGTGGATATTTTGATAGCTCTATGGATTTCATTGGGAACGGGAATATCTTCATATAAAATATGGCCAGAAGCATTCTCAGAAACTTCTTTGTGATGTGTGTCCTCAACTATCAGAGTTCAACCTATCTTTTGATACATCAATTTGGAAACGGGAATATCTTCATATAAAATCTAGACAGAAGCATTCTCAGAAACTTCTTTGTGATGTGTGTACTCAACTAACAGATTTCAAACTTTCTTTTGGTAGAGCAGCACAATTTTGGGATGTGTGTCATCAACTAACAGAGATGAACCTTTGTTTTTCATACTGCAGTTTGGAAACACTCTTTTTGTAGAATCTGCAAGTGGATATTTGGATAACTGTGAAGATGTTGTAGGAAACGGGAATACATTCTTATAAAATCTTGACAGAAGCATTCTCAGAAACTTCTTTGTGAAGTGTGTCCTCAGCTAACAGAGTTCAACCTTCCTTTTTATACAGCAATTTGGAAACACTCTTTTTGCGGAATCTGCAAGTGGATGTTTGATAACTGTGAAGATTTCGTTGGAAACGGGAATATCTTCATATAAAATCTAGACAGAAGCATTCTCAGAAACTTCTTGGTGATGTATGCCCTCAACTAACAGATTTCAACCATTCTTTTGATAGAGCAGTTTGGAAACTCTCTTTTTGTAGAATCTGCAAGTGGATATTTGGATAACTGTGAAGATTTCGTTGGAAACGGGAATATCTTCATATAAAATCTAGACAGAAGCATTCTCAGAAACTTCTTTGTGAAGTGTGTCCTCAGCTAACAGAGTTCAACCTTCCTTTTGATACAGCAATTTGGAAACACTCTTTTTGTAGAATCTGCAAGTGGATATTTGATAACTGTGAAGATTTCTCTGGAAACGAGAATATCTTCATATAAAATCTAGACAGAAGCATTCTCAGAAACTTCTTTGTGATGTATGCCCTCAACTGACAGAGCTCAACCTTTCTTTTGATGCAGCAATTTGGAAACACTCTTTTTGTAGCACCTGGAAGTGGATATTTGGATAACTGTGAAGATTTCATTCGAAACGTTAATTTCTTCATATAAAATTCAGATAGAAGCATTCTCAGAAACTTCTTTGTGATGTGTGTCCTCAAGTAACAGAGTTCAACCTTTCTTTTGATAGAGCAGTTTGGAAACACTCTTTTTGTGGAATCTGCAAGTGGATATTTGGATAAATGTGAGGATTTTGTTGGAAACGGGAATATCTTCATATAAAATCTAGACAGAAGCATTCTCGGAAACTTCTTTTTGATGTGTGTCCTCAACTAACAGAGTTAAACCTTTCTTTTGATACAGCAATTTGGAAACACTCTTTTTGTAGAATCTGCTAGTGGATATTTGGACAACTGTCAAGATTTCTCTGTAAACGGGAATATCTTCATATAAAATCCAGACAGAAGCATTCTCAGAAACTGCTTTGTGATGTGTGTCCTCAACTAACAGAGTTCAACCTTTCTTTTGATAGAGCAGTTTTGAAACACACTTCTTGTAGAACCTGTAAGTGGATATTTTGATAGCTCTATGGATTTCGTTGGAAACGGGAATATCTTCATATAAAATATGGCCAGAAGCATTCTCAGAAACTTCTTTGTGATGTGTGTCCCCAAGTAACAGAGTTCAACCTTTCTTTTGATAGAGCAGTTTGGAAACAATCTTTTTGTAGAATCTGTAAGTGGATATCTGGATAGCTCTAACGATTTCATTGGAAACGGGAATATCTTTATCTAAAATCTAGACAGAAGCACTCTCAGAAACCACTTTGTGATATCTGCATTCAAGTCACAGAGCTGAATATTCCCTTTCATAGTGCAGGTTTGAAACACTCTTTCTGTACTATCTGCAAGTGGACATTTCAAGCGCTTTCAGGCCCAGGGTGAAAAATGAAATATCTTCTTATTAAATCTAGACAGAAGCATTCTCAGAAACATATTTGGGATATGTGTCCTCAACTAACAGAGTACATCCTTTCTTTTGACAGAGCAATTTGGAAAAACTCTTATTGTAGAATTTGTAACTGTATATTTGAATAGATCTAACGGTTTCGTTGGAAACGGGAATATCTTCATATAAAATCTAGACAGAAGCATTCTCAGAAACTTCTTTGTGATGTGTGTACTCAACTAACAGATTTCAAACTTTCTTTTGGTAGAGCAGTATAGAAACACTCTTTCTGTACAATCTGCAAGTGGATATATGGATAACTGTGAAGATTTCGTTGGAAACGGGAATATCTTCATATAAAATCTAGACAGAAGCATTCTCAGAAACAAATTCGGGATGTGTGTCCTCAACTAACATAGTTGAACCTTTCTTTTGATACAGCAATTTGGAAGCACTCTTTTTGTAGAATCTGTAAGTGGATATTTGGATAACTGTGAAGATTTCGTTGGAAACGGGAATATCTTCATATAAAATCCTGACAGAAATATTCTCAGAAAGTTCTTTGTGATGCGTGTCCTCAACAAACAGAGTTCAACCTTTCTTTTGACAGAGCAGTTTGGAAGCACTCTATTTGTAGAATCTCTAAGTGGACATTTGGATAGCTCTGAGGATTTCGTTGGAAACGGATATATCTTCATCTGAAATCTAGACAGAAGCACTCTCAGAAACAACTTTGTGATATCTGCATTCAAGTCACAGAGCTGAACATTTCCTTTCATAGAGCAGGATTGAAACACTCTTTCTGTACTATCTGCCAGTGGACATTTCAGGCGCTTTCCTGCCTATGGTGAAAAAGGAAATATCTTCCCATAAAATCTAGACAGAAGAATTCTGGGAAACAATTTTGGGATGTGTGTCGTCAACTAACAGAGATGAACCTTTCTTTTTCATACTGCAGTTTGGAAACACTCTTTTTGTAGAATCTGCAAGTGGATATTTGGATAACTGTGAAGATGTTGTAGGAAACGGGAATACATTCTTATAAAATCTTGACAGAAGCATTCTCAGAAACTTCTTTGTGATGTGTGCCCTCAAATAACAGAGTTCAAACATTCTTTTGATACAACAGTTTGGAAACACTCTTTTTGTAGTATCTCTAAGTGGATATTTAGATAGCTCAAACGATTTCATTGGAAACGGGAATATCTTCATCTAAAATCTAGACAGAAGCACTCTGAGAAACTACGTTGTGATATCTGCATTCAAGTCACAGAGCTGAACATTCCCTTTCATAGAGCAGGTTTGTAACAGTCTTTCTGTACTATCTGCAAGTGGACATTTCAAGCGCAATCAGGAGAATGGTGAAAAGGGAAATATCTTCCCATAAAATCTAGACAGAATCATTCTCAGAAACATATTTGGGAAGTGTGTCCTCAACTAACGGAGTTGAACCTTTCTTTTGACACAGCAGTTTGGAAACACTCTTTTTGTAGAACCTGTAAGTGGATATTAGGATAGCTCTAATGATTTCGTTGGAAACGGGAATATCTTCATATAAAATCTGGGCAGAAGCATTCTCAGAAACTTCTTTGTGAAGTGTGTCCTCAAGTAACAGAGTTCAACGTTTCTTTTGATAGAGTAATTTGGAAACACTCTTTTTGTAGAGTCTGCAAGTGGATATTTGGATAACTGTGAAGATTACGTTGGATACGGGAATATCTTCATATAAAATCTGGACAGAAATATTCTCAGAAACTTCTTTGTGATGTGTGTCCCTAACTAACAGAGTTCAAACTTTATTTTGATACAGCACTTTGGAAACACTCTTTTCGTAGAATCTGCAATTGGATATTTGGATAACTGTTAAGATTTCGTTGGAAACAGGAATAACTTGTTATAAAATATAGACAGAAGCATTCTCAGAAACTTCTTTGTGATGTGTGTCCCCAGCTAACATAGGTCAACCTTTCTTTTGATACAGCAGTTTGGAAACACTCCTTTGTAGAAACTCTAAGTGTGTATTTGGATAGCTCTAATGATTTCGTTGGAAACGGGAATATCCTCATCTGAAATCGAGACAGAAACATTCTCAGAAACAACTTTGTGATATCTGCAATCAAGTCACGGAGCTGAACATTCCCTTTCATAGAGCAGGTTCGAAACACTGTTTCTGTACTATCTGCAAGTGGACGTTTCGTGCGCTTTCAAGCCTATGGTGAAAAAGGAAATATCTTCCCATGAAATCTAGAAAGAATCATTTTCAGAAACAAATTTTGGATGTGTGTCCTCAACTAACAGAGTTGAACCTTTCTTTTGAGAGAGCAGTTTGGAAACACTCTTTTTGTAGAATCTGTAAGTGGATATTTGGATAGCTCTAACGATTTCATTGGAAACGGGAATATCTTCATATAAAATCTAGACAGAAGCATTCCCAGAAACTTCTTTGTTATGTGTGTCCTTAACTAACAGAGTTCAACATTTCTTTTGACAGAGCAGTCTGGAAACACTCTTTTTGTAGAATGTGCGAGTGGGTATTTGGATAGCTCTAGTGATTTCATTGGAAACGAGAATATCTTCATGTAAAATCTAGACAGAAACATTCTCAGAAACTTCTTTGTGATGTGTGTCCTCAATTAACAGAGTTCAACCTTTCTTTGATAGAGCTGTTTGGAAACACTCTTTGTGTAGAATCTGTAAGTGGATATTTGGATAGCTCTAACGATTTTGTTTGAAACGGGAATATCTTCATCTAAAATCTAGACAGAAGCACTCTCAGAAACAACTTTGTGATATCTGGATTCAAGTCACAGAGCTGAACATTCTCTTTCGTAGAGCAGGTTTGAAACACTCTTTTGGTACTATCTGCAAGTGGACATTTCAAGCGCTTTCAGGCCTTTGGTGAAAAGGAAATATCTTCCCATAAAATCTAGACAGAAGAATTCTGGGAAACAAATTTGGGATGTGTGTCCTCAACTAACAGAGTTGAACCTTTCTTTTGATACAGCAATTTGGAAACACACTTTTGGTAGAATCCGCAGATGGATATTTGGATAACTGTGAAGATTTCGTTGGAAACGGGAATATCTTCATATAAAATCTAGACAGAAGCATTCTCAGAAACTTCTTGGTGATGTATGCCCTCAACTAACAGAGTTCAACCATTCTTTTGATAGAGCAGTTTGGAAACACTCTTTTTGTAGAATCTCTAAGTGGATATTTGGATAGCTCTAACGATTTCGTTGGAAACGGGAATATCTTCATATAAAATCTAGACAGAAGCACTGTCAGAAACAACTTTGTGATATCTGCGTTCAAGACACAGAGCTGAGTATTCCCTTTCATAGAGCAGGTTTGAAACACTCTTTCTGTACTGTCTGCAAGTGGACATTTCAAGTGCCTTCAGGCCTATGGTGAAAAAGGAAATATCTTCCCATAAATTCTAGACAGAATCATTTAGAAAGAAATTTGGGATATGTGTCCTCAACTAACCGAGTTGAACCTTTCTTTTGATACAGCAGTTTGGAAACACACTTTTTGTAGAATCTGCAAGTGGATATTTGGATAACTGAGAAGATTTCATTGGAAACAGGAATATCTCCATATAAAATCTAGACAGAAGCATTCTCAGAAACTGCTTTGTGATGTGTTTCCTCAACTAACAGACTTCAACCTTTCTTTTGATACAGCAATTTCGAAACACTCTTTTTGTAGAATCCGCAAGTGGATAATTGGATTACAGTGAAGATATCGTTGGAAACGGGAATATATTCTTATAAAATCCAGACAGAAGCATTCTCAGAAACTTCTTTGTGGTGTGTCTCCTCAAGTAACAGAGTTCATCCTTTCTTTTGACAGAGAAGTTTGGAAACACTCTTTTTGTAGAATCTGTAAGTGGATATTTGGATAGATCTAACGATTTCGTTGGAAACGGGAATATCTTCATCTAAAATCTAGACAGAAGCACTCTCAGAGACAACTTTGTGATATCTGCATTCAAGTCACAGAGCTGATCATTGTCTTTCATAGAGCAGGTCTGAAACACTCTTTCTGTACTATCTGCATGTGGACATTTCAAGCGCTTTCAGGCGTATGGTGAAAAACGAAATATCTTCCCATAAAATCTAGACAGAAGCATTCTCAGAAACAAATTCGGGAAGTGTGTCCTCAACTAACAGAGTTGAAACATTCTTTTGATACTGCAGATTGGAAACTCTCTTTTTGTAGAATCTGCAAGTGGATATTTGGATAACTGTGAAGATTTCGTTGGAAACGGGAATATCTTCATATAAAATCTAGACAGAAGCATTCTCAGAAACTTCTTTGTGAAGTGTGTCCTCAGCTAACAGAGTTCAACCTTCCTTTTGATACAGCAATTTGGAAACACTCTTTTTGTAGAATCTGCAAGTGGATATTTGATAACTGTGAAGATTTCTCTGGAAACGAGAATATCTTCATATAAAATCTAGACAGAAGCATTCTCAGAAACTTCTTTGTGATGTATGCCCTCAACTGACAGAGTTCAACCTTTCTTTTGATGCAGCAATTTGGAAACACTCTTTTTGTAGCACCTGGAAGTGGATATTTGGATAACTGTGAAGATTTCATTCGAAACGTTAATTTCTTCATATAAAATTCAGATAGAAGCATTCTCAGAAACTTCTTTGTGATGTGTGTCCTCAAGTAACAGAGTTCAACCTTTCTTTTGATAGAGCAGTTTGGAAACACTCTTTTTGTGGAATCTGCAAGTGGATATTTGGATAAATGTGAGGATTTTGTTGGAAACGGGAATATCTTCATATAAAATCTAGACAGAAGCATTCTCGGAAACTTCTTTGTGATGTGTGTCCTCAACTAACAGAGTTAAACCTTTCTTTTGATACAGCAATTTGGAAACACTCTTTTTGTAGAATCTGCTAGTGGATATTTGGACAACTGTCAAGATTTCTCTGTAAACGGGAATATCTTCATATAAAATCCAGACAGAAGCATTCTCAGAAACTGCTTTGTGATGTGTGTCCTCAACTAACAGAGTTCAACCTTTCTTTTGATAGAGCAGTTTTGAAACACACTTCTTGTAGAACCTGTAAGTGGATATTTTGATAGCTCTATGGATTTCGTTGGAAACGGGAATATCTTCATATAAAATATGGCCAGAAGCATTCTCAGAAACTTCTTTGTGATGTGTGTCCCCAAGTAACAGAGTTCAACCTTTCTTTTGATAGAGCAGTTTGGAAACAATCTTTTTGTAGAATCTGTAAGTGGATATCTGGATAGCTCTAACGATTTCATTGGAAACGGGAATATCTTTATCTAAAATCTAGACAGAAGCACTCTCAGAAACCACTTTGTGATATCTGCATTCAAGTCACAGAGCTGAATATTCCCTTTCATAGTGCAGGTTTGAAACACTCTTTCTGTACTATCTGCAAGTGGACATTTCAAGCGCTTTCAGGCCCAGGGTGAAAAATGAAATATCTTCTTATTAAATCTAGACAGAAGCATTCTCAGAAACATATTTGGGATATGTGTCCTCAACTAACACAGTACATCCTTTCTTTTGACAGAGCAATTTGGAAAAACTCTTATTGTAGAATTTGCAACTGTATATTTGAATAGATCTAACGGTTTCGTTGGAAACGGGAATATCTTCATATAAAATCTAGACAGAAGCATTCTCAGAAACTTCTTTGTGATGTGTGTACTCAACTAACAGATTTCAAACTTTCTTTTGGTAGAGCAGTATAGAAACACTCTTTCTGTACAATCTGCAAGTGGATATATGGATAACTGTGAAGATTTCGTTGGAAACGGGAATATCTTCATATAAAATCTAGACAGAAGCATTCTCAGAAACAAATTCGGGATGTGTGTCCTCAACTAACATAGTTGAACCTTTCTTTTGATACAGCAATTTGGAAGCACTCTTTTTGTAGAATCTGTAAGTGGATATTTGGATAACTGTGAAGATTTCGTTGGAAACGGGAATATCTTCATATAAAATCCTGACAGAAATATTCTCAGAAAGTTCTTTGTGATGCGTGTCCTCAACAAACAGAGTTCAACCTTTCTTTTGACAGAGCAGTTTGGAAGCACTCTATTTGTAGAATCTCTAAGTGGACATTTGGATAGCTCTGAGGATTTCGTTGGAAACGGATATATCTTCATCTGAAATCTAGACAGAAGCACTCTCAGAAACAACTTTGTGATATCTGCATTCAAGTCACAGAGCTGAACATTTCCTTTCATAGAGCAGGATTGAAACACTCTTTCTGTACTATCTGCCAGTGGACATTTCAGGCGCTTTCCTGCCTATGGTGAAAAAGGAAATATCTTCCCATAAAATCTAGACAGAAGAATTCTGGGAAACAATTTTGGGATGTGTGTCGTCAACTAACAGAGATGAACCTTTCTTTTTCATACTGCAGTTTGGAAACACTCTTTTTGTAGAATCTGCAAGTGGATATTTGGATAACTGTGAAGATGTTGTAGGAAACGGGAATACATTCTTATAAAATCTTGACAGAAGCATTCTCAGAAACTTCTTTGTGATGTGTGCCCTCAAATAACAGAGTTCAAACATTCTTTTGATACAACAGTTTGGAAACACTCTTTTTGTAGTATCTCTAAGTGGATATTTAGATAGCTCAAACGATTTCATTGGAAACGGGAATATCTTCATCTAAAATCTAGACAGAAGCACTCTGAGAAACTACGTTGTGATATCTGCATTCAAGTCACAGAGCTGAACATTCCCTTTCATAGAGCAGGTTTGTAACAGTCTTTCTGTACTATCTGCAAGTGGACATTTCAAGCGCAATCAGGAGAATGGTGAAAAGGGAAATATCTTCCCATAAAATCTAGACAGAATCATTCTCAGAAACATATTTGGGAAGTGTGTCCTCAACTAACGGAGTTGAACCTTTCTTTTGACACAGCAGTTTGGAAACACTCTTTTTGTAGAACCTGTAAGTGGATATTAGGATAGCTCTAATGATTTCGTTGGAAACGGGAATATCTTCATATAAAATCTGGGCAGAAGCATTCTCAGAAACTCCTTTGTGAAGTGTGTCCTCAAGTAACAGAGTTCAACGTTTCTTTTGATAGAGTAATTTGGAAACACTCTTTTTGTAGAGTCTGCAAGTGGATATTTGGATAACTGTGAAGATTACGTTGGATACGGGAATATCTTCATATAAAATCTGGACAGAAATATTCTCAGAAACTTCTTTGTGATGTGTGTCCCTAACTAACAGAGTTCAAACTTTATTTTGATACAGCACTTTGGAAACACTCTTTTCGTAGAATCTGCAATTGGATATTTGGATAACTGTTAAGATTTCGTTGGAAACAGGAATAACTTGTTATAAAATATAGACAGAAGCATTCTCAGAAACTTCTTTGTGATGTGTGTCCCCAGCTAACATAGGTCAACCTTTCTTTTGATACAGCAGTTTGGAAACACTCCTTTGTAGAAACTCTAAGTGTGTATTTGGATAGCTCTAATGATTTCGTTGGAAACGGGAATATCCTCATCTGAAATCGAGACAGAAACATTCTCAGAAACAACTTTGTGATATCTGCAATCAAGTCACGGAGCTGAACATTCCCTTTCATAGAGCAGGTTCGAAACACTGTTTCTGTACTATCTGCAAGTGGACGTTTCGTGCGCTTTCAAGCCTATGGTGAAAAAGGAAATATCTTCCCATGAAATCTAGAAAGAATCATTTTCAGAAACAAATTTTGGATGTGTGTCCTCAACTAACAGAGTTGAACCTTTCTTTTGAGAGAGCAGTTTGGAAACACTCTTTTTGTAGAATCTGTAAGTGGATATTTGGATAGCTCTAACGATTTCATTGGAAACGGGAATATCTTCATATAAAATCTAGACAGAAGCATTCCCAGAAACTTCTTTGTTATGTGTGTCCTTAACTAACAGAGTTCAACATTTCTTTTGACAGAGCAGTCTGGAAACACTCTTTTTGTAGAATGTGCGAGTGGGTATTTGGATAGCTCTAGTGATTTCATTGGAAACGAGAATATCTTCATGTAAAATCTAGACAGAAACATTCTCAGAAACTTCTTTGTGATGTGTGTCCTCAATTAACAGAGTTCAACCTTTCTTTGATAGAGCTGTTTGGAAACACTCTTTGTGTAGAATCTGTAAGTGGATATTTGGATAGCTCTAACGATTTTGTTTGAAACGGGAATATCTTCATCTAAAATCTAGACAGAAGCACTCTCAGAAACAACTTTGTGATATCTGGATTCAAGTCACAGAGCTGAACATTCTCTTTCGTAGAGCAGGTTTGAAACACTCTTTTGGTACTATCTGCAAGTGGACATTTCAAGCGCTTTCAGGCCTTTGGTGAAAAGGAAATATCTTCCCATAAAATCTAGACAGAAGAATTCTGGGAAACAAATTTGGGATGTGTGTCCTCAACTAACAGAGTTGAACCTTTCTTTTGATACAGCAATTTGGAAACACACTTTTGGTAGAATCCGCAGATGGATATTTGGATAACTGTGAAGATTTCGTTGGAAACGGGAATATCTTCATATAAAATCTAGACAGAAGCATTCTCAGAAACTTCTTGGTGATGTATGCCCTCAACTAACAGAGTTCAACCATTCTTTTGATAGAGCAGTTTGGAAACACTCTTTTTGTAGAATCTCTAAGTGGATATTTGGATAGCTCTAACGATTTCGTTGGAAACGGGAATATCTTCATATAAAATCTAGACAGAAGCACTGTCAGAAACAACTTTGTGATATCTGCGTTCAAGACACAGAGCTGAGTATTCCCTTTCATAGAGCAGGTTTGAAACACTCTTTCTGTACTGTCTGCAAGTGGACATTTCAAGTGCCTTCAGGCCTATGGTGAAAAAGGAAATATCTTCCCATAAATTCTAGACAGAATCATTTAGAAAGAAATTTGGGATATGTGTCCTCAACTAACCGAGTTGAACCTTTCTTTTGATACAGCAGTTTGGAAACACACTTTTTGTAGAATCTGCAAGTGGATATTTGGATAACTGAGAAGATTTCATTGGAAACAGGAATATCTCCATATAAAATCTAGACAGAAGCATTCTCAGAAACTGCTTTGTGATGTGTTTCCTCAACTAACAGACTTCAACCTTTCTTTTGATACAGCAATTTCGAAACACTCTTTTTGTAGAATCCGCAAGTGGATAATTGGATTACAGTGAAGATATCGTTGGAAACGGGAATATATTCTTATAAAATCCAGACAGAAGCATTCTCAGAAACTTCTTTGTGGTGTGTCTCCTCAAGTAACAGAGTTCATCCTTTCTTTTGACAGAGAAGTTTGGAAACACTCTTTTTGTAGAATCTGTAAGTGGATATTTGGATAGATCTAACGATTTCGTTGGAAACGGGAATATCTTCATCTAAAATCTAGACAGAAGCACTCTCAGAGACAACTTTGTGATATCTGCATTCAAGTCACAGAGCTGATCATTGTCTTTCATAGAGCAGGTCTGAAACACTCTTTCTGTACTATCTGCATGTGGACATTTCAAGCGCTTTCAGGCGTATGGTGAAAAACGAAATATCTTCCCATAAAATCTAGACAGAAGCATTCTCAGAAACAAATTCGGGAAGTGTGTCCTCAACTAACAGAGTTGAAACATTCTTTTGATACTGCAGATTGGAAACTCTCTTTTTGTAGAATCTGCAAGTGGATATTTGGATAACTGTGAAGATTTCGTTGGAAACGGGAATATCTTCATATAAAATCTAGACAGAAGCATTCTCAGAAACTTCTTTGTGAAGTGTGTCCTCAGCTAACAGAGTTCAACCTTCCTTTTGATACAGCAATTTGGAAACACTCTTTTTGTAGAATCTGCAAGTGGATATTTGATAACTGTGAAGATTTCTCTGGAAACGAGAATATCTTCATATAAAATCTAGACAGAAGCATTCTCAGAAACTTCTTTGTGATGTATGCCCTCAACTGACAGAGTTCAACCTTTCTTTTGATGCAGCAATTTGGAAACACTCTTTTTGTAGCACCTGGAAGTGGATATTTGGATAACTGTGAAGATTTCATTCGAAACGTTAATTTCTTCATATAAAATTCAGATAGAAGCATTCTCAGAAACTTCTTTGTGATGTGTGTCCTCAAGTAACAGAGTTCAACCTTTCTTTTGATAGAGCAGTTTGGAAACACTCTTTTTGTGGAATCTGCAAGTGGATATTTGGATAAATGTGAGGATTTTGTTGGAAACGGGAATATCTTCATATAAAATCTAGACAGAAGCATTCTCGGAAACTTCTTTGTGATGTGTGTCCTCAACTAACAGAGTTAAACCTTTCTTTTGATACAGCAATTTGGAAACACTCTTTTTGTAGAATCTGCTAGTGGATATTTGGACAACTGTCAAGATTTCTCTGTAAACGGGAATATCTTCATATAAAATCCAGACAGAAGCATTCTCAGAAACTGCTTTGTGATGTGTGTCCTCAACTAACAGAGTTCAACCTTTCTTTTGATAGAGCAGTTTTGAAACACACTTCTTGTAGAACCTGTAAGTGGATATTTTGATAGCTCTATGGATTTCGTTGGAAACGGGAATATCTTCATATAAAATATGGCCAGAAGCATTCTCAGAAACTTCTTTGTGATGTGTGTCCCCAAGTAACAGAGTTCAACCTTTCTTTTGATAGAGCAGTTTGGAAACAATCTTTTTGTAGAATCTGTAAGTGGATATCTGGATAGCTCTAACGATTTCATTGGAAACGGGAATATCTTTATCTAAAATCTAGACAGAAGCACTCTCAGAAACCACTTTGTGATATCTGCATTCAAGTCACAGAGCTGAATATTCCCTTTCATAGTGCAGGTTTGAAACACTCTTTCTGTACTATCTGCAAGTGGACATTTCAAGCGCTTTCAGGCCCAGGGTGAAAAATGAAATATCTTCTTATTAAATCTAGACAGAAGCATTCTCAGAAACATATTTGGGATATGTGTCCTCAACTAACAGAGTACATCCTTTCTTTTGACAGAGCAATTTGGAAAAACTCTTATTGTAGAATTTGTAACTGTATATTTGAATAGATCTAACGGTTTCGTTGGAAACGGGAATATCTTCATATAAAATCTAGACAGAAGCATTCTCAGAAACTTCTTTGTGATGTGTGTACTCAACTAACAGATTTCAAACTTTCTTTTGGTAGAGCAGTATAGAAACACTCTTTCTGTACAATCTGCAAGTGGATATATGGATAACTGTGAAGATTTCGTTGGAAACGGGAATATCTTCATATAAAATCTAGACAGAAGCATTCTCAGAAACAAATTCGGGATGTGTGTCCTCAACTAACATAGTTGAACCTTTCTTTTGATACAGCAATTTGGAAGCACTCTTTTTGTAGAATCTGTAAGTGGATATTTGGATAACTGTGAAGATTTCGTTGGAAACGGGAATATCTTCATATAAAATCCTGACAGAAATATTCTCAGAAAGTTCTTTGTGATGCGTGTCCTCAACAAACAGAGTTCAACCTTTCTTTTGACAGAGCAGTTTGGAAGCACTCTATTTGTAGAATCTCTAAGTGGACATTTGGATAGCTCTGAGGATTTCGTTGGAAACGGATATATCTTCATCTGAAATCTAGACAGAAGCACTCTCAGAAACAACTTTGTGATATCTGCATTCAAGTCACAGAGCTGAACATTTCCTTTCATAGAGCAGGATTGAAACACTCTTTCTGTACTATCTGCCAGTGGACATTTCAGGCGCTTTCCTGCCTATGGTGAAAAAGGAAATATCTTCCCATAAAATCTAGACAGAAGAATTCTGGGAAACAATTTTGGGATGTGTGTCGTCAACTAACAGAGATGAACCTTTCTTTTTCATACTGCAGTTTGGAAACACTCTTTTTGTAGAATCTGCAAGTGGATATTTGGATAACTGTGAAGATGTTGTAGGAAACGGGAATACATTCTTATAAAATCTTGACAGAAGCATTCTCAGAAACTTCTTTGTGATGTGTGCCCTCAAATAACAGAGTTCAAACATTCTTTTGATACAACAGTTTGGAAACACTCTTTTTGTAGTATCTCTAAGTGGATATTTAGATAGCTCAAACGATTTCATTGGAAACGGGAATATCTTCATCTAAAATCTAGACAGAAGCACTCTGAGAAACTACGTTGTGATATCTGCATTCAAGTCACAGAGCTGAACATTCCCTTTCATAGAGCAGGTTTGTAACAGTCTTTCTGTACTATCTGCAAGTGGACATTTCAAGCGCAATCAGGAGAATGGTGAAAAGGGAAATATCTTCCCATAAAATCTAGACAGAATCATTCTCAGAAACATATTTGGGAAGTGTGTCCTCAACTAACGGAGTTGAACCTTTCTTTTGACACAGCAGTTTGGAAACACTCTTTTTGTAGAACCTGTAAGTGGATATTAGGATAGCTCTAATGATTTCGTTGGAAACGGGAATATCTTCATATAAAATCTGGGCAGAAGCATTCTCAGAAACTTCTTTGTGAAGTGTGTCCTCAAGTAACAGAGTTCAACGTTTCTTTTGATAGAGTAATTTGGAAACACTCTTTTTGTAGAGTCTGCAAGTGGATATTTGGATAACTGTGAAGATTACGTTGGATACGGGAATATCTTCATATAAAATCTGGACAGAAATATTCTCAGAAACTTCTTTGTGATGTGTGTCCCTAACTAACAGAGTTCAAACTTTATTTTGATACAGCACTTTGGAAACACTCTTTTCGTAGAATCTGCAATTGGATATTTGGATAACTGTTAAGATTTCGTTGGAAACAGGAATAACTTGTTATAAAATATAGACAGAAGCATTCTCAGAAACTTCTTTGTGATGTGTGTCCCCAGCTAACATAGGTCAACCTTTCTTTTGATACAGCAGTTTGGAAACACTCCTTTGTAGAAACTCTAAGTGTGTATTTGGATAGCTCTAATGATTTCGTTGGAAACGGGAATATCCTCATCTGAAATCGAGACAGAAACATTCTCAGAAACAACTTTGTGATATCTGCAATCAAGTCACGGAGCTGAACATTCCCTTTCATAGAGCAGGTTCGAAACACTGTTTCTGTACTATCTGCAAGTGGACGTTTCGTGCGCTTTCAAGCCTATGGTGAAAAAGGAAATATCTTCCCATGAAATCTAGAAAGAATCATTTTCAGAAACAAATTTTGGATGTGTGTCCTCAACTAACAGAGTTGAACCTTTCTTTTGAGAGAGCAGTTTGGAAACACTCTTTTTGTAGAATCTGTAAGTGGATATTTGGATAGCTCTAACGATTTCATTGGAAACGGGAATATCTTCATATAAAATCTAGACAGAAGCATTCCCAGAAACTTCTTTGTTATGTGTGTCCTTAACTAACAGAGTTCAACATTTCTTTTGACAGAGCAGTCTGGAAACACTCTTTTTGTAGAATGTGCGAGTGGGTATTTGGATAGCTCTAGTGATTTCATTGGAAACGAGAATATCTTCATGTAAAATCTAGACAGAAACATTCTCAGAAACTTCTTTGTGATGTGTGTCCTCAATTAACAGAGTTCAACCTTTCTTTGATAGAGCTGTTTGGAAACACTCTTTGTGTAGAATCTGTAAGTGGATATTTGGATAGCTCTAACGATTTTGTTTGAAACGGGAATATCTTCATCTAAAATCTAGACAGAAGCACTCTCAGAAACAACTTTGTGATATCTGGATTCAAGTCACAGAGCTGAACATTCTCTTTCGTAGAGCAGGTTTGAAACACTCTTTTGGTACTATCTGCAAGTGGACATTTCAAGCGCTTTCAGGCCTTTGGTGAAAAGGAAATATCTTCCCATAAAATCTAGACAGAAGAATTCTGGGAAACAAATTTGGGATGTGTGTCCTCAACTAACAGAGTTGAACCTTTCTTTTGATACAGCAATTTGGAAACACACTTTTGGTAGAATCCGCAGATGGATATTTGGATAACTGTGAAGATTTCGTTGGAAACGGGAATATCTTCATATAAAATCTAGACAGAAGCATTCTCAGAAACTTCTTGGTGATGTATGCCCTCAACTAACAGAGTTCAACCATTCTTTTGATAGAGCAGTTTGGAAACACTCTTTTTGTAGAATCTCTAAGTGGATATTTGGATAGCTCTAACGATTTCGTTGGAAACGGGAATATCTTCATATAAAATCTAGACAGAAGCACTGTCAGAAACAACTTTGTGATATCTGCGTTCAAGACACAGAGCTGAGTATTCCCTTTCATAGAGCAGGTTTGAAACACTCTTTCTGTACTGTCTGCAAGTGGACATTTCAAGTGCCTTCAGGCCTATGGTGAAAAAGGAAATATCTTCCCATAAATTCTAGACAGAATCATTTAGAAAGAAATTTGGGATATGTGTCCTCAACTAACCGAGTTGAACCTTTCTTTTGATACAGCAGTTTGGAAACACACTTTTTGTAGAATCTGCAAGTGGATATTTGGATAACTGAGAAGATTTCATTGGAAACAGGAATATCTCCATATAAAATCTAGACAGAAGCATTCTCAGAAACTGCTTTGTGATGTGTTTCCTCAACTAACAGACTTCAACCTTTCTTTTGATACAGCAATTTCGAAACACTCTTTTTGTAGAATCCGCAAGTGGATAATTGGATTACAGTGAAGATATCGTTGGAAACGGGAATATATTCTTATAAAATCCAGACAGAAGCATTCTCAGAAACTTCTTTGTGGTGTGTCTCCTCAAGTAACAGAGTTCATCCTTTCTTTTGACAGAGAAGTTTGGAAACACTCTTTTTGTAGAATCTGTAAGTGGATATTTGGATAGATCTAACGATTTCGTTGGAAACGGGAATATCTTCATCTAAAATCTAGACAGAAGCACTCTCAGAGACAACTTTGTGATATCTGCATTCAAGTCACAGAGCTGATCATTGTCTTTCATAGAGCAGGTCTGAAACACTCTTTCTGTACTATCTGCATGTGGACATTTCAAGCGCTTTCAGGCGTATGGTGAAAAACGAAATATCTTCCCATAAAATCTAGACAGAAGCATTCTCAGAAACAAATTCGGGAAGTGTGTCCTCAACTAACAGAGTTGAAACATTCTTTTGATACTGCAGATTGGAAACTCTCTTTTTGTAGAATCTGCAAGTGGATATTTGGATAACTGTGAAGATTTCGTTGGAAACGGGAATATCTTCATATAAAATCTAGACAGAAGCATTCTCAGAAACTTCTTTGTGAAGTGTGTCCTCAGCTAACAGAGTTCAACCTTCCTTTTGATACAGCAATTTGGAAACACTCTTTTTGTAGAATCTGCAAGTGGATATTTGATAACTGTGAAGATTTCTCTGGAAACGAGAATATCTTCATATAAAATCTAGACAGAAGCATTCTCAGAAACTTCTTTGTGATGTATGCCCTCAACTGACAGAGTTCAACCTTTCTTTTGATGCAGCAATTTGGAAACACTCTTTTTGTAGCACCTGGAAGTGGATATTTGGATAACTGTGAAGATTTCATTCGAAACGTTAATTTCTTCATATAAAATTCAGATAGAAGCATTCTCAGAAACTTCTTTGTGATGTGTGTCCTCAAGTAACAGAGTTCAACCTTTCTTTTGATAGAGCAGTTTGGAAACACTCTTTTTGTGGAATCTGCAAGTGGATATTTGGATAAATGTGAGGATTTTGTTGGAAACGGGAATATCTTCATATAAAATCTAGACAGAAGCATTCTCGGAAACTTCTTTGTGATGTGTGTCCTCAACTAACAGAGTTAAACCTTTCTTTTGATACAGCAATTTGGAAACACTCTTTTTGTAGAATCTGCTAGTGGATATTTGGACAACTGTCAAGATTTCTCTGTAAACGGGAATATCTTCATATAAAATCCAGACAGAAGCATTCTCAGAAACTGCTTTGTGATGTGTGTCCTCAACTAACAGAGTTCAACCTTTCTTTTGATAGAGCAGTTTTGAAACACACTTCTTGTAGAACCTGTAAGTGGATATTTTGATAGCTCTATGGATTTCGTTGGAAACGGGAATATCTTCATATAAAATATGGCCAGAAGCATTCTCAGAAACTTCTTTGTGATGTGTGTCCCCAAGTAACAGAGTTCAACCTTTCTTTTGATAGAGCAGTTTGGAAACAATCTTTTTGTAGAATCTGTAAGTGGATATCTGGATAGCTCTAACGATTTCATTGGAAACGGGAATATCTTTATCTAAAATCTAGACAGAAGCACTCTCAGAAACCACTTTGTGATATCTGCATTCAAGTCACAGAGCTGAATATTCCCTTTCATAGTGCAGGTTTGAAACACTCTTTCTGTACTATCTGCAAGTGGACATTTCAAGCGCTTTCAGGCCCAGGGTGAAAAATGAAATATCTTCTTATTAAATCTAGACAGAAGCATTCTCAGAAACATATTTGGGATATGTGTCCTCAACTAACAGAGTACATCCTTTCTTTTGACAGAGCAATTTGGAAAAACTCTTATTGTAGAATTTGTAACTGTATATTTGAATAGATCTAACGGTTTCGTTGGAAACGGGAATATCTTCATATAAAATCTAGACAGAAGCATTCTCAGAAACTTCTTTGTGATGTGTGTACTCAACTAACAGATTTCAAACTTTCTTTTGGTAGAGCAGTATAGAAACACTCTTTCTGTACAATCTGCAAGTGGATATATGGATAACTGTGAAGATTTCGTTGGAAACGGGAATATCTTCATATAAAATCTAGACAGAAGCATTCTCAGAAACAAATTCGGGATGTGTGTCCTCAACTAACATAGTTGAACCTTTCTTTTGATACAGCAATTTGGAAGCACTCTTTTTGTAGAATCTGTAAGTGGATATTTGGATAACTGTGAAGATTTCGTTGGAAACGGGAATATCTTCATATAAAATCCTGACAGAAATATTCTCAGAAAGTTCTTTGTGATGCGTGTCCTCAACAAACAGAGTTCAACCTTTCTTTTGACAGAGCAGTTTGGAAGCACTCTATTTGTAGAATCTCTAAGTGGACATTTGGATAGCTCTGAGGATTTCGTTGGAAACGGATATATCTTCATCTGAAATCTAGACAGAAGCACTCTCAGAAACAACTTTGTGATATCTGCATTCAAGTCACAGAGCTGAACATTTCCTTTCATAGAGCAGGATTGAAACACTCTTTCTGTACTATCTGCCAGTGGACATTTCAGGCGCTTTCCTGCCTATGGTGAAAAAGGAAATATCTTCCCATAAAATCTAGACAGAAGAATTCTGGGAAACAATTTTGGGATGTGTGTCGTCAACTAACAGAGATGAACCTTTCTTTTTCATACTGCAGTTTGGAAACACTCTTTTTGTAGAATCTGCAAGTGGATATTTGGATAACTGTGAAGATGTTGTAGGAAACGGGAATACATTCTTATAAAATCTTGACAGAAGCATTCTCAGAAACTTCTTTGTGATGTGTGCCCTCAAATAACAGAGTTCAAACATTCTTTTGATACAACAGTTTGGAAACACTCTTTTTGTAGTATCTCTAAGTGGATATTTAGATAGCTCAAACGATTTCATTGGAAACGGGAATATCTTCATCTAAAATCTAGACAGAAGCACTCTGAGAAACTACGTTGTGATATCTGCATTCAAGTCACAGAGCTGAACATTCCCTTTCATAGAGCAGGTTTGTAACAGTCTTTCTGTACTATCTGCAAGTGGACATTTCAAGCGCAATCAGGAGAATGGTGAAAAGGGAAATATCTTCCCATAAAATCTAGACAGAATCATTCTCAGAAACATATTTGGGAAGTGTGTCCTCAACTAACGGAGTTGAACCTTTCTTTTGACACAGCAGTTTGGAAACACTCTTTTTGTAGAACCTGTAAGTGGATATTAGGATAGCTCTAATGATTTCGTTGGAAACGGGAATATCTTCATATAAAATCTGGGCAGAAGCATTCTCAGAAACTCCTTTGTGAAGTGTGTCCTCAAGTAACAGAGTTCAACGTTTCTTTTGATAGAGTAATTTGGAAACACTCTTTTTGTAGAGTCTGCAAGTGGATATTTGGATAACTGTGAAGATTACGTTGGATACGGGAATATCTTCATATAAAATCTGGACAGAAATATTCTCAGAAACTTCTTTGTGATGTGTGTCCCTAACTAACAGAGTTCAAACTTTATTTTGATACAGCACTTTGGAAACACTCTTTTCGTAGAATCTGCAATTGGATATTTGGATAACTGTTAAGATTTCGTTGGAAACAGGAATAACTTGTTATAAAATATAGACAGAAGCATTCTCAGAAACTTCTTTGTGATGTGTGTCCCCAGCTAACATAGGTCAACCTTTCTTTTGATACAGCAGTTTGGAAACACTCCTTTGTAGAAACTCTAAGTGTGTATTTGGATAGCTCTAATGATTTCGTTGGAAACGGGAATATCCTCATCTGAAATCGAGACAGAAACATTCTCAGAAACAACTTTGTGATATCTGCAATCAAGTCACGGAGCTGAACATTCCCTTTCATAGAGCAGGTTCGAAACACTGTTTCTGTACTATCTGCAAGTGGACGTTTCGTGCGCTTTCAAGCCTATGGTGAAAAAGGAAATATCTTCCCATGAAATCTAGAAAGAATCATTTTCAGAAACAAATTTTGGATGTGTGTCCTCAACTAACAGAGTTGAACCTTTCTTTTGAGAGAGCAGTTTGGAAACACTCTTTTTGTAGAATCTGTAAGTGGATATTTGGATAGCTCTAACGATTTCATTGGAAACGGGAATATCTTCATATAAAATCTAGACAGAAGCATTCCCAGAAACTTCTTTGTTATGTGTGTCCTTAACTAACAGAGTTCAACATTTCTTTTGACAGAGCAGTCTGGAAACACTCTTTTTGTAGAATGTGCGAGTGGGTATTTGGATAGCTCTAGTGATTTCATTGGAAACGAGAATATCTTCATGTAAAATCTAGACAGAAACATTCTCAGAAACTTCTTTGTGATGTGTGTCCTCAATTAACAGAGTTCAACCTTTCTTTGATAGAGCTGTTTGGAAACACTCTTTGTGTAGAATCTGTAAGTGGATATTTGGATAGCTCTAACGATTTTGTTTGAAACGGGAATATCTTCATCTAAAATCTAGACAGAAGCACTCTCAGAAACAACTTTGTGATATCTGGATTCAAGTCACAGAGCTGAACATTCTCTTTCGTAGAGCAGGTTTGAAACACTCTTTTGGTACTATCTGCAAGTGGACATTTCAAGCGCTTTCAGGCCTTTGGTGAAAAGGAAATATCTTCCCATAAAATCTAGACAGAAGAATTCTGGGAAACAAATTTGGGATGTGTGTCCTCAACTAACAGAGTTGAACCTTTCTTTTGATACAGCAATTTGGAAACACACTTTTGGTAGAATCCGCAGATGGATATTTGGATAACTGTGAAGATTTCGTTGGAAACGGGAATATCTTCATATAAAATCTAGACAGAAGCATTCTCAGAAACTTCTTGGTGATGTATGCCCTCAACTAACAGAGTTCAACCATTCTTTTGATAGAGCAGTTTGGAAACACTCTTTTTGTAGAATCTCTAAGTGGATATTTGGATAGCTCTAACGATTTCGTTGGAAACGGGAATATCTTCATATAAAATCTAGACAGAAGCACTGTCAGAAACAACTTTGTGATATCTGCGTTCAAGACACAGAGCTGAGTATTCCCTTTCATAGAGCAGGTTTGAAACACTCTTTCTGTACTGTCTGCAAGTGGACATTTCAAGTGCCTTCAGGCCTATGGTGAAAAAGGAAATATCTTCCCATAAATTCTAGACAGAATCATTTAGAAAGAAATTTGGGATATGTGTCCTCAACTAACCGAGTTGAACCTTTCTTTTGATACAGCAGTTTGGAAACACACTTTTTGTAGAATCTGCAAGTGGATATTTGGATAACTGAGAAGATTTCATTGGAAACAGGAATATCTCCATATAAAATCTAGACAGAAGCATTCTCAGAAACTGCTTTGTGATGTGTTTCCTCAACTAACAGACTTCAACCTTTCTTTTGATACAGCAATTTCGAAACACTCTTTTTGTAGAATCCGCAAGTGGATAATTGGATTACAGTGAAGATATCGTTGGAAACGGGAATATATTCTTATAAAATCCAGACAGAAGCATTCTCAGAAACTTCTTTGTGGTGTGTCTCCTCAAGTAACAGAGTTCATCCTTTCTTTTGACAGAGAAGTTTGGAAACACTCTTTTTGTAGAATCTGTAAGTGGATATTTGGATAGATCTAACGATTTCGTTGGAAACGGGAATATCTTCATCTAAAATCTAGACAGAAGCACTCTCAGAGACAACTTTGTGATATCTGCATTCAAGTCACAGAGCTGATCATTGTCTTTCATAGAGCAGGTCTGAAACACTCTTTCTGTACTATCTGCATGTGGACATTTCAAGCGCTTTCAGGCGTATGGTGAAAAACGAAATATCTTCCCATAAAATCTAGACAGAAGCATTCTCAGAAACAAATTCGGGAAGTGTGTCCTCAACTAACAGAGTTGAAACATTCTTTTGATACTGCAGATTGGAAACTCTCTTTTTGTAGAATCTGCAAGTGGATATTTGGATAACTGTGAAGATTTCGTTGGAAACGGGAATATCTTCATATAAAATCTAGACAGAAGCATTCTCAGAAACTTCTTTGTGAAGTGTGTCCTCAGCTAACAGAGTTCAACCTTCCTTTTGATACAGCAATTTGGAAACACTCTTTTTGTAGAATCTGCAAGTGGATATTTGATAACTGTGAAGATTTCTCTGGAAACGAGAATATCTTCATATAAAATCTAGACAGAAGCATTCTCAGAAACTTCTTTGTGATGTATGCCCTCAACTGACAGAGTTCAACCTTTCTTTTGATGCAGCAATTTGGAAACACTCTTTTTGTAGCACCTGGAAGTGGATATTTGGATAACTGTGAAGATTTCATTCGAAACGTTAATTTCTTCATATAAAATTCAGATAGAAGCATTCTCAGAAACTTCTTTGTGATGTGTGTCCTCAAGTAACAGAGTTCAACCTTTCTTTTGATAGAGCAGTTTGGAAACACTCTTTTTGTGGAATCTGCAAGTGGATATTTGGATAAATGTGAGGATTTTGTTGGAAACGGGAATATCTTCATATAAAATCTAGACAGAAGCATTCTCGGAAACTTCTTTGTGATGTGTGTCCTCAACTAACAGAGTTAAACCTTTCTTTTGATACAGCAATTTGGAAACACTCTTTTTGTAGAATCTGCTAGTGGATATTTGGACAACTGTCAAGATTTCTCTGTAAACGGGAATATCTTCATATAAAATCCAGACAGAAGCATTCTCAGAAACTGCTTTGTGATGTGTGTCCTCAACTAACAGAGTTCAACCTTTCTTTTGATAGAGCAGTTTTGAAACACACTTCTTGTAGAACCTGTAAGTGGATATTTTGATAGCTCTATGGATTTCGTTGGAAACGGGAATATCTTCATATAAAATATGGCCAGAAGCATTCTCAGAAACTTCTTTGTGATGTGTGTCCCCAAGTAACAGAGTTCAACCTTTCTTTTGATAGAGCAGTTTGGAAACAATCTTTTTGTAGAATCTGTAAGTGGATATCTGGATAGCTCTAACGATTTCATTGGAAACGGGAATATCTTTATCTAAAATCTAGACAGAAGCACTCTCAGAAACCACTTTGTGATATCTGCATTCAAGTCACAGAGCTGAATATTCCCTTTCATAGTGCAGGTTTGAAACACTCTTTCTGTACTATCTGCAAGTGGACATTTCAAGCGCTTTCAGGCCCAGGGTGAAAAATGAAATATCTTCTTATTAAATCTAGACAGAAGCATTCTCAGAAACATATTTGGGATATGTGTCCTCAACTAACAGAGTACATCCTTTCTTTTGACAGAGCAATTTGGAAAAACTCTTATTGTAGAATTTGTAACTGTATATTTGAATAGATCTAACGGTTTCGTTGGAAACGGGAATATCTTCATATAAAATCTAGACAGAAGCATTCTCAGAAACTTCTTTGTGATGTGTGTACTCAACTAACAGATTTCAAACTTTCTTTTGGTAGAGCAGTATAGAAACACTCTTTCTGTACAATCTGCAAGTGGATATATGGATAACTGTGAAGATTTCGTTGGAAACGGGAATATCTTCATATAAAATCTAGACAGAAGCATTCTCAGAAACAAATTCGGGATGTGTGTCCTCAACTAACATAGTTGAACCTTTCTTTTGATACAGCAATTTGGAAGCACTCTTTTTGTAGAATCTGTAAGTGGATATTTGGATAACTGTGAAGATTTCGTTG